>NC_138896.1:109711027-110315629 GCF_965194825.1 Balaenoptera physalus
GCCTCGTTCCTGCCGCTGCGGGTATTGCCTTGTCTGCATAAACGGCCTCGCTGATGTTCTGCTGCCGTCCTTTGTCGAGGATGCAAACATGAGGGGAGGAAGGAGGGAGGGGATCGCTTTCCCTGGCACCTGCTGGGGGCCTGGCCACGCGGGTTCCTTGGCAGACGTCGTCCCCTGCCTCCCTGCTCTGTTGTCCACAGCAGCCCCGGGGGCTTCAGGAAGTCAGATCAGGTCACTGCCCTGCTCGGTCCCATCCTCTGCATGCAGAACCCCCGGCTCTTCGCAGCAGCGTCCGGATGGGAGGCCTTTTCTCTGGGCCTGGGGTGGGCAGGACCCTGCAAAGGACAGCTCTCGTTCCCACCACGCCTGTCTCTTTCTCAGCCTGCCTTCCCGGCCGCTCCCACCAGGGCAGATCAGGCTCCCTGCCGCCCCGCTCTGTGTTCACGGTGCTTCTCACAACACACACTGACGTGTGTTCTCTGCTGAGATCTGTCTTTCCCACTAGACTGTCAGCTGTGTGAGGGCAGGACAGTGCTGTTGGTCCATCTCCTGTCCCTGGGGCCTGGCACGTGATAAGCCTTGAGTCAGTATTTCTGGGTGATCTCAGTCAAAGGACTGCCATTGCTGCCATCCTGTGAGTGGCTAGGGGCCTTGCCCGGGGTCACGCGTGGCAATGCCGGGAATCAAACCAAGTTGTGCTGGCTTCAGCCGTCGCTCCCTATTCACAGCCTTGAGTGAGGCTGGTGTTTATTTACTTGGCATGCTGGTTCCACAGTGCTATGTTTCCCAGAGCTGAAATGTAATCACGGGGTCTCCACGTGAAACGCCAAAGGAGCGATGCCAAGTGGCGGCCAGCATGCAGTGGTGAATGTGCTGGGGGGGGTTCCCTTTTCCCCAAAGACACAGCGTAAACACGCAGCTCGGGACATGGCTGGATGTCCCCGTGGCAACGAGGTGGGGACCTGGGAGAGGCTGGGGCCCGGCCTCAGGTTTAGATCACAGGATGGGACAATGAGCCGAGGCTCCACCTACAGCAGCCCTTGGGGGTGGGGGGAGGCAGGAAGGTCTGCCCGGGGGAGGGGGGGTGTCCTGACGGGTGGGTGGGGCCAAGCAGAGGGACACCCTGGGCATGAGGTCTGAGCCTGTGGGATGCGGTAGGCAGAGGGATCCAGGCTCCAGGGGTCTTGCAGCCTGTCAGCACATCCTTCCTAAGTTCCTGTGTGCGCCAGCATCTTCCTCAGCTGGGAACTTCGTCATAAATGAGATAAATGAGACCTCTGCTCTGGAGAGTACATGCCGGTCAGGGGTCAGGGGAGGCCAAGCAAAGCGTGGCCGTGGACCAGTAATTCAGATGGTGTCGCGTGCTGAAGGGACCCTTCACCTGAAGTGGTCAGAAAAGGCCTGAGACCCAAGCGACAGTCCAAGCACAGTCAGAAAGAGGGGTCCCCAGAGAGGCCTTGGTTGGCGCAGGGGTTCCCTGCTGGCGCCCACGTGCCTGGCTCTTGGGAGTCGACTGTGTACACCTCTCCCCAGCACCGTGTCCAGTGGTGTCACGTTAATAACTGGAAATCCGCTGTGCTGAGAGCATTTACACCATGGAAACTGGCAAACGCTACAAATGAGGACCACTCACTACGGTTATTAAACATTTAGCAATGCACCCTGATCTGCTTATCTGAGCGCTAGGAAGAAGGGTAGCCCTCGGCCGAGGGGAGAAGGGAGATAAGGGCGTGACCACGGGGCCAGCAGCTTCTCTCTGACGCAGCGGGAAGTCTCATGTGACTGGATCTTCTCTTTGCTAGACAGATTCTGCAAAATAAAGGCTCAGGTCCAGGGAACAAGGAAGTGTGGGGAGCAGGAGGGGAGACTGGTGTTTCAGAATCGGGGTCCAGGTGAGAGCTGAAACCAGGAACTACGGAGAACCCCACTTATGGCAGCAGCAGCTCAGGACCGGAACGAGGCCAGTGCCGGAGGGCGTGTCTGTGGAGAAGCCTGGCCTGGGTCTGGGGGAGGCGAGCGTGCAGGTGCTGCCCACCTGTGCGGGGGGTGGGGGGTGGCAGAGGCCTCTGCTGCCCGCAGTGGATGGCCACGTCGGTCTGCTGGTTTCCACAGGGGTGGCGGCAGCATGCCTCAGAAGCCTCTGCCGCGGTCCCGATGAGCCTGTGGTTGTCCCAGCGTGTCCCCCCGGGAGGTAAGAGGCTCCCAAGCGGCTGGGAGTCTCCACGCCAGAAGGGCTGCTTTCTCGCCACTGGGGGTCCCACGTGGCGCCTGAGCGGCATCGTTGGCCACGCTGCACGTGGTGAGAGGCGCTTCTCTGCCTCGGCCACACAGCGGAACCTCTGGGGCACTCTCCCACCCAGACCAGTTAACCAGAGCTGCTGCTGGGGGTGGGACACAGCCTTGGCACTTTGGAAAGCTCTCCAGGTGATTTCAGGTTGTGGCCCGAGTTGAGAACCGCTGGGGAAGAAGTTCTTCCTGTACAGTAAGAGCACCCGTTCTCCCCCACGTGGTGTCCAGGGTGGGTTCTGTTAACAGACAGTTCCCAGCATGGTGGCAGTGATGGCCGTGTGCCACTCCTGTGGATGCAGATTGAGACTCTGAAGTCCTCCTACACCCAGTGGGTCCTGACCGCAGGGAGAGGCTGGCTGTCACGTGACCCGGCTTGTCTGTCTGTGTTAACTGTGGGCTGAATTAATCCAGCAGCTGCCACATTCCCCAAGGATATTAAAGTGCTTGAGCTGCCCCTTCTGGGAGCACAGCCCCTTGTGCCGATGGCCGATGATGGCTGTTCAGAGGTTCCAGCCATGCTTCTGGGTAGCTGAGAGAAATCCCACCGGCCGACCCCGGAAGTGTCAGGTGGGCAGGTGTAATCTGCCCAAATTGATGTCTGATCAAACAGAGGTGGCTGGACATTCCATGGAGCAATGAAGAGGGTGTGAAATGTCTGTTGTATTTTAGGAAAAGGGCAGGGAGGACAGATGCAAAAGGAAACTGAGGTTAGTTCTGGTGCTTTGTGCACTGCTCAAAGAATAGAATGTGGGGTCCCTCTGCCCCTACACACCCTGGCAGAGGGGAGCCGCAGAGAGAACACAGGAGTCTGTTCACTCACCACATATGTGCCAGTGCCACTTGGCTGCGGCAGCTCTGGGATTCTGCCAGCAGCAAGATGGACAAGGCTTCTGGCCTCTTGAGCTGACCTTGAAGTGGAGGAGAGAGCCAGGAACCAGGTGAGCAAGTGAATAGCAAAGCAGTGGCAAACTGTGATGTGCAGTACGGGCCCAGTGCAAACAAGAGCAAACTGTGATGTGCAGTACGGGCCCAGTGCAAACAAGGGCAAACTGTGATGTGTAGTGAGGGCCCAGTGCAGGTCAGAAAGGCCTGAGGGATGGAGGCCGCTCTAGGAGACGTCTTGCATGAGTCCCGGGCACGAGGAGCAGCCATGGGAGATCTGGGGGAGGGTGCTCGGGGGAGAGGGGCCAAAGACCCTGAGGTGGGAAGAGCTGGCGCTGCTGAAGAATGGCTGGAAGCCCCTGGTGAGGACGGGCGGTGAGCGGGAAGGGGTCGAGGAGTGGTGACACAGGAAGGGACAGGACGACTTGTACTCTGAGCCTGCTGGTTGCCCACTGGAGACCTGGAAGCCGGGTGGTGACATGCTCTGATCTACATTCTACCACTTGCTGTGTGACCTCTCTGGTTTTCACTCTCAGCTGTAAAGAAGGTAAAGGTAGGATGATTATGAGGATTAGAAATCCTGTACGTGGACTTAGCAGAGGAACTGACACATAGGAGATGCTCCGTGAAGGGGCAGCTGCTGTCCTCCCCTCTCCTCCCCCTCCCCCTTGTCTTTATGGGCGTGGCTCACAGCAGTTCCCTCCTTGCCTGAAGGGGACTCTAGCCTCTCTGGGCCTCATGCTATGAGTACTAGTCTGGGCAGTTGTATATTCAAGAATCTGAGTGCCCTCCTGTAGCCCTCCACTGCTGGGTGACTCTGGGGTGAGCGCGGTGTGATGGGGGCTGCTCTCTGTGTCCGCAGGTGGGCTCACCGCACGGAAGGCTTTCGGTGGGGGTGACTGAGCGCCCAGCCAGGCTCTGCTTTCAGTCATGAGGCTTCCGCTGCACAGATCTTGGGTGCGAGATACCGCGTTTATTTCAAAATGTCACAGCGTCTTCCTTCCTTCCTTCCTTCCTTCCTTCCTTCCTTCCTTCCTTCCTTCCTTCCTTCCTTCCTTCCTTCCTTCCTTCCTCCCTCCCTCCCTCCCTCCCTCCCTCCCTTCCAACCGCATTTGCAGAGTGCCAGCTGTAGCTCAAAACTGTGCCAGCCACAAAGAGGCAGCAAGAGAGAAAGAGTCAGTGTGTCCTCAAGAAGGTTACAGCCAGCGGGGAGGGCAGCAAGCCGCCTGGCCCCTGCTGGACAGAGGGTTTGGAGCCCAGAGGAAGCTGTGGAATCTCCCTCAGAGGAGGGGCCCTGAGCGGGGCCTGGAAGGGAGGGAGGAGGGAGCCAGGTGGGCAAAGAGGGGAAGAGAAGAAAAGCTGCTCATGGAGCACAAACTCCAGCAGCTGAGGGCAAGCACGTGCGGAATGGAGTTATCCGCACGACAGTGGGAAGAGCTGTCTATCGGCACAAGTGACAGAAAACCCAGTGCCTGCACAGCACAGCCAGGAGCGGGGCTGGGAGCAGGGCTGGGAGCGGGCTGGCTTCAGGTCTAGCTGGATTCAGGGCCCAGACAGCACCGTTAGGGCTGGCTTCCCCCTTCGTGCCTCTCCTCTCTCGGGTTGACCTGTCCTCTAGGGTCGGCTCCTCCTGGACCCATTCGCTTGGCTGGAGCCAATTGAGCCAGTGACTGTGGCTGCGACCATGGTGCCCTGATTGGCTCAGGTCTGGCCCCTTGGGTGGGGCCGATGGAGGACCCCCCGTACACCAGCACCTGCAGAAGTGAGCTCCCAGGACTCCCTCAGCCCGCGGCTGGAGACACTGTTGTGGTGACTGTTCTCTAGGAACCGGCTCCGTTCTGGGTGACCCTGAAGCCCATGTTTTAACAGCGTGCCCTCTCACTTAGACCCGTGATTTAGTCTTTGACTCTCCGCTGATGTTGCGGGAGCCCTGCCCCGCCCTGGATACGGCCTCCGTGGCCTGCGCCTTCCTAACGACCATCTCTCGTCCCTGCAGGGCCCTGGTCTTTGTGTCCCACGGAGCGGGGGAGCACTGCGGCCGCTACGACGAGCTGGCTCGGATGCTGGTGGGGCTGGAGCTGCTGGTGTTCGCCCACGACCACGGTGAGTAGCCCAGGGCTGAGCCCCCGCTCCGGGGCGCCCCCTCCCAGTCCTCCCTCCTCCTCAGCTTTCCACTTCTGATTCATGCACTGAAACTGGGAAAAGACGTTCTCCACGGGATGTTTGTAAGTGAAAAATGTGCAGTTATGTCAACAAAGAATGTGTCTGACCAGCAGTTTCCGTTGAGTCTGGGATTGAATGCAGCCTGATGAGAAACCTCCACTGAAAAGCCCGGATGTGTTTGTGTAAGAACTTGCCCCAGGCCAAGTCACCCTCTCTCACGTTTATAAAGCGCTCTCTGCACAGAACGGGCCCTGGTTTCCCCCACGGGACTTCAGACAATGCCATGCTCTCAGTACAAGTGCCGTACACAGCCCAGTGCGGCCTCAGGATGCTTCCAGAGCATTCAGACCAGGAGAACAGTAAGGGTCTCAAGGGCCGTGTGGTCATGAGAAAACCCCGAACACGGGCACATTCACAAGCACATACAGATGCACGCACACATGTGCACACACACATGTCCCCAGGCCAAGTCTTTGATTCTTCATCAGTAACAAAATCCATAGTAACCATCAGAATGCAGCATTTGTTGCCTAAATCAGTATGTAGTTCCTCAATCGTTTGGGTGACATTCTCTGTGGCTGGGAAGGCTCCCAGTCGAGATCTTTCTTCGTCTAACAGTCTTAAGAATGAAGAGTTCCTTGTGACTGACCATGGTGATTTCTGCACTGCTTCAATGTAGAAATCTATCATCCTGGCCCAGATGCAGAAACGTTGCTTCCGTTTTATCTGGTAGGGAAATAATTAAGTGAAAAGAGGGGTAGGGGAGAAGTGACAGGCCTGGGAGTGCTTGTGACAGGAGGGAAGGCTTGCCTGGGGCGTCTTGTATGTGAGGAACTGCAGTCTGGTCTTCCAAGAGCCCTTTTCAGCCACACATGTGCAAGGGTCCTCATAACTGAGAATGCTGACTAAATTCTTTCTTACTGTGGTCGTAACGTTCTGTAGTGCTTTGCAAACAGTCCCAGTGGTGTTTGTGAGACTGTTTGAGAGAGAATATTCGAGGATTATCCTGATTTTCACTGTGGGACTGTCATTATTTACTTTGGCACCTTCTACACCGTAAGACCCTTGATAGGAATGACTTTTTTCCTATCGCGTTTGTCTCTGTTAACGTTTGTTGCAATGAGCTGAACACCATGGGGGCATTCTGAAAGAAAAGAATGTTTGTACTCTGCAAACAGGAAACACCTCCTACGGAATTTTAAGTTACCTGCTTTTAATCTGGAGGTCAGCTACCTTCTTATCAGCTGCCTTTGGCCAAATCTGTGGGGGGGGAGTAACTGTCTGTGCCTTGTTTATGTTGTCTGGGCGTAGAAGTTTGAAAAACAATTTGAAAAGCCTTCTTTTTTAGAGTAAAGAGAGAAAAGAAACAGCCTGCCTTTTGATGTTTCCAAATTAACATCCAAATCTGAGGCCTGTCTCTCTCTGACATTCTAAATATAGCTCAAAGCTGGTTGCTTGCATTCACCTGTTTTAAGTTCCTTGATTGATCAGTTTCTTCCAACTGACTCACAGGAAATCTCCCTGGCAAGTGCCTGTGGGTGGTGTTTTATTCAAGAAATGAACCCAGTGTGACTTTGGTTGTCTAGATATGAGTGTGGCTGTGGCTTCCTTAGCGGGAGAAAGCGGGTGCTGGGCTGCCTCTGTGGGGTCTTGTGCCGGCCGGGCAAGCAGACGCTGGTGGTTACGCCCTGTGCCTGGTTGCTTCTCGCAGGGGTGTGGAGGGGAGCGGGGGGCCGGAGGGACTTGAGCCCAGGCCTGCTGGTTCTGCAGCCCAGCCTCCTTTATCACACCGCACATGACTTGGTGTGAACACCGGCATGACGCCTACAGAGAGGTGCTTCATTCTTTCCCACATAGCTTTTAAATTTAAATACAGCCTCTATGGGGGAAATGTCAGGGCATTTATGGGGCCAACTGGAGGGATACAAGGATTAAAAACACAGAGCAAAAACACCTCCCAAGGCCCCAGGGCCTCGCCAGTGCCAGGCCGGCCTAGACCTCCCCGTTTCCAGTCATGCTGTCGGTTGTCATCTGCACTCCTGTGCTTCCGGGGGGACCTGCCCCCCAGATGACAGAAGGGCCCCGACGCAGACACACCTGGGTCCAGGTGTCTGCTGGACTGCGATTCCAGCCGTGGGCCTCGGACGCCTGACCATTCCGAGCCTTAGTTGTTTCATCTACCAAATGGGCCAGACAGGGCAGTGATAGAATAAAATAAGGCTACGGGGGCCCAGGGGAGGGTGGTGCCTCCTCCCCTTCACTCTGCCAGCCCGTAGACCCCCTCCATCCCCAGCGGGGGACACCGAGGCTGGGAGCAGGGGTGCCGGGTTCTCGGGTCCCCTGCCCGGCTGCAGGGGCTGCAGTGAAGATCAGCTAAAGGATAGATGGAAAACGCTTCACAGAGTAAACAGACCTACCAAGGGCGGTTTCATGGCTGGTTTCTGTAACACAATTTGTAGAAACACGGGTTTCTACAAATGCTATGCTAACTTGATTTTAAGGTAAATCTCCTTGCTCAGCTGTGCTCCAGCAAGAAACCTGGAGACTCTGGGTTGGGTGGTGTGGCTGGCAGCCTGGTGTTCACGGCAAGGTGCTCAGTTAGCACCCCGCTTACCTGTGTTTTCTGTTTGACCTTAGAATGTTCCAGGATGACCTCATGGGCCTCAGGGCTTTGCCAGAAATGAGAATTATATTCCTGCCCTTTACTGAGTGCCATCTGCATGCCAGGCTCTGACCAAGGCCCTTTTCGTGCAATTTCCAACCCCTCATAACAGTTAATACGTTACCCCGTTCAGAGGTGAGGGTCTGAGGCTCTCCTTGTCCACCAGAGCACACGTACCAGTCGGGGGGCTGTTTGACTGCATCAGACCCCTGACCTCGGTAGCTTAACAAACAAAGGTTTATTTTTCTCCCATGACATGCAAAGTCCGAGGCGGCTTCGGGACGCCGCCGTGCCATCCACGCCCAAGGCTCCCTCCGTAGCTTGGCTCAGCTGTTCTCAGCGCATGGCTTTCATGCCCACGGGTACCAGCTCCAGCTCCCGGGCTCAGCAGGAGGCAGTGCAGAGCTCCCCGTCGTGTTGCAGCTACACCGCAGGTGCCAGGACAGCATCACACGGCCAAGGCCAGCCGCAAGGGAGGCAGGAGATCTAACTTGTTTGCTGCGTGTTTGCTGGTTCAGACAAAACAGGGCCCTGTTGCTAAGAAAGGCACCCAGGATGGACGCTAAAGCACCGTCTCCTCTGACAGCCACGCTTCCAGGCGTGTTCTTTAAGAGAGCATTTCTCATCCGTTTCTGCTTTATATATTTTCTGAGCTATGTTTAGCACAGTGTCACCTTTCTGTGTGCTTTCAGAAGGTGTAGACGTGAAGGTTATTATTAGGCTCGTCAGTGTGTAGTGGTGAAGGTTGCCAGTCGTGCATTAACCTTGGGTCAGGTGCTGTACGAGGAGCAGTGCACGGACACAGGCACTGGCATCCTGATGGCCGAGGGACCTGTCCCCCCAGCCCCCTTAAGCAGCCCCTGTGAAGCGCTCAGCTTTGTCCTAGTACTTTTACCCTGAGGGGTAACTCTTCTTTTGGTGGAGGCAACGGAAACTGACTTACGGTGTCGTGTGCTCGCTTCTCGCTCAGCCCCACAGCCTTCTCCTTGCTGTGCGGCCCAGGCCTGGGCAGAGAGTAGAGGCATCAGCAGTGTTTGCCGAACGAGTGAAGGAGTGAGTGTATGACCCGGAATAGATCAGACCAGAGACGCTAGGAATATCAGCAACCACTCACGTGAAAGGACCTGCGTCAGCAGGGTGGAGAGGACCCAGCAGGGGGACCAGGACTTGGTCTGGTGGCCTAGGCTGGGGCAGGGCTGCTGTCGACTGAGCTGGGGCAGGGGAGCCTTGAGGCCTCTAACTCGGGTGCTCGAGGCAGGCTCGGCCACCCACCGGCACACGGCTTCCCAACGCCTGGCAGGCTGGCGAGGTGCTGGGTCTTGTCGGCTGAGTAGAGGAGCTTGAGGGGAGAAGAAAGGGTGTAGAGGAGGGGCCCATAGCTGAGAGCCGTGGTCCTCTCCGCGGATGCCCCTGAAACACTGGGGGTCTTGAAAAATACTGATGCTGGGGCCCCTCACTCCACAGAGACTCTGATCTCTCGGGACTTTGGTGTGGCTGTGGTGTCAGGACCTTTGAAATCCCCCAGCTGAGTCTAGCGAGCAGCTGAGGTTGAGAACCAGCGTCCCAGGCAGAGGGGGCCGTGCCGTACCGGCAAAACTCAGACGCACGGGATCGCACGCTTACGTCCTGTCCAGGTGGGACTCCCGGCCCGCGGGTTTAGCTGGACCCTGGAGTCTAGCCCCAGGAACGGAGGGGGAGCCAGCCCCTGGCCTGCGAAGCTCAGGGCTCTGTGGTGAGACCCTGTGGACGCTCGGGAAGGACGCTAAGCAGGGAGTGACCACCCGGCGAGATGGGATCCAGGGCAGGGCCAGCGAGGGAGGGGGCGGCAGGCGGAGTTGGGGGAGCTTCCGGGAGGTCTGAGCAGGTGGAGGAGCAGGGGTGGGAGTTTGTGTGCTGTTCTAAATACCAGCACCGAGGAAGCCGGGCCTCTCATTCACGCCGTCCCTGGTCACCAGCTGCTCACGGTGACTCACTGGAAGCCCCTTGGAGCAGTGGTATGAGCGGGAGAGAGGGGCCGGAGAGGCGGGCAGCCCCCAGTCCCGCCTGCCGCTGGGGCGGGGTGTTGGGAGGACGTGGGCGGCGGGAGCCCTTCCGTCTCCAGCACAGCGGCTCCAGGCCCTTCCCGGGAACAGCCTCCCGACTGCACCGTGGTGCGTTCACAGTTACACTGGGTGGGGCCCGAGTTGCCCTCTCTTTATTGACAGAGTATAAAAGACCCATTCCTAACTGATGAACAGTGAATTAATTATGTGCAAATGTTTGAGGGAAAGTGTTAAAGGCAGTTTGTATGTGTCTTATTTATCTTTTAACTTTTTAAAAAACTCAGCCGGGGTTGGGGTGTATGTGAGAAGAGGAAGCTCTGGGGGAGTGTCTGTGGGCGGCGGTTAAGCCTGACACTCTTTGGTGGGAGCCCTGCCCAGTCAGAAGAAGAGTATTTAGGAAATTCAAGGGGAGAAGGAGGTACGTGTGTGTTTTCCACGTAGGGAGTTTTGAGTCAAGGCCCCTTGCGGGATCTAGTCTATAATTGCTGTCAGTTACACTCATATGTTCTGTTTCCAGTGTTGGAAAACTATGTACATTTGTTGCTGTAGTAAACATGAGAGTGAAATGGACGCCTGGAGAGTGCACGGGGCCCCACCCGCGGTGGGTGCAGGCGTCCGACGCAGAAGGCAGGCCCCGGCCGCCTCTGGGTCCCTTCCAGGCCCTCGTGGTCCCTCCTCCTTGCCCTTCTGTATGCGCGTTATGCATCCCCAGACCTGCCAGCTTGGATATCCGTCTCTGACGTGGGACTGTTTGGTCCCTTGCCTCTTTCTTGCGTGAAGCAAAAGCCTCCACGAGCCTCCGTTTCCTCATCTATAAAATGAAGATGATGATGATGGTAACACAACAGTGAAACTACCTGTGGCTGAGACAGATTGAGAGAGATCGGGTTCACACCTGGGGGCAGCAGGGTCCCAGGAAGGCCGGTGGAAACCCAGACGGCTGGGCCCACCCCCAGATTTTCAGCTTCAATTGGGCAGGTTCCAAGGAGTGGGCCAGGGTCACCACAGGTGTTTCTTGGGTAGAATTTACTTTAAGTAAGGTGCAGCGTCGGGAATTCCCTGGCGGTCCAGTGGTTAGGACTCCGCACGTCCACTGCCTGGTCGGGGAACTAAGATCCTGCATGCCATGTGGTGCGGCCAAAAAAATAAAAAAAAAAGTGCAGCGTCAATGTTGTTGAACTTGGAAGTGTAATATCTGCAGTCAGCAGACTGGGCATCTCCTGCAGCAGATACAGCCCGGGGACCTCCCTTGTGCAGTCTGTGCTGGGCGTGGGCTGCAGAAACGACACAGACCCGGGTACCTACCTCCAGAGCCTCCCAGGGCAGGGAAGGCGGCAGGTACCCTGGGCCTCTGGTGGAAGTGTCCCTGGGGTAAAGGGGGACGGGTCTTCCCTTCCCTTCTTGAGAGTACACGACTCCGGTGACCTTGGACAGGGCACTAAGCCTCCCCGAGCCTCCGTTTCCCCACCTGTGCCTGAGTCATAGCATCTACCTGGTGAGGAAACATGATGTGGTAGCTGCCGGGCGCGTATCAATATCAGTAGATATCGGCGCTGCCCTCCGCCACCCACAGACCCCTGCTCTCTTCATCCCCAGACGCGATCTTCAAGACGAGGACCTCATTGTCCCCAGACTAGGGGCGTACTTCCCATCTTCTCTGAAGCAAGGGGCTCCCACTGCCCGTGTTATTTAAGCCGAACTCCATGTCACCCTCGACGGGACCTCTTGAAGGATGTCCCTGTCACCTAGCACCCTCTTTATCACCATCTGGGGGCTTCCCTTTATCACGCCCGTTCTTCACCCGCTACTGATTCCATTTTTAAAGACATTTAGGGGACTCCCCTGGCGGTCCAGTGGTTAAGACCTCGCCTTCCAATGCCGCGAGTGCGGGTTCGATCCCTGTTCAGGGAGCTAAGATCCCACGTGCCTCACGGCCAAAAAACCGAAACAAAATAGAAGCAATATTGTAACAAATTCAATAAAGACTTTAAAAATGGTCCACATCAAAAAGAAAAAAATCTTTAAAAAAAAAGGAATAAAAATAAAGACATTTAGACAGTGATTGCTGGGGAAGGTGCCCTGCCTGATCTATTCATTCACATGTGAAGCAGGTGACAAAAACACGCAGCCCTTTTGAGGGTTAGAGGCAAGTTTTGGTCTGAATCCTGCATCAGGCTCAGCGTGAGGGGCTTTGAGAGCCACATGGATGCTTCTGGAAGCCCAGTGCCATCTTTTCTCGTCTCAGGGCAGGAAGTGCCTGATAACTTGTCACCCTGTTACCTTTCTAAAGGAATTTCCTACAAAGGAGTGTTTGTTCACTCAGAACTACTCACCTGGCCCCGAGGTGGAAATATTTCAGGCTTTCCGGTAAGGGGAAAACAGACTCCACTCTCCGTCTCTGGAGGAAGCAGTTTCTGGAGTGTTCAGGTGTGTCACGTGTTGGAGGAGGAGAACAGTCGAATTACCTGCATGTGGTGCTGTGCTAAAAAGGAAAAGTGGGTAATTCTAGGGAAGGGAGCTCTTCTCAGCACCACGGATGCGCTGTGCACAGGTCAGGAACTGAGAGAAGATGGACCTCATTTTAACGTATATGTAGGTTGTATTTGAAAGTAGAGCAAAACATGTACCTTGGTTATCTGGGAGACTTGAGTTCAAGTCAGTTCAACCACTTGCTTGCCCTGTGACCCCGGACAAGTTGCCCAAGCTCCCTGAGCCTCAGTGTTCTCAGCTACAGCAAGAGAAGGATCACAGTCTCTACCTACCCCATAGGGTCGGTGAGGGGACCAAGTGAGGTAGTGCATGTAGAGGGCCTGGCCCCGTGTGGGGACTGGACACGCGGCACCCACACAGGCCCCACCCCCTCCAGGTGCAGGTCACTAGGGTAAGGGAAGCAGGGAAGAACGAGACAGCCAGGGCGGGGGGACAGTCCCTTCAGAAATGGCTCCAGGTGAGCCGAGACTTGAATGACAGCTGGGACTCCATCCAGGCAGAGGCGCGCAGGGGCCCGGGGCAGGACGCGGGCGCGGGCTTCCCCGTCACGAGCTAGGCACCATGAGTCAGAGGCGTGTCCTCCTGCATTAAAGGTGAGCATCCCAAGCTTTGGAGCGGCAGAGGCCAGGTCACGTCGTAGGAAGGGCACGCGGGTTCCCTGCACCATCCAGGATGCGGATGGTTGAGAAGAGAAGCCGTGATCGGGCTGGGTGACCGAAGCCTGGGGCTTGGGGACCATCAGCCGCTCGGGAGGAAGGGAACCTAACCTGCTGCTGCCAGAGCCTCACAGATGGCCTGGACCAGGGTGCCGAGCAGGGCTTGGCTGCTTCAAACGGATCAGCTCCTGGGTCGCTACGACCACCGTCAAGCAGCTTGGTGCTGCCCACGTGGCCAAGGGATTCTGGAGGCCTGGGTAGCATCAGCCACCTCCTAACGCACTGCTTTGTGTGGGCGCTGGACCAGCATGTGCCCACGGCTGCAGCCTACCCGGCGGCCCGGCCACCTCCAGCACCAGCTGCGGGCCTGCCACTGCCCACCCTCCGGCCGGGTCTCCCTGCCCCGGGTCCCCTCAGTGCTCCTGCGACACCTTCTAGCAGAGGAAGGTTCTTCTCCACGGTGCCTTTTCGGCTGTCTGTCCGCGCGTTGGCCTCTTAGCTCCTCCAGCTTTGGAGCCGGGACTTTTTCTCCTGGTCACTCCCTGAGAGGAGGTGTCATGACTGGGAAATAAGCTGAGTGGCCCTCTGAGGTCACTGCCATCCTCTCTCCAGTGGGGGCCTATCCCTGGGGGGAGCGAGGTAGGGAGAGACAGGGTCGGGGGAAGGAGGATGCTGGAGACCCCACGGAGGGCAGGGTCAGGGGCGCAGCTCTCAGAGCAGAGCCTTCAGTATCCGGAGCCTCCCGTTCCGGGCTGAGTCAGAGCTGTCCTTGACCCTTCAGAGCCTACAGCCGTGGACGGGCTGCTGGCCAGGCGGCTCGGGAGGCTGGTGCCTTTAGCTGTCGATTTATGACACCCTTGGTCACGGGCGTCTTAAAAACGAACTTTGGAGATGTGCCCTCTGGGCCTTTTCTTCCCGGGCAGCTGCTCCCTGGCTGCTGGGTTCGTGTGCCGGCAACCCTGGCGACCCCCGAGCACGCCAGCCCGTGCCCTGCGTTGCGCTCCACGAGGCCAGCTCCTCCCCCACCGCGTGCCAGGCGCCTTCTAAATTGAAACCGTCTGCACCCGCTTAGGTAACAATTACTTTGGATTATTTTTTCCCATCTGCAAACACTGAGTCTTTTCCTGAAGACGTTCAAGTCAGGTGGATCGGCACCTGTCTCTCCAGTGTTAGGGACCCGCAGACTCTTCCAGCGCACGTGAGACCAGGGGCCGGGAGCGGCCAGGGTGAGAGGCAGGACCTGGAGTGATCGCCTGGGTTCAAACCAGCAGGCAGATGGTGTGGTCAGGGACGCGACCCGGGGCCCCCCTTCCTTGTGAGGTGGGGATGCTGGCGGTGGTGCCTGGATGCAGAGCTCCCGTGGTCGCCACCCGGGAGGCCCGAGAGTGAGCAGGCCTGGCCCAGGGGAGCCCGGCAGGGGTGGCGCGGGTCCTACACGCGGACTCGTGACTGGAGCTAAAATGGTGATTGTGGCTGCCGTCCTCTTTTGGTCCCCGACAAAGCCGCAGGCCGCAGCAAGCCTGCAGGGACGGCCCGTCTCCTCAATTCAGGCGTGGTGGGTGCGGGTTCAGGGTCCCACCCTGAACAGCAGGCTGGGGCCAGGACCCAGGTCCCCACACGTCTCCCCAGGCTTGGGAGCTGCCGCTGCCCTTCAGTACGTTAACATTAGAAATAACTCTGGCTGCAGATGGACCAGGAAGAGGAGCCACCGAAAGAAATTTTAGAACAGGTGGGGCCAGAGTCGGCTTCACTGGGATGTGTCCCTGGGGAAGGCCACGCTGACGGCCCCATGGGGGGCTGCCTGGGGGAGGGGCCTCGTCTCTGTTCTGTGAGCTGGAGCCTTTCGGAAGTGGGAGCCCAACAGCATGGGACCCGGCCTGGCCGGCCCACCAAGAGCTAAAAATAACTGCTGAGATGCCGCCAAGGGCCAGGGCCTCTGGGAGAAGGGGAGCAGCTGGCGGGTTCCCTCCCCCCCACCCTGGGAAAGGACCCCAAGTGGCAGACGAGGCGCTTCACAAGTGCCTGTTACCAACCTGCAAATAACGAAGGCCCAGCTGCGCCTGCTCCTCTCCCGAGGGTGTTTGTAGCCTTTGCTTAATTTCGCTGCACACGTTGCTTCCAAGGTAGCAAGAGGGATCTTCGCTCCATTTCCCAGGTGAGGCAACGAGCCGGGCGGGCCAGGACCAGAACCAGAACTCCTGCTCACAGCTCTGGGAAGCGCCCTCAGTGCCTTGATTTCTGTCCCGTTAGCGGTGAGAGGAGGAAGTCAAAGGCCGCCGAGGACCCCAGCGGGATACTCAGCCCAGGGGCATCTCACGGACAAGCACCCTGGGGGCACCTCGCGTATTCAGCACCTGCCTGGACATCCGAGAAGGAAGCTCTGCCTGTGAAACCTGGGCGAGTCGGAGCCGGAGAGCTGGGCTCCCAGGGGCCGGGCCGCAGAAGTGAGTTCGCAGGACACGCTGGGACGGACGTGGCCTGAGTGGCTGCACCCAGGCTCTGCCCTAGACGAGCTGTGTGCCGGGCCTCTCTGGGCCTCTGCATCTGCAAAAATGAGACCAGAGAAACCTGCGGCGTGAGCTGGACCTACGCAGAACATGCTCGGAACTGAGCGTGAAGTCGGGATGCAGTCTCCGCCCGAGGCCACTGCACGGTAGCAGCTTCCCCAGGGGGACCGTGGGCTCCTGCCTTGATTCTGGAAGCAGAGGGTGGGCAGCAGGGGCCCTGCCTGCTGGAGCTGGAGGAGCCCTGGAGAGACCCCTGTCCCTTAGCATCTCACGCCCACCCAGATCCAAGCCAGCCAGCCCAACACAGCAGTGTGGAGGAAGGGGGTTGCCTGGTGAGCCCCAGGAAGCAGGCAGACTGGTCATCGCCTCCTGGGGGACGACCCCCACACTGCAGGCCCCTCTCAGCGTGGTCAGCCAGAAGCACGCACCCAGCTGTAAGTGCCAAGACAGCAACTCAGTGACCCGGCTTCCTGGGTCCTACCTGGAACCTCCTGCGTAACAGGGTCTCGGTGAACGTCTGCTGAATTACGAGGCAGTTGACGAAAAACGATCATTTCTCTGGGTTTGCCCAAGTTCAGACTCGTGAATCGTGTGTGTGTGTGTGTGTGTGTGTGTTTATGAATTTGGACTAGAGGATGGGCCCTGTTTAAAGAAAGTCAAATAACGCTTTCCCACTGGGGAACACTCATCTTCTCCGTGCCAGCATTGTTTCCCATGGGTCGCCCCCCACTTGCCCCTTGCAGCAATGTGGTGAGACAGCCAGCGTGCCCATGGAGGAAGCAAGCTCGCTCAGAGATGGAGAGTAACTTGCCCAAGGCAACACAGCCAATGCGGGGAGGTGTGGGGGGGGGGGGAGCAAAGCTGGATTCAAATCCCCAAACTCTTTGCCTTGCTAAGACCTTGACTTTTGGAAAACTGCTTTGGAGTGAGGTGTCGCAGGCCCTGTCCGACCGGCGATGGCTGTGAGCAGCCTGGCTTGGAGTGCAGTCCCCAGGCAAGTGGCCCTGCCCAAGCAGCTCCAGGAACAGCTTGTGACGTGCAGTCTGTCGGGGGAGGGATGCCAGCTCCCCACCGAGCCCTCCGCCAGGGCTCTGCTCGAAGATGCTCTGACCCCCATGGGTGGCACCCAAGCTCAGCCAACGGACAGAGAGTGTTGGGCCGATTCCAGGAGTGGAAACGCAGTCCTTCTGCCCCCCGATTCCTCAGAGACGGCATCGCCGCATTTCCCACACTGACTGCATGCTCTGAGCACCACGGCGGGTGGGGCTCCCCGTTTTCAGAGTGAGCCCAGCCTGGGCGAGCTTTGTGTGATGCTCCAGAGGGACGCAGCTCGGGGCCTGGCCCCGTGTTTCTGGCTGTGTGACTGGGACAGTCCAGTCTCTCTCTCAGAACCACATTATCCCCGTCTGTGTGACGGGCCTGAGGCTTCCCCTAGAGACCCTAAATCACTGCAGCCAACATAAACTCCATGTGCAGTAATTGCATGATTCTTCCCCTCCCCTCCGCTCTGCTCTCGTTAGGAGGTTTGAGACCGCCCTCCCTGCCACACTTGCTTCCTTCCTTCAACACAGAAAACCAAGTCGGCTGGCAGGGGCCAGCTGTCTTCCCCAGAGTCGAGGAGAAGGGCCGGATCATTTTGGCACCATAATAGTAATTATTTCTTTCCTTGGCTATTGTGCAGATGTCACCAGATCGGAGTACTCGCTTAGAGGGTTTATTCAATGGAAACTTGCTCTTTTACCAAAAAAGGAGAGGAATCATCTGTGGTGCTTCATCTCAAGGCCCAGGGACAGTCCAAGGCCCCTGGGGGGTGGGGGGAGGGCTGGGCTGATCTGGAGCAGGTCAACCCCTCCTTCCTTGTGTCCACCGACCCACCAACCAAGAGCCCCTGAGGTCATGCGGCTCCCGGGCTTGAAGCATCTCGGTAAAACGGCACCGTTTCTGTGAACTAAAGTTTCTCCAAGCGGGAGAAGCTGCCGTGAGACGTGAGGACAGGCCTGTGATGAGATTTCTAAATGACGCAGGTGGACACAGACGTCCCTCTCGAGCTCGAGACCCAGAACGGGGGTGAGCTGACCTCTACTGAACACGCTGTGTGCCGGGCACGATACTGGGGGCGCTCTCTCGCATCTGTGTGGGGACAGGTCCGGACACAGTTGAGACGTTGGCTGGTCTCCCGGGACCTGCCTGACCCCGTGCGTTTCCCCTGCCGCTGTCACAGAATAGGGGACCATTTGAAGTAGCTGTTGGGAGCCTCCTAGACCATCCTCACCTGCGAGGACACCATTCACAGTTTGAAGCTAGTGTGTTTATACACATTTTCAAGTTTCCCCTTTAGCGATAGCTTGTCATCATCATGGTAAATTGACTGGTTTTCCCATAAAGTATGTGTGAATTTAAAGCCTTTTTAAAGAGTGATCGAGAAAAGAAAACTGTAAGTGATGTCCCCACTCTCCATGCTCCAACAGCAGAACTGCTGAGAGCACAGAGGATGCTTTGTCTCCCAGTGCCGGGGACGGGGGGGCGCCCGGGAGGAGGTGCTGTGGGTTGAACCTGCTGTGGGGCTGGGATCGTGGGTCAGTTTGCACAGAGAACTCGTGCCATTTCCTCCACATCCGAGAGCTTCACTCCTTCATCCGTTCATTTCTTCATTCACTTGTTCATTCTGTGATTTACTGATCACCTGCCAGGGCCACGCCGGCTTCACACCTGTGAAGGAGACGGCGCAGTCCCTGCCTTGTCAGACACTAAACGGAAATGAATGACTTCAGAGTGTATAACTCAAGAGATCAGAGTCAAGAGGAGGATGAAACGGGGTGGGGTGGGCAGTGGAGCAGGAGGCTGGCCTCACTGAGGTGGTGACAGCTGAGCCGAGACCAGAGGAGGGGAGGGAGGGGAGGGGGGCCGTGAGTGTCCGGGCCGCAGGGCACCTGCAGAGACCAGGCGGCAGGAGAGCAGGCGCCGTGGGCGGAGGGGGAGGTGACACAGGTGACAAGGGCAGGCCATGTAGGGCCCAGTGGACCCTGGGCCCCTCGTCTGTAAAATGGGAGTAAGAGACCTCACGCGTTGTGCTTCAGACTTGATGGCATCGCCGGCACCAACACGTGTGGGGGGAGCTCAGTGACCTTGAGCAAACACGCACCCCTTTCCTGCAGCACAGACGCAGGCTGGCAGCCTTCATCCCAAGGTGCTGATGCACCTGGCCAGAGGCAGCCGAGTTGGGGTGCCCTGAGCCTGCTTCAGATGTCCCCCAGCTTACGATACCATCGCAGCTTCCTTCGTGTCCCCAGGGCTCTTCCGGGACTTTATCTTTTAGGAGTTCAGGGAGGAGTTTCTTCCTCTGGGGGAAATCCATTCATCTGGGAATGGGGACACATCTCCTGCCAGACTCAGGGCTGGGCCTCGAGCTGTCTCACTGGTTTTGGGGAGTTGGAGGGTCCCAGAGCTAAGATGTAGGATCCTTGAGGACAGGAACCGTGTTGCTAATTGTACATGTATGTGTGTATTATGTACTGTATGTTGTATGTGTGTATTATGTATTGTATGTCGTATATGTGTCTGTGCACTGGGATATGCCTCGTACAGGTTCTCACAAACAGTAAGAAATCAGTAGGGCAGTTCCTGGTGTTCCAGTGGTTAGGACTCAGCGCTTTCACTGCCGAGGGCCTGGGTTCAATCCCTGGTCGGGGAACGAAGATCCTGCATGGTGCAGCCAGAAAAAAAGAAAAGAAATCAAGAAATACTTGTAGATCACAGCTTTTCTGACCGAATCAGTCAGCAATTGCCACAGTAATATCGTGTAGCAAAGCCCCCCAGACTCGTGAGCGTAAGACAACAATAGCTTTGTTTTTCTTCTGTGTCTGTAGGTTAGCTGACTTGGGCCGGGCCTGGCTGCGCTCAGATTGGGTCCGGTCCTCTCCATGAGCTCTCATCCTCCTTGGGCCAGTGGTCTAGCCAAATCCTGCTCCTCCCAGGGTGATGTCAGAAGCATGAGAGAATGGTGGGACCATGTGATGCTTTTTAAAGTCTCGGCTCAGACTGGCCCCACCATCACCTCTGCCTATAGTCCACTGGCCAAGCCCAAGGTCGGGACATCATACATTCCTCACCAGGTGTGAGGACCCACAGTGACTTGGGGCAGAGAGGTCAGGTGGAGGAGGCTTCCCTGGAAAAGAGCTGAGGCTCATCCCAGTGTTGACCTGGGCCCAGGTTATCAAGGATGGAGCCCAAGGTGATTTTAAACAGTACGTAGGCAATCACTTCTTATTTTATTATTTTTACTAATTTTTGGCCATGGTATTCTATTCTATTCTATTGATTGATTGATTGATTGATTGCTGTGTTGGGTCTTCATTTCTGTGCGAGGGCTTTCTCTAGTTGCGGAGAGTGGGGGCCACTCTTCATCGCGGTGCGCGGGCCTCTCACTGTCGCGGCCTCTCTTGTTGCGGAGCACAGGCTCCAGACGCACAGGCTCAGCAGTTGTGGCTCACGGGCCCAGTTGCTCCGCGGCATGTGGGATCCTCCCAGACCAGGGCTGGAACCCGCGTCCCCTGCATTAGCAGGCAGGCTCTCAACCACTATGCCACCAGGGAAGCCCCCCTTATTTTAAAAGATATATATTTATTGACCAGAGGGCAGACAGCAGAAGCAAGGAGAACTACAATCCTGCGGCCTGTGGAGCGAAAACCACATTCACAGAAAGACGGACAAGATGAAAAGGCAGAGGGCTATGTACCAGATGAAGGAACAAGATAAAACCCCAGAAAAACAACCAAAGGAAGTGGAGATAGGCAACCTTCCAGAAAAACAATTCAGAATAATGATAGTGAAGATGATCCAGGACCTTGGAAAAAGAATGGAGGCAAAGATCGAGAAGATGCAAGAAATGTTTAACAGAGACCTAGAAGAATTAAAGAACAAACAAACAGAGATGACCAATACAGTAACTGAAATGAAAACTACACTAGAAGGAATCAGCAGCAGAATAACTGAGGCGGAAGAATGGATAAGTGACCAGGAAGACAGAATGGTGGAGTTCACTGCTGCGGAACAGAATAAAGAAAAAAGAATGAAAAGAAATGAAGACAGCCTAAGAGACCTCTGGGACAACATTAAACACAACAACATTCACATTATAGGGGTCCCAGAAGGAGAAGAGAGAGAGAAAGGACCAGAGAAAATATTTGAAGAGATTAGAGTCGAAAACTTCCCTAACAAGGGAAAGGAAATAGCCACCCAAGTCCAGGAAGCACAGAGAGTCCCATACAGGATAAACCCAAGGAGGAACACGCTGAGACACATAGTAATCAAATTGGCAAAAATTAAAGACAAAGAAAAATTATTGAAAGCAGCCAGGGAAAAATGACAAATAACATACAAGGGAACTCCCATAAGGTTAACAGCTGATTTCTCAGCAGAAACTCTACAAACCAGAAGGGAGTGGCATGATATACTTAAAGTGATGAAAGGGAAGAACCTACAACCAAGATTACTCTACTTGGCAAGGATCTCATTCAGATTCGAGGGAGAAATCAAAAGCTTTACAGACAAGCAAAAGCTAAGAGAATTCAGCATCGCCAAACCAGCTCTCCAACAAATGCTAAAGGAACGTCTCTAAGTGGGAAACACAAGAGGAGAAAAGGACCTACAAAAACAAACCCAAAACAATTAAGAAAATGGTCATAGGAACATACATATCGATAATTACCCTAAACGTGAATGGATTAAATGCTCCAACTAAAAGACACAGGCTGGCTGAATGGATACAAACACAAGACCCATATATATGCTGTCTACAAGAGACCCACTTCAGACCTAGGGACACATACAGACTGAAAGTGAGGGGATGGAAAAAGATATTCCATGCAAATGGAAGTCAAAAGAAAGCTGGAGTAGCAATACTCATGTCAGATAAAACAGACATTAAAATAATGTTACAAGAGACAAGGAAGGACACTACATAATGATCAAGGGATCAATCCAAGAAGAAGATGTAACAATTATAAATATATATGCACCCAACATAGGAGCGCCTCAGTACCTAAGGCAACGGCTAACAGCTATAAAAGAGGAAATCGACAGTAACACAGTAATAGTGGGGGACTTTAACACCTCACACCAATGGACAGATCATCCAAACAGAAAATTAATAAGGAAGCACAAGCTTTAAATGACACAATAGACCAGACAGATTTAATTTATATTTATAGGACATTCCATCCAAAAACAGCAGATTACACTTTCTTCTCAAGTGCACACGGAACATTCTCCAGGATAGATCACATCTTGGCTCACAAATCAAGCCTCAGTAAATTTAAGAAAATTGAAATCATATCAGGCATCTTTTCTGACCACAATGCTATGAGATTAGAAATCAATTACAGGGAAAAAAACATAAACACAAACACATGGAGGCTAAACAATATGTTACAAAATAACCAAGAGATCACTGAAGAAATCAAAGAGGAAATCAAAATACCTAGAGACAAATGATAACAAAAACACGACGATCCAAAGCCTATGGGATGAAGCAAAAGCAGTTCTAAGAGGGAAGTTTATAGCAATAGAATCCTACCTCAAGAAATAACAAACATCTCAAATAAACAATCTAATCTTAACACCTAAAGGAACTAGAGAAAGAAAATTCAAAACCCAAAGTTAGCAGAAGGAAAGAAATCCTAAAGATCAGAGCAGAAATAAATGAAATAGAAACAAAGAAAACAGTAGCAAAGATCAATAAAACTAAAAGCTGGTTCTTTGAGAAGATAAACAAAATTGATAAACCATTAGCCAGACTCAAGAAAAAGAGGGATGAGGACTCAAATCAATAAAATTAGAAATGAGAAAGAAGTTACAACAGACACGGCAGAAATACAAAGCATCCTAAGAGACTACTACAAGCAACTCTATGCCAATAAAATGGACAACCTGGAAGAAATGGACAAATTCTTGGAAAGGTATAACCTTCCAAGACTGAACCAGGAAGAAATAGAAAATATGAACAGACCAATCACAAGCAATGAAATTGAAACTGTGATTAAAAATCTTGCAACAAGCAACAGTCCAGGACCAGATAGCTTCACAGGTGAATTCTATCAAACATTTAGAGAAGAGCTAACACCCATCCTTCTCAAACTCTTCCAAAAAATTTGCAGAGGAAGGAACACTCCCAAACTCATTCTACGAGGTCACCATCACACTTATAACAAAACCAGACAAAGATACTACAAAGAAAGAAAATTACAGGCCAATATCACTGATGAATATAGATGCAAAAATCCTCAACAAAATACTAGCAAACAAAATCCAACAATACATTAAAAGCATCATTCACCATGATCAAGTGGGATTTATCCCAGGGATGCAAGGATTCTTCAATATACGCAAATCAATCAATGTGATACACCATACTAACAAATTGAAGAAGAAAAACCACATGATCATCTCAATAGATGCAGAAAAAGCTTTTGACAAAATTCAACACCCATTTATGATACAAACTCTCCAGAAAGTGGGCATAGAGGGAACCTACCACAACATAATAAAGGCCATATATGACAAACCCACAGCCAACATCATTCTCAATGGTGAAAAACTGAAAGCATTTCCTCTAAGATCAGGAATAAGACAAGGATGTCCACTGTCATCACTATTATTCAACATAGTTTTGGAAGTCCTAGCCACGGCAATCAGAGAAGAAAAAGAAATAAAAGGAATACAAACTGGAAAAGAAGAAGTAAAAAAGTCACTGTTTGCAGATGACATGATACTATACATAGAGAATCCTAAAGATGCCACCAGAAAACTACTAGAGCTAATCAGTGAATTTGGTAAAGTTGCAGGATACAAAATTAATGCACAGAAATCTCTTGCATTCCTATACACTAATGATGAAAAATCTGAAAGAGAAATTAAGGAAACACTCCCATTTACCATTGCGATAAACAGAATAAAATACCTAGGAATAAACCTACCTAGGGAGACGAAAAACCTGTATGCAGAAAACTATAAGACACTGCTGAAAGAAATTAAAGATGATACCAACAGATGGAGAGATATACCATGTTCTTGGATTGGAAGAATCAATATTGTGAAAGTGACTATACTACCCAAAGCAATCTACAGATTCGGTGCAGTCCCTATCAAATTACCAATGGCATTTTTCACAGAACTAGAACAAAAAAATCTTAAAATTTGTGTGGAGACACAAAAGACCCTGAATAGCCAAAGCGGTCTTGAGGGGAAAAAAACGGAGCTGGAGGAATCAGACTTCCTGACTTCAGACTATACTACAAAGCTACAGTAATCAAGACAATATGGTACTGGCACAAAAACAGAAATATAGATCAATGGAACAGGATAGAAAGCCCAGAGATAAACCCACGCACCTGTGGTCAACTAATCTATGACAAAGGAGGCAAGGATATACAATGGAGAAAAGACAATCTCTTCAATAAGTGGTGCTGGGAGAACTGGACAGCTACATGTAAAAGAATGAAATTAGAACACTCCGTAACACCATACACAAAAACAAACTCAAAATGGATTAGAGACCTAAATGTAAGACTGGACACTATAAAACTCTTAGAGGAAAACGTAGGAAGAACGCTCTTTGACATAAATCACGGCAAGATCTTTTTTGATCCACCTCCTAGAGTAATGGAAATAAAAACAAAAATAAACAAGTAGGACCTAATGAAACTTAAAAGCGTTTGCACAGCAAGGGAAATTACAAACAAGACGAAAAGACAACCCTCAGAATGGGAGAAAATATTTGCAAACAAATCAACAGACAAAGGATTAATCTCCAAAATATATTAACAGCTCATGCAGCTCAATATTAAAAAAACAAGCAACCCAATCCAAAAATGGGCAGAAGACCTAAATAGACATTTCTCCCAAGAAGACATACAGATGGCCAAGAAGCACATGAAAAGCTGCTGAATATCCCTAATTATTAGAGAAATACAAATCAAAACTACAATGAGGTATCACCTCACACCGGTTAGAAGGGGCATCATCAGAAAATCTACAAACAACAAATGCTGGAGAGGGTGTGGAGAAAAGGGAACCCTCTTGCCTTGTTGGTGGGAATGTAAATTGATACAGCCATTATGGAGAACAGTATAGAGGTTGCTTAAAAAACTGAAAATAGAATTACCATATGACCCAGCAATCCCACTACTGGGCATATACCCAGAGAAAACCATAATTCAAAAAGACACATGCACCCGAATGTTCATTGCAGCACTATTTACAATAGCCAGGACATGGAAGCAACCTAAATGCCCACTGACAGATGAACGGATAAAGAAGATGTGGTACTATATACAATGGAGTATTACTCAGACATAAAAAGGAATGAAACTGGGTCATTTGTAGAGACGTGGATGGATCTAGAGACTGTCATACAGAGTGAAGTAAGTCAGAAAGAGAAAAACAAATATGGTATATTAACGCATGTATGTGGAACCTAGAAAAGTGGTACAGATGAACCGGTTTGCAGGGCAGAAGTTGAGCCACAGATGTAGAGAACAAATGTATGGACACCAAGGGGGGAAGTGGCAGGGTGGTGGTGGTGGTGGTGGGATGAACTGGGAGATTGGGATTGACATGTATACACTAATATGTATAAAATGGATAACTAAAAAGAACCTGCTGTATATTAAAAAAAGAGAAATCATAAAATAAATATATATCAGTTAGGAATTAAGTTTGGTTGCTGGAATAAAGATGGATCATAACAGTGGGTTAAACAAGAAAAAGTTAGTTTCTCTCTAACTGGAAGGATGTCTGGAGATATTCCAGGCCTGTGTTTTAAGATGTAGGTTTTATTATTACTCAGGTATGGTGAAATCAACAGATCAGGGACAGGAGACAACTGCCATTGAAAAGAGTGTTGTAAGAAAAAAAAAAGATAATTGTTACAGTCCCAGAAGTGGGGGATGCCACCCCCATGCAGGGCCACATGGGGAAGGACCAGGGAGGGGCAGAGGGAGCAGGGAACTGGGGACAGGACGCTTTATTGTGGTTTCCCTGGAGAGGGGTGAAGCAGGGTGAGCAGGCTGAGACTGGCTGGTTTGAATAACTTCAGTGGGCTCTGGGGAGTGGGGGCCTGCTCTAGTTGTCTGGTACAGACCCTGGGGTGATTAGGGCAGGAGGATATTGGCCTGAGTGTGAGAGCCAGATAGAGGAGAAGGGGGTGGGGTGAGTGGGCTCTGGATTGGTTAGTTTGCATATGAAACGCACCCTGGAAGGCAGGTTGATATTCTGTGGGAATTGGATAGCCCTAGGAGGGCTTCCCCCTGCTTTCCCCAGGGTCCATAAGGCCCCAGATGTCAAAATGTTATAACAAAAGACACGTTTAATACACCCTGGGATGACAGCTCTATTGTGTTGTCAAGAAACCAGCTTTTATCTATCTGTTCTGCCAGATAGAAGAGCATCCAGCCTCAAGTGTCCCTCTTGGTCCAAAACGGCAGCCAGAGTTCCACCCATTACATCACATTTATATTTCAGACATTAGAAATGCTGCCTACCTTCCGTCTAGATAGTTTCATCCATCAGTTTCCTCATACATCTTAATGACTAGAACTTAGTCATGTGGCCACACCTGATTACTAGGGAGGCTGGAAGATAGAGTGCTCTAGCTGGGTTTATTGCCAGTCTGAATAAAATCAGGGTTAGGTTACTAAGAAGAAGGGAGAGAACGGATATCGGGTAAGCAAATAGCAGTCTGTGCCAGTTACTCTCTGTTTATGGGAAGCGACTCTGGTTCTCCATTAACAGTAGTGTTAGAAAATGTCTGATAAGTGTGTTGGTATAAGATATGAGTCCCCGTGTAAAGAAATATACTGGGTAAATGTTAACACATTTGGTGCATGACCAGGACACAATTGTGAAGGTGGTACCAGTGATGGACGCTGGGTGACTGCCTGCTGTGGAAGAGGTTTGGGGCCACAGAAGGCTTGGTGCATTTGCTGGGGCCCGCGGTGGGTGCCCCTCGTTCTGGGCTCGGAACAACAGTGACCCACGTCCCACAAATCTGCCAGCGTCCAGTTGTGCTGAGTCACCGCCGGCTGGTGGCCGCCCTCCTGACCATGCTTCACGTCTGCATGCTCCCACCCACGTGCGCTCAGAAGCAGCCTTTTCTTGCAGCTGTCGTTAAAATGTCCTTTGATATATGCCTGACATTCCGTGTCACTGCCGTGTGTGGGGAGGGGGCTGAGACATGGGAGAGCGGGCGGGCCAGGACAGCGTCCTGTACTTTATGGAGCTGCACACAGATATTTAAACCTGTCACAGAGACCAGAGCACAGCTCACGTGAACCCAGTTTTCACCTTGGATTTTCCCCTGTTCCCGGGTCATGGTGGCTCATGAGAAGTGAAATTGAATTAAGGCTTTATCTTCTGGTTTTCTTTCTGAGGTTGAGCAATGTTGGGGCAGCCCCGTGCAGATGGGGCTGAGTCAGCTGGGAGAGCGGCCGGAGCCTGATGGCCCTCCTGTAGCCAGCCCCTCCCAAAGGCTAAGGGTGCCGGGAGACATGCGTAAAAACAAAACACCCGGCGCCTTGTCAGAGGTTGCGTCCCTCCTACACGGTCGCCTCCCTTGGGCTCAGGGCAAATTTTGAAACAGAAAGCATCGGGGGACGTTCCTGTCTAAAGGGTGCAGGATGTGTGAACGTGAGTGCACACATTTGAAAATACATCTCAGAAGATGCCTGCCCAGAAAACCCCTTTCTTTTCAACATTCCCCTCTCCCTTGCCGTGGTTGTGGTTGGTTTCCTCAGCTGCTGAGTGGGAGAGGGTATGGGGAGCCCAGCTGGGCGCCCTGCAGGGAGAGGCTGGGTGCAGGCACGGGCCTCCCTGCCTCCCGAGACAAGGCCTTGGGGAATTCGGGCACGCCTCCCTCTCCCAGGCACCGCTCAGGACCCTGCCTCCTAGCCTGTAGGGTGAACCTGCTGGGACTAACAGACGAAGGTGGCCAGCTGTGGACCCGGGCGCCGCGGGTCTCCTCCTCCTGGGTCAGATGGGGGGTCAGCAGCAGCACCTGCCTGGTAGGGCTGCTTTGAGAAGTAGTCCAGGTGATGTACGTGGAGGCTCTGGGTGGATGTACAGTATTTCTAGGTTTCCCAGTAGCCTTCCCTCCCTCAGCAAGAGGTTTAAGAATTCTCATCTTATGGTCGAGGAAACTGGAGCAGAAGTGAAGTATTTCTTGCAATCTTGGAACATTTTGGTGTGGAGCTTTTTATATATATTTTTTGTTTCTTCTTTATTTTGCCTTTTATGGTCGTGAGGGTGACAGCAGGACTGATTCCCTAAAATGGAGAAATTTTCTCACTCAGTCTGGGCGCCTCCTCCTTTCAAGGGGACCCCAGGAGCTCAGCGTGAAGTGGGTGCGACTGTGGATGGTGAGCCTGGCGGGTCACAGGGTCGGAGGTTGCCACGGGGGCTCTCGCAGGGAAGCACCAGCAGGAGAAGGAAGCTCAGAGAAACGGGGGAGCGGGGTAAGTGCGGCCCCCCCCCACCCCACCCCAACCGCTGAAATGGCCACCAACCAGAAGTGACCGAAACAGAACCCTGGCGTGCGGGAGGCAGGGCCTGCAGAACCAGGAAGCCAGCTGAGACGTGCACAGCGGGGCAGAGCCCCAGAGGCTGTGACATGGCTGTGACGGGAGTGCCACCCGAGGAAAGACGGGGCTCGGCCGGCACCAGCTGGTTCAGACTGGTCCAGGTTGGCCCACCCTGCACACCATGCCAGAGGCAGGGGTGGAAGTGGAGACCTATCTGCGAGGACCGGGTGCCTGCTGGGGGCGGCGAGACGTGCATGTCCCGAGGACCAGGGTCCCCGTCATCCTGTAGCATGTGGCCCTGTGTCATCGTGGCTTCCGAGCTTCCTTTTTTTTTGCAGAAGGAACTTTCCTCCCCGTGTACCATATGCTGCCCTTGTTACTGTCACCACTTCCAGCGAGGAGAGAGGTGACAGTGTTTGCACAGGGCTCCCGGGTGGCAGAGCCAAAACTCAGGCCCAGGAGTGTCTGATGCTGATTCAGTGAAGCTGCAGACACCCAGCTCAGCAGCCGACCCATACACGCCCGGAGAATCCATGGAACAGAGAGCCGTGCCAGCTTGGAAAAGCTTGGGTCCAGGGCCATTGTGCGTGGGCTCAGGGCTGACCCCTGAGGGCATCCCCGGGTCCTTCAGCACCAGGGAGAGGGTGCGGAAGCGAATCTGCCTTCACTGGGCCAAGTGGCCCCCATCAGGCGGGGGCTCCATGGTGCTTCACTGCTCGTTCTGCTGCTTCTCTTCCTTTTGTCTTTTTTCTTTTTTTAAATCTTTTTGGGTTCCTTTTGCACTTCTGTGAATGGTGTCTCCCATTTTCGTACTGATTCCTTTCCTAGTCTTTCTCCCGTAAGAATCTGATGTTTGTTTTACAATGCAAAAGTAGAAAGTCTTTTTTAAAAAATTTTTTTAAATGCAAGCCTGTTGACTCGGAAAAATCAATCAAAGGTACAAGAGCAAGTAAATGGAGGGCAGTTTTTTCCTCTTGGATAAATATAGCAACTTCAGCGGACATGCTTTTTTAGATTAAGGCAGGAAAGATTAAACTCTGTTTGACAGTCCTGTGCTATGTGGGCTTGAGGCTGCAGGAGGGGAGGAAAGGGAGGGAGCCTGAGAGAGATGGGCGCGGCAGAAACCAGAAGCTCAGGGCCAGGGACGCTCCGCTGGCTTTTCAGGAACCGTCAGCTCAGTGGTCTGCGTGCGGCTTTTGGCGTCTCCACCCACTGCTTGCTTCTCTTTAAAATGCTTGCTTGACCAATGAGGCCACATTCCTCTTTCCCCCCAGAGGGGCCCAGCGTGCATGCACAAACCTGCTCTAGTTGAAAAGTTGGGAACAGCCCTCGTGCCCACCCAGAGGGGTGGCTAGTCCAGACCAGGGCACACTCAGACCCCGCCTGCTGAAAGGAAGGAGAGAGAGGTATAATTTTGGCTATGGAAAGGCCTCTAAGACATATTGTTAAGGAGAAAAATAGAGTGCCATTTATGGAAAGAAAAAGAAGAGCATAACACAAAATTATCTGGAGGCACAGACGTGAGTGTGACTGTAGAAAAAGGTCTAGCGGACACACACCCAAGTGATAGCGTTAGCAGATGGGAGGCTGTGTTCATGTGCCTTGTCATTTAAAGTAAATAACAGCTTAAAAATCAACAGATGCAAAGCTTGTTGACTGAGGTAGTACTTGTGGCTCTTCACCTGCCACAGTGCTTGGCCTGGCCAGGCCCCGGGGGGGCTGGGAGGCCCAGATGCCCATCACAGGAGAACGAGCCTCAACATGTAAGACAACATTCTCTGAGGGCAGGTTCAGACTGTGCCACGGTTTTCTCACCCAGGACAGTGTGACAGTTGTTGTGAGAAGCCACCTGCCATGTATCTAGCCTGTGGTCCTGTGAGTCCACGCGGTGGCCTGGGCTGTAGAGGTGCCGGGCGGGTTAGCAGGGCTTCTGGAAGCTGCGAGACCTCTGGAGGCTGGGCCCAGATCTGGCCGACGTCACCGGCGCTGCGTGCGGTCAAAGCAAGTCCAAGCCGGGGTCAGGCCCGGCGGGGAGGAGCTGCGGGCCCACTGCAAAGGGCGCTGCGGGGGGAGGTGCAGCTGTGTTCCCGCCAGCGCAGCAGGGGACCACGATGAGCCCACAGGTGTGTTTCCGAGAAGGCAGAGATGGCAGAATGTAATGAGAAGTGTTTCTTGGAGCTGTGTTTGATAGCTGCTTTTCTCCGTCTCGGTGGCGGGTAGGGAATTGTGTTGATTCCATCTCGGTGGCGGGTAGGGAATTGTGTCGATAGCGCTGATCCAGGCCAGCAGCCGCGGCATCGCTCGTTAAAGGGCCCTTCAGACTGATTGTCGTCACCCCCTTACCCCCCACCCAGATCCCTAGGCTCCAAGCCCGCGACACCTAGCTGAGTCCCGGCCTGTCACTTTCACACCTGAATGCGCTAACTGCAAGTACAGTCACTTCTCGGGAGCAGATATGATTGTAGGCTGGTTGCAGAGCTGGCTGATTTTATTTTCAGGCTTTATGTTTCTGTACTTAACGTACAAGTGTGATTTTTTTAAAAATGATTAAAAAGCCTTAATGTTTTCCGCCTGATGGCAAAATACCTGTTCAGTGTAGAAATTTTGGGAAACACAAAAAAAAAAAAAAAAAAAGAGAAGACAAAAAAACTAACCTTAATCTGATTTCCCAGAGACAGTACCCCATTTTGTGGTATATTCGTTCGGCTGTGTGCGTGCGTGTGTGTGTGTGTAGATGACACCAGAGTGGATAGATGTCCCCTTACAGGTCACTGGGCCGGCCTCCACCTGCTGTCTGGGGCGTTCTCTGTCTCCTTCATTTTTGCACTTCGCTCTGCTTTTTCTGAAATGGGAAAGTGGGAGCACAGCACCTTGAAGCTCGATGGTAGCAGATATGGAGGCCGTGTCCTTAACTGCACAGATGGGGAGGCAAGGCCCAAAGAGGGCAAGTATCTTGCTCGAGGCCACCCAGCAGGCTGGGGACAGGATGGCGCCTCGATTCCTGGCCCAGGGTCCCAGACCACCTGTGTGGCCTCCTTGTCCCTCGGAGGCTTCGTCTACAGCAAACCCCAAAGAAAGAAGGGGCCTGAGTTTCACCAGGAAGCTGTGATGGTCCCACTCGCTTGGGCTGGGCTGGGCTGGACTTGAGACCCGGCGGTCCGTGCCCGCGGGCCTGTCGGTTGACCTGGGGAGGCCCTCTCGCTTGTGACCCGCGGCCTCTGGCTCCTGTTGCTCCTTGCGTCCTTGGGGGTCTGCTGTGGGCCTGGAGATGCAGGGATGAGGTGAGGCGTCCTTGCCCCAGGAGCACTGTCTCTGGGGGGTGCGGTTCTCCAGGGAGAGCGTGGTCACCCTGTCGTGTGCTGACACCGGAGCCGGGGGCCCCAGAGGACAGGGAGAAATCGGGGGGTCTCCTGGGGGGGGACAGGATGAGACAGGAGAGCTGAGCTCCACGAGGTGGGGGGGAGTGTTCCAGAAGGAGCCCCGGAGCATGTGCAAGGCCGGACGTGCGTGGTGCCTGGGGAGGGCAGAGGGCAGAGGCCTGGGAGGCGACCTCGGTACTGACCCTTCCTCTGAGCCCCAGGCCTTCGAAGGGCAGGAGCTGGAGAGGTGCCCAAGGAGCTCCCCGTTTCTGCTGAGTAGGAGGGGCAGGACCTTCTCGCACCCCGTGGTCCACTCGCTCGCAGGGGCGTCCCCGTCAGGGTCTAGAACAGGGCCCATCAGATTAGCAGACCCCCTTCCTGGGAAAAATGAGGAGGGAGGAGGGTGGGGGCGGGAGCACGTCCCCACTGGGCCCGAAGACCGGGAGGGTTTTGCGGGCAGTGCTGGGCCAGAGGGGGCCGGGCGCTGCAGAGCATGGGGGTCGGGGAGAGTGTGCACCGGTGAGTCGGCGGGCAGGCTCCCCGGGAGGGGTGAGCGAGGGGCGGGGGCAGGCAGCGGAGGACCCTGTGGTCCTACCACCAGCGCAGGTGAGGGACGCAGCACGAGAGGCCTGGGCTGGAGGCGAGCTGCGGGGAAACATGGCAATGGGACCTGGGAGCCCAGTGAGACGGGAATTTGCCCGGGCTGGACCAGGGAGGGGAGGGGGGGCCGCCGTCTGCACAGGGCGTGAGCAGCTTGGAGAGACTCGGGGCACACAGGAACATCAGACGCTTGGAGGAAGTGGCCGTGGGTACTTAGTTTTGGTTTTTCCCCGAAGGAGAATGAAGACGACGTGCCCGCTGGAGCTGGACTCTGCTCCGTGTTGGCCACCCCCCGAGCCCCCTGGCTGTCTCCCCGACCTTCTGGCTCCACCGCTCTCCCTCTTCCATTCCCCCTGATCTGTGCCCGTCTGGGCCACCTCTGTCCCAGGCTCCTGGCCACTGAGTGTCCTGTTCTGGTTTTTTAAAAATAAATGTATTTATTTTATTTATTTATTATTTTTGGGTGCACTGGGTCTTCATTGCTGCGCGCGGGCTTTCTCTAGTTGCGGCGAGTGGGGGCTACTCTTCGTTGTGGTGCGCGGGCTTCTCATTGAGGTGGCTTCTCTTGTTGTGGAGCACGGGCTCTAGGCGTGCGGGCTTCAGTAGTCAAGGCACGGGGGCTCAGTAGTTGTGGCTCATGGGCCCTAGAGCGCAGGCTCTGTAGTTGGTGGCGCACGGGCTCAGTTGCTCTGCGGCATGTGGGATCTTCCCGGACCAGGGCTTGAACCCATGTCCCCTGCATTGGCAGGCGGATTCTTAACCACTGCCCACCAGGGAAGCCCTCCTGTTCTGTTTAAACTCTGTTCTTTGTGTTTGCTGCAGAAGAGTCAAAGCCACTTTGTTAGCAGGGTGGGTGAAAGCAGGAGATTTCACAGCCGGTCTCCTAGGAGCTGGTGCCCTGTGCAGCCACTCCTTCCGTGCTCCACGGCCGGTCCCCACGACAGGCGCCAAGGGGGATGCTCTGGGTGAGGCTCAGGCCTCCTCGGCCTGAGTGGGGGCCATGTCGTAGAGGGGGGCAGACCCCATGCTGGGACTCAGGCGTCCCCGGACAGGCTTTCCCGTTTCTGGAGTTGCCACCGCAAGGACGAAACGCGAAGTGTGGAAGAAGAGGAGCAGCGTTTGCTGGTTGGCGTTGGCTGCTCTCACCTGCGCTCTCATTTAATCCTCCAGCACCTGCCGGCTAGGATCAGGGCAGTTTTAGCTGATGGGAGAAACAGGACCACAACAGGGAAGCCGTTGCCCAAGCTCACAGCCAAAACACAGCAGGACTTGAACCCACACCTGGTGCCAAAGCTGTGTTCTTTCTTCTTCCAGAAACTCTGCCAGTTGAGGGGTTTACGGGGTCGAGGAAAACATGCGAGTCAGAACGTGGTCTATTTAATCTGTTTTCTAACAAAAATAAAGATGATCTTAAGGACACGGAGAAGGTAGTTTAAAAAGGAAGTATCTGTAAAAGCCAGGTCAGGTCGGGCATTTGCCTGATCCGGGCATATTGTTGCCCATCCCTTTGACATTATATGAAATTTTTTTTTTATAAACATCTTTATTAGAGTATAATTGCTTTACAGTGGTGTGTTAGTTTCTGCTTTATAACAAAGTGAATCAGTTATACATATACATATGTTCCCATATCTCTTCCCTCTTGCATCTCCCTCCCTCCAACCCTCCCCATCCCACCCCTCCAGGTGGTCACAATATATGAAATTTTTTTTAACATTAAACCTTTTTCTGAAGTTTCGAGCTCTTGGGATTGCTGATCTCGTGGAGTTCTGTCCTTTGCCTCCAGTGTCATTTGGGATTTGCCGAGCATCCTGTTATTTTGTCACAGGCTTTTATTCCTTGATCTCGTCGCATCCTGGAGTTTCTGTTGTGAATGCCTCTCCCTGCCCCACAGCTGTTGCCTGTTTATAAGCCACGGGCACTTTCTGTATTCAACTTTCGAGAGATCTGGGTGAAAGGTCTGGCAGTTCTGGGTGATTCTGGCTCACCCAGAGTCGCCCAGAGCCCCGCCTGCTCAAGAGACAGGAAAAGAACGTGATGTGTGGGAAGGGGTGGCTGATCCCACGGGGGAACCGGCCTCGCCCAGTCATCCTGCAGCTTGATACAAAAGGAAGATCATCTCGCTAGACACCACGAACCATAGTTACGACACTTTTTGTCATGCTGTTTCCTCTTATTTATGCAGTGGAGAGTAGGATGTTTTCAAATAAACCCTCTAAATATGAAATCCTGAGAATGCATTATTTCTGAAACGCTGCACCGTTAACAGCCTTTTAGTTGGTTATATTATAAAGCATGTTGTAACAGCTCAAAAAAAAAAAATATATCTGAGCCGAAATGTGTTTCCATAGCCCATATGCTGAATTCTGGCATCTTTATACCTTTTTCAAGCTGTTGTCAATTAGTAGTGAAATTAATTTCTGTCTTTGTGTCCTTCGTACAGTCGAGCTTGTGTATGGGTGCCGCAGAGAACTCCCCTTTCTCCTCCCATCGAGGGGAGCTCGTGCAGCAGGAGTTCAGGAGGTGAAAGCGTGTTGGTCCAGGTGTCCATGATGGAAGCCTGGACCATCAGCAAACAGAAAAAGAGGAAATGGCTTTTGTTGAGGGAAACAAACTGTTTTCCAGGCCAGCAAGCTGTGATCTTGGACTTTCTGCCATATGCACGTTTTTTTTAAAGAGAGAGAGAGAGAGAGAGACAGAAGCAGAACCTCCTCGATCACACGGTATTCCCCGAGAGGCAGCACGAAGGTCCTGTCCAGCCTGCACCAAATCGCCTGTGACCCCTTCGCCCTCCGAGTGTCCTTTTGTCCCACACTCTCTGCTCTTGGAGACTCACAAGGGCGTTTTTAGCATTGGCGGACTCTGTCGGCTGATGATTGAACATGATTTTTGGTGGCCTTTCAGCTGAAGGATGCAGCTCCTCTACTTTTTTTTTTTTTTTTAAACATCTTTATTGAAGTATAATTGCTTTACAATGGTGTGTTAGTTTCTGCTTTATAACAAAGTGAATCAGTTATACATATACATATGTTCCCATATCTCTTCCCTCTTGCATCTCCCTCCCTCCCACCCTCCCCATCCCACCCCTCTAGGTGGTCACAAAGCACCGAACAGCTCCTCCACTTTTAACTTGTCTTTGGTCTCGTGTCCTTACTCTTCAGTATAGAATGCTGTTGCACATGGGACTTCTGCAACATGAAATCCCATGATTGGGGATTGTCACAGGAGTGCAGAAAACAAGCCAGACCTTCGTTAGAAACGGGCTTTGAAACACTGATGGCTAAATTTTAAGTAGCATGATCACGTTGCAGCCTAAGGTAGGGAGGATCTATGGGGATTCTGGCATCCTCGTTCCAAAAGAGCATTGAGGGGAACTCAATGGAAGCAGAAAACACAGAACAGTCTCAGGGAAACCTGCCGGACCTGGAATGTGTGCGTTTTCTGTCACACCTCTTCTGGGTGCACCTGGTATGGCCCAAGTAGTCACACAGTTGCTCCTGGCAGTCGGGACTTCCAGCTGGGTCAGCCCAGAGCCCTGGTTATCTTTCGAACCATTGTTTGGGTCACATATGTGTTCTGTGGCTCTCTCCCTACCACAGGTAGAGAAATGAACTGCCTTTAAAAAAGGAGAGAAAAACATTTGATTACAAGTTCTTCAGACCCAAACAGTAGCTTTCCATAGGGTTTTTACCTGGAAGCAAAGTACCGTAATGGGAAGAAAGTGGGTTTGCTACCTCCTCTAATAAAAAAAGAGCTGGAACTCCCGGTGTGGACGAGGATGTGAGGAAGTTCAAATTTCTGTGCTTGGCTGGGGACAACGGAAATTCTCAAGTTGGAAGGCATTTTTGGTTCAATAAATGAGGACCCCCCCAGAATGTCCATATCTTTTGATCTAGAAATCCCGTCTTGGCAAGTTTATCCTGACAGTTCTATAAATACCTGTGAAAAGACCAGAATGTCCATATCTTTTGATCTAGAAATCCCGTCTTGGCAAGTTTATCCTGACAGTTCTATAAATACCTGTGAAAAGATGGTCATCTCAGTGTTCTTTAGAATACCAAACATTGCTGGCAACCTCAATGCTCCACCACTGAAAGTAAAGTGAGTTTCGATTTTTATCCCCCTGATGGGACATCACGCAGTCAGTATAAATCACAAGTATAAATTATGTGTCAAAGTGGGGGAAATATTACAGTCTTATGTGTTACGTAGAAAATCAACCCCCTGCCCCAGAGCCTAGCCAAGACCAGACACCCAGCAGCTGATTGGGAAGCGTTTGTTCCAGTTGAAGCGGTCGGCTTTTACCTTCTTCCTGCAGCAGCCCCTACAGAGGACCCTTGCCAACTGCAGGACTGACCTCCCGAACCCCATCCTGACGTGTACCCCCTGGATGGGAGGTGAGGGTGCTGGCTGAACGAGGAGTCCGGTTGTACTCCGGCTGCTCTGGCTGGAAAGCACTCCTGGCCACCTCCACCAGGACCTTCTGCCCCACCGTGAGGCCCGTGGGTGCCCCAGCGGGAGCCTCTCGCCCGGCAGAGGACACGGTGGCTTTGTCTCGTCTGGGAGGACTCAGGCTGGCTGGGAAGAGCCAGGAGGCCGTGCCAGCCGGCCCTGACCCTGCCGAGGTAGCACCCAGGGCCACAGGCAGGACAGGGAACAGACAGTATGGTGTGGTGGCTTGTTAAAAACCTAAGTGGTGACAGTGGAGGCGTCCCTCACAGTTTGAGGTTTTTCCTCCCAGTGATGTGTGCTGGAGGGTGTCCCAGGTCAGTTGGTACAGTTCACTTTGGCCGCCACAGAGACGAGACCAGACTTTCGTTGTGTTTACTTCTGCTTGGCGAGGGCAGGACTGGTTTGTTGCTTTAAAAAAAAAAATTTGTTTGTTTGTTTGTTTGGCTGCGCCGGGTCTTAGCTGTGGCGTGTGGGATCTTCAGTTGCTGCATGCGGGCTCTTAGTTGCGGCGTGCACGTGGGCTCTAGTTCCCTGACCAGGGATCGAACCCGGACCCCCTGGTTTGGGAGCACAGAGTCTTAGCCACTGGACCGCCAGGGAAGTCCCTGTTGCTTTTTTTGGTTAATTTTTCATTTCCACAACTAATATTTGCCGTCCGCTTTGTGCCCAGCCCTGACCTGTGCACTTCACACAGGTGGTCTCGGTTCACGTTGCCCACGGTCCGAGGAGCGGGGGTGAGGAGACAGGGGCCCAGAGGAGCTGAAACCCTGCAGGAGGCTGCACCCTGTGGGGGCCGGGTTAGGTCCAAGGACGTCTGATCCCAGAGCCGTCCCGTGACCCATACTTGGGCTGCCCGACGCTTTCCTGGCTTTCCCAGAAATCGGCCTTGAACGTGTGTTACTTCTGTAATCAGAGGAGGGGTGCAGGGTTTTATTATTTAAGTAATATTTTAAATGCAGGCCAACGGATGCAGGTGTTTTTCCTCATTCCACATGGCGCCTCTGCAATAGAAATTGTTTTTAACGCTGCTGAACGGAACGTTCCACGATGGGGCTGATGAGGCTGAGGGCCTGCGTTTTGACGGTTTGCTCTTTAGTTAATTTAAATTTGCCCCACGTGGCTGTGGCTGCCGCCCCTCCAGAGTCACTGCCCCATGGCATCCGGGGACCAGGCACCCTCGTCCGGGGCCCTGCCGCCACCCTCCTGCCTGCTCCCCCCAGGACCGAGCTCCGCCCTCCACAGGGAGCCGAGCCTCGCGCCCAGGTGGCCCGTCTTTAACCCCTTCAAGGGCAGGCCCGGGGTGGGGAGTGGTCGGGGCCAGCAGGACGCCCACGGTCCAGCCGATGGCCTTGGCACAGGGCCTCCTGCTGCCTTGTCTGTTGCTCTGACAACACCGGAGGGTGGAGGATGCCTGAGGCCGGACTCCAGGCCCCCCACCTCCACCCCATGCGGTGATCCCACGGGACCCCCACTGGCTCCTTAAGAAGCAGAGCCCTGGGGTATGTTTGCTCCTGCGTCCGCTTGAGGAATCAACAGGAAGGGTCCAGACTTCCCGGGACCACCAGCACGCTGACCTCACCCTCACCTCCTAACTTCATAGCCTCGTGCGCAGTAGTGACGCTGATGCATAACTAACGCCGGTTTTGAGGATCGAGGATGCTTTCACTGTGTCCTGGGGGTAGTTGGTGTGTCCTGGAGTTGGCAACGGCAGGGAACGCTGCCCAGAGAACACAGGGCTGCTCTGGGTCCCCGCCCACGTCCTCACCCTGACCAGCAAGGCAGTGAGCGTTTATTGAGCGCTTGCTGTGTGCTGCACTCAGGGCTGACCACTGTGCCTCGCTCTCTCTGACTCCCCACGCACCCTGTGGAGTGGGGTCCACGAGCGCCCCTTTGTGCAGGCGGGGAGGCTGAGCCGGCCGAGGTGAAGTCACCGGCCCGAGCTCACAGGGAGGTGAGGTGGAGCTGACTCCTGACCTCCACCCTCGGCTCTGTCCTCCCTATCCCGTCCTTCCCTGGTTCTCTGGGTCCTTAAATGGGGTGGTGACCCTTCCTCGAGACTTGCGCTGTTGTCATCAAACAGGAGGAGCCACGGGTCCAGGGGCTGGCACAGGGCTGGGAGCTAGTAAGTGCTCCTCTTTTCGCCTTTGTAATGTTGTAGCTGAATTTGAACTTGCAGTGGTGTTGGTTCAGTACCCGGATGTGGAAGGGTGTGCCCCCTGCCGGGCCCTGCCTGGGCCTCAGTGTGCAGAGCTGGCCCTTTGTCAAGGGCAGAAGGGGCCGTTTGTCAAGGGCAGAAGGGGTCAATGGAAGTGACCGCTCTGTGGTCACTTCCATTGACTCTCTGTGGTTGAGAAACGCTGACCACCTTCTGTCTTTCCTGAAAGCTCTGGGGTCCTGACTTCAGCTAGTTTTAGTTGCTGGCATCTCCAAGGCTTTCAGAAAGTTCTGCTTCCTAAATATTAACAATACAACGTCTCCCATCCTGGAGAAAGGGATCTGTGCTTCTTTCTAAAGCAGTTCACTTCACCGTGGGTGATCTCCTTTGCTTTTTAAAAGTAGCATTTGTTACAGTTTCAGCAGAGGTTAAACTTGGGTTGCCCGGTTTTCATGTTTTTCTGTGGGTTACAGAAGCTCCAAACAAATGTCAGGCAGCACATGGGAGCTTCTGTCATCTGGTGGGGACTGAACAGACGTACCTTAATGTTTTGAGGAGAAAAGTTCTGTTAGATGTTAAATTTATTTTTAGTTAGAAGGAAACTGAGGCGAAAGCAAGCCATGATTATGCAGAGGAGAAATACAGGTTAGACATGCAGAAGAATCTCTGATGGAGAAGAGCACTAAACACCACAACTTATGGGTTTTCTCCTCTGAGACTGTATGGGGATGGAAGTGAGTGTTTGGTGAAGACCCGCTTCCTGCCGGGTGTGCTGCTCTGGCTCGTTTACTCCAGCAGCTTTATGATGAGGTGAGGAGATGTCTCCTGGTTTTACAGACGGGCAAGTGACTAGTGGTAACTCCCATCGTAAAATTGGTGTTTCATTCCCTTGCTTTTTTATTCTCTGCTTTTATCACATAGGTTTGGCTCTCTAAAAAATAGTTTGCTTTTGCTTGTTTTTTTGTTTTTTTTTAGCTTTCTATAAAATGGCTAAACTTGAATACCTTACTTTCTTTTTTTCACTTTGTATTTTGTTTGTAGGGTTCCTACATGTAGATTTCGTTTACTCGTTTTTTTCACTACTGTAGAATAATCCCTTTAGCTACAATGTGTCCATTCTCCAGCTGTGACAACAGGCTGTAGCGAACGATGTTACCCCGTCTCCTGTGGTGCCAGCACAGGAATTTCTCTTGGGTGTGTGAATGCCTGGGGGTGGGATGGCTGGGTTGTAAAGTATGGAATTCGAACCTTGCGAGATGCCAGATAGGCTTCCAAAGTGGTTGTACTGGTTTCTCTCTGTGTAACATATACGGGCTAGTGACTCCCTTTAAGTTTGGACACGGGAGCTCAATCAGGTCTCCTCCCGGCCCCTCACAGTGCTCTGTTACACCGGAGCTCGTCCAAGTGGCTTTATTCTCCCTCTGGGTCTGTGTGGCCCTGATTCCCACACGTGGCTCCTGCCCGTCCAGGCCTGTGGTTCTGGCGCCACAGTGGGAAAAGGTCAGAGGCGCCACAGTGACCGTCTGTCTCGCTGGCCTGAACCGCACGTCCTGCAGGAGTCCCCCTCCTGCTTCGTGCTGGCCTGTGCGCCGGCCAGGAAAGCAGGGCCAGCCCCCGCGGGATGGAAGTCCATCCTCTTACTGGTCAGATCTTCCCAGGGAGACAAAGCCACGTCCCTAGAGCCTGGGTCAGGGAAATGCTGTCTGCCTGGAGCCTCCAAAGGAGCAGAGGCGAGAAATGAGAAATCTCTGTTTGTGCAGGCTCCCCAGTGGGGAGCGTGTGGTCCGCAGTTAGGGCCCTGCTGTGGACCCCTCACCAGACAGGGCGTGGCGATGCTTTTGCTGTGAAAATGGCAAAATTGGGAGCCTGGTACCCCAGTGTCTAGAGGAAACCATGTCATCGTTTAGACTTGCGGGCCTGGTGTGAACGCCTGCCTGTGTTTTCAATCACACACGCCCATCTCTTCTGATTAAAACAGGAAGAACGTTTGAGGTAGATGTAGGGGTAGAATAGAAGAGCACAGAGGCAGCGTGTTGAGTCACCACCGGGTAGGGGGGCGGGCTCTGGAGCAGACTTCCCTGGGTCAGATCCAGCCGTGCCGCGAGGCCCTGGTCTCCTTGTTGGCAAGGGAAGTGGCAGTAAAAGCACCAGATCTGGGGTCTGAAATCAGTGCTTGAGGCCTTGCCCGGCCTGTAGCTCACCGGGAAGCTGAGCTCCATCCATTCTGTCCGAGGGTCACTTTTCTCTGCTAGAAAATGGGGGAAAGAATCTCTAACTCATGGGGTTGTGAGGATCAAGTGAAATAACCCTGGGAAAAGGGCTGTGCAAATTACAACCTGCTGCGTAAATATCGGGTGTTGTCATTACTGGTTTTTTAATGCTTTGTCTCTCTTTCCTTACTCGAGGCTACGTTTCACCAGATTTTTCTTCTCTAAGAAAAGAGTGCTAAGCAGAACTGGTTCCCTGAGAAAAGGGAAGTCAGATGCTCATTTTTTCCTGTTCCAGCTTTAAACAGGATCATCAGCTCTCTGGATACGTCCTCGTGATCTCTTTTTAGCACACGGTGGTGCCGTGGAAAGTTATTTCAGGTAGAAATATTTTGTATGAGACAAAGAGACAGGGATTATTTCATCATTCAACAAAGAATTATTAACTACTTAATTGTGCACGGAATACGACGCTAGAGTGTTTTGAGGGTCCTTGGGATTGGTTTTAATCAGATGTGGTGAGACACACAGATATGGAAATGGCTGTCACGAGGGAGAATTGATTATATTCACAATTCCCTAGAAAGAGGGCAGGGCACCCCACACAGGGCCACTCAGGGAAGCACCAGGGCTGGTCAGGAGGCAGAGGGAGTGGGGGGAATGTAGACGGGAGCCTTTACTGCATTTTCTGCGAGGAGGAATGGTGAGGCGGGCTGAGCAGGCTGAGGGTTGGCTGGTTTGAATAGTTTCAGTGGGCTCGCGGGCTTAGGGGCTGCCCTGGTTGTCCGGTACCTGGCCCTGGGCGACAAGGACAGCAGGAGAGTAGCCCAGAAAGTGAGAGGTGGGATGTGGGCTCTGGGCGGGTTGGTTTGCATGTGAAAGGCCAGCTCACAGGCCAGTTCTTTCCTGTCTCTAGAAATTCGCTAACCCTGGGAGCAGCAGTCCCTCCAGGGACAGCTTTAACCAGATGGTAAAGCATCAAAATACAGAAAATAAAAAACACAGTACATAGCAGAATCAGGGCAAACAAAACAAAAAATATGCTGGATATAAGGCCTGTGATGCAGGGTTCTTTCTTGTAAAAAATGTGAGGAAAAGAATTTTAATTGCAAATGAAGAACTGTTGCTCGGTATACGTGGCGGGAAAGGAAATGTATCAATCATTGTGGCCAGGGTAATGGAGATGAATCTCTGGTGAGTGGCCATTATGGAAATACTGGCTACAGTTCATTTCAACAGGTGTATAGCAGGCACCTGCCCCCTGCCAGGCCATTGCGAGGAGCCCTGAGGAATATGCAGAAGAACAGAATGGGATCCTTGATCCCGAGGTCAGCCCTGGCAGGTGTGGGGCACGTGCGGGCCCAGCCTCCTCCTCGAGTCCGTGGCAGACGTCACCAGTCGCCCACAGCGCAGTGCCGTGGGGGCCGCCAGCCACCCATCAGAGCTGCTTGTCAGCCGGGCTCTAGGGACCCTCGGTCCCTGGGGGAGGAGTGGCGCTGGAGGAGTGAAGGGGGGGGAGCTCCAGTCAGCTCGCCTGTGATAGAGACAAGACCTGCTTGGGGGGGGAAGGGGACACTTGCACCTGTGTGGAGGGAATTGACTCCGTGGAAGGGTTAGGAGTGGCGATGGGCCTTAAAGGATTTGCTCCTGGCCTGGTGCAGGGCTGAGGGCCCGCAGCAGGGGGCCGCTGTATGAGAGGCGCAGCAGAAGAGCGTGGATGTGCTTTGAGGGACAGCGGCAGGGAGGTGTGAGTGTGGCTCCGATGGTGCTTTCTAGTGCGGGAGCAGGACCAGTCGGAGCCTTTACCTGAGGCCCCAAAAACGGCTGGCACCCGTGGACCGAGCTCTGAGACAGCGGAGACGCTGACCCCTCTGCAAGGTCAGAGCAGCTTCCAGAGGGGTGCGGAGGGGGTCAGGGCAGGCAGGGGGGCTGGGTGGGAAGCTCTCGCCAGGTAAAAGGCGATGAGCATCTCACCCCCTGCAAGTGGCATAGGCATGCAAAGGCGCAGGCCGATCCAGGGGGCTGAGGACCTAGAAATCTGGAAGGGTTTGGGGGCCAGCTCGACAGAGGGTAGAAGGAAGGTCAAAGACAGCAGGCCTGTTTTGAGCCTGAATGATTCAGAAGGTGAATGGAACCCCGGAGCAGAGCCACTTTGGAAGCTGTCGGGGGACTCTTCTGACCAGGGGTTCACGAGGCGGACCTGCAGCTCTGGAAGGAGCGTGCCGGAGCTGGAAGAGCAGGCAGGCGGGCAGTGCGCATCGTGGGGAGAGGCAACCACGGGACGGGGGAGAGGGGCAAGGGAGAGCTTGCGGGGCGGCCGGGGCGGGTAGCACTGCAGTGCCTTCGTCACGGGGGCTGACGTGTGAGCAGGCAGACAGCAGAACCGAGCAGCAGTCCAGAGATAGGCCAGACTCGAGTCGAAGGGGAACCTTCGTATGGGATCGGGGGGACACCACAGTTCAGCGAGGTGATGATGAAGGACTTCTTCATAAATTCTGCTAGAACAATTAAGAACCATTTAGGAACTTGATAGAGGTGGTTGAACAACATTGTGAATATACAAAATGCCACCGAATTGGTACACTTTACAGTGGTTAACGTTATGTTATGTGAACTTCACCTCGATTTTAAGAAGAAAAGAACCATCAGGAAAGAGGTCCTGTCTCACACCACGTTCCACAATAAGCTGCAGGTGGATCAAAGATTAACATGTAGAAAATGAAACCAAATCTGGAGATGATGGTGGCGATGGTTGCACAAAAGTGTGAATGTACTTAATGCCACTGAGCTGTACACCTGAGAAAGGTTAATGTAGGACTTCCTGGCGGTCCAGTGGTTAGGACTCTGCGCTTCCACTGCAGGGGGCCCGGGTTCGATCCCTGGTCGGGGAACTAAGAATCCCACATGCCGTGCGGTGTGGCCAAAAAAAAAAGGTTAATGTAAATTTTATGTTATGTATATGTTATCCCCCCCACAAGAAATGAAACCATAAAGGAACTCATAGAAAAAATGCTGAGTTCCTTTATACCCCTGGAGTAGAGAAGGCTTTTATAACTAAGAATCAAAACTCAGAAGCCATAAAAAGAAAAGATAGATAATTTTGTTAAGGGTTTGTTTTTTTTTTTAAAGCAACTAGTGCTCAAGCTTTTTTTTTAATGAATTTATTTTTTATTTATTTATTTTTGGCTGCGTTGGGTCTTCGTTGCTGCATGTGGGCTTTCTCTAGTTGCGGCAAGCGGGGGCTACTCTTTGTTGCGTGCGTGGGCTTCTCACTGCGGCGTCTTCTCTTGTTGTGGAGCACGGGCTCTAGGCGCGTGGCCTTCAGTAGTTGTGGCGCATGGGCTCTAGAGCACAGGCTCAGTAGTTGTGGTGCACGGGCTTAGTTGTTCAACGGCACGTGGGATCCTCCCGGACCAGGGATCAAACCCGTGTCCCCTGCATTGGCAGGCGGATTCTTAACCAATGCACCACAAGGGAAGTCCCAAGATTGATAAGTTTTTCAAATAAAAATCTTCTGTAGCTTAAACACAACATCAAGTCAAAGGACAAATGACCAACTCATATACAAAGAGCTCTTAAATATCAAGAAATGCAAAACCCTGCAAGCAAAGACAGAAATTCTCAGTTTACCAGAAAACAAATACAAGTGACTCTTGAAATATAAGATGTTCGACCTATACTTTCTCCTCTGTCTTAAGGGCAAGAATCCAAACACTGAACGACTTGCTTTGTTGGGAGGCTGATAGATTCAACCCAGCACAACCCACATGGACGGGAAGTGGGCAACTTCTACTGAAATGGCACCCGCATGCACCTTTCAACCAAACAACCTTGCCACCTAGACATACACCCTGAAGACGCACCTTCACAAAGATGGGATAAAACATTCCCAGTGATTCATTACAGTCAGATGTTTAATAAACGAGAGATTGGATGTCACACAGATGATTTCTGATGAGAGATGGCCAGAATAAGCTGTACCTCACCCACACAGAGGAGCACTGCACAACCCTAAGACAGAGGAAGAACTCTTGGCCTGTTTGTGATAACGAAGTAATCTCCAGAATACGTTAAAAGTGAAAAAAACTGGCGTAGAATAGGGTGGATCTGTAGCATGCTACCTTCTATTAAAAAAAAAAAAAAAGATAATTTTCTTATTTTTGCAAAAACAGTTGCTTTGAAAGAAGAAACAGTAAATAGTTAAAATGATTAACCATGGGGAACAAGAGGGGCGAGGTGGAGGAGACAGGAATAGAAGCAAGATGTCACTGGATGAATCTTTTTTTATTTTTCTAACTTTTGAACCAGGTAAATGTTTACGTATTCACAAAAAAAAAATAAAATTGAAAAGTAAAACAGCAAAATCTATAGTTGTGAACAAATTTATTTTGAAACTAATGAATCTAATCGTATATCAAGTTAGTAACATAAGCACCCAGAGAAAATAATGATCACGTATTTGTAATAATTCGAACTTTAAACATAATACTCTGGGGCTTCGCCGGTGGTGCAGTGGTTAAGAATCTGCCTGCCAATGCAGGGGACACAGGTTTGAGCCGTGGTCCGGGAAGATCCCACATGCCGTGGAGCAGCTAAGCCCATGCGCCACAACTACTGAGGCTGCGCTCTGGAGCCCGTGAGCCACAACTACTGAGCCCGTGTGCCACAACTACTGAAGCCCGTGCACCTAGAGCCCGTGCTCCACAGCAAGAGAAGCCACTGCAATGAGAAGCCCGTGCACCACAACGAAGAGTAGCCCCTGCTCGCCGCAACTAGAGAAAGCCCGTGCGCAGCAACGAAGACCCAACCAATGCGGCCAAAAATTAAATAAATAAATAAGTTAATTAATTAATTTTTTTAAATGGCAGTATTAAACATAATACTCTGGCCATATCATTACTGAACTATCTTCCAAGGACGGGGGGTGGGGTAGGAGAGTATTGTTTAGTGGGTGTATCAGTCAGCTTGGGCTGCCATAACAAAGTACCCCAGACTGAGTGACGTAAACGATAGCAATTTATTTTCTGAAAGTTCTGGAGGCCGGAAGTCCAAGATGAAGGTGTCGACAGGGCTGGTTCCTCCTGAGGCCTCTCTCCTGGGCTTGCAGACGGGCGTCCCTCTGTGTGTGTCTGTGTCCTAATCTCCTTTTCTTACAAGGACACCAGTCAGATTGGGTTAGGGGCAAGCCCAGCGAACTCATTTTAACTTAATCACCTCTTTAAAGACCTGTCTCCAAACACAGTCATGTTCTGAGCTGTGGGGTTTAGGAGTTCAGCACGTGAAGGGAGTGGGGAAGGGGGGTGTAGTTCAGCCTGCGCCAGGAGCATGCGGTTTTAGTTTGAGGAAGGTGGGAAGGTTCTGGGGGTGCATGGTGGCGACGGTTGTACAGCAGTGTGATGTGCTCGATACTGCTGAGCTTGCACTGAAAGATGGTGAAGATGCTATGTTTTACCCCAGTAAAAAATAAAAATGAATTTAAGGGGGCTGAGGGTGCCGCTGAGAGGGTGACAGAAGGGGGCCCCAGGCTGTGTGCGGTGGGCGCTCGTGGGGGACGGACAGCAGGAAACAGGAGTTCGTGGTCTGACCACACAGAGGGTTTCCGAGTTTGAGGTCTGGGCGGCCAGCCGTTCCAGCCGCTGTGAGCAACCCCCCCACTCTCCATCCGTGAAGCGGGCGGCATGGTCACTGCAGCTCTGGGCAGGTCCGCTTGCTGTGCTTCCTTGTGCTCCGGGAGCTCCTCCTTGTTTGCAGTTTTCAGACCCTCACATTGTGCGGTTTCTATGGCGACTGACGTTCCTCCGAGAGGGGAGCGTGGAGGGACCCTCAGAACACAGGGAAGTGAACAGCACGGATATGGGACAGGCAGTACAATCCAGGAGGGAGGGAGCATGACCTAGTTTTATGGCTGCTTCGCTGAGAAGATTCTGGCAGGCGCACTTGACTGTCTTATGTCTGTCGCGCTGTCTCTTCACCAGGAGCTTTAAAGGGAGGTGACAGGATGCAGCACTTTACCTGGTGAAAAGCTAACGCTTGGAAACAACTGTGAGGGTCAAGGACTTGGGAAAGCCCGAGGAGCTCCGATCCTCGTCCGTCTTGTTTCTGGCCACTTGGCGAGAAGCGAGGCCTAGTGAGACTCCACGTGCCTGTCCTTTCTTTCTTCCTGGGATACGGCCACAAGGAAGGCATCCTGGCTGCGTGGACAGGCTTTGTGATGTTCACATCCTGGCTCGTGACTTCTGGCTGTGTGATCTTGGGCACGTTCCTTAACCTCTCTGTGCTTCAACGTCCTAATCTGTAAAATGCGGGGGGAAGAATTCCCACGGTCAAGAGTGCTTGGAAGGGCTTGGTGGGTCCTCCCTAAAGAGTGGCTGGTAATTCCGTGAGGAGACCCCTGGGCTTGGCAGGAGTCAGCCTCTGGTAACTGGTTCTGTTTCCCGTTCTCTTCCAGTCGGCCACGGGCAGAGCGAGGGGGAGAGGATGGTGGTGTCTGACTTCCAGGTTTTCATCAGGGACGTGTTGCAGCACGTGGACGTTGTGCAGAAGGACCACCCGGGGCTTCCCATCTTCCTCCTGGGCCACTCCATGGTGAGCAGACCCCGGAAGAGCCCTCTAAGTCAAGCCGGGCCCCAGCCCCAGCCCCAGCCCTGCGGTGGGTGGAGGCTGAGGGTCCCGGGATGCAGCGGGCCGCCCTGCCTCTGGCCCCATCGCTCTCTGCCTGGCCAGCACGGCCTCCTCTGGGAGTTCCCAGACAATTTATGCTCAGGAAACGAGGGCCAGCATCTTGGAGGCAGCCCCAGAGAAGCTCACCTCCGCCCGTTCCTTCCTGCCAGGGCCCAAGGCGCCAGGAAGGTGCCACTTCATGGTGGGGCCCCAAGGGCACTTCTCCCTGCACGACCGCATCTCAGGGCGGGAGGGCCCCTCAGTCAGCCTGTGGAGAAACACAGGTCCTGTGCGTCCTGCCCGTTTCAGAGTCACACAGTACACGTGGGAATTAGGACGGGCTTCCAGAGGAAACAAGTCCTTACACGTCATTCCAAATCCCTTGCACCTTTTATATACATTAAACCCCCTAAGAATCAACCAACTATAATCTTTAAATCAGGGCTCTTCAAACTGGCAGCATCCAGGCCAAATCTGACTCTAGACCCCCTGCCCCAATGGCTGGCAAAGAACGTTTTGAGCTACTTGATTTTGAAATCTGGGTGACTTTTCACTCCCTTCCACCCCGGTCACGGTCGGGCTCTGTTCCTACGCGTCAGTTACCTGCCTGGCCCTTGTAAGCGTGTGTGATTTCAGCCCTTGGTTCAGATACCTTCAGCTTTAGCAAATAGCCAAGGCCGCATGCCTTCAGCACCACCCCCCACGTTCACTAACTATTTTTCTTGGAACCTAAATTTCTGGGACCTTTACTGAACCAGGAAAACAAAAAAAGTGTAGCAATCTCTTATTATCATCAGATTTTTTTCAGATCTCATATTAAGGCTGACGGAATGGGTGAATTGGGGGTCTGCCAGCTTTTGGCTTGAAATGAAATAGAAATATGTTATTGTTTAACTTGCAGCCCACAAGCAGGAACCTTATTTAGAGCTCTCTGAAATGTTTGCTGTTGGAAAACCCGGAGAAAAAAACATGTGAAAACAAGTAATTGCAGGTCCAGTTTATCCAACATTTGAGGGTGTCTATTCCAAGGTACTGTCCTTGGGGCTCTGGGCCGGGACTGCAGCCCAGCAGGAGACCCGCGATGGGGCGGTTAAGAGCCCACGCTGGCGACGCCCACACCCACATGCTGCCGGTTCTCATTGCAGGGAGGTGCCATCACCATCCTCACGGCCGCAGAGAGGCCCGGCCACTTCTCCGGCATGGTTCTGATCTCCCCGCTGGTTCTTGCCAATCCCGAGTCTGCCACGACTTTCAAGGTAAACGAACTTCCGGTTCCGTGAGACGCCTGCAGCTTCCCTGGCCCGGGGCGTCCGTTCACAGCTAGAGTCCGGGGGAAAGGGCTTCTCCCACGATTGTGATAAGGTTTGGACAAGTAGCAAGCATTGTTGTCCCTGGAAGTCTGTAGTTTCTCAAGTCAGGTACTTTTTTTCCCAAAGACAAAAGGAAAATGACTTCCTGCTTGTGCATGTTTCGTTGGTGAACGTTAGAAGGAGGAGAGGTTACGCGGGTTAGGAATCCAGCGAAGGGGCCTCTGTTAAGAAGCCGTGTGCTGGGCTGGAGCTCATTTCCGGGGGCCGTTGGCCAGCCTCGGCCACGGTATGTGGACAGTGGAGCTGCAGGCAGTTAGTGATGTGACAGCGCCGGCCGCCTTGGCTGTGGTGCTCTCCGTCCCTGAGCACTTTCACCTCTGACCTGTCGGATCCTCCATTCTGTTTTTTTGGCTGTTATGTTCCACGCGGCACAACCAGTGCTTCCCGCGTTGAGCTGGGCCTCCTCCCCCTGAGGAAGGAGATGGGACTCGTGGCCTCAGCAGGGCTGCTGGGTTGTTGACACATTATGCACCTCAGGTTTCAGAGACAGGTAACCCGGTGAGAGTGGGGAATCCCAGCCCCGAGTCTCCCCGAGCAGCGGTCAGTCTTCCTGGACGCTGGGGGGCACTGCTGTCCCCGAGCCGGTTCTCAGGACTCTCAGAGGAGCACGAGGGGTGAGTGAGGCAGTGGGTCAGGATCATTCAAGGGTCCTGGTCCGAGTAGAGTAAGCAAGACCAGGATCGCAAAAAGAGGGGGTCCCCACGGCGCGCCGCATGCTTTGACTCGTGGTTTGTTCTGCCCAGTGAGTGCCGGGCACGTGCTGGGCTTACACGTGAATCATCTCCCTTGGCTCCCACCCTCACCCCCGGGAGGGGTCGAGGCCTGCGTTTTACGGTCGGGACGACTGAGGCTTGGAAGGGACGAGCGACTCTCCAGGTCCGCACCCCAGGGTGGTGGGTTGGGATCTGGGACTGTCCTGTCCTCTCCTCTCCCCATCAAGGGTGTTTTCCCAGAGAAGAAAGTGGGTGTTTCCTGCAACAGATGTTTTCCCTTTGGGAAGAGTCCAGGACCATGGGGATTTTTGGATGAAGTGCACCAGGGGATCAGGGCAGCTGGGCCCGAAAGTGGAGCCCACAAGCTTTCCCCCGAGTCACTGGCAAAGGGGGAACTTCTGGGCCAGGCCACCAGCGTGACCTTCCGAGAGCCTGCCGCTAATAGATCACCTTGTCAAATCAGGAGCCAGCTGTCCCCGGGGGGATGCAAGTCTCCTCTCATTAACCAAGACAAATGAGATTGCCCGTTGCCCCCAGACCAGAGGACACATCCTCCCCACCGTGAAATCTGTTGCTGCTCTGGGCTTTGGCAGTTCTGACTGACATCCTGTGATTCGTCTGCCACCCCCGGACCACGGGCTTACCCTCCAGGTCCCGCCTGACAGCCTTCTGAAGCAGTCTCACAGAATCTTTGTTTAAAATTTAATTGACACATTCTTGTAATGATATGTCTGTACGGTTCAAAATGTGAGAGAGGGAAAGGGCATGAGTGGAGCCTCCTCCCGGTTGCAGGCGGGCAGCCAATTAGCAGAGTGTGTGCATCTCTGCGGGTGCGCACACCCCGGCGGGTCCCTGTGTTTCACACACGTGGGAACACGCTCTCTGTGCTTCCTGTTTTGTTCTTTTGGTGGCCTCTTTGTTTTTGTGGGTGGGGTTTAGTTTGGTCATTTTCCTTTGTGATACCTCTTGGTGCATAGGACTAGGAAAGGCCTCGCTGCAGGCCTTGGGTCAGGTGAGGCCCAAGGGGGATGGCCCTGGGTCAGGTGAGGTGCCCTGCAGGGATGGGCCTGGGTCAGGTGAGGCCCCAGTGACTGGCCTTTGGGTCTTCCCAGTGGTTCACTCTTACAGACCCCAAAGACAGCCTCCTGGAGACCGCCCTGGCTGAGGGGGAGGAGGGGACCCTTCCCTGGCTGGAGTCACACTGTCAGGGCGCAGAGCACAGGGCAGTGTCCTGTTCTGTGACTCTTCTCCCAGAGCGAGGCTCCTTGACAGGTCACAGGTTTGTTTCATGGCAGCCAGTTCCTGATGGAGAGATTTTGAAAATCATTATAGCCAGCAGCATGAGATACCCAAGGCTTGGAGCACAGACGGGCTTGTGGAAGATGACAGCTCCCCGCTCCAAACGTGAGAATGCCAGACCACCCCCCACCCCAGATCCCGCACATCTGGTTCCTACTCCATTTTCAACAAGCTGGGGTATATTTAGCCTGGGGAAGAGACAGGGAGGACAGAGTCTCCTGGCCCCAAATGCTGTCTGTGTTCAGATCGTGGTGGAAGCAGGAGAAATTGAGAAACAAAAGCCCTGTGCATCAGAACAAGTCTCAGTGGTTAATGGGAGGTTTCATGGGGATTGTCTCATGCCCCCGGGCATGCTCTGGGGAAGGCAGCACTGCAGCCAGCCCTGGGGACAGAGGGGAACCCTTGGGAACAGGTGTCACACCCTGAGCTCGCCAGGCCTTGTCCCAGGGCTGCAGGTTAACCCAGTCCTTTCTCTGGGGAAGAACCCGACATCCCCCTGGATTTCTGCCTGGGGTCAGGGCGGGGACTCAGCCTGCCCAGAGGGTAATCCTCTAAATGACCTTCTCTGCCTGTTGCCTGGAGGCTGCCCCCTGGGGTCAGGTCCGAGATGCGGGAGCCATCCCCTGCTTCTGGATGCTTCTCCACCCCACCCCCCCCGCCCCGCCCACCAACCAGGGCGCCTGGCCAGGTGGGGCTTGAGTGGCCGCCGTGTACCCAGCACTCATGCCAGACACGTACCATCTTATTTCCGCCCCCCCGCTTCCCATTTACAGATGAGGAAATGAGGCCGATTGTCTCGCTCAAGGTCAGCGTGAGCTCTGGCTCAGGCGGCAGGCATGGCAGGATGCTCCCTTCACCCCGAAACTGCCCTGGATCAACTCTAGCCCACTTCCCGTCTAAGTGTCACTCTTCTGCTTTTAGTCACCAGAGTCCGGAAGGCCTTGGAGCAGAGGGGTGGAGAAGGGACACGGAAGGGGTCTGGGGAATGGCCACTCATTCAAACTTCAGGTAAAGTTAGACTCAGGAGTGAGGGCTTAGCTAGGTCATGAACTGGCCCCTGAATCTGGCAACAGTGATGCACCGGGGGTGTTGTTACCTCTGTGAGGCATGCGGGTTTCCTGTTGTCTGCCGGGAGGTGCACTCTCCCCCACCCCAGAAACTCTGGGCTGTGTCCCGGCCATGCTACTCCTGCGCCCACGGAGGCCTGCACTTCTGGCCTCCTGTGCGCGGGTCAGCCTGTTGAGCTGCTGTAGAAAAGCGAGTGTAATTACTTCCCTCGTGTCAAGTCTTTTAGTGGCAGAAGCTTAAAAATGATCTTCGGGAGCCATTAAAACCTTTTGGATCAATAAAGGCATTTGTGCAAGTCACTAGCACTTAAAGTGATGGGGCTGCAGTTAACCCAGGGGCAGGCCAAGGACACGCGACCGTCCGCTCGCTTGCTTGTCGGGGGTGGACCTCACTTCCGGGAGAGTCATCCTCTTTTGTAGCTGAGATAGTTTGGGGCTCCAGCTGTCACCTGGTTCCGCAGGTCACCGCTTTCCTGGGGTCCCCACTCTGAATGACATCAGCGTTTGCTCAGTCAACCAAGGAGTGTTGGTGGAGCTTCCCCTTGGGGCCGGAAACCAGAGGGCAGTTAGGGACGAGCTCTGGAGGAATTAGGTGTCACGCAACCTCCTAGCAGCCCTTCAAGCTTCGTTGCATTTTCTCCATTTTAGAAATGGAGACACTGAGGACCGTAGACCTTCTCTGGGATTCAGAACCAGAGTTCGAATCCCACTTTGCCCAGCTCTGAGTCTCCAGGACCGATTCCCCCACTTCATTACCTTCCGTTTCCAGGGCTGGGGTCCAGCGACTGTGTGTCAGTCGTCATGGGTCTCGGCCCCCAAATTGTCCTCAGGCGATGTGCCCTGGGGCCCCGTTGAGTCGGGGTCACTGGGACCTCTGTGGTGGCACAGACCTGACTTAGCCTGTTGGAGTCACGATGAGGGTGGGGTCTCTCCTCCAGGGGGCCCGGCAGGGGTCGCCCCTCTCCTGAGCTGGACCCGGGGCTCTCTCCACGCCCCTGCAGGGTTGTCCGAAGAGTTCGGAACACTTACTCAAAATGGCATCAAGATCTGTAATATCTTGCATTCCACTTCCTTTTTGGGTGAGCCACTGCCCCTCACTCCTCGTCTTCCCGTGGACACAGGTGCGGGGCTCTTGCGGTGGATGGCGCTGGGGGAGGTCATGTCAGGAAGCAGCAGCAACCTGGACAAATTGATGTTCCGGGCGTGGGGTCTGCTGGGCCCCCTCGGATCCCCCTGCTTCCTCACCACGTGACCTCAGCACCCTCCTGACCCTCGTCTTCCTTGATCAGCCACTCCCGCTACTCAGTTTTCTGACGGAAAAGCTAATGAAATAGACAGACCCTAGAAGAGCAGCAGGGAAAGTGAGCGTCTCGAGCAGCCGTTCAAAGCATCCTTCCCCGCGTGCCGCCTCTTTTCCTTCTCTGGTCTTTGTGGGGAAAAGGCTAAGAAGCACCTGATTTTTTTAGCTGTGACATTATTGCCATCAAAGGTTTGTCTCTACCCAGTTGAGTCTTGTTGGAAATGTGGCCAGAATTTACTGTGCTGGTTTAGAAAAAGAGCTGAGGGTCGGGGTGGTGCCAAGATCTCTCACTGTGGCTCCTTTGAAAGGGAGGCTTACACGTCAGGTGTGTCCGTGTCCCTGGTCCTACGCTGTGGGGGTCGGGGACACTGCACCGCCTGGGCCACAACTCAGACCAGGTCAGGCAGAACCTCTCAGGGTGGTGCTTCTCTGACTCAGGCTGCCTGCCCCTCCACCCTCAGGGCGCACACGAACGCCGGGGGTCCCGTGAAAATGCAGAGCCTGACCCCTGGCAGCTGCCGGTGCTGCTGGTCTGAGGACCACACGTAGAGCAGGGGTCATGGAACGTCAGGAAGGGACAGGGCCTGATGGGGGCCACGCCCGCTGCCAGTACACCAGCGGGGTGCAGGGAACAGGACTTCAAAGCCAAGCGCCGTCTTCCTGTGGAGACCGGGGGCCAGGGCCATAGGCTGTCGGAGCTGCAGCAGGAGAGTCCCCGCCGGAACTCGGCGATTGTACCGGGACGGGAAGGTGGGGGGGCAGCTGAGCTGCTGTGCATTATCTCGTCCCTCCAGGGACCAGACCCTTGTGCTGTTCATTTCATAAAGCAAATACTTGTCCAGAACGGGCACTCCTCCTCTTTTTTTCCCGTGAGGCTCTTCTTGAAGCTTCCCGTGGCTGCGCAGAGTTCCTGTTAGTGATGCAGGGAAGACCGCTTGCTCAGGGACAGAGGGCAGGGCAGGTTTCCCTGTGGCCCTCTCCTAGAGGCACGTCTCGCCTGGCTGCCTCGTGCCCACACCCACCCCGGGAAGCTAGAATGAGGACGGCATGAGCCTCAGCCCGCCTGGCCTGATCCTCGTGGAGCCTGTGAGCGGTCGGTGTCTCTTCCTGGGGGTAGAGGCCTTGGCACTTTGGGGTGTGAATGTTTGGGTTGAGAGGTGCCCATGGTGGGAGCAGAGACTGCAGGGGTGAAGGAGAGTGTGACCCTCCACGAACAGCTGGCAGCGTGCCCGCGTCCACGCAGAAACGGTGCCCGCCTTGGACAGTGGAGCGGACCCTGTACAGTCTCTGCCTTCACGCCTGCTGCGGGGCAGGTGCCCAGGCGGTGCGTCCCTGGGCCTTTTCCTGCTGTCGGCTATCTGATCGGGGAGTGGGTAGGAAGCTGCTTGCCGAGAAAGAGCCGTGTCCTTGAGGAGGCCGTGCTGGACGAGGCAGGCAGACGGGCCAAAGTGGGCAGCGGGGTCTGGTCGCATCACACACGGCCTCCCCAGACTCCTGGGCCTGGCAGGGTCACACGTGGAGTCAGCTGAGAAGGCTCCGTGTCCTTCAGGAGGCCGTGGCAGGGCATCAAGGACAGCGGAAAGTTTTACAAGCTTTGGGATCCACGTCGTTTTCCCCAGTAACATTGCCCTTGGGCCGCTGTTGCTGGAAGGGAAAGGGCAGCTGCACCCCAGGCCTCTGCCCCCTTCCAGCTGGCCGTGTGCAGTGGCACTGAGCCTCAGTGTCCTTGTCTGCTACACGAGGGTAAACCCTCACCTCACAGCATGTGTGTCAAGATTAAAAGACTGGGCACCTGGGGCTGTGCCCAGCACACCCAGGGGTTGTCACTGAGTGGATGTGGGTGCCCTCCCCGACGCAGGGTGCCAAGAGGCAGCACCTGTCGGCTCTGTGACACGTGCCCTCCGCGCAGACCGAGGATTCGCTGCTCGCCACCTTCCGTGCAATTCTAATTTCAGCGTTTCTCAGCTCGCTTTGGAAATAGCATCTTTCATCCCCGGGTGTCTGCACAGCCCGGAAACGGGAGCAGCCCCCCTCTGCAGGCAGACGTGTGAGATCCAGGTTCACGCTTTTCCTGGGTAAACACCAGATCCAGCAGGAGGGGGTGGGAAGGCCTGGACCTGAGCCAGGACCACGTTCAAGGAGCATGCGTTAAGCACCTACCGTGTGCCGCTGCCTTTGCACACAGTGGTCCCGGGGGGAGCTAAGGGAACAGGCTCGGTGCTGTGCAGCTCTGCGTCCACACGCCTGGAGCCACACGACCAGCAGTCAGGTCGGTGTCTCCCTCGGCACCGTGACTGTTTGTGCCCCAAGGCAGTCGGCAGGTGCTTCCCGACCAGAGCGTGTCCTACCTCGTCTCGGGCGACGGGGTGCTTCTGCTCCTGCCGTGTTTTTTAAGGTCCTCTGAGAGCTGCTTGTGCACAAGCACTCAGCTGGGAGCTCCTGCAGATCATGCAAACTCATGACCCGTGAGGGATCTAGGGAGAGCAACTGCACAGAATCGGGAGCAGCAGAAAACAGATGTGGCGTCGCGCTGTCACCACGCGGCCTCCCCTCGCCCAGCTCACCCACAGTGGCCCAGAGCCAGACAGTGAGGCCGTCTGGTCGGAGAGAGGAGGGTCCTTGGGTGCCCAGCCCAGGATCAGGCCTGCCTGATGTCCAGTCTGGGTGTCCCTCTCCTTAGCTGGCCCCGTGGGCAGCTGGTGGGGGGGTCCCACTGCACTCACCCTGACTTCCCTCCCACCTAGGTCCTTGCTGCGAAAGTTCTCAACCTTGTCCTGCCGAACGTGTCCCTGGGCCGGATCGACAGCAGCACGCTGTCACGGAATAAGACAGAGGTGAGTCTTTCTGAAGACCTGGGGCAGCTGGGACTGGTGGGGTGAGAAGGCACCAGCCCCGGGGGGGAAATCCAGGTTTTAGCTCTGCCTCGGCCGTTTACCACCATTCAGCCGAGGCTGTGTGCGAGGTGACGGGGACCTGAAGACGTGTGAGATGCTGCCTGGCTTCGGGATTGGGTGGGAAGGCGTGGGCGGCATTGCTGCCTGCGCAGTACCCGTGTGTGCAGAGGAGCTGACCAGGTGAAACTCTGTGTGTGTCAGCCAGGTCTCTTCTGGTTGTAAGTGACAGAAACCCAACTCAAAGTGATTTGAGCAAAAGGAGGGATTTATTGGTGAGTGTAACTAAAGGCTTCAGGCATGGCTGGATCCAGGGGCTCAGAGTCTTGTTCACCATCTCTCTCCCCACCTCTCATATCCCCTGGTTTGGCCTCGTTCCCAACCAGACTTCCCCCAAGTGGAGGCAAAGCTGGCCACCAGCAGCTTTACATGAGCAACTGCAGTGGAAAGGCAGCACCTCTTCCCAACAAAAGTCTCAGGGCTGGTTCTTACTGGCTGACAGTCTGGGTTATTGGTCCAGGAAAGCGGGCGGCATCAGTCCCACCCAACCTCGTGGCCTGAGAGCAGAGAAGGGCCGTTCTGTTGGGGGGCGGGGTGGATAGGATCGAGGATGGAAGAATGGATTCAGGCCAGGCCACGTGTCCACTGGGTTGGGAGCTGGAGGGGGATCAGAGGAAGGGTTTCGTGGCAGAGGGAACAGCACGGGTGAAGATCTCGGCATGAAGAGCCTATTTGCAGAACAGCCGGTAGTTTGCTTCAGCCACAGTGTAGAGGTGAGTGGCAAGGGGTAAACTGAGGGCAGGTCAGGAGGCACCGCTGTGCCAGGGGTGGGCTACTGCCCTCAAGCAGAGCTCGCTGCCCTCTGTAGAAGCAAAACCAGCCCAGGAGGCGTAGCAAGCAGGGTGAGGCGGCCTCGGGGGAGATACGCTGGGGGTTGTGCGACATCACCGTCACCGCCTCTGGGACCAGACACCAGGTTCAGCATGAACAACGGTGCACCTTGCCGCCAGGTCCATGCAGAGACCGGGGTTGGTCTGTGAAGGTGCTGCTCGGTGAACCAAACCCCTCCCCTTTAGTGAAGGGCCAGCACCTCATCCCCTGCCTGTGACGGGACCCTTATGCTCCGTGCCAGGCTTGTGTCACGTGCTCACCCGTGCACAGCTCCCGTATCGTAGGGGAGCAGACTTGAGGCTCGCCCATGTGCCGGCACATGCCTGGGGTCGCCCGCTGACGGGACTAGCCTCAGAGCTTAGGTCAGTGGGTCCCCCAGCCCGCTCCGTCTGGGGGGCAGCAAGCCCATGGACGGGCGGCACCCTGGCACCTGGAAGGGGTGGTCCTCAGGGTTGAGCACATCACTGTGCTGCTCTCCTGCCTCAGCCTCCCACCCGGTGTCAGGAGTTTGAAACCCAGGAGTTGCTGGCTGCCTACGGACCCTGGAAGGTGGAGCGGGTGCCCGGCATCCCAGTGGCCTCCCCCGCTTCCTTGGGGCATGAGCAGTCGGACTCGGGCTTCATTGTAAAATTTGACCTCCTGGCCCTTTGAGCCGCTCAGAGAGCGGCAACTACATGGGAATCATCCCTAACGTGCAGGAAGGGGCATTCACAATCGGGGGTCAAAGCCCAGGCCTCCGAGGGCCAGCTGTTCATGAACGTGGCTTGTGTGGGCCCTGTGCGGGGAGCCTGAGGTGGGCCAGTCCGCCCAGTCGTCCACCTTCCATTTGAATTTTAATTTAATCTAGTTTTTAAAGTATTTATTTACTTGGCTGTGCCAGGTCTTAGTTGCAGCATGCAGGATCTTTAGTTGCGGCATCCGGGATCTAGTTCCCTGACCAGGGATCGAACCTGTGCCCCCTGCATTGGGAGCGCAGAGTCTTAGCCGCTGGACCGCCGGGGAAGTCCCCAATCTAATTTTAAAAGCAGTAACTCCCAAACCTATATCCTGGGGCCAAATTTGACCCACCAGGGTCAAGAATATTTGAGTAAAGGAAGAAGATTTTCATTCCAAAAGGCAGATCTGTGTGGTGAGAAGGCACAGTGTTAGGACCCAGAAAGACCAAAGCCAATCATGACATGAGTGAGATCAACATTAAGCCCATTTCAGAGGTGAGGAAACCGAGGCTCGGAGGTTAAATAATTTGTCCAAGGTTACACAGCCAGTCAGGGGCAGAGCTGGGATCCGAAGCCTTTGATTCAAAGGTCCATGCTCGGACGCCTCCTCCCAGCTAGTATTTACAAGCGTGAAGCTCTTTCTCCTGATTTGTAATTACTGGTCCACACAGCCCGCGGCTGGAGACCATTGCTCTGTGTGCAGGATCACTTGGGAGGGGAGTCGTGTGGGCAGGGCCTCCTCCACCCGCCGCAGCCAAATAATGGCTCTGGCTCAAACGTGCAATTTCCAGAAAAACCACTGATCTGTGCAGCAGCTGTGCTAGGATAGCAGTGGGCTGGAGGGGGGACCTCCCTTTGAGAGGAAACATCGAAGTGCAAATCCGAATTGTTTATCTCACCACCTGAAACTACGTGGGCAAAAAGGAAGGAAAGAAAGATAATGAAATGATTCTAAACCCTCATTGTTTGAAAGTAGCAAATTTCAGAGCTTCTATCTGCTTTTTGAACTAATGGAAAATTTCATTGAAGGCCTTATGAAAAACAGAAGAGTCTGGGTGAACATCCAGCATGCAGGCTCCCCTTGTGTGCTCATCGCCCCCATCCATGGTGGCACGCCGTCCTGTGTCAGGTTTCTGACGGGCCGGGTAAGCCGGTGACTCTTTAGAAGCACTAATAAATTTCCCTGCTGGGAAGGCTCTGAGGGTGGACCCCGGCTAGAATAAATAGGAAGCGGGAGCTTCCTGTCCTCGGCATCGAGCATTAGCCCCTCTCCTGCCTTCTCTCTCAGTCGCCCTTTCAGCATTCTGCTGAGCTTTAAAAATAGCAATGCCGAGGGGGAAAATGTGTTCAGAAAAGGCACCTCCCAGATCCAACACCGGGTGTCTTAAGGCCCATCTTTAGCTGAGACATTTCCCCTGGAGCCCTGCAGCTATAAAAGCCTCAGGAAGAAAAGAACCACTTGCTTCACAAGCTTACTGAAGTAGGACCTGGGGGAAGGGGCTGCAGGCTGGGATGCGGGGGGCCTGGCGGGCTCCTGGGCGGGTTCGGAAGTCAGCTGTGTCTCTGGGGAAGCAGGACGTTTGTTTGGGGCTTGATGTGGCAGCCAGGACTGCCAGCATGACACCCTCACTTCACAGCAGCGAGCCCTCAGACGCACAGGCTCCCAGCATGTAGGAGTAAAGGCAGAAATGCCTGGCGTTGTCTCAACACCACCCAGTGCACCGTGTCGCGGCCCTCCATCTCCCCGTCCACAGCTCCGGGAAGTCAGTCTTAATATCAGTATTTGCATTTGGGAAACTTAGGCCCAGAGAGGGCAAGTCACTTATCCAGGGACACACAGCTACTAAGTAAGGATTTGAGCCTAGGTCTCTCATGTCCGCGCCTTAGTTCTGAAGTGCTCCTGGAACTGAAATCCTGGGAACAAGCAGGCGGCTGCTTGGCCTTTGTTGTGTTTGTCTACACAGAGTCCCCAGTCAGCACATTGGCGTACTGTACTGACATACTAATCATTCCACCCTCAACCACGGGTTTTTGGAATGTGATGAATCCCTCCCACTCTGCAAAGCCTTGAATGTTCTAAATAGTTCTCCGGCCAAGGCCGCCGAGGGGGAGGTGTGAGGAGGAGGTGCTGAGGAGCTCCTGATGCCCCCTGGGCACCATCGGTGACCGTCCGCCTGCTCACAAGCAGGTGCCCTGCTTCCCTTCCAAGCCCCGTACTCTGGCCCCGTGTCCAGGTCTTCTGCTGGGAACGTCCACTGTTTATATATTGAGGCAGTTTGTCTTCTAGAACCAAGTCTCTGTTCTCTGTAACTGTGCTGGGACGCCCTCCAAGCGTCTCCTGGCTGGTTTACATTCATGCCTGCCAGCCATATGGTGAGTTCCGGGCACCCAGGGAGCTGAGAAGGGGCCAGCTCTGCTCCCTTTCATTTCTGTGGTGGGCTCCGCTCCAGACCACCCCCCCAAGTATTTGCGGTGTGCCTACCTCAGGGGTCAGGCCACTGTTCCCCTGTTGCCTGCGTGTCTTCTGCCCACACGGCTGGGAGGCCACCTGCCGTGGCCCTGGGAAGCTCCTGCCCGCTCTGGGAAGGCTCGGCCATGCCTAGGCGTTTGATTCATCATAACCAAGGCTAAAGATAGGCTGAGCCTCCCATGCTGCCCCCAGGACACAGCCTCCCAGGAGCCCCTCTGAGAGCCGGTTATTACTTTCCAGTATAACCTGCTTGCTTAGCTGATCTTATTCTGTGACTTGCCATCATTCATAGCTCATATCGCCACAGAAGACTTGTCTATTTCGGGCAGCTGATAATTTACCAACGCCTTAAAAAAAAAAAAAAAGGAGCCATGGGAACATCTCTTGGCGCGGGCCTCCGTGTGGGGTGGCCGGCGGGGGAGCGTGTGAGCGGGCCTAGCTCAGGCCGGCGCCCTGCATAGGGGTCTGTTGATCTACCCCTGCTCCCAGCCCTCCTTCCACCGGGACCCTGGCAGAAACAGCTCTGAGCTCGAGAGAGGCGGGTCCCTGAGGTCAGCGGCTGTAATGGCAGCAGAAAAGCCAGGGCCTCTGTGGAGAGACTGTCAGGGGCAGTTCCAGCTGCCAGCCAGGCCCCAGACAAAACGAGGCACCCCCTGCCCTGCAGGCCCAGCTCTTCCTCTCTCCCAAGTACCTTCACGGGTCCAGCAAGAAAGCAGCTGCAGGCCGGGCAGGGCTCACCCACCACAGTCTCAGAGATACCACTGGTGACCTCGCAGCAGGCCGGGAGATGAGGGTTGGAGGCCCATTTACGTGCGGATAGGATGCAGCTGACTTGCGAAGGCTTTTGGGATACCGGCCAAGCCCGATACGAGCCCCAGACAGTGTGGTCTGACCGCGGGGGTCTCCTGCCCCAAACCTGCCCAGGGGATGCGTGGCTCCTGACAAGGGGATAAAAGTGACATGAAAGCCAAGACTGCGGGGAGAGGAGAGGTTAATTTCCATAATTCAAATTGGAGCTTTCCCTCCAATTTTAATTGTGGAAAATTTCAAATCTACAGAAAAGTCGCCATAGTAGTATAGCATACAGCCGTCTACTCCTCCCCATAATTCACCGATTGGAAGTACTCTGCCTAACTTTCTTTATCTATGCTTAAATATGAAATATCAATATGGACATATATTTTAAATATTTTAAGATTTATTGTGGTAAAATATACAGAATATAAAATTTGCCATCTTAACCAGTTTTAAGTGTACAGCTCAGTGGGATTAAATACATTCACATTGTTCATCCGTCACCACCGTCATCTTCAGAACTTTCTCATCTTCCCGAACTGAAACTCTTCCCCACTGAACACCAGCTCCCCAGCCCCTCTCCCAGCCCCTGGGCCCCCCCAACCCCGTGAATCTGACTCCTGAGGGACCTCACAGTGTTCGTCCTTTCATGACCAGCTTATGTCACTGAGCATAATGTCCTCAGGGTTCATCCATGTGGTAGCAGGTGTCAGAATTTCCTTCCTTTTTAAGGCTGAACAATATTCCATGGTCTGTATAGACCATGTTTTGTTAATTCATTCATCCTCAACGGACACTGGGTTGCTTCTGCTTCTTGGCCCTTGTGAATAACACTGCCCTGAACATGGGTGTGCAAGTATCTTTTCAAAACCCTGCTTTCAATTCTTTTGGGTTTATACTTAGAAGAGGGGTTGCCAGATCGTTTTGATATGCATTTCCCTAATGATTAGTGATATTGAACATCTTTTCACATGCTTTATTGGCCATTTGTATTGATATATCTTCTTTGGAGAAATGTCTATTCAAGTACTTTGTCCATTTTTTAATCAGGTTTGCTGTTGTTGAGTTGTAGGAGTTCTTTATATCAATAACCCCTTATCCAGGTATATGGTTTGTAAATGTTTTCTCCCATTCTGTGATAGTGTTCTTTGATGAACAAAGGGTTTTCATTTTAAGGTAGTCCAGTTTATCTATTTTTTTCTTTTGTTGCCTGTGCTTTTGGTGTCATATTCAAGAAATTATTGCCAAATCCAGTGGCATAAAGTAGATGCATTGTTTTGGCTGAAATTTTGTTTAATGTTTGTTTGTTTGTTTATCGATTTTGGCTTCGCCGGGTCTAAGTTGCAGTACGAGGGATCTTCGTTGCGGCATGCAGACTTCTTAGTCGCGGCATGCAGACTTCTTAGTCGCGGCATGCGGGCTTCTTAGTTGTGGCATGTGAACTCTTAGTTGTGGCATGCATGCGGGATCTGGTTCCCCGACCAGGGATCGAACCCAGGCCCCCTGCATCGGGAGCGCGGAGTCTTACCCACTGGACCGCCAGGGAAGTCCCCTGAAACTTTTGAAAGTAAGTAAGTTGCAGACCCTGCGGTCGTACTTCAGCATGTGCTGCCCACGAGGAAGGACCCAGAATAAGCACATTCACGCACATCCCATTCTGTCGTCACACTTTGGAAAAGTAACAGTAATTCCCTGTCATCATTCCTTTCATTACCTCTCACCATCTGGTCCATGTTCCGATTTCCTCAGTTGTGACCAACTTTTGATTCCAAGACATGAGGCCACGCGATCTTGCTGCTTTGTGACCAGCAGTTGTGAACGTAACCCTGCAAGACCCCAGTGATTGTTTCTCGCTTCTCTCATTATTTATTCAGCCCCTTGGCCTGTGAAAAGGTGGCCGTGGCCCGTGAGATTGGGTGCAGAACGTGGGTCTGCTTTTTCCCTTCCCTCGGTGACCACTCAGGACCTGTGTCTGGTTCCAGGGTCACACCACAGGGACCTCCACTCCCAAGGCACAAGCAAGGTGACCCTCTGCATCATTTCTGGTTCCAGTGCCCTGTGGTGGGTTTGTGCAAACTGCCTGCACCCACCTGCCCAGGGCCTGACCTGCCGGCCCACCTCCGGGCTCAAAAAGCAGATACAAGGATGAACAGGAGTTCAAGCTTTAGTAGCAAAAAGTACTTCTTGGGAAAAGATGTTCGGTAATTCACATGCCCTTGATCAGTGGCAGTTTATACGTGTAGGCTAATCCCGATTAGTCCTCTTTCTATCCAAAGTGGAACTGCAGGTCCTTATTTCTGGTGGCTCTCCTCTGGTCTGGCTCAGAAATTTCAGTCCCCCAGGGCGGGGCGCCTGCCCCAGGTTGGGGTCATAGCGGGAACTTGGGCCTCGGTAAACAGGGCTTGCTTCAGTCGGCCGTGCTGGAGAGACTCTGTGGAATCAGGCAGGACCCTTATGTCCCCTCCCCACCCTGCAGGCGGCACGTCAGGACAACAGACACTGTGTCACTCGCGCTTTGGACCAGGCCCTGTCTTCGGGGTCACATCGTGGGTCTGTTAACAGCGGGCAAAGAGGCGGGGGCGGGGGGAAAGCATGAGCTTTCCAACAAGAAGTCCGGAGGCGAGGCCTAGGAGAGGTTTTCTCTTGTCCAGCTCCCTCTGCAGCAGTCCTGCCCTTCAAGACAAAGGCGGGGCGAAGACATGGTCTCTGCAAAGACCTGCCAGTTCATCTTCGGGTTCCCACGGGTTTCTGGCTCCAGAGAATACTTGGGTAGAGTTGTCCTGCTCTCCCCAGTGTGCCGGGGAAGGCTGTCTGATATCCCTGGGGTGAAGATGGATGGATGAAGAGAGATGGAAACGGTGGAGGAAGGAGATGGGAATCCCAGGTGGCCCTGAAGCAGGTGGCAGATGAGGTCTCCGTAGGCAGAGGGAGGGGATGGGCTGGAAGGGGGTCAGGAAGACCGGCTGCAGACATGTCTGTAGGTGCCTGGGAGGGAACGCAGGAGGTTAGGCCTGCTGGGCTGGGCCTCTCTGGGAAGTGTGAAATCACGTGGGCAGGGCACTCGCCTGTGCTCAGAGGTTCCCCCACCCCGTGGCAGGCCGTGAGGGGCGGCAGCACGCTACGGTCCTCACCAGGGACGCACCCGTTTCTCGTCTGAGGCGTGCTGGTTCCCTGCAACTCCACGCCCCCTGGCCGCTTGAGCCCACAGGACTCACCTTGACTTCCCCCTGTCTAAACATGTAGCACAGCGTGGTGAGAGGTTGGGAATGCTGATGGTGGGGCCCGACTGCCTCGTTGTTATCCTGGCTCCGTACCTTACTTGCTGTGTGACGTTGGGTGAGTCACCCAGCCTCTCTGAGCCTCAGTCTCCTCATGTGTAAAATGGATAATAATGACAGTCCCTGTGAAGGGGTCCTGCGGAGATTCAAGGAGCAAGTACATGTAAAGCACTCAGCACGGCACCTGGCATAGAGGTGAGGGCTCAGGGCTAGTTATTTCTGATACTGTTCTAATTAAAAATCTAATTTTGAGTCCATCCCAGAACAGCTTTTCAAAAAAGAGGTCAAGAGATCTGACTGGGGGTGGGGGGTGATTCCTGGATTTTGCTCAACCAGAAGTTTAAGAACGCTCCCAACTGTGGGTTGCTTCCTGTGCTTCAGGGCAAAGCTTTTTCAAAAGGCAGGCAGCCCAGCTGGCTTGTTCCCAGCTGTCGAGTCAACCTTGCCGAGAGCCCTCAGACCCCCGGACAGGGAAGGTGCCAGAAGAGGCTGGGGCTCGGGAGAGGACCCTTCCTTGATGGGAAACCCAGGCCGAGGAGCCTGACGCCCCACCTCGCTGCCCCGCGCTGGGGTCAGGCAGCCGCACGGCATTAGCCTCGCTGTGGGGCAGACCCAGCCTGGGCCCCAGGGTGCACATCCATCCAGATGCCCGGCGTCCTCCGGGGCATGACCACCGTCACCCCCATTTCACAGATCAGCAAACTGCATCCCAGAGAGAAGAGCCTTGCCCACATCACACAGCTGGGAAACGTCGGGGCTGGGAGGTCTTCCTCACAGGGTTTCCCGCCAAGAGAAAAGACTTCTCGTTTCGGCCGGTGGACACACCCCCAGAGGCTGGTCACCTGGAGCAAAGATGCCCTGGCTTGGACCCGGGTCCCCAGCCTCCAGCTGATGTGTTCGCGGCTGTGCCCCAGAAGTGGGGGGCAGGGGGGCAAGAGAGATCGCCAGAGACCGAGTCCTTGTTGTGCTTTTAACTAAACTTGTGCTTTGAGACCTCTGATTCACATGCAGTTGTGAGAAATAACTCAGAGGGGCTGTGTGCCTGGCCCAGTTTCCCCCAGAGCTGACATCTTGAAAAACCACAGGGTTATGGCGACCAGGATACCCTCGGGGGTGAGTCAGGCTGTCCCCACAAAGACCCCATGTTGCCATCATGTAGCCCCATGCCGTCAAGCCTGACCACTAGTCTGGTCTCCCATGTCTCTGATTTGTCCTTTTCTTAAAAATATGAATTTATTTATTTTATTTATTTTTGGCTGTGTTGGGTCTTTGTTGCTGCGCACGGGCTTTCTCTAGTTGCGGCGAGCGGGGGCTACTCTTCGTTGTGGTGCGCGGGCTTCTCATTGCGGTGGCTTCTCTTGTTGTGGAGCACGGGCTCTAGGCTTGCGGGCTTCAGTAGTTGTGGCACACAGGCTCAGTAGTTGTGGCTCGAGGGCTCTAGAGTGCTGGCTCAGTAGTTGTGGCGCACGGGCTTAGTTGCTCTGCGGCATGTGGGATCTTCCCGGACCAGGGCTCGAACCCGTGTCCCCTGCACTGGCAGGTGGATTCTTAACCACTGCACCACCAGGGAAGCCCCCGATTTGTCCTTTTAAGAATGTTGTGGAGATGGAATCCCACAGTAAGTGATCTTCGGGCACCGACCATTTGGTCTTTGGTTTTGAATGGGCTCAGGCTGCTGACCGGTGCTCTGGGCCTGGCCTGGGCTGGGAGGGAGAACGCTGTCCGTCTCCTGCCTGGGGGACAGGACACGACCCTCCCCCACTAGAAGAACTTTTGGTGGATTTAGGTCTTAAGCCCTCAGAAAGCAAAGGCCCTGGGGTTGGGCCGGGCTGGTTACCTTAGGGGAGGGTTTGGGCTTCTGAGCCTGTTTCCCTGAGAGGAGGTGGTCCCTGCCCTGCCTCCCGGCAGCCCCTCTGCCCCCGTGCGGTGGTGGCTGGCACGGGGGCCTGCCCTTTCCCCGACACAGCTGGCGGCTCCTCCCAGGTCTAGAATGGGCCATTGTGTACCCAGCGCCGACGTGCTCCAGACATGGAAAAAGAGCCAAGAGCGGGAAGCCACCTGGGCTGTCAGAGCAGTTAACCCGGAGCCAACTCCCTGAGGGGCTTCACGGCCGGTCAGCAGGGCAGGCGCCAAGCCGCTCAGGAAGGAGGTGGCCTCGTGGGCCCTGGCCCTGGGCGTTCGTTCACAGGGACACCCGGCAGCCAGGGCTCTCTGGCCCCGCGGCCTCTTCCCGAGCAGCCCTCCTTGCAGACCTTGAAGGAGCCCCTGCCGCTCCCGTGTTCTCGGCCCCCAGACTGGTGGCCCGGCCCCGCGGGAGGCCCGCCGTCTGGGCTGCAGGAAGGGGCTCATTCGTCTCGTGTGGCTTTTCCCAAGTGGTCTGGCTTGCCTGCTCCGGAAGAATCGGGGTGGTGGGGGGACCTGGGACAGCCTGTCCCTCTCCAAGTGGATCCAGGACCCTGGATGAGGCCCATGGGGGGTCGTCACAGGGGAGACGCGGCCCCCGCCCGAGAGTCAGATGGAGACACAGTGGACACTCAAGCCTTCTCGCGGGCAGCTGACCCTCTGTCCCCTCACCCCTCCTGACGCCACGCAGCTCTTGGAAAGAGAGCTGAGGGCAGAGGCGTCATGGCCCCGACCTGGTCCGGAGAGTTCTGTGGGCATGTGTCCCGTCTCAGCTAACAGCAGGCAGGCCACTTACTGTCCACTCGGGGCAAGAGGAGTGAAGCCAGGAAGCCAGGGACGGGGCCCGGGTAGCCCCACAAAGGGCATGGTCAGAGTCTCAGCCGCAGGCGGGGCCGGTGTCAGAGGAGGTCCCGGCAGGCTGATGGCTGAGGAGGGCGGGCCCGGCCGCTGTGCACGTCCGGCAGAGGGGCAGCCGTGTCCACAGGCACAGGGGGACAGCAGACCTGCCTCTCAGGCCGGCAGGCAGCCCGCTGGAGCCACGTCCTGAAGCCCGCAGGGGTGTCCTGCCCAAGCCCTTCCCGGGCCTCATTCCTGCACAGACAGCCCTGTGACCCGGCAGTCGTGGGTGCCCCTCACCCTCTTCAACCAGGGGACACTGTGTCAGAACAGACAGACTTAGAGAAAACAGAATCCACTCAGACTGACACCAAAACATCTTCCGAGCTATCCCTGTGTGAAGTCATCAAAGCGAACATACGATGCTGCTCACGTGAAAAAACCCCCCAGACTGATGCTGAAACCGTCCCGGGGCACAGGCGTGGAGGGGGGGCCACAGAGCAGGCTGGAAGCAGGGGCAGCGCGGCCGGGCTGACTGGGGGTCCCCACCCCGGGCCTGCTGGCGGGGTCAGCTCTTCAGAGCCGAGCGGGAGGGGCTGCGAGGGACCGACGGGCTCCTGTCTCCCCTCCCGCAGGTGGCCATCTACAACACGGACCCCCTCATCTGCCGGGCGGGGCTGAAGGTGTGCTTCGGCATCCAGCTGCTCAACGCCGTCTCGAGGGTGGAGCGGGCGCTGCCCAGGCTGACCTTGCCCTTCCTGCTGCTGCAGGGCTCTGCCGACCGCCTGTGTGACAGCAGGGGCGCCTACCTGCTCATGGAGTCCGCCAAGAGCCAGGACAAGACGCTCAAGGTGAGCAGCCGCCCCACGTCCCTGGGGCGGGGAGAGTGGCGCTCCTCTAGGGCGCCTGCCCGAGCCCTTGGTTTAGGGCTGGCCTGGCCCCGGGGAGGCACGTCCCAGGAGCACGAGGTGTCTGTTGATTCCGTGGGAGCTCGAGAGTCATTAGCTGATCGTTCATCCGGTCAAGGAAAGAACCGCAGCTGGCCTCCGGGCAGAAAAGGTCGTCTTCCTCAGAGAGCGTTAGGCGTGTCAGGCACGACAGGACGGAAAATGCTGTTTCGGGTGGAGCAGTTCCCGAGTGTCTGGCTGAACCGGGAAGACCCCTGGCTGGAGGATGGGGAGAGAGCAGGTGCACCGGCTGTGTCCCTGCCGAGTGGCAGTGGAGCCTGAAGGTGGCTCTGCGTGGTCGGCTGGGCAGACCGCCGCCCCAGGGCACACGCGCGAACAGACGTGTCCCTGGACAGTGCCGCCCCAGCTTGGGCACGGCCGAGTGGACGCCCCGGTCGAGGGCCACCTCCCGCTAGGTTGTAGGGAGCGCGGGCTGCTCCCCGCAGGTGCCACACCTGCTGCGTGGGGGCCGGCACTGGCGCTCAGCTCTCTGCCCCGAGCCTGCTGCACCGCTTGCCCCAGCGCGCTGTGCTACAAGGCTCTCACGTGTCCGCACTGTCCAGCACCCCCCCGTCGCGGCTAGGAGCGGCAGCCCCTGGCCCAACACCCCTGCCAGAGGGAGGCCCGGACGAACAGCAGGAGGAAGGAGGGGAAGGAAAGCCGTTCCCATCACAGCGGGAGACGGTCCCAGCCGCAAGTCCCACGTTGGCACACCCAAGAGAGAGTTGAAATTCAGAAAAAGAATTGAAATCAGGGTCTCGAAGAGATATTTCCACCCCATGTTCACGGCGGCCAAGAGGTGGATGCAGCCCCAGTGCCCACTGAGGGGAGGTGGTCCGTCCAGGCAAGGGGGTGTTTTCCAACCTTGAAAAGGGGGAAGTTCTGACACCTGCTGCCACACGGATGAGCCTGGAGGAGGCTGTGCTCAGCGAAATGAGCCGGTCACAGAAGGGCAAATAGTGCGTGATTCCACGCACATGACATAGGCAAAGTAGTCAGAGCTCACAGAAATAGAAAGTAGAGGGACTTCCCTGGCGGTCCAATGGTTAGGACTCCGCACTTCCACTGCCGGGGCCCTGGTCAGGGAACTAAGATCTCGCAAGCCGACTGGTGCAGCCGAAAAAATAAAAAGAAAAATAGGGTGGTGTTTCCAGGGGCTGGGAGGAGGGCACGGAGGAGGGCGCTGTAACGGGGACAGGGTTCAGTTGTGCAGGGTGAGAATATTGCACCGCGTGCAGAGATACTTAACACCGCTGAGCCGTACACTCGAAAGTGGTTAAGATGGTGAACTTCATGTTATATGATTTGTACTACAGCTTAAAAAAAAGAAAACTGGGAGAGAGCTGTTAGAAATCGCTGAAATGGCAAGTGGGCAGGTGGTTATACACATGGAGAGTTCAGGGGAGGTCTGGCTGGAGATACAGATTCTGAGTCATCAGCACATGGGTGGTTTTTACAGCCAGGGGCCTGGATGGGGCTCCTGGGGAGAGGGGGAAAGAGGCCCGACCCCGCCTCGGCCGCACCAGCCTGCAGCTCAGGAGGGCGGCATGCTGCAGTCTTGACCAACAGGCGGGAAGAAGACCAGGAGGGTGGAGAGCTGTGGGAACCACGGAGGAAGGTGTTTCTAGAAGGTTACCCTGGTCAGCTTTTGAATGACACTAAGAAGCCAAATCCTACGAGAGTGAAAGTGATCCCCGGCCACGGCGATGCGAGGGCCGTAGAGCTGGTGCCAGGACCACCGCTGTGGGCGGGTGGGAGTGAGGGTCAGCCGGGGCAGGCTGGGGTCCCACGGGGAGGAGAGGAGGCGCAGGTGGGGCAAGGCTGGAAGGGGAGTGGCGTGGAGAGAGGACAGTGGTTTAAGAAAGGATCTGGGGAACATACTGGGACCTTTGCAGCACCGCCTGCTGACCAGGCGTGGGTGCGTGGAGAGGGGGTCCTCTCCATCCGCTGCCAGGCCGCCTTGCCTGCCCGTGTCACTCGCGGTAGCCGTGACTTCCTGTCTTTCCTAATTGCAGATTTACGAAGGTGCCTACCACGTCCTCCACAAAGAGCTTCCTGAAGTGACCAGCTCCGTCTTCCGTGAGATAAACACGTGGGTCTCTCAAAGGACAGCGGCGGCAGGAACGGGGTCCCCGCCCTGAGTGCCCTGGCCAGCCGTCGGGCCACAGTCGGGGAAGCAGGCAGAGGAAGGGCAGGAGCTGGCTTCTTAGATGTGGCTTGCCAACAAACAAACAAAAATCACAAATTGGAGGAATCCCTAGCACAATTTACTAAAAAAAAAGAAAAAAGACAATCTTGTCGCACATCAGGCTGTCCGCCACTGGATCTGCCTTAAGTGGTGGACACTTTATGCAAAAATAGGAGGTCACAACGCTTCCCAGAGAATGTGCTGGAAGGCCTTAGGCCGCAGAGCCCTGCCCCGCCTCTCCCGCTCCGCAGGGTCCCAGGACCCCCACTGCAATAACTGGAGGGGTCCCCTCCCGCCACCCCACGCCCCGCCCTCACGGCCTCGGCTGGGGCCCCCCTCTGGCCGCCGGGTGCGGGGCGGCGTCCGCTTCCCCGGCAGACTCTTGTGCCGCCGCGGCCCAGAACATGCCTGCCCTTCCTCAGCACGTGTCCGCCCGTGACCCGCGTTAGCTCCTTGTCCGCCGGGAGCCCGGGGTGGGCTGTGGGGCAGGTGGGGCTTGGCCCAGAAGGGGCACCCTCGCCCCCTCCCCTCCGCGGGGCATGTTAGGGCAGCTGCTCGTCGCTGGCTAGTGTTACCTGGGGCTCAGAGGACGGTTGTGTTGGAGATGGAATGGCTCGTGTGTATAGCGTCTGTTCTGAAGCAGAGCCGGGTGGGGGGTGGGAACCAGGGGGCTTGAAGGCGTGGGTGCCTGACCCCCCTGTACAGCCCCGGGGGGCGGGCCTAGGAGCCCCGTGCGGGACAGGCCTGTCCCGGCTCCCGCCTGCCGGGCCACAGCCTCCCTGGGAGCCTCGGTGCTGGCAGCACAGCTACCTCTGGTGGCTGGAGAAGCTCCCCACGTGGTGGCCCTGCCCACGGCTGCAGGCCTGAGGCCACAGCAGCCCCGCTGCCTTTCTCGGTGCCAAACCCACGGCCCCCCACCCCTTGGCCCTCAATTGCGCCAGAGGTAAATGGGGTCACCACCCACCCAGGGGGTACTTCGACTTTGAAATGGGACTCGCTGTCAGGTCTTGAGGCCCCACCTGCAGATGTCGCCGTGGTGGGGATGGAGCCGCCGGGGCGTGGAACGCTGGGGGAGGTGCGGTCCCGCCACCCCAAGGCTTCCCTGCCTGACGCGGAGGCTGGGGGCTAGGGCTCCCCACTCCTCCTCCTCCTCCTCCTCCTCCAGTGGTGGGAGCTGATGCCCCCCTTGTGCCCGGTTCTTCCGGGTCTGGTTCTGGGTCCACCTCCAAGGGCCCCCGAGCTGCTCACCCCCAGCGACGGTCAGCTGGCGGGGGCCTTGGTGTGTGTCCTGCTGCCCCTGCCCCTTGGGAGGGAGAGGCACCCAGGCACCCATCCCCGGGGAACGGCACCTGGGTCCCCACAGAGAGCGGCTTCATCGCCACATCTTATTTCTCTGGCTTCTCTTTGGAGGAGAAAAACGTAGAAAATGCAGAGAGAGGTCGGCCCCACCTGCCCAGCTGGGCAGCAGTGAGAAAGTTCCTGCTCTCGGGCTAAGGAACGGCAGAAACTCCACCCACAAACCCCAGACACCCAGCCGTCCCACCCCGCAGGTCACAGCCCGTCCCCCGCCCCCCCAGAAGCATGCCATGGCAAGGCCATATCCCACATTAAATACCAGGCACGTGGTTTGACCAGTAATCTTTCGATGCATGAATTTATTTATTTGAAAGCTCTTATAGAGGCATATTCAGTCACCTTTACAGATCTGGTTAAAGAATCGCCTACATTTAAAAGGAAAAAGTTATTTGAAACCAGGACTGTTTCCTCATTTGGGAGGGGGCACAGGGCACGCCCACCTGCTGAGTCAGGGGTGCAGGTAGCAGCGTCTGGAGGCCCCCGGGGAGCGCCCTCCCGTCCTTGCTGCACTGAGCAAGTCTTGAACTGGGGTCACCCTCCATGTTGGCGGCTCCATGCCGATACCTGGAGCGCCACCGCCATGCCATCGCCGTGGTGCAGGGGAGCTGGGTTTGGAAAGGAAGCGAGGTCACACATGGCCTGGCCTCGAGGTGACAGGAGGACAGAGGTCACAGAGGGGCCCTGGACATGCAGCCTATCCAAACCACGCCTGGGAGGACGGACATATTACTCGGGACACTGGGCCCAAGCACGCCTGTGAACTCGGTGCCGCGCTGTAACTCAGAGGCCGTGCTGGGCCACACGAAGTGGTTTCATGCCTGAAAAAATCTCTAGGAAAAGATGCCACCCGCAGCCACTGGAGGTCCCAACCCCGCCAGGGTCCGTTCCTTTGCCGGGATGGGGGGTGGTGACCCCAGCTTCCCCTTGGCTCTTGGGGGCCCTGGGGCTTGTGATGAGAGCTCTGAAAGATGCTCTGGAAACCCCCTGCAGGGCCCCACCCTCCTGCTCTTTCCTTCACCAACTGCTGACATCACCCTGTTAGGATCGCAGTGATTTTTCCAAGCAATTTACTGGTTATTGTCATTGCTGCAGCTCAGCCATCTCCCTACACGTAAGCTGTTAGTGGGGACCCGTGTATCAGTCTAGAACTATTACAGGACCAACGTCTGCCACAGCTAAGCCTAATAAACCACATGTTTTCTGACGGTGTCGTCTGCCTGTCTGTGTGATCTGACTGCAACGTCCCTTGCGGAGAGACCAGCGGCCCTTTGCGAGGCTGCACTGGGGGTCTGGGCCGGTCCCCCGATACACCCCAGTATGCAGAGCGGACTGCACGCCAGCTTTCTCGTGCAGACTCGGCCGCCGCCGCCGCCACCAGGGGCCGGGCCGCCCCAGTTCAGGGCTCCACAGCTGACCCTCCTCCGCAGCCCCACATAACTTCTGACGATTTAGAAGCAAGTTCTGATCTCCCCCCACGTGGCCGCACCTCTGCCTCGCCCACCTGAGCGCAGGAGACCCCAGCTCGGGCGGGTGCCTGCACCCCTCCCCCCGTCCCCCCTGCGCCTGACCCAGAAGCGGAGGCTGTCGGCTGCCTGTCTGTCCAGGCGGACCATCTCCCTCTGGCCCCACTGGCCCCAGGGCTGTCACTGTCCCCTCCTGCCGGTGGCCACAGCAGCCTCCTCCGGGTGCCCCATCTCCCCGCTTGTGTCCCATTGGTCTTTTCCCACATAGCGACCAAAGCGGGTGTTCAACGAGTCAGGTGGTGGCCCTTCCCACTCCAGCCCTCGTGGTCCCATCTCATGCAGAGGCGGCCACGGCCCTCCCAAGCCTGCAGGCCCTGGGCCCGTGGCCACATGCCAGCCTCTCTGTGGAGGCTTCCCACCACCCTGTGTGGAGCTACCCACTCCCTGGCCCCCGCCGCCCCTCCTGCAGCACAGCCACTGCCGTCTGACTCGACCGCGTTCTGTGGACCCTCGGTAGCCCTGTCCCACCGGAGCTGAGCTGCGGGAGCTGGGTCCTCGCGTCAGACCTCTGTGTGGTTTCCAGGGGTCCCTGGTAAATATCTCTCCAGGCAGGGAGGGGTTGGGGGACCAGGGCTCTCTCTGGGCCAGGCTGGAGCCTGGAACTGGGGTTTTAGGCACAGGGCCCACTTCTTGGTGGGCGCCCGTGCCCTCACCCAGGCCACACCTCCAAGGGCCCCCTTGGGTTTAATGCTCTGCTGTTGCTGGCTTGAAATCCTCAATCTTTCTGGGCACCGTTCTCCTCCCGAGTTCTTGGACCATCCTTACGGTCACTGCTCTGGACTCTTCCTTGGGCAGGTCGCCCGTCTCCACGTCACTTAGTTCTTCTTCTGGGCTTTATCTTTTCCTTCGTCTGGAACATGCTCCTTTGCCCCCTCGGTTTGTCTGAGTTGCTATTTGTATTTTATGTCTGTTAGTTACGTTTCTCGACCTTGGAGAGGGGGCCTCTGTAGGAGACGTCCTGTGTGTCCCAGCGGTGCTCTCTCCTCTCGTCACCCAAGCTACATGCTCTAGGGGTGCCCCCAAGAGGGCTGCGTGAGCCCTCCTGTGGCAGGGGGCTGACTACGTGGGGCGTCTGGTGGGCCTGGTCGGCCCCTGGCCTGGCTGGTTGCCAGGCCTTGCCTCGTGTGGATGCCGCTGGCTGCTGGTTAGCGGGGTCTGGTCACGAGGCGGCGGGTTGTGGAATCCTAGGGGACCCCAGGCTGGTGCTGGCTCACTGGTGGGCAGAGTCGGGGTCCAGAAGACCCTGGGATGTTGCCCACCCACTGGCGGGTGAAGCCAGGTCCTGGGGTTAGTGCCGGTCTACTGGCAGGCGGAGCCGGGTCCTGGAGTCTGGCTGCAGGGCCCAGGGGTCCCAGAGCTGGTGTTGGATGGCTGGTGGGCGGGGGCCGGTTCCTGACACAGTTGGGTCTGGGGTCCAGGGTGTCCTGAAGCTTGCGGTGACCTGCTAGTGGGCAGGGCCGGGGCCCAGCTGGTCCCAGGGTGGATCTGGCCTGCTCTGGGTGTGCTGGGTCCACAAGCTGCAGGACTGTGGTTTTCTTTTCTTTTCTTTTTTAAATTTAATTTTTATTTTATATTGGAGTATAGTTGATTTATAATGTTGTGTTAGTTTTAGGTGTACAGCTAAGTGATTCAGTTATACATATACATATATACACTGTTTCTCAGATTCTTTTCCCACATAGGTTATTACAGAATATTGAGTAGAGTTCCCTGTGCTATACAGTAGGTCCTTGTTGATTATCTATTATATATATAGTAGTGTGTATATGTTAATCCCAGACTCTTAATTTCTCTCTCCTCTGCCCCCATGTTTCCCCTTTGGTAACCGTAAGTTTGTTTTCTAAGTCTGTGTGTGTGTTTTGTAAGTAAGTTCATTTGTATCATTTTTTTTTTTTTTTAGATTTCACACATAAGTGATATCATATGGTATTTGTCTTTCTCTGTCTGATTTACTTAGTATGATAATCTCTGGGTCCATCCATGTTGCTGCAGATGGCATTATTTCATTCTTTTTTATGGCTGAGCAATATTCCATGGCATATATGTACCACATCTTCTTTATCCATTCCTCTGTCGATGGACATTTAGGTTGTTTCCATGTTCTGGCTATTGTAAACAGTGCTGCAGTGAACACTGGGGTGCATGTATCTTTTCAAATCACAGTTTTCTCCAGATATATGCCGAAGAGTGGGATTGCTGGGTCATATGGTAGTTCTATTTTTAGTTTTTTAAGGAGCCTCCATACTGTTCTCCATAGTGGCTGTATCAATTTACATTCCCACCAACAGTGTAGGAGGGTTCCCTTTTCTCCACACCCTCTCCAGCGTTTATTGTTCCTACTTTTTGGTGATGGCCATTCTGACGGGTGTGAAGTGATACCTCACTGTAGTTCTGATTTGCATTTCTCTAATAATTAGCGATGTTGAGCATCTTTTCATGTGCCTCTTGGCCATCTGTATGTCTTCTTTGGAGAAATATCTACCTAGGTCATTTGCCCATTTTTTGATGGGGTTGTTTGGTTTTTTGATGTTGAACTGCATGAGCTGGTATATTTTGGAGATTAATCCCTTGTCGGTTGCTTTGTTTGCCAATATTTTCTCACATTCTGTGGGTTGTCTTTTCATTTTGTTTATGGTTCCTTTGCTGTGCAAAAGCTTTTAAGTTTATTTAGGTCCCATTTGTTTACTTTTGTTTTTATTTCTGTTACTCTAGGAGGTGGATTGCAAGAGATCTTGCTGCGATTTATGTCATAGAGTGTTCTGCCTATGTTTTCCTGTAAGAGTTTCATAGTATCCAGCCTTACATTTAGGTCTTTAATCCATTTTGAGTTTATTTTGTGTATTTTTGTGTATGGTGTTAGAGGATGTTCTAAAGTAAGTCCCCTACATAGGAATGAGTTCTGTTCTGAGAGTGCATTCGTAAGTCTAGTTTGTTTGTAAGTCCAACAAAGTTAGCCTAGGTACCCAACTAACACAGTGGGCTATGTAGTACTGTACTGTAATAGGTTTATAATGCTTTTCACACAAATAATACATAAACAAAAAATAAAACATTTTTAAAAATTTTTTTTATTTTTATGGCTGTGTTGGGTCTTCATTTCTGTGTGAGAGCTTTCTCTAGTTGTGGCAAGCGGGGGCCACTCACTATCACGGCCTCTCTTGTTGCGGAGCACAGGCTCCAGACGCGCAGGCTCAGTAGCTGTGGCTCACGGGCCTAGTTGCTCCGCGGCATGTGGGATCTTCCCAGACCAGGCTCGAACCCGTGTCCCCTGCATTGGCAGGCAGGCTCTCAACCACTGCGCCGCCAGGGAAGCCCCAATAAAACATTTTTAATCTTACAATACAGTACCTTGAAAAGTACAGTAGTGCAAGAGCTGGGATACAAGGGCTGGCATCAAGTGAACAGGCAAGAAGAGTTACTGACTGGAGGAGGGCGAGGAGGTGGGAGATGGTAGAGCTGAAGGATCATCAGCAATAGGAGACGGAGGGCAAACTGCAGTGTCACTCACGCCTGACATTGATGGACCGCACGTTTCGTTCGCAACTTGAAGGTTTGTATGTAGGGGACTTACTGTAATTTCATTGTTTTACATATAGTCCAGTTTTAGGGCTGTGGTTTTCTTGGTCTGGTGTCTGCCCCCTGCTGGGCAAGGCTGGTCTAGCGGCCCGAGCAGGCTCCCTGGAGGGCAGGGCCGGTGCCTGCCCACTGGTGGGTGGAGCTGCGCCTCGCTGTCTGGTGGGCAGGGCCGTGTCCCAGGTGGCTGTGAGCTCAGCAGGTCCCAAGGCAGCCTGTCAGCTGAGGGGTGGGGCTCTGTCCCCGCCCAGGGGGCTGTTTGGCCCAAGGCTCCCAGCACTGGGCCTGCAGGCTGCTGGGTGGTGCTTGGTCTTGGCACTCACAGGCCAAGATATCAGCCCAGCAGCAGCAGCAGCTGTGTTCACGGGGCCGAATGTCCCCCAGTGTATCTGCCACCGGCGTCTGTGTCCCCAGGGTGAGCCTCAGCTGCCCCCTACCTCTGCAGGAGACCCTCCAAGAACAGCAGGTAGGTCTGGCCCAGGCGCCCATCAAATTACTGCTTCTGCCCTGGGTCCTGGTGCGTGTGAGGTTTTGGGCGGCCCTTTAGGAGTGGGGTCTCTGCTCCCCTGTCCTGTGAGGCCCCTGCAGTCAAGCCCCGCTGTCTTCACAGCCAGAGGCTCTGGGGGCTCCCGGTGCCGGACCCCCGGGCTGGGGAGCCCGACGTGGGGCTCAGAGCTCTCACGCCTCGGGGGGAGCCTCTGCAGGGTCATTATTCTCCAGCGTGTGGGTCGCCCACCTGGGGGTAAGGGACTCGCACTGTCTCGTCGTCGTTCCTCCTGTACGTCTTTAGCCGTAGGAGATCTTTTCTGGTAGCGTTTGGTCTTTTCCGTGGATGGTGGTTCTGCAGGCGGCTGTGATGTCGGTGTACTCGTGAGAGGCGGTGAGCTGCTCTCCTGAGGTGACTTCTGATGAAATTTTTGATCATTTTGGGATAGGTCCCATGGGGTGGCCAGAGCTGGCCGTCCCCTGTGCAGAGGCCCCCTGGGTGGCATGCAGACCTGAAGGACGGCCCCCTCCCCGAGGCCCGCACTCCTTCTACAGCCCGAGCCTCAAGGGGTTGACCGTGGGCGGTGTCCTCCTCTCTGGGCTGTTCCTGCCTCCTGGGAACACCCACGGAGCACAGACTCCTGCTGAGGGCCATCACGCGGCAGGTGCCCCATGGCCTTGGGGCTGCCCCCAGATCCAGGACGGGGTGACACAGCTTGCCTCATCTTGGTGGGGCAGGAAGAGGGACGATGGAGCACCAGGCCGGCCCAGCGGGGGAGAGCAGGAGGTGAGCAGGACGGGGCATGTCCGAGGGGCTCGGGGTAGATGGGAAGGGAGCACAGGTTGGTCACAGAACTGGGACTCTGAGGGATGGAGATCTCCTGCAGCAGCAGCACCCCGCCCGGGACGGTGCATGGGGGGAGCGCACGGTGGGGGTGCAGTGCTGGGACCAGCCACAGCGGGGAGCCAACCGCCCTGGCCGGAGAGTGCCTGTAGCCTAGGGTGCAGGACAGGGCCGTGACCAGATGGAGGCTGGGTGGGAGCAGCTGCTGCTCGCCCACTCCCTGCCCTGTCTTGAGTGTGTGGCTTCCAGCCCATGGACCAAGGTGGCTGCTCCTGCTCCTGCCACAGCATCCTCCTCCCAGCCCACTGGGAGGGAGGAAAGGAAAGGGGCAGGCTGAGCTTTTCAAGGATGAAACCAGAGACCTCATCTGCCGTTTCTGCTCACATCTAGGACCCGGTGGCGTGGCCACGGCTAAATGCAGGGAAGCTGGGAAATGAGCCAGGTGCCCACAGCAGAGGAAGGGCACAGAGGTCAGAGAGACAGCAGGCTGTGCCCAGGAACCAGGCATGCACCTCAGGCTTTCCAGGAGGGGAGACCTGGGCTCAGTATCCACCTGGAAGATGCCAACAGGGTGGGTGAAAGTGAGCTGGAGGTGAGGCAGGGCCCCAGCTGGGGCCGAGGTGGCAGGAGGGGGACCCGGAGACCGACCAGCAGCTACTGTGGAGGCTGGGCGACAACTACCTTGAGGGCCGAGGAATCAGGAGAACACGAGTGTCCATCGCCAAGACTCCACAGGTAAGAAGGGGCTACACTGTGTGCCCGGAATTGTTCGTGTTGCATCTTCCAGGAAAAAAGTTCGTTTGCGCTGAGGTTCAGTGGGCTGAGCCCCACCCCTCTGGGCCCCCTCAGGACCCCGTCTGACTCTCACACCAGGTGTGGTGGCTGGCAGTGCTGCTCCCATTTAGACCGATAAGGATGCTGGGGCTCCGACGTGCTCCAGCCCAGGTCCCCGGCCCACATGCAAGACACCCGCTGCCTCCCAGGTGAAGGTGGTGACAACCCACGTGCAGGGTGCTGATGGGACTCCGAGAACTAAGCCACTGGCAGGGGGGTGGGGGCTGGAGTGCCTGAGGGCAGCTTCCTAGCTCCAGGGCCCCTTCCTTCGGAAGTCCCTGCCTGAGGCTGTGCTTCAGACTTTTACCAAAGTGAGAAACTTTTATGCTAGCAGAATGCTCCAGGAATTAAGGCTGCCCCTGGCAAGAGCACTCCTAACTTTGTGACGGCACCCTCACCCCTCCTCCCTCTGCTGCAGTGAGGCGGACACTGAAAGCTATGTAGGAGTTTTCCAGGTAGAGGAGCGAACATATGCATGCCTTTTTTTTTTTTTTTTTTTTTTGCAGGTGGGAAGACTATTATAGGATGGGTTAAAAAATATATCTTTGGGTAAGGGCCAGGACTAGGGTGAGGCACTCCCCTCAGGCACACAACTTAAGGGTGCACCAAAAATCTTAGTAATCAAAATAAGCAATATTTTAATGTAATACTTTACTTTTAAATCAAAATTGATAGACCAAATATTGACATTTCAAAACAGGATTCCTGGTCGTCTTTTGCTCCAGTCCCCCAGGACTCAGCAGAGCACGGTCTGTCTGTGGCCCCTGCCCCACCGGCAGGCCCTCTTCCGCCCTTACACTCCACTTTATATATAAGCCGTTTTTCTTTTCTGTTTTTGCTTACTCTGTTGTTAACGGTTGGTCTCTTTTTCCCCAATGTGAAAAATGTCGGGATCTTGCAATGGAATAGAATGCATATAATTTTTCCCAGTAAAATGTATGGAAATTTTTTTTGAGTCAACAGTGTTCACTTAGAAGCAGGCCCTGAGCTGAGGGAAAAACTGGCTTCCATCCTCAGCAGCCCCTGGACTGATACACACCACAGCCAGTGGCCGAGGCGGGTGGAGGGAGCCAGGCCGGGTCCGCTTAGCTGGGGCCCCGCTCTCCAAGATGCAGGCTGGGCTGAGGCCCCACAGCGGTCTGAGCAGCAGCTGCTCAGTAAGTGAGCTCAGAAGCCCTGCCTTAGCTCATCTGAGCAAACACCTCTGGCCCCGCGAAACCCCCAGGACCACCAAGGGGGAACCCTGCCCCCAAGGGGAGTCTGGTCACCAGAGGGGCTGCCTACTCCGACCCCCGGACGCGGGGCCCTGACCGGAGCTCCCCCGACCCCGTCCCTGGGACACAGGCTCCCACGGTGAATTCAAGCTTTATTGCCCTGCTCTGCCCAGGAAGACATGCGAGGAGGGGCCGGGAGCAGGTGGGAGGGGGGAGGGAGGCCCTAAGAGACCGCCCGCCAGGGTTCCCTGAGTGGTGCCCAGCCCCAGGGCCTTGGGGCTGGTTGTGCTGCGGGAGAGGCCTCATCCCAAGGTGACCCTCCCCGGGGTCCCCAGGCACAGAGGGGAGGGGAGCGCGGCCGAGCCCCCTGCCGGCACGGTGATGCCCCAGGCTCACAAGCCACCACGCGTGCAGCCGTCAGCAGTCCAGGCCTATGGACACCAGCAGGTCCTCCAGCACCCGCAGCCGCCGCTCTGCCTGCTCCATGGCGCTGCACGTCTGCACCGTGCTGCCCACGTGGAAGCGGATGTCGTCCACCAGCGGGATGGAGTCCGTCTCCTGCCGGGCTGTCACGGCCGCGGCCTCCTCCCTCACAGCCTCCACGAAGTCCCGCTGCCCTGCCAGCTGTGGACGGGCCGGCTCAGGGCACGCCTGTCGCCCACCCCCAGCCGCCCCGGGCCCGCGCTCACCTTCTCGAGGACCTTGGCCATGTACTTCGTGCACTGGTCCTCCAGGCGCGCCAGGCCAAACAGCTTGGCCACGCGCCACACGCCCACCACGCTGTCCTCGTCCAGCAGCTGGGCCAGGCCACGGCCACACAGCTGCTTCAAGCCTGGCAACAGGTACATGTCGGCCACACGCAGCACGTCATAGGCCAACTCGGGAGGCAGCTGCAACGAGAATGGAGGTGAGGGAGGGCACCCGAGGCTTAAGAATGGGGTCCACAGGCCGAGCCAGGGGCTCACATTGCAGGCCAGCTCTGCCCTGAGCCCCGCAGCCAGAGCCCAGGTTTCCCACCTGCTGTGGCAGGCACAGCCTCAGAGGACGAGGGAAGTGGGGTGCAACAAACAAAAACACCCAGTCCAGGCGGGGGCACCTGCTTGGCCGCCACCCCCTTCTCTGGGAGCAGCTGTGATGGGCGCTACGGCCCACTGACCCCTTCTGGGAGGAAGTGTGCCAGCCCTGCCCTGGGCGCTCACCCTCAGTCACCGTATTCCTACAGTGACCTGCACGCATGCAGGCAGCGCACACCTGCTGCCTCCTCACCTGGGGCAGCTGCCTCGGGGCAGCCAAAGGGCCCTGCAGTGACCCCAACGCACGAAGCCAGGGCTCCCCACTGTGGCAGGAATTCAGGGTGACTGTCCCCACCCACCCCCTGGCTGGAGAACTTGGGGACCCCAGATGGCTACACTCTGTCTCCAAGTGCCAGGTGCTCATGCCATGAGTCTTGTCACTCATTCCTGCCCTGGAACCAGGGTCCCTCCACCTGATAGAAAAGTTCAAACAGGACCCACACTCCAGCCTCATAGAGAACAGGCCTCTCAGAGCCAGTCCAGACCTGGGCGCTCCCTCTAAGCCCCGTGGTGACGTGGCCTGTGTACCTCCCCCCACCCCTGCCCAGTGCACACACCTCGGTGTGGTCGCCATAGATGTAGTACAGCACGTGGGTGAAGATGTCGGGTGAGATGTCGTGCAGGGTGATGGCCAGGAGGCCGCCTGAGGCCTCCAGCTCCTCGTTCTCTTGGAAGTGGTCATCCAGCAGGGCCCGGAAGTAATCACTGCGGCCACAGAAGAAGGCCTGTGGGAGGCTGGGCTCAGGATGGGCCAAGACTTGTGCCTGGAGGAGCTGGCCCAGGGCTTAAGGCAGGGGTGGGGGTCCGGAGGGAAAAAACTTAGTACCTTGTGACAAAGGAAGCTGTAACCGTCCACTCGGAAGCAGACATCAGGACAGGTGCTGAAGCCGTCGCAAGGGAAGGGCAGCTCCCCAAGATCACCCTGGCGAGGGACAGGAGAGCAGGTGCCATCAGAGCAGGCAGGAGATGGGAGAGCAGCCAGCCCCGGCCAAGAGCCCGTTCTAGCTCATCCTGGAGGACGACTGCTGCCCCATGTGTTGACTTAGACACAGGACAACTAAAGCAAGCAGGCCAGCTCAGAAAAGGGAAGCAACAGGCTCTAGGTTTAAGCTGCAGCCCCATCCCCAGACACGCCCCCTACCCACAAGCCCAGCCCAGGCGGGTGCGCTTACCCGGAGCTCGGGGGGCAGGGCACAGTCGGCCAGCAGGGCCAGGTCCTCCCGCAACTGGGGGTCTGCCTGGGGAGGCTCGATGGTCAGCACCTTCACACACGTGCCTGGCTTGGAAGCCACTGTGGAGGAGAGAACGCAGCTTCAGGGAGCCGGGCGGCCCGCCAGCTGCTGCCTGAAACCCTGGGCCCCGGGCCCCAAAGCCTGGACACGCACACTCACGCTTGGCCTCCAGGTCGCCGAGCAGGTCCCACAGCTGGCACTGCTTGGCGAGACGCTCACAGTCGCCAACGTGCTCCACACCGACGTCCAGGCAGCCTGGGTATGGGTGCAGTGCTGGGGGGAGGCTCAGAGCCTGAGGAGGCCCTCAGCTGCCCCGCGGCCGTCCCTCCACCCACCACCCGAGTTCTACAGCACCCGGGACAGACGAGAAGGGCTCCTCTGTGGGTGGGAAAAGCCAGCCCAGGAGGCAGCTGGAACCACCCTGCACCCCAGGGGATGAGCCCCAGGAGAGAAAAAGTGGCCCCAAAGCCACGTCTGGGTGTGCTGCAGCCCCTCCCTACCCAGACCCAGGGCTCACCTGTGTACAGGTACTGCAGAAGGGCCCCAAAAGCCACGGGGTTGATCTGTAGGCAGAGACCACAGGGAGACAGGGTCAGAGGCAGCCACTCAACACAAATTCCCTGCTCACCCTCTGCCCTCCCCATCCCCGGGAGGGACGCACCAGAGGGTGCCTGAGGACCACGACACTCCTGCCTTTCCATTTGGTGTCGAGCACGTGTGCGAAGTAGGTGCTGCGAGCGCCCAGGATGCAGCGATGTGCCCGGAAGGACTTGCCGTGCACCAAGAAGAGCACGTCGCTGTGGATGCCCTGCTCCAGGAGGCTGGGGCAGTGGACGGGGTGCTCAGCAGTGCCGCCCCCCAAGTCCCCACTGCCCCTCACCCTGTCCAGTGGGAGAGCCCGCAGCCCCACACAGGCCACGCCACCGCAGACCCCGTGCAGGGCTGTCTCGCGCTGTCTCACCGCAGCAGGAAGCGGTAGTAGCAGTCCCGCCGCCGGTAGGAGGCCGTCACCTGCTTGTAGTCACGCAGGGCCCGGCGGATGGCATCACTCTGTGCCCCGTAGAGACAGCGCTCCCCATCGAAGGTGTTGGCCTCACAGCGGGCTCCTGGGGACGGCAGGGCTGTCCAATCAGCAGGGCCATGGGGCTGCCCGCCACAGCTGGGGAGGGGCCTGGGGGAGAGGTGCATCTCCCCCTCCCCCCCCACCTACGGGGCCCGAGTCGCCCTGGGCCTGCTCGCGCCCCAGCATCCTCCCCGCCAGGGCCCAGGCACGCGCCACACACCACACCAAACAGATGGCTTGGAGGCCGGCCCTAATCTATGCACTGGTGGCCTGGGGACACACCCTAGGCAGAAGGGTCCCCGTCCTCACCTAACTGAGGTTCCTGGGGCAGAAAGACATACACAGGTTAACAAATAACGTCAGGTGCTCTGAGAGAAAGCTAAGCAAGACGAAGGGTGACAGTGGTGGCAGCTGCCACAGGAGAGGCCGTGGAAGGTCCCTGTGGCAAAGACAAGGTGCAGGGGCCTGGAGTGAGTGAGAGCCATGCCGAGACCTGGGAAAGGCCTTCTGAGCGGAAGGAACAGCAAGTGCAAAGGCCCTGAGGGGCACGCGGGGGGGGGGGGGGGGAGCAGAGGGCTGGCCAGGGCGGGAGGGGGGCGCGCCCGTCACGGAGCAGCTCAGGGCAGGCCAGGTTCTCTGGCTCATGGGAAACACAGCGGGGAAGCCACTCAGGCCGGGAAGCGGGTCACACTAGCTGTGGGGCATGCCCACTGTGGTAAGGACAACACACGGTAGGGGACAAGGAGGGGCAGCTGCAGGGAGATGCTGACCCGGGGCTGGGGAGCCGAGGGCAGAATCGGCTCTGAGGGCAGAGCTAAGGGCACTTGCTGACGGGGTGCTGGACTGAGAGGGGATGCCAGGGCCCCTGGGCACAGCCCGCGTCCACCGCCCCACCCCGCCCCGCCCCGCACGCTCACCGTTGGCTAGCAGGTAGAGCACCAGCTCTTCATGTCCACAGAGACAGGCGTAGTACCTGAGGGGGAGGCGGGCGGGGCAGGGGTGCTGTCAGGCCTGCAGGCCCGGCCCGCCCCACCCACCCCCACCCTGCCCCCCGCCGGCACTCACAAGGGGGTGCTGTCCCACTTGTCCCGCACATTCACCTCCACGTCTCGCTGCTCCAGCAGGTACCTGGGCAGGGGAGGTCAGAGCCTGGGTCAGGATGGGTTTGGGGTCTGGAGAGGAGACCTGCGGAAGGGGAAGGAGGGAAGCCTCCCCAGGTGAGGGCAGAGACCAGAGCAGGACAGGCATTTAAGGCAAAGGAACCACGAAAGAGTGTGGATGTGGGAGCCCCTGGGCGTCAGAGGCCCCAGAGCTGAAGAGGCTGAGCATCTGGGCTGAAGGTGTATGGGAGGGAGGGAGGAGGAGGGGGTGGGGCCCTGCCTCTGCCCGAACCCTCGGGCTGCATGGGGTGGCAGGTTGGCCTTCCCAGGTCAGGGGGACTGGAGATGGAAAGGACCACCAGGAGACTTGCAGGCATCCTGGCAGCGTGGAAACAAAAAATGGACAGATTATAGAAGGCGGAAATCAGGCAGCAGAGGAAACTGGGGTGAGGGGAGACCACCAAGGATGGTGATGGAAGGAACCCACTTCGGGGAGCCGCCCAGATTGGATCTCAGAGTGCACCACACTTTGGGGGCTACCAACTAACTCCCACGTGTCACCCGACCCTGGGGAGGAGCCCGGGGAAGCTGCGGGGCTCAGGAAATCCCCGACTGGCCCAGGGGAGGGCGCCAGGGAAGGTCGGGACCAGGGATGGGGCAAGGAAAACAGGTGCCTCATATCCCACATCAGCAGCCCCTCCCTTCCCGTGCGGCCCGCGGAGACTGCGATTGCAGCACCAGGGCTGCGTCAACCGCAATTAGGAGTTCCCGAATCTCCGAGAACCAGAGACTGGTTCCAGGCCACAGGCGTTCCCAGCGCGGGGTCCGCAGCTCATCAGAGGAGCCACGTCGGGGGCGTCCCAGGCCTGCCCCCAGGGTCTGACCTCCGGGCCCTTCTCTTCTCTCTGCCCCTCTCCGCCTCCTCCGGGCGTCCGCGTCGCAGTCCTCCCCTCCGGGACCCCCGGAGTCACGCCAGCACCCGACCCCCGCGCCCCCGCTCAGAGAGCTGCCTGGACCGGGCCGGTCCTGCTTCGGCGCCCGGGCCGCCCCCGTCCCCCACCCCCACCCCGGCCAGGCGCTCCGCGGGTGGCCCACTCACACCCTCCCGCGGCCACGGCTCCTCACCGCACTCGGCCCACGTCCCCCTTCCTGCAGCTGGAGAACAGATCGCAGGTATCCATGGCGCGGACGTCCCCGACCCCTGGCAGCGGCGAAGCCCCGCCGAATATAAACACGCCGCGCTGCGCCCCGCCCGCTCCGCAGCGGCGCCTGGCGTCCGGAGGACCGACCCGGGATACGCCCGCCCCGCCCCTCCTCTTAGTCCACCCGCCCCCGCTTATCACACACGTTCTCCCCCCCCCCCCCCACTCCAACCACAGGCGCAAGAACCAGTCGCGCAGGCGGATGCGCGAGGCCCGGCGTGCTCTCCGGGCGGCTTTAATGGGGTCCCGGGGCAGCCCCTCGGGGCCTCGGGTGGGGACGGGGACGGGGCCGAGTTGCGCCGTGAGTCGGGGGAAAGCAGGGACCCCGCGCCGAGGGCCGGGCGGGGCACAGCCCCTCACAGGTGCGTGTCCTCCTCGAATACGTCCGAGTCCTCGGGGTCGCGCTTGCCCCCCATGAGCGCGCTCCAGCCCCCCGGGCCGTTGACGGCGCCGCCGCCGTTCAGGCTGGGCTGCTTCTCCTGCATCTCCGACTGGCTGTCGCTGGCCACGTCCAGCGTGGGGTTGTCGTGGCAGCCGTTCTCCACGAAGCGCAGCTCCTCGCCGTGCGACTGCGGCGGGAGGGGCCGCTGGGAAAGCACGCCGGGCCCCCGCCGCCCCCGCACCATCCCTTCACCGGTCCTCAGGCCGGCGAAACCGCACGCAGGGGACCCCAGCGGACCCTGATGGACGCAGGCCGCTTCGTCTCTGGTTCCACAGCTCAGCTCCTTTCTTAAAATGACTACTGACCCTTCGCACGGAACAGACCCGTGGCCTCCCTGACACCATCTGATCCCTCCCACCACCACCCCCCCCTTCTAAAGGGACTCATGGGAGACAGGAGCCTTGTGCCCTGGCCCCTCCTTTGCGGGGAGCTGCCAGGCTGCTGGGGCCTCCTCTTGACCCCAAGCCAGGGCCTGTCTGGTGAGGCACCCACAGGAGCCCAGGCCTGCAAGGCCACCTGCCCCCCCAGCAGGGACTGCGGCCAGGAGCGGCCCTGCGGGTGCAGCCAACGTCCCACTCCCTGCACCTCCAGCACCTCATGCGAGGCTGGCGCCCCGCAGAGGGCAACTGGGGGCCGGGCCCTGCACTCGCGCCTCACCCGCAGTCACCCCACCGGCAGATGAGGACACTTGAGTCTCAGATGCCTGAGCTTGCTGGGCACCCCTTCCCTCACCGGCACCACCGCGGCCCAGCCCCCTGCCCCACTGCGCTCCACGCTCGCTCACCACGTGTTTCAGCTTGGGCAGCCGGCGCTGCCAGCAGTTATAGAGCAGGCCGAGCACGATGATGATGACGCAGATGGCGCCGATGACCACCAGCACCACAAAGAGCGTCCCGTAGTCGCTGCGCACCTGGCTGGCCCGGGCCTGGCAGCTGCTGGTGGTGGAGTAGTTCTGGATGCCAATCTGGGGGCGGGAGGGGCCCGGTTCCTTAGCCGAGGTCCTAGGGTGCCAGGGCTCCCCACAGGGCCCGTGGGGTCGGAGCTCAGGGACGCGGAACAGGCTTGGAACAAGCTCCCTCAGAGGCCTGGACCTGTGCTCAGCGAGGACCCTGCCCGATCCCCACCCCACCTGCCTGCGGGCGCCTCCATCCCCAGACTCCTCGCAAGCCTGCAGTGGCTCTGACCCTGCTGCAGCTGGTGTTGGGCCCTAAACCCACCTGCTGGGGGCCCTAACCCCCCACTGAGGTTGGCCCCATGCTGGCAGTCACAATCCACACTGTCCCCACCAGCTTGAAAAAGGACAAGAGCAGCTGTGAAGCTCTCTCCTCACGTTCTCCACCACACACTGCAAGGAATCGCAAACACAGCTTCTACCTTGGGAGGCAGGGGTGTCCTGGTATCATTATGGCCATTGTGGGCCAGAGAGAGTGCACGGGGGGGCTGGGGATGGTCCACGTCCTCGGCCACCCCCAGTCTCCCAGCTTCCTCCCACTTCCCACTGGAGTGGTCACCAATGTCATTTACTGCCCAGCACCCCCACGACACTGCAGGTTGTCTTGAGTGGGCGGCCTTCTCTGGCCAAGTGGCTGCTCTGTCCCCACCGGGTCAGGCAGACGCTCTCCACAATCAGCATCTTGGGTGGAGGAAAGCAGGAAAGGCGAGGTGCCATCATCAGATGACAGGTGCCAGGGTGAGGGTGCCGTCCACTGGCTCCGGCGCAGAGACCTGGGAGTCCCCCTTTCTAAAGCCAGGTATTAGCTCTTCTTCCTGTGAACCACCTGTATATTTCCAGTACTTTCTCTATTCACTTTTTAAGTGATCAAGGCTCAGTTTTCCTGCTAGATTCACCACCAATGCACGTGCTAAATCTGCCCACTAATATATGTCCAAAGACCGAGCATGCTTTTCGGCCGAATCAGTCTGAATGAAACGTCCGGTAAAGCCAGAATACCCAGGGGAGGGAAGAAGCAGAAGGGTCTGTAAAAAAGGTTAAACCTAAGTTTCCACCAGCCCCCAAGTGTTTATGAACCCCAAATCTCACAACTGGACCGGCCGCCCCATGGCTACCCAGGTGGTGTAGATACAGCATCATGGTGAAAGGCCTAGGCTCTTGAATCTCTCAGGCCTGGTCCAAAGCCTGGCTCGGCCACGCACTAGCTATGCCATTTTGGGCAAGTCACCTCCCTGCTCTGGGTTTCAGCTCCCGTCTTAAACGGGGCACCTACGGTACTCAACAGGGGGCCTTATTTACTGCTTACAACCCCACGGTGGTGCTCAGGGCTGAGTGAGAGAACCCAGTCTGGCACTCAGCACACTTATCAAAAAGCTGCAAACCACCACGGAGGCCACCCCCAGCCTGGCGTGGACTAGATAAGGAGGCGGGGCCCACGGGCACGTGTGCCTCAGCTCTGTCAACAAACACTGGAGGGCTCTCGAGGGACTTTCCTGGTGGTCCAGGGGCTAAGACTCCACGCTCCCAATGCAGGGGGCCTGGGTTCGATCACTGGTTACGAAACTAGATCCCACATGCCACAACTAAGAGTTCACATGCCACAACTAAAGATCCCTCATGCCACAACTAAGACCCGACACAGCCAAATAAATAAATATATAAAAAACAAACTAAAAACACTGCAAGGGGCTTCCCTGGTGGCGCAGTGGTTAAGAATCCGCCTGCCAATGCAGGGAACATGGGTTCGAGCCCCGGTCTGGGCAGATACCGCGGAGCAACTAAGCCGGTGCGCCACAACTACTGAGCCTGCATTCTAGAGCCCGCAAGCGACAACTACTGAGCCCGCGTGTCACAACTACTGAAGCATACGCACCTAGAGCCTGTGCTCTGCAACAAGAGAAGCCACCACAATGAGAAGCCGCCGCACCGCAACAGAGAGTAACCCCCGCTCGCCGCAACTACAGAAAGCCCATGCACAGCAACGATGACTCAACGCAGCCAAAAATAAATAAATAAATAAATAAAAACAAAAAAACAAATACTGCAGGGCTCTCGAGAACTAAGGGGACTGATAAGGCCCCTGGATTCCAGTGAGTGGACGGGCCCTGGAGGACACGGACTGTCCTCAAGAAGGGAGGTGAGGAACTGCACTTCCTCCTCTGGGGAAGGTGGATCTGGAGTAGAGGTCGGCCAGCCTGTCTCCTCAGCCCAGGTCCCTGGGGCCGACCAGGTGTGCGGTGGACTGCCTGGGTCGCCCCCCATCCCCCCCGCCCCGGGGCTCCCGAGCTGGCCCAGCGCCGCGACTCTCAGTGGGGAGTGCCTGGTGACACTTTCTTTTGTGCCTTTCGGAACTGCGCCACGCTCTCCCCACCCACCAGGCTTCTGCACGATTTCCTGGCCAGACGTGGTGCTTCTCCGCCGTCCACCAGAGAACTCCGCTTACCCTCCAAGATCCCCTCGGGGGGGCCCCTCCCTCTGTGTCCTCTCCTGACCACCTCCCTCCACGGCTTGGGTCTGCGCCTGCTGTCGCATGTCGCACACACCGCAGCTGGTAGCTCCGTGCTCCTCGGGAGTTGGGCGTCAGAGACCGGAGACAGGAGCTGTCCACAGCTGCTTCAGGCCGCGCCCCGCCACGCAGGCCCTCACGCCTCAGGGAAGGCAGCCCCGCCCCAGAGTTTTAGGGGTGCAGGGAGCACGGCCGCACTCTTACCTCCAGCAGGCTCCTGCGGATGTCGCCCAGCATGGAGAGGACGTCTTGAGTGGGCACCACCCCTGGGGAAACGCACCATCAGTGCAGCCCTGGACGCAGAGGTGCTCGGGCTCCTGACCCTCGGACCCCCTGTCTGAGCCTCCGAGCCTCACTCCCCAGCCTGGAGCCCACGCAGACCATGACCTGCACCTGCTGCCCACCCGCTGGCCCACCTGTGGTGGGTGTGGCTTCCGGCAGCCACACCCACGGCCCCTCCCCCACCACACACAGCACATGGGCCTGCGCCTCCCTCCCGACCAGGGAGTCCAGTTAGGGCTCAGCCTGCCTTCCCCGCAGCCCCCGCTCACCCTGCTCGCCCACCAAGGCCATCAGCAGGCGCTGCTCCTTCTCGCTGGGCTTGCTCAGGGAGATGTGCCAGTCCCCGTGGCGGCCGCTGCCGTGGCGGGGCAGCACCCCCTCCACCAGGGCCAGGAGCTGCAGCCCCCGGTGCCGCCGGAACACCTCCTACGAGGGCAGAGAGAAAGCCCCGCGTTCGGTGAGGGGTGGCGCCCCCCAACCCTAGCCTCTAGGCCTGGGCCCCTCTGACCTGGGAAAGGCCAGCGGGCTGCCCAAAGGGGCTGCTCAGGGAGCTCTGGGGACTGCGGAGGAGGCTGTGAGCCTGGCCTCGGGGGACAGTGGGCACAGAAAGACCCGAGTTCACTTGGTCCCTGCAGGTGTCCAGGTGCCCCCTCCTGCCTTGGCCTTTTGCACTCACGCGGGGCCTGAGCGTCCAGACGTGTCACGTGAGGGACGAGTATGTGGGGGGGGGGGGACAAGAGAGTGCGCGTCAATACGGCCACCAAAACGGGAGGAGAGGCGGGAGGCATCCTCCCCAAACTCCCCTCCGCCTGTCACTGGAGAGATAGGGCTCAAAGCTGGGGAGTCAAGAAAGAGTCTGCAGTAGAGAACAAATGTGTGGACACCGAGGCGGGAAAGCAGGGGCGGGGTCGGGGGGTGATGAACTGGGAGATTGGGGTTGACATACATACACTAATATGTATAAAACAGATTAAAAAAAAAGACGTCTGCGTCCTCGCAGGGTGCAGCGGTGACCAGGAGAATTAGCAGAGATGGCCATCATGGTAGAGCCCTGGCAGCAGGGAGGGGCAGGAGAAGGGGAAAGGAGACTTCTTTCCCATCTGACACTCCTGTGCTGCTTAGACTTCCTTCAGCTTGTACACAGGTAATTACACAACTTAACAACAAAAGCGAGAGGCTGGAACTGAACAGGAGCTCGGCATGGGGCAGGAGGCCTTGCCTCTGGCTCCCGGCCTGTCACGGTCCCTTCCTGGCCCATCTGGGAAGAGGCCCTCCTCGGGTCGGGTCCCCCGACCCCTGGCCCCCAGCAGCCCCTCCCTGCTGTACGTGGGCTCCTGCCTCCAATGCTCCCAGCCGCGGGGCCGCGAGCCAGGTGTCTCTGCCCCTGAGACACAGGCGTCTCTCCAGGCCAGCCTTGTGGGCTCTCCTTTCTGCTGGGGCCCAAGCTAAGGAGCGTGGCTGTCATGCTACCAACGTGATGAAGTGCCTTGTTGCCACGGCAAGTGCCCAGTGCAGGCTCTCACGAGCGTTAGGCTCAGCAGCCTAAGAGAAGCCTGCTCAGTTCCACACCTGGGAGAAGGCTGGTACCTGGAGATGGCCCGAGCGAGCGGCTCGGGAAGCCCCAGCTCCTGAAATGGCCGCTACCGTCGGTGTGTGCGCGTGCAGGGGAGGGGCAGCCGCGCCTGAGCCCTCCTTGGGGCGGCGCCTCCCCGCGTGTGTGTGGGCTGCAGCCCTGTGCTCCACCACCTGCGCACACCCCCCATTTTCGGGGTCCAGATGTTTGCCTGGCTTAAGCCCTAGACCCACAAAGTCAGTTCTGGGAGGGTCTGATGACTAGGTATTTCATACCATTTATTCTGTAGATGGGAACTGAGTGTCAGTGGCCTGAGGAAAAAGCCTTGGCTTTGGAATCAAATATGAATTCAAATCTTGGTTCTGCCATTTATCAGCTCTGTGACCTTTAGCAACATACTGTACCTCTCTGAGCCTCAGTTTCCCCATCTGAAAATGTGGGCATTGGTCCTAAATCCATGGGCTTACTGTGAGGATTGAAAGTACTTATTCAATCATAGGTGCTGGGACAACTGGATATCTCAGCAGAAAAGAAAAATCATACCTGGACTCATACTTCACACCATACACCAAAGTCAATTTCAGATGCATTTCAGATCTAAAGCTTTTAGAAACAAGCATGGCCTTGGAGTAGGCAAACATTTCTAAACTGGACCCAAAACCACTAACCATGAACGAAAAAATTGATAAGTTGGAGTATTTTATGATGAAGTTTAAAAAAAATTAAGAACGTCCATTTATCAGAGGGTACTATTAAGAGGGTGAAAAGGCACCCCACAGAGTAGGAGAAAACATTTACAATATGTATACGAGACAGAGGTTTCATATCCAGGACATATAAATAATTTACAGACATCAATAGATAAAAAGTCAGATAACCCAGTCGATAAATGAGCAAAAGAGCTGATGAGGCACTTGACAAAAAGAGGCTAAAACACACATGAAAAGTTGTTCAACTTTGTTAATCATCAGGGAAATGCAAGGTAAAACCACAAAGTGATGCCACCACACCACATACCTCGCAAAATGGTTAAAATGAAAAACAACACCGATGGCCGGCAGACATGGCAGCCCCAGAGCACCCAGGCGCTGCTGCAGAGTCACTGGCACGGTCACCGTGGAAAGTCGCTGGACAGCATCCAGTGAAGGTGAACGTACGCGTACACGATGACCCCACGGCACCACCCGTCGGAATGTGCCCGGGTGCCCGCCCGCCAAAGCGCAGGTCCCAGAACCTCCAGAGCAGCAGATCCACAACACCTGAAACTGAAGCTCCCCAACGTCTGTCACCAGTCAAAGGGATAAAGAGAACGAGCGTGAACACACGGCAACACACGCAACGATACAGGTGAATCTCGAAAGCAGGATGTTGAAGCAAAAAAAGCCAGACAGAATATTACACACTCAATGACGCCACTTATGTAAAGTTCAAAAGCATGCAAAATTAATTCATGGCATTACAAGCCAATAAGATGGTTCCCTTGAGGAAACAGTGTCTGGAAGCGAGAGTAAGAAGGGCCTCAGGGGCTGCCGACCGTGTTTTGTGTCCTCATGTGACAGCCTGCTGCGCTGCACATGTCTGACCCGTGCGCTTTTCTGGCTGTACAGCGTGAGGCATGAGGACGCCCCTCGAGTGTAGCACACTCAGGGTGTGACCTGTCTTCCCTGCTGACTCCTGGGCAGGTGACCCTCCCTGCACGTCACACTGTTTTTCCCAGTGCAGGGGCCCCAGTGCCCCTGCTACGGTCCAGGCCCTGAGGTTATACGCCAACTCCTCCAAGTGACTGTGGGGGGAATGTAGGATGGTGCAGCTGCTGCAGGAAACAGTGTGGCAGTTCCTCAAAAGATTAGAGATAAAATCACCAGATGATCTGGGAATTCCACTTCTGCATATATACCAAAAGGACTGAAAGCAGAGTCTGGGAGAGATATTTGTACATCAAGTTCATAGCGGGATTATTCACAACAGCTAAAACATGTCTATCAGCAAATGAACGGATAAACAAAATGCGGTCCATCCACACAATGAAATATTACTCAGCCTTAAAAAGGAAGGAAATTCTGACACCTGCTACAACTGGTACAAACCTTGAGGACATTATGCTCAGTGAAACAAGCCAGTCACAAAAAGACAAATACTGTGTGATCCCACTAACATGAGGGACCCAGAGCACTCAGATTCACAGAGACAGAAAGTAGAAGGGTGGTTGAGAGAGGGGGGAAATGGAGTTGTTTAATGGGGACAGAATTTCAGTTTTTGCAAGATGAAAAAGTTCTGGAGATCTGTTTCACAATAATGTAAATGTACTTAACACAACCGTACACTTAAAAATGATTAGAATGATAAATTTTATGTTAGATTTTTTTACAATTAAAAAATCCACCGTAAAAAATAATATTGACTAATTAGGTGGATGTCAAGTATTAAATGAGAATAACAAACCAGACAAAAACAGGGAAAGCAGAATGAAAGCATTTTAACTTCTATGTGTTCTTTGGGAAGAGAACAGAGACATTAACTTTAGACTTCATTGTTCAAGTATCTGCACCCCAAATTCCAGAGTCTCAAGTCCCCATAAAAGCCATGAGGGCTCCTTGAAGAATGTTGATTCCGTGTCCGGGGAAGGGAACATTCAAGAACAGCCTGGAACATCCTCGTACACAGAAAGCAGGGAAACTATCAAACACTGAATGTTGGTCAGAAGGACTCAGAAGCCAACTCTGAGTTGACGCTTTCACTGGCCAAAGATGGGGCTGTAGGCAAAGCAGGCTGCCCGCCACTCAGTTCCACAAGGATCAAGTCTTAAGCCACTGCAGTCGCTGACCTACACTCTGAGAGGAATGCAGGACGAAGCATTCTGTGTCTGGATATATGGGCCCCCAGAGAGTTAAAATGTATACTAAGGAAGAATGGCATTGACCCCAGATTCCTGCATTGTCCCACACAGAGAAAAGCACTCAAATCATTAACTGAGACATCTGGTCCTCAAGGCCAGCAGTGACCTTTTCCTGAGGTCTCCGCTGCAGGCATCCTCGTCACCAAAGTTCATGTGTATCCTGGTCCGTCCCCCCGAGAGGCTGTCTCCCAGGCCACCATCCTCAGTCAGACACTGAATAAACTCGACTCACAGCCCTTACGTCGTGCTTTTTTTTCCAGTTAACAGAGTGAGCATCAGCAAGACTAATAACTGCCCTGGATTAAAACACATCAACGATGTTACAATCTATCACTTTATAAAGATGCTGGGAAAAAGAGAACACCTCACTGGTCACTTTTGGATTAAACGTGTGCATGTGCTTTAACTTTTCTCCCAAACACACTGAACAAGAATGAAGGTTTTTTTTTTTAAGGTCTAAAACCACAAAGACAAAACCACATCAAAACAGCAGAGGAGACGAGAGCCACAGCACGTGACCACCGGAAGCGGATGGGTGAGTTAGTTTCCCAATTCAGCGAGCCCCAGAGAGCCAGATGCTGAGCCGGACGGGGAGAGCTGCGCAGCGACCAGACTCCTCGTCCGACGTGCCAAGGGCTCTGGATGAGCAGCACCGGCTCCCCCTGGGAGAGAGAACGGAAACAGCACCAGCACAGGACCATACTGAGAGGGGGTTTAAGAAGCAATGGATCCCTAGCTCCCCGACACCGCATAGCTGACAAACATCCCTTCTCCCTGCAGAAGACCGGAAGCTTGTTCTTCAATGATGGTAAAATGGAGGGTCTCGGACCTTGAGGACACCAGACCCAGCTGTGGGAGGGGCTCACACTGCGAATGGGTGCGGTGAATGAACTCACCCATCAGGCACATGTGTCCTAACACAGAAACACAGCAACACAGCCCTCTCCCAAGCTGCTCCCAGAGCCCTGGAGACCAGCCCCATACCCTCCCCGAAGGACAGAAGTTCCTTTTTCCAAGAATCTAATCACCCAAGAGGAAGGTCCTAAAGACACTGACATTAGAAATTTTCAAATGAAATGGCCCAGCCAGACCACCCTCCAGAGAAGCTACAGTGAAGCCCACCCCCAGGCTCAAAGCTTCCGACCAGCTTTTGCTGGCCCTCCTTAAACAGCACCAAACAAACGCCGCCAGACATCTGAGGAGAGGACGCACGTGGAAAATTGAGAACAAAACTAACCAATGGGGAAAGCATCCCGTACAGGGAGAAAACAACTCTTTAAAAAACAATTTCAATATCCTCAGAGAGAGACGACATCACACACAGAATCAAAAACGGAGAGGGGCAAGCACAAAGAGCCTTGGGGATTTAAAAACCCGAGAGCACTCTTTTCTCAGACGCTGGTGGGAGCCGGCTCCCCCACCCCGCCCCCGAAGGGCCAGGCCACCCACCCCGGCCCGGCCTGCCCCACCAGCACTCACACAGTCCACGTTCTCCACCATGGTCAGGATGATGTAGCTCTTTCCGGCTAGGTTGCTCCAGTCTTTGCAGATCACCTGTGCAAAGAAATAAGAAGGGCATCTGGAGGGAGGGTGGACAGAACCCTGTGAGAAGCTAGGAGGGCGAGGCCAGGCACGGGTGTCACAGCTGGGTGAGAGCAGACAGCCTCCGCAAGGTGACATGCCCAGGACCCGGCCAAGGTTCACAAACCCGATGTCTGCAGGGAGTGGAGGCGGGAGCCATGTCACAGGGGCCCGGCTGCAGGCGCCGGCCTAGAGGCTTCTGAAGGCAGACTCATGTGTAATGTTCTCAAGGGCAAACAGTAGCACGCCTGTGGGCCAGATGCGCAGCTGACCACCTGGGACCCCTCCTCTCCTTCTGGCGTCGGGGTGGGCGGGAGAGGAGGAGAGCAGGCGCAACTGCACAGTGGTGGGGGGCGTGGAGGTGGGGCTGGCCAGAGCGCTGCCAGCACCCACCCTCGGCAGCTGGGACGAGCAGAGGGCACCCGAACCCATGACGACTGGGCGGGGGTGCCGAGCCCGTGCACCTCAGTGTGGAGAGGACGCCCACTGCTGGGCCACGAGCTGTGCCCCCCGAAGTTCTGCCCGGGATCCACCCGCTGTCCCGGGGCCCGGCAGAGCCCTCCCCATGCCGCGAGCTGGGCATGGCCGGGCAGCCCGCGAGCACCTTCACTTACCTGCGCGGAGTCCCAGGGTGTTCTAGACGGAGCGTCGGCGGTCTGCCCTTCCTGGGGCAGCTGGCTGAGGGTTTCTCGTCCCACGGCAGCAGAGGAAGGTGTCAGCTCCAGGTCTCCAGGGGCCAGTGAGAAAGAGGCTGAGGCTCCAGGGTGCGTGGGGTCTTCGTCTGAGGCCTCAGCCCCGCTGGGAGCTTCTGTCTGAGGGAACGAGGCCGGGGACGGTCCCTCCCCCGGCCGGCCGGCCAAGCCAGCTGTTCCCGCAGTGGCCGCCTCACTGGGCTCCCGAGGGGCCTCCAACTCTAGCCCGTGCCCTGCGGCTGGCAGCGCCGTGCCCCCTGCCCCCCAGTCGGCCACATCCTGACCCCCCAGGGTCACTGGACTTGGGGTGACTGTGGGCGGGGAAAGGCTCGGCTCCATGCTGCTCCCCACCTCCACACCCGAGGAGGCCTGGTCCCCAGACTCTTCGTGCCGGTGTTCGGGGGCCCCTGGGGTCTGGCTGCTGCCGGTGGGAGGAAAGCCGTGGACCTGACTTTGGGATTCTTCTTGGGACCTGGTCACAGGCAGCAGCTGCTCCTCCTCTTCCTCCTCTCCGGGGACCACATGCCAGGGTGGCTCCACCAGGCTCATCTTGGGCAGGGGAGACGGGAGGCTCGCCCCCTCTTGACTCTGGCCGGTATCCTCTATGGGACCAGCCTTCTCAGTCAGGTCTGGAAAACCGTAATCTACAGACAGAGACGGAGAGTTCATTCACGAGCTCCATCATTCGTTGATTTGCTGAGTACGTGCTGAACGGATGATAAAAAGAACCGTGAGACCCTCAGGGGAACGGGGGGGGGGGGGGGGAGGTTGGACAGTTGATCGTGTGGGAAAGGAGTGGGAAATAGGCTGGATTGGTGGGGACAGACTGGGGGGACAAAGACCAGGCTGGTCCTCACTTCCTTCATGGGAATAAAACGACACAAATCTGCCACTGAAGTCCCACGACCACGGGAAGGTGCGAAGCCTACATGCTCCCCGGAGGTGGCCCGCTAACATCTGGCGCACAGGGTCCCTGAGGTGCCTTGTCTGGGCTCTCCCCGGGAGACCCCATCACGACCCTCCACCCCTTTTCTAATGGGCTGGGGTGGGGGTCTTCCAGGTGAAACCCCCCAATGAGGTCTGAGAGCCCTCTGATCACAGATGACCACCACTGTCCCTAGCCAGTGCTCTTATTCTGTAAATCAGGTCCCGACTGGGAAATGGAAGATGCTGGGAGAGCAGAGAGGGGCACTGGCTGAGCCCACCCAGCGTCTGGAGCCTTCCAGCACTCACGGGGCCACTGCCGGCGGGTGGAAGGGGAGGTTCCTCTCCCTGCCATCCCTGGAACGACACTCTGAAGTAGAATACAGAGGTCTCCTGGAGACCAGGACATCTGGCTTCTCAGCGCACCCCAGGCCCCGTCAGGATAATGACACGTGAAAAGCACAGACCAGTTTTGCTGGAAATTCATTCAAATATCAGAATCTATATCTAGGTAGCAACTGTTATTGGCTGCCATTTTGTTTCAAAATAATAAATATCAAAGACAGTTCTGAAATACTGCGTAGAACTGAGAGGGCTGGGAAAGGTCTAGGGTGGTGACTGAGCTGCTCATTCTCCTCCTCCCAAATTTCTGTCAAATGACAGAATTTTTTTTTTCACTGTCAAAATGAAAGTCTAAAAAATTTAGATAAATTTCTGGGAACATGGAAAGCAGATGAGATCATAAGATCAGATAATCCCTCAGCCAAAATAAACACAGGAAAAGTCAGCAGTGGAGGAGGGGGACTCTCTTTCCATCAGAATTAAGGAGAGAGAACTACTGCGGGGTTAGCAAGGACACAGAACAGAAAACTCAGGGAACACAAGATAATTTTTAGAATTCTAATGAGTATCCTCAGAAAGATCTAAAAATATTGCATCCCTAAAATAAGAACAGGCTAATAAGAAAATCAAGTAATCTTTAAAAAAGAAAACTTCTTGGAAACTGAAACTCAATTGTTTAAATGTGAAAATTCGATAGAACAGCTAGAAGAAAAATCAAGGAAAAGTCATCAGAACAAAGGCAAAAGGAAAGAAAAGCTAAAAGATATAGGTGATCAATGTACGAAGTCTAGCAACTAGCTAATATGATTTTCAAAAAGATAGAAATAAAATGGAGAGAATAATAGCCAAACAAAGTTCCCAGGCCTCACAACATGTATTGTCATGTTGGAAAGGTAATAAACAAGGTGAATCATAAAAGACTCACACCTAGCCTCATTCCTGACAGTCCAACTCTCAGAGGGCTACCTATAAAGGAACAAGAAACAGATTATCAAATCATCATCAAGCTTCTAATTAATAACACTAGACTGCAAGAGGGAAAAATGTGTTCAAAATTCTCAGGGAAGCTTATTTTGAACTTGGAGTTTTATATCCAACTAAACTATCATTCAAATGTGATTACAAAATAAAGACACTGTCATGTATGTAAGGACTTAAAGGTTTTCTTATCCACAGATTCTGAGAGAATGAATTAAGGAAGTTCTCCAAGAAATGCAAAAAGACATGGGAAATCAAGAAATATAAGAGAAATGTCATGAAAATCAATCTCAGGACAGAAGCTGGGAAGCAGGCCTAGAGAGCAATTGTTCAAATTAGAACAAGGATCCAGAGGGCTCTAAGAATTATTACTTTTCATAAGAAAAAGTATGATTTGTAGAAGCTGATCACTGAACTCCCACTATAACATTTAAATGAATAATTGAAACAGTCCACCACCCCACTTTTGTTAATTATACTCTTCAGGGCAGCAGAGACTTAGTAATTTAAGATCTTCCCCTCCTGCACCCCTGCACACACTCTGTAGGGAAGCTGACCTGTTCCCCACACAGAGCAGTTGGGCTGAGGCCTGCTGGTGGGACAGTGACCACAGAACTGCTGAGGAAACCCATGACAGCCCCTAAAACTGAGCAATCTAGTACCACCTGTACAAACATGGAAGAACAGTCAAGATTCACAAGACATTTGAGGAAAGCCAGGCTCAGGAAAAAGCATGAGGGTGAGAAAGCAAAGCAACTGGCCTCTGAGAGAAGGGCTAATCTTGTCAAAAAAAGAAGCACTTTGAAGAACTGATCATTAACATCTTCAGAGATTCAAGAGACAATTATACCATAAAACAAGAAGAACAAAAATGTTTTACTTCAATAGAAGTAAGAACTTTATAACAGACCTGTTTAAAATTGAAATGCAAAATAAAAACATGACTGAAATGGGCTGGCTGACCACCTGGCGGGAATCTATGTAACAGAATGTCAGATGGGTGTTTGGGCAATGAAACATACAAAAAGCCCTTACAATCGTGCAATTTCATTCTTAGAGGATTAATCTGACAGCAACGCACAAGAATTAGATGAAGGAGGGGATGGAAGAGAGCAGAGAAGAGTTAGGGGCTCGTCACAGTGGATCAGGAGAGATAAATGGAGTGACAATAGTGGAAGTGACGAGAGAGGAATGGATGCAAGAGCTGGCCCTGGGGCAGAGGCAGCTGGCTAACGGGAGGAAGTGAGCACTGTGGGAAGAGCCATTCCATTAACAGAAACAGTGAAATCCAGAGGCAAAGGGCACTGGAAACCCTCAAGAAGCACTGGAAATAGCCAGCAGCTCAGAGAGAGCCTGGACCGTGGCAGAATGGCGAGGCACTGACCCACAGAGTCCCACTGGGGCGGGACAGTCCCCAAGGGGCAAGCTGACCAGACAACCCCTCTACTCACCCTGATGCTGACACATGCCAAACACAGGGGTCACAGTGGTCATGCTGTTGGTGACATGATCTGGGAGCCAGAAGGCTTGCCACCACCTTGCTTGTCTGAGCAACGGCAAATTCCTCAGCTACCCTGGGCTTCAGTTTCTCCTGAGACAAATGAGGATGCCCATGCCTAGGATTTCTAAGATTCTTTCTAGCATGGATATTCTAAGCTTTGGAGACACTTTTGACAAATGTGTCTTATACACATAACATTGAAAGCAACCACTCGTCTACTGTCCTAAACAGAATAAAATAGGACTCACTAGGTTACAAGCTCCTCTGGACAAGCAGGGGGATCTTCTTCACCTGTGTCCCCAGCACCTAACACAGAGCCTGGCGAAGTGGACAAGAGAGCAAGGCCTGCTCGCTGAGCCCGTCTCCCACCTTCCACCTCCCACACCCAGGGTGTCCCCACAGGGAGAGAACAGGGTCTCCAGTCACGATGCAGAGTCTCCTTTACAATGTGTGTCAGCTCCTCTCCCCTCTCCCTAAATGTGACCACTTCCAAACCATCCGCCCTGGACTCACAATTTCTGCACTTCTTTCTCAGTGAGTTCACCGTTTCTGAAGACTTTATCTATTGCCTCAACACTAAAGTCTCCCAAATTGACATCTCCCAGCAAGCCTCCACCCTCTTCCAGCCTCTCGTCTCTGGTGACTGGACAAATCACTAACTGATGCTCACTGGTGCTGGGAATCAGCAGAATTTTCTTTTTCTACTTTTTTTTTTTTTACCACCTCTCAGCATCCAAAATTATTCCTTTCTCTTTTACTGTGTGATTTCAGTTTCACTGCTTATGAACTGTATGGCCTTGGACACGGAACCTAACGTCCATGTGCCTCCTCTTCTTTACCTGTAAAAAACGAAGAGTACGTACGCAGCACACAGGGCTGTGGTCTGGATTCAGTGAGATGAACCTGGGCACCGCCAGCAGTACAAACACCCCGTTAATTTGCGCTCTTCCTCCACTACCAACATTAAAGGAATGCTCACACTGTCAAATCATACGAGAAAACAGCAGCACTCTGGAAGCGCGCCCCACAGACGAGCAGCACAGTCAACACCTGAGTGGCAAGCCAGGATCCAGGAAAGAGGGCCAGGCAGGAAACGACCAATCGTCTGTTGACAAGCCTGCATATGATCTGAATATGGGAAATGCCTCCTACACCAGAAATGAGAACTAATGGGAGGCCCACCGGGGGCACAGACTACGGAAGTATGACAGGAGGTGACACAGGGGTGGCTGGGGGACAGACCCTGGTGGGATGAAAACGGGGGTCCCAGGGGAGTGGACGGTGGGACTGGATCCAAATGTGAATGCAGACTAACAAGCAAAGAAACTGAGCCTTGTCCAAGAGTAACCGCGGTCTGATGAATTGAGAAAGAAAAACCGTGTATGACACTCCTTCCAAAAATGCAGAACCTGAATCTAATTATGGGGAAACACTAGACAAACCAAAACTGAGAAGTATTCTGCAAAATAACTGGCCTGTCTCCTTAAAAAAATAAACATCACAATCATGAAAGACAGACTGAAGTGTTCCAGAATAAAAGAGACAAAAGACACATGAGAACTAAAGGCAGTACATGATCCTGGACTGAACAGTGAACTGGAAACAGTAACTTTTTTTTTTTTTTTTTTTTTTTTGCTACTAAGGACATTGCTGGGAAAACTGGCAAAGTTTGAATAAAGTTTGTAGTTATATAACAGTATTGTATCCATGTCAATTTCCTGATTTTGATCACTGTACTGTGGTTTGGTAAGAGAATGTCTTTGTTAAGAAATACACACTGAAGTACTTAAGGGTCAAGGGGAATTTTGCCTGCAACTTACTGTCAAGTGATTTAGGAAAAACTCTTGTCTATACGTCCATATATACATACACAGAATAACAAAGCAAATGTGACAAAATGTTAACAATGGGGGATCTAAGTGAAGGGTATATGGGAATTATTCTTGTAAGTTTTCTGCAAATATAAAGTTACCCACCAGAAAACAGAGAAGGCAGGGGACAGGGCAGGCTATGTGGACTAAGAGTTTCAGACCTCCAGGAGAAAGGAATACAGGTGCCACAAGGCAGGTGAACAATCCCAGTGGGGAAGGAGGGGAGCGTTCATCCCACTCAGGTGTCCACGGGAGGAAGACCAAGATTCCAGAGATTAGCGACCTTGGAGGAGTGAGGAAGCCTCAGCACTCATCTTGCAGGGACCAGGAGTAAAATGACAATGGAGGAAAAGGAGAGGGATGGAGATGGGCAGAGTGAAGAGGCGGGAGGAGAGGACTAGTGGGAGGAGGGAGGAGAGGACCGGAGGGAGGGGGAGGAGGGGGCCGGAGGGAGGGGGAGGAGGGGACCGGAGGGAGGGGGAGGAGGGGGCCGGAGGGAGGGGGAGGAGGGGACCAGAGGGAGGGGGGAGGAGGGGGCCGGAGGGAGGGGGGAGGAGGGGACCGGAGGGAGGAGGGGAGGACTAGAGGGAGGTCGTGGAGAAAATGCACCAGAAATTGCAGGACGACGGGAGGGAATGGGCCTCCTCCCCAGGCAAGGTGGCCCCTGCCAGCGCTCCGGTCTCCAGGAGCAGCATCAAGGATGGCCTGATGCCCCAAATCCTGGACACCAGACCAGAGACCTGTGCACTGACAGCCCCGTGGACACGGACAGTGGTGCTCCATCCTGCTAGGAGCCCAGGCTTTGCCCTCCTTTTCCACCTGCTTCAGGCGTCAGAGTAGGGCTCCACAAACCCCAATAGCCTGTCAGGGACAAACACACCACATATCTGGACACAGGTGTGAGCAGGCAGAGATGCCCAGGAGACATGTTCGAGACAGCCTGAAAGCGAGTCAAAGCCTGTCCCTGTGCCCCGGAGGGCGGTCACAGCGCGGGCAATGGAGAGACAGTAAAGGTCCCTCACAGAGCAGGTCCCCCAGGCGGAGGTTCCAGCTTGGCCTCAAAGGGTGGAGGGTCAAGGAGTGGCCAAGCTGCCCGGGGCTCAGCCAACCAGGTGCCCTCACTATCCCTGAGATACCAGAGGCCCACCTGGGACCTCGTCCAACGCACCCGCTCCCATTAGCTCCCCTGCCTGAAACACCGGCCAACAGTGCGGGGAGCAGCAGCACCCCCAAGTGGCTTCGCTGGAAACGACATCTTCCCCAGAGCGCTTCGGAACATCAGGCCTGCACATTCCAGAGTGGGGCCCTGTGACATCAGCAGGCCCACAGCCCTGCTTTCACAGATGCAGAGCAAAGCTCAGAGAAGGGATGACACTTGCTCTGCGTGGTGAGGCCCAGACCTGTTGCAGCTGTAAAGCTGCCAACCTCAGGTTCTTGTGTGGTCGAAGCCAGTCTCTCAAGACACGTTCCCGGTCAGCCAGGCAGCGCCAGAGCTAGCTTCAGCTGACGCAGCGGCATCACCCCCTTGGTCCCGATCCTCTGAAGCTGGGCTTCGGTCACCAGCCTGGGTGACATGTAAGAGCCAAGGCCAAGCTTCAGAGTTCTGCAAGCGGGGCTGGAATTCTGGGTGACCGGCCCGGGGGCTCCGCAAAGCCACCGCTCTGGAACGTGAGGCTAAAATGAATGACATAAGGGATGCACAACCCTGGGCCCACAGAGGCACTCTTTCCTCCCCTGAAAGTCACCTGCAGGTTCTGCATCCCAGAGCTCAGCACACAGCCAGGCACACCGGTGTGTGCTCAGGTGTAGTTGCGGCGGGACCCCGAGGAGTCCAGGGTCCTGACAGCAGAAGAACCTGGGAGGTTCCCTGACGGGCCTTGGCCCTTGGCCGAGGCAGGATGGCATTGCTATAAGTTACTTTAATGGTGACTCAATAGAGCGAATTTCTTATTTATCTTTATTCCAACACAAATAAAATTGTACAGACTGTAAATGGCAGAATTATGTATGTATGTATACATAATATGTATACATATTATGTATGTATACATAATATGTATACATATTATGTATGTACACATAAGGGCAAATTATTCAGAAGGGAATTTTTAGACAACGTCTAGAAAGATGGGCTGCAATCTTCTTCAAGAACATGTCTTGGCCTCCTTAGGGAGACATTTCTGTGTCATTGGCTTTTTTTCTCCCCAATTTCCTTAAACCCAACTGGGATGGTTCGCTTACAACTTAAGCCCATTTCTGTTTTATCTGCTAAATGAGGAGAACCTGGGAAGCATCTTCCTCAGGGGGAAAAATCCCTACATATTCTCTTAGTTGCCCCAGTTTAGCCTTCTTTTCCTGGGGCTACATAACCGTTAATTATTCCTTATTCTCAACCCTTCCCCTTGTCATTTATCTCCTCTTGGGAAAATTCTGGATTCGCCAGTTTTAAGGGTGGTCATGAAATCAAAAGAGTAGGCATGCAGTAAATGTCTGGTGAAGGGACTGTTAAACACTGAACACGACTGACGAACCGGAGGCTAACAGATCAGAGGGTAAAGGAAGATCTCTTAACTCACCCAGCTTCGGCACTTAAGCTGCGTCTAGGCCTTTTTGTTTTTCTCTTAATCTCACTACAGTGCTGGTTTTTGTTCCCTAAATAGATCATGTCGCATTTTTTTCCTCCTAATACTTCACCCCAGTTTTGTAGGTCTTTTTCCCTTTTTGTCAAGGTTGCACTGGACGTCATTTCTGCCTTCCAGGGTGGCCATCCTCTCATGTGACCTTCGGCCTCAGCTGAAACGGTAATGAACTGATTCCTCTCTTTAAGACAAGGAATTAAAGCAGACATCAGGGCCACTGGCCTTGAAAGATCACTTTAAACATCCCTTTAGGTTAATGTCAAATCACTGAAAATTGTCCCCTGAGTGCAACACGCAAGCCAGTTATTCAACTGAGTGTTAATATTTACAAAAACATTCACAAAATTCACAATAGATTTGTATAAAACAGAGGTGCAAGGGAAGCTTTCAGTAAATTAAACATGACTTTTTAATGGTCAACCTCAGTAGTCATTAAAGAAATGTAAATTAAACCAGATGATAAACCTTTTGGACTACCAACCTGACAACATAGGAGTGCATTTAAGGACCATACTCGGTACCGGGTGAGCGCGGGAACAGGCACTCCACCTGCTGCTGATGGGAACAGAAATCGGGCCACAGTCTGGAGGGGAAAGCATGAACAAAAAGCTGTGAAGGGCTTCCCTGGTGGCGCAGTGGTCGAGAATCTGCCTGCCAATGCAGGGGACACGGGTTCAAGCCCTGGTCTGGGAAGATCCCACATGCCGCGGAGCAGCTGGGCCCGTGAGCCACAATTACTGAGCCTGCGCGTCTGGAGCCTGTGCTCCGCAACAAGAGAGGCCACGATAATAAGAGGCCCGCGCACCGCAATGAAGAGTGGCCCCCACTTGCCACAACTAGAGAAAGCCCTCGCACAGAAACGAAGACCCTACACAGCCATAAATAAATAAATAAATAAACCAAAAAAAAAAAAAAAAAAGTAAAAAGCACATGTTGCTAGGCTCTACCTAAAAAAAAAAAAAAAAAAAGCTGTGAAGACAAACATCCTGATCCTGTCACTTGCCTTCTAGAAACGCACTCTAAGGAAACAATTAAGGAAGCTCATGATGATTCAGTGTCAAGGATTCTCGTCAGGGCACAGCTCACGGGACAATCCTGCTTTCACATGGCAGGGGGCAGCCCGTCCACACTTGGGATGCCAATTCGGCCTCAAAGCTGAGGCTGGAGAACTCTGTCTGCTGCCTGGGAAAGATGTGCGTAAGTGAAACCGCAAGATCAGTACCCTCGAATTCCATTTTTCATAAAGGCATATTTTATCTGTTTTCTATATGGGTAGAAAGTCCAGTAAGAGACACACCAAAAGTTACTGTTCCCAAACTCTGGGTTGATGATGGGGTTATGAATTTTTTTTTTTTTAACTTGTTGCATGTTTCTGATTTTCATACAATGATACTACTAGCGTAAAACAAAAATATGGGGCTTTTTTCGTTTCCTTTCTTTTTTTGGTGTCCAGGTGAAGTGATACTGTCAGGAAACATGCCTGAAGTGTGGGCAGTGACCCGGAAGGTCAAATCATTGCATAACAGATACGACCCAACAAGACCGCTGTACTGAAACCATTTCCACACCCCAGCAGATAGCTGCTCTGATGATCTGGTTTCCACAAATTCACTCCAGATGAACAGTAACTGAAGTGCTGTGAGGGAGGAGCGCACACAGAGAAGGAGCGGGTCCTGAAGCAGAGACCTCAGAGCTGAGAGCCGCTCTGCCACCAATCACCCGCACAACCTCAAACCACCCGTAAACCTCCCTAAGCCAGTCGCCTCTGCCATGAGACAGTGATACTCAGGCTGCTTTTAAGGCTGCGTCAGGTCGCCGTGAGGGAAAAAAGAACTGTATGTGACAATGACTGAGGAAACATAAGCACTTAGGAATGTCCCTACTCAAGGGCATCATTTCATCCCCCTTTCTGTTAATGGCACCTTGATTCTCCTCTGGGGGGCCCTCCTCCCCTCTTCTTGGTCCCGAAGTGTGGGGCCGTACCCCCTGGCTTCAGGGGGCTTAGGACCCAGATTAGACCAGACCAACGAGCCTCCACCTGAGTCTTCCCCAGAAGTGCTGGGGCTGCTAAGTGACAGGAGGATGAGAGCAGAGTGATGGAGGGCCTCGCTCAGCTACCACACAGAACGACCGCCTAAGAGTGAACCGACAAGGGGACGCAAAGCACGATGGGCTGAGACAGCTTCTGACGCCGTTTCAACACCTGGACCCCACCTGCCTGGGCCGGAAACCGATCCCTTACAAGCCGATACACACCCCTCTCTCACACAGGTCTGCGGGCCTGTTTGAGTTGGGCTTCTAGAACGTGCCAACCCCAAAGAGTTATCTCTTGTCCTGTAGAACACTAACTAGCTTGCTCACGAGGAAGATGAAAGCTGCATGCAGAGAATGTTACTAAGGAGACTGGAAAGTGAAAGGGGTGAGGCGGCAGCAGGACAGTTTTGGGATGGAGAGGTAACCTGGGAAACTATTCGTAGTCACTAACAGTTTTCCATGAATTAACTGATCAGGCTTCAGGCTGGCTTGATTAGCTGGCAGAGTGGTGATTTATGTTCCATTTCTTTTCCCTACTTTGTAGACACCACTCTTCCCACCCGAAATGTCAGAGAATCATAATATTTTAAAGCTGGAAAAGACTTCAATCTATCACTCCCACGGTCTCACTTTCAGATGAGGAGACTGAAGGCAAGATTAGAAAAGGGACCCACACAAGGTCACGGCCCTCATCACTGGCCAGGCAGCTGCTCTGCCGTCGGGCCCCCAAGGATTGCTGCTACAGGAGGAGAAGGCGCCAGCTCCAGTTCTTCCAGGCCCAACGAACTAGAATGAGACGCAGAACAGAGCTCCAGTGACAATCAGAGACACTGGTTCCTCTCTGACACACACCACCCATGTGCTCTCAGCGCAAGACCTGCTCGGGAGGCCCTGATCCCAGACTCAGCTCTGCCGCACACAAGCCGTGTGACCTTGGGCAAAGCTAACAAGCTTTCTTGGCCTCAGTTTCACCACGTGTGAAGCAAAGACAGTAACTGCTGCCTTGCTGACCCCACAGAGCGGCTGTGAAGTTCGGTGAGCTAAGCAAAGAGAAAACGCTATGAAAAAATGGCGGTAACTCCCACACAAAACCTAAGACGTTACTGCTGGTCTCTAGTAAAACTGCTGAGCTGAGCGGCAACACAACAGAAAGAGCCAAGGCTCTGGAGTCTGACAACTCGGGTTTGAATTCTGGTTCTTACGCTCATGGAGCTGTTACCCAAACTCCACAAGCCTCAGTTTGTCCACTGGTCCAATGGGAGTAACAATACAGACTTAACTGTTTCTCTGAAGATTAAAGGAGGGAACACTCTACAACACCTGACTTGGCGCCTGGCGCAACTCGGCATTCAATTCCCAGGTCGGATGTCCTCGTTATTAAAGGACCCGCCCCGAGGCTGGACCGTCGGCAGCACGGCCCCCAGCTCTCACAGCCACTGCTGCACGGAGCGACCCCCGTCCCCAGGGGCCTGTTAGGTTGGCACTGAACTCTGGGCAGACTCCCCACCCCGGCAGGCCCTTTGCAGGCCTCTCTCTTTGTCCCCCCGACCTGAGCAGCAAACGCCACGAGTGATGCCCTCCTTCCTCCGAGACCCCTGGCGGGAAGCCTCTGACTTCCCGGGTTGGGGGCAGAGGGCGGGAGGAGCGGCACACACGGTCCCTTCCTGTTCACACCAGCCCCACAGCCCGAACACTCTGCCTCTGTCGCGTCCTCAGAGCACAGCGCCGTGTGCTGTGAGAAGACGGAGGCAGGAATGAGCAGGCTGACCACAGGGCCGTCGCCAGCACAGGGACGTCCCCACTGGCGGATGAATTAGGAAAAGGTGTGCCTTCCATCCAGCCCAGGGCCTGGTGAGAGGTACACAGACTGGACTTCAGCCCCTGGGCCAGGGCACCACCAGCCCAGCCACCTGCAGTGGCCCCGTCACCTGGGGAGCTGGAAGAGCCTCTCAGAGGCCGCAGCTCTCCAGATAAGTGCTGAAGCAGGACACAGCCCAGCAGGCAGTCGGGGTGGAGAGGAACACGCTGAGCAGGTGGGACAGGGTATAAGGGCGTCGCGGGCTTGGGGGATGGGCCTGAGCCACTGTCAGTAAGCGGACACTGATTCTCAATGCAGCCCCATCGTGCACCAGCGGTGACCTTGGGCAAAGCACTTAGCGGCCCTGTGCATCAGTCCCACGTCTGCCATGCAGGGCGGACAACAGGCTAATGAGACGATGCAGTTGCAGGAGGGGAGGAGATGGGGCCGGGGGTAAGGCTGGGCCAGACTGTCAAGCGCGTTTTCTGCAGCGCTAAGACGTTTGGCCTTTATTCCCTGGCCCCCTTTCTGCACACATCTCCTCGGGGTGTTGGAGAAGACTGAGCTGAGGAAAGGGCAGGACGGTGGGCAAACAGAGCAGCAGGAAAGGAGCAAAGACGGAGCCCTCCCCGCCCCCCTCACCAGGGCATGCACATCCCCAACCATCAGGCGTGAACAGCAGACACAGGAAACACACCCGCGTGGAGCTGGCATGAGGACCTGGTCACACTCAGTGAGCCCCAGAGAAGCCACTGGGAGAAGAGAAACGACGTGAGAGAAAAAGAAGGGGGGACGCACGGGGGTGGGGCAGTGGGCAGACTAAACGGAGCCCGTCCAGGCCCAGGAGCGCCCCACTGTGACCCGAGGACAGGCGGCGCACAGCTGCTGCCTCCAGACCGAGGCTCTCGAACGACCACGGCCACCCTCACACTAAAATCCCAAGAGTCTGGACAAAAGGGAAGACCCCAGTACACAGCACTGTCTAGCGCGAGGGCAAAGCGCACTTCTTTTCGACGAGGAGAGGACAGATTTGTCAGGAGCGCTGCTGTAGCTATAGGCCTGCCCCACGGGGAGATGAGCTCGATCATCACCCTATACCACAGCGCAAACAGATGACAGCTGGCAGAAGGAGTTACAAGTAAAATTTAAGCTGAAAAAGAGTACAAGAAATAAAGGAGCATCTATCTCACGGAGGGAAAGGCTTTTCTAAACATAAAGAAAAACGCATAAAAACATTCCAAAAGAAAGGTTGTCAAAGCTTATAAAAATCTTCACTTATGTATGTCAAATATTACTATAATAAAAATAAGAGTAATTACTAAACTGGAAAAAATTTTTCTATTTTTCTCAAAGAACAGGTTAGTATCCTCTTTATAAGAAGATTTGTACAGTGATAAAAAAATTAAAGCCTCAATAGAAAAAAAAAGGAAAAGTAATAATAATAGCTAATATTTTCAGAGTACTTAACGATGTGTTAAGCACTTTAAACGTACTATTGCATTTAAACCTCACGACACTGTGATACTATTTCCTACAAGACAAAACTGAGTCTTAGGTTGTTACCTGCCAAAAATCACATAGCTATTGAATAGCAGTGCTGGAACTTTGGAATCTGCCCAACTCCAAAGCTTGCTCTTAACTGCACTTGCTTCAAATAAAAAAAAACGATAAACGGTCACAATGAATATAATATATTCAGTGTGTATGGGTTTCACTTACACATGCTTCAGTTAAAATTTACTAGTAATCAAAGGCTATTATAATTTTGCCTATCAAATTGACAAAAATCTCCAAGTGACAAAATTCAGTGATGGGAAGGGGTCAAAATCTGGCATTCATTTCCCTCTCTGACGGGTACGCAAACTGGAGCAACCTTTCTGGAGGTCATCTGGGAAATACTGAACAAGCGCCTGTGCAAAGATTCCCATCCTCTGTGTCAGATACACCCCACTCCCAGGCGCACTCCCCACCCTTCTCCACCCCGTCCTCTGCCCGGGGACCGACCCAGTGAATCACATGAACCGGGCCACATCCCTGCTTCCTGACCGGACTCCTCCACAGAGGCAGGGGAAGGAGAGCAACGGGGATGCTGGCAGGAGACGGGAGGAGCCAGAGGCCGGGCATCTATCTTCCGCTTTCTTCCCCGTCGCCTCACTGCTCGTGTCAGGACCACTGCTCCCCACCCCTCTGTCCCCGCGGGCTCCTGTCATCTGTCCCTTTCTTTGTCCCTTGGGTGTGGGGCGCTGAGCGCTCCTCTGCTGGCAGCCCTGAACTCCTCTGGGTTTGCCATCCCCTGGTAAGTCCACTGGTCTATAAATAAACCTCCTTGGTCTCTTCTGGCCCCAGGCGCTTCGGGATCCGCGGGCCCCAGTGCAAAAACATGGCCAAGCCCGAGAACCACACCACGCACAACCAGTCCCGAAAATGCCACAGAAACGGCATCAAGAGACCCCGATCACAACGATACGAATCTCTTAAGGGGGTGGACCCCAAGTTCCTGAGGAACACACACCTTGCCAAGAAGCACAACAAGAAGGGCCAGAAGAAGATGCAGGCCAACAACGCCAAGGCCATGAGTGCACTGCTGAGGCTATCAAGGCTCTCGTAAAGCCCAAGGAGGTCAAGCCCAAGATCCCAAAGGGCCGCGCCCGCAAGCTCAGTCAACTTGCCTACACTGCTCACCCCAAGCTCGGGAAACGTGCTCGTGCCCACATCGCCAAGGGTCTCAGGCTCTGCTGGCCAAAGTCCCAGGCCAAGGCTGCAGCAGCACGTGCAGCTGCGGCTCCAGCTCTGGCTCCCAAGGGTGCCCAGGCCCCCACAAAGGCTAGAGTGGAGGCCTTTATCTGCCAATGTGAGGACAGAAGGACTGGTGTGACCTGTGGGCTGCTGTCTGCACGGGGCTGGTGTCCTCCTGTGCTACTGGTACAAATAAACCTGAGGAGGATCTGTCAAAAAACAAACAAAAAAACAAACCACAACCTCCCTGGATTACCTTAGTTTGATTGTGTCTTCTGTTTCTGGGTGGGATGCTCATTGATACATCTTTAGACCTAGCAATTTTACTCTAGAAATTTATCCTAAGGAACAACCAGAAAAGTGCAAAAATATATAGAGATACTCGTAGCATCATTAAAACTGGAAACAAACTGAATAGTCAAGACAGGGAACCGTCTCATACTGAGGGTCACGATCCACACGAAGAAACACTAGGCAGTCACTGAAGACCAAGTTACAGAAGAATAGTTAATGATGTGCAAATAAATTTAAGAGATATTTTAAGTGGAAAAAATGATTCCCATTTGCATATAAGAGAGACTAGACGGAGGTACCCCGAACTACTAGCACTAATTATCTTTCAGTTGTGAGGTCATGGGTGGGTTTTCTTCCTTGTGTTGTTTTTGTATTTGTCATATTTTCTACAGTCTTCATGTATTATTTTCATAATTACAGAACATAAATCCAAAATACTATGTATTTGAAAAAGGAAAGTCAGTGCTAAATTCTGGAACAGCCCACCCCCATGCACGTGCACACACAGTTTGACAGTCCAGTGCTTAAAAACGGGCTCCTGCCGGCCAAGAACGTTCGCACAGCTGCCGTAGCTGGAAGCACGGCAAGCACGCTCTGCTGCACCTGCAATCAGCCCACAGCTGCGTGCGCCGCTGGCTCCAGGCCTCGGGCTTGCTCTGTGAGCCAGACCCCAGCTCCGGTGCAGGGCCGAGGGAAGGGCACCTAGAATGCCCTGTGGGGCTCTGAGACCCAAGGAGGGACACGGGATCTGCTGACCTCCGGGAACCTTAAACAGAGACAATGCAGCACAGAAGAGGGAAAAAACAAACAAAACCCGAGACCTTGGACAGACCTAGGCTTGAATCGAGACTGATCATCTCGACAGCTGTATGACCTCAGGTGTGCTTTCACCCCTCTCAGCCTCGGTTTTCTCACGTTTAAGACAGGAATAACATTCTTTACCTCACAGCCTATAAGCATTACACTGAATTATATTAGCACAGAAGTAAATATTACAAAAGTAAAAAGGGCCTCCTGGGCCAGTAAGACCCTCAGAGCCCAGAGACCTGGCTTTGAGGTGCAGGTGGACAGCAGAGGGTGAAAGCGGGTCGGGAGGGAGAGGAGATGATCTGGCCGAGGAAAGGGCTGTTTGGCATTGTGCCAGGCCTCTTGGCGGCTGTGAGCAGCACACATCTTAGGGGAGAGCGCTACCTGCAGTGGGTCCCAGGTCCAGACTAGAGTCGTTCAGCACCTCCTCCTCTTCCCAGAAGTACTGCGGCGGCTGCAGGATGCGGGACTCCTCGCTCTCTTCGCTGGCGAAGCCAGAGCCAGGGGCTCCCAGGCCAGCCCCCAGTCCCATGGCCTCGCTGGGCTCCTCCGAGTCCAGCGGCTCCAGGCCAGTGGGCAGCAGGAGGTCCAGCAGGGAGGTGGAGGTGAGGCCCTCCGGGCCAGGCTCCTCGGACCCGGCTGCACACGTGACCAGGGATGCTCCTGCACAGACATGAAAGCCGGTGGTTAAGAAGGAAGAGCGGCACAGGGTTGAGACCCATCTCCAACAGCCAAGAGCCCAGGGGTGAGGGCGGGGCTTCAGGGACACTCCTGACGCCAGGGGGCTGCGAGGGGATTCTGAGATGCTGTACTCATCTCCAAAAGGCCAAACTGCTTAGCCTTCCTTCCCTGTAGCACGGACAAAGGGGAGACGGGGAGATGGGCGGGAGAGAGGGAGGAACCATTTGCCGAGTACCCACTCTCCACCACGCTGTGCGGGTGCAGGGCAGCAGAGAAGGGGCCCTGCTTCCCTGGACCTTGTGGGCACACTGTTCTGCAGGCTCCTATCCTAGGCTGAACATTTTCCAAAACTGCATTAAGAATGTGATCTGTGTTTCAGCAACACACAGTCTTTAAGACCATGTGAGGGACTTCCTGGTGGCGCAGTGGTTAAGACTCCCGCGTTCCCAAAGCAGGGGGCCTGGGTTCAATCCCTGGCCAGGGAACTAGATCCCACATGCATGCCACAACTAAGAGTTCGTATGCCACAACTAAGGAGCCCATGTGCTGCAACTAAGGAGGTGAGCCACAACTAAGGAGTCCTCAAGCCACAACTAAGGAGCCTACGAGCTGCAACTAAGGAGACCGCCTGCCTCAACTAAGACCCAGCACAACCAAATAAATAAATATTAAAAAAAAACAAAAAAAACCATGTGAGGTCACAGGTCAAACTCATCCAGAGCTGGTAATGATACGTCTGTTTGGAATCTTGGACCCCTCTCTCCTAATTTACAAAACAAACAAACAAAAAACAATAAAATAAAGGGCATCTTTTTTCCTTCTCTCTCACTCCCATTCACTAAGAACAGGAAACAGTCCTCTTTGCTGGTTTCACAACATCATTACTAATTACACAAATATCACTAACTTGCTGTGAAGTCTTCCAGAAAGTTGGGTCTCAGTCTCCTCATCCGAAAAATGAGGAAAGTGGGTGAAATGACCTCCAAATTTTCTTTTCCAAAACTAACATTCAATGATGCAGGAAAGAGGGAATTTCGGGACTTATTTCCTACTCTGCGCCTATAGCACACTATGACGTGGCTGAAGAGCAGTTCATAGAAATTTTTAGTGATGTTTAATAATAAAAATAAACGATAACACTATTGGTGCCACGTGCTAAATGCTTTGTAAGCGTTATCTGAATTTTAATTCTTATAAGCACCTTATGAAGTAGTAAACCCTAAGCTTGGCGGGTGCCCGCACAATGAGTGGCCGCTAAGGAAGACAAGGGCTTTTCAGACTGAGAAATGAGTTTCTGAGAACTCAAAAACAGAGAACGTGTCTGGGGGGGACGGAGCCTTTGTACGCTACGCACCAGCTGGACAACACAGGACCACGAATACAACATTTCTTAAGGAAAGCAGTCCGGGGTACAGGGAAATGGGCGTAACAAAATAACAAGTGTGCTGAAGAGGATTAAACAGGTCTTGAGATCAGACACAGCAAGAGCGCGTGGTGCAGGAAAGCGCCCTGGCTTCCCGGCTGAATGACTCCAGGAGAGCGTCTGCCCCACCGGCACCCTGGTCTCCTCATCTGTAGAGCAAGACAAGAATTCCTCCAGCCCGCAAAGGCCACCCAGTGGCCACCCAGTGGTCAGCTCCATGCAGCGTATAAACTGCACTGCAAAAAGCACACTGCAGTCTACAATCATAAGTATCACGAAGGATAGAGAACCGGGACACTCTCGGCCACGAAGAGAATGTTTAAGAACGACAATGATATCTTCAAATGCATTAAAACAAAAGGTTGATGTGAATAATAAAAATCAGTTATTCTATGTGACTTCAAGGAAAAAACTAGGACTAATGGGAAGAAACATAGACGGCATCAGAGTCTCGAACAGCCTTTAACAAGAAGCTGGTGACGCGGAAGGTCACCTGCACCCACCCGCCTAACTCCTACGCCTGCTTCCACCCTCAGCTCGGAGCAGCCGCCCCGGCCCCCCGGGTCTCAGCTGGGCACCCACCACTACCATCGCCTCTGGACACATCACAGCACTTCCTCACTGAACTGTAACAGACCACCTTACAGCCTCCCTCACTCAGCAGTGAGCACGGAGTCGAGCGTCCTGTGTCAGTTTCACCTTTGTCCTGCCGGGGCCTCGACAGTCTCTGAAATGTCACAGGAGCTCAAGACATGTTTGCGAGCGAATAAATCAACACCCTCTGCTTTTACAGATGAGATAACTGAGGCCTCATGAGACTAAGGTCCAACAACCAGCCCACAGAAGCACTGTAATTAGCTAGTTTCTCCTCACAAAAAGGTCCTGCAGAAGCTCCGTGAAGAAAGACCAGAAAGCCCCTCTTTATGTGCCCTTCTTCCAAAGGATATGTAAGGAAGAGAGTACCCAGGATGGCACGGACGCCTCACAGGATTTAAGGAGCAAGGAAAGAGGCCAGACCTGAAGACCGAAGACACCCTCTCCTCCCAGCACTCTGCTCAGGGTCCCACGAGAAACCCAAACCATAGGGTGGCTCCTCTCCTGAAAGACCTCACGTTGGTAAAGTGGCCCCCTATATTTCACAAAGAAGCCCTTTTATTTCTATTTCTGCACGGACCCTATGTTTGGAAATAGTTTGTCGATCAACTGTACTCAGGTTAAGAGCTATTTTCTAATTTTTAAAAAGTTAGAATCATATAATATTGCCAATCAGATATGATGCCAATTAGGATCTACTTTGGTTTCAGGTAGGCGGCAGTATCTTACTGGAGCTAACATCTGCATCAGACTTCCACTGCTCAGAGGAATGCGGTCCCCCCTGAGTTCCTATTCTGTGCCACGTACTGTGCCAGGCCCTCTCTGGAGACACAGAAATGAACACAAGACAGCCTCTGCCCTCGGGGAAATAACCACTGTTTGGAAAATGTAATCCAAGTTTTATATAAAATACCAGCTGATACAACAGGTCTACTTTCAGACTTGGTATCCTCAGGGTTGGAGGAACCAAGTTCTACAAGACAGTAATCTGGAAAAACTCATGCAGTCCAGGAAGAAAAAACTCAATTGATGAGAAATAATTAAATAACAAAAACTGTACAGGTTCCCAGGGCACCAGAGCAGCCGTCTTTGAGACGGCCAAGAGGAGAAGCTCCTTATCCACCTACTGGGAAGACATTACTTAAGCCGTTTTAGAAAAGCACAACTGACTTCAAGAATTCTTGGAAGTTTACCCTCCACAAAACCGCTGGAGGATCAAACACACTTTGCCTCGTCAAAACCCGACAGGTGTCTCTGCGAGCTGAACCGAGGTGTGATGGGAGAGGAGGAGTCGCAGCCGTGTGGGCCTCGGTCCTGCTGACCAGACCAGCCCGGACCGCAAGGAACCTGCATGTGCCCTCTCAGGGGAAGTCTGACCAGCAGTCCTGATGACTTCCCACCTCTGGGGATAAAATACTTTTCAGTCGGTGAAGCTCTCTGCACAGTGCACTGTGGTCCGACGAATTCGCTGGGTCTATTTCCGACCATCTGCATGACTTAGGCGGGGTCCCCATTCTCTCAACCTCTCTCCTCCACCTGCCACAGTCCGTCCTTGTCTATCTTTCCCAACAGTCTGATAGGAATTAAAAGAGGTTCTGATAATTGTGCTGAAAAGCTGTGTGTGAAAAAGAGGAATCTGGTTTTTCATTCTTTCTGCGATAAACATTTCCATTTTCTTGAAGTTACTTTTCCCTCTGATGATGATTTTTTTTTATATAGACCTTGATATTTTCAAAAGCTTTCACAGTGGGTAACTATTTAGGTAATTACAAGAGATTACTTATTTTCAAGCTCGCCCACCAAAACAGTAGCTGAGACCTAACCATTCTGTGTGTAATTGCTTTCGCATTTAATGACTAATCTGCCTTGAGACCCCCACCTGATTTTAACTTTCAGAATTACACTCCTTGTGATTTTTTTTTTTTTCCCTCTAGCACCTGTAATTTTCTGCTACTTCTATCACTCCCAGTGGAAAGGAGAGAAAAAGAAGGCACATGAAAAGGATTCGGGGATCAGCCTCAAAGAACTGAAAATCTGACCCAAACGAACTCAGAAAGAGGCGAACGAAGCAGGCTTATATCTTAAGGGGGTGGGGAAAACAAGGCCTCTCAATAATCCCCATGTTTTACCTCCCCTGCAATCTGCTCCTGATCCCAACACCCTTCTCTGATTTCCACCATCAGCCCACCCCACCCTTCCCCTAATCAGCAGCTCTGAAGTCCAGGGATCCCTAAGCCCTTGGCAGACACCCATTTGGGAGCTGCCCGGCAGCATCTGTCACGTGGCCCGCACCCTGGAGTGGCAGCTACAACAGAAATGGTCCAGCACCACCAACCTACCACACACACTTGGCTTGTGTGTCCTTGCAGGGTGCCCACACTATGGTGTGCAAGGGAGACACGCTGCTGGACACATGCCACCCAAGCACGGGGGTGATAACAGGCACATGGAGAGTGCGCCCCGGGGGCGGAGGCGGGAGAGGGGGTAGACGGAGCCAAGCTGCCCACGGTGATCCGTGGCTAGCCAGGAAGAGGCACCGTTAACAGCTGGGCATGGTCCTGACTCACTTCGCTGGCCAGTTCTGGGGTGGCTGCCACACAGAGAAAGAGTGGACAAGCGGTACTTATTTGGTGAGCCCCACCTTCTTCCAAAGAGGACTGAAGGTACGCAAGGACAGAGGTGGGGCAGCGTCTGAGACAAACACGGATGCCGTTTCTCATGCACATCACCTGGGTCCTTACTCATCCCGGACTGACGGTGCAGAAGGCGTCCCCTCGCTGAGCTGGGCGCAGGGACGCGCTCAGGGGCAGTGGCCCTTACCCGGGATTTTGCACCACAGCCCAGGGCAGTGGCTGCTCTGCTGCCACCATCAAGCAGAGACCCCCCCCACCCCCGGGGCCGGGACACACACACACACACACACACACACACACGTGTGCACCACGAGCCCGCGGGCTGCCTGCGCGGGGAGCGCCGCGGGCCGAGTCTGCTGGACGGGAGCCAATGCAGGCACCCGGCGGGCGGGACCGTACGCGCATGCACACACATGCGCGCGGGCACACCCCCCCCAACGCTCCCCCCGCCCCGGAGGGCTCGCCGCGCTGCCAGGCCACGTCCTCGTGCGACCCGCCCCGCACACGCCGCTCCGTGGCCATGGCCTGTCTCCCCGCGCCCCTCCCCCCGCGCCTTCACACCTGCCGTCACCTCCGCGCACGTGTCGCACCGCGCTCACCCCCCGCGGCTGTCACCACAGTCCGGGGCCCCGCGGCCCTCTGTCGCCCGGACACGCACCGCGGGCCCCCGCCCCGCGCCGTCGGCAGCGCCCGGAGCGCGGACGGCCGCCCCGCCCCGCCGCCCGCCGAGACCGCGCGGCCCTTTGTTGGCGCGGAGCTGCCCAGCGCGCGCCCGCCGCCGCCCGCTCACCTCCGGCCAGCAGCAGCAGCAGCGGCAGCGGCAGCGGCAGCGGCAGCGGCAGCGGCGGCGTCTGCCCCGGGGCCCTCAGCAGCCGGCCCATGGTGCCGCGTCGCCGCTCCGCAGCCGCCTGGGCTCCTCAGGGCCGCGCGGGCGGCGGTGGCGGCGGCGGCGCGCGCACGCCCATTGGTCTGCGTGGCCGTCACTCGCCCCGCCCCTCCGCCCGCCACTGGCCAATCAGCACCGCGGAGGCCGGGGGCGGGGCCGCGACGCCGGCGCCTCGCGCCTCGCACCTCAGACCTCGCGCTTCTGAGGCCCGCGTCCACCTGGCGCCCGGATCGTGGAGGAGGGGCGTGGCCCCAGCGCTGAAGGCCACGCTCGCGAGACTATGCGCGGACCCGGCGCGGGAGTGGTCGACCACCTGTGCGCCCCGGGTCCCATCGCAACGCGGGTCCTCAACTTCCATGAGGGGTTGGTCCCTAGGCCGCGCCGGTGTACGCAGGGCTCGTTAACCACAGCCAGAAACGCATGCCTTTCTAAATAACTCTAGGATTGGGGGGTAAATCACAAGATAAATGTTACTTTGTTTATAAATTAACGACATTGAGAACGTTGCGTATCAAAATCCGAGGGGGCCAGCCAACAGTTCACAGAGGAGAGTTTATAGCCACAAACACATTTACTAGAAGACAGACAGTAAAAGTAAGCGAATTAAGTATTCAACTTAAGAGGCTTTAACACACACCTACACAGAGGAATCAGTTAAGTTTCTATCGTTGAAATAACAAAAACCCAGTAGAACTGACTGCTAAAAGCCTGAGAAAGATGAATAGAGCACACAAATCTTTAGCATCCAGAAAAGGACATAAGTGAATACCATTAGGAATGAAAAAGGGAAGAAAACTATAAAGACGATTTTAAAATTATAAGCAAAACTTGACACATATCAATACAAAATTTAAAATCTAATTGAAATGGATACTTTTAAGGAAAACACAAATTACTGATTCAAGCAGTAGAAAAGCTAAACAACCAACAATGGGTAAAGATAAAAAGATAATTTAAAAAATCTCCTCTTAAAAAAGACATATCGCTCCTTTGGAGTGAGTGCATTCTGTCAAACCTTCAACAAATAAACTCCGCCTAAACAAAGTTAGAAAGCTTCCCAATTCACTTTATGAAGTTGGAATAACACAAATAGAAAAAAAACCCTAAGCCAATCTTACTAAACACAGATGCAACTTTCACAAAAAAATATGAGCAAGGTGATTGCTGCAATGTATTAAATATGTTAATATGTCATGATTAAGTGGGGCTTACCCTAGGGATGCAAGATTGGTTGACTGTTAGAACCCTAACCTAAACAGACGTTTCTCCAAAGAAGACACAGATGGCCAACAAACACATGAAAAGATGCTCAACATTACTAATTATCAGAGAAATGCAAATCAAAACTACAGGGGCTTCCCTGGTGGCGCAGTGGTTGAGAATCTGCCTGCCAATGCAGGGGACACGGGTTCGAGCCCTGGTCTGGGAAGATCCCACGTGCCGCAGAGCAACTAGGCCCGTGAGCCACAATTACTGAACCTGCGCGTCTGGAGCCTGTGCTCCGCAACAAGAGAGGCCGCGACAGTGAAAGGCCCGCGCACCGCGATGAAGAGTGGCCCCCACTTGCCGCAACTAGAGAAAGCCCTCGCACGGAAACGAAGACCCAACACAGCCAAAAATAAATAAATAAATAATTTTAAAAAAAAAATCAAAACTACAATGAGGTATCACCTCACATGGGTCAGAATGGCCATCATTAAAATATCTCCAAACAATAAATGCTGGAGAGGGTGTGGAGAGAAGGGAACCCTCATGCATTGTTGCTGGGAATGCACATTGATACAGCCACTACGGAGAACATTAGATTCCTTAAAAAAGTAAAAATAGAATTACCATATGACCCAGCAATACCACTACTGGGCATATACCCTGAGAAAACCATAATTCAAAAAGACACATGCACCCCAATGTTCACTGCAGCACTATTTACAATAGCCAGGACATGGTAGCAACCTAAATGCCCATCGACAGACGAATGGATAAAGATGATGTGGTACATATATACAATGGAATATTACTCAGCCATAAAAAGAAATGAAATTGGGTCATTTGTAGAGACATGGATGGACACAGAGACTATCATACAGAGTGGAGTAAGTCAGAAAAAGAAAAACAAATATCGTATATTAACGTATATATGTGGAATCTGAAAAAATTGGTATAGACCATCTTATATACAAAGTAGAAATGGAGACACAGATGTAGAGAAGAAACATATGGATACTAAGGGGGAAAGCGGGGTGTGGGAATGGGGGGGGTGGGATGAATTGGGGGATTGGAATTGACATATATACACTATTGATAGTATGTATATAATAGATAAGTAATGAGAAACTACTGTATAGAACAGGGAATTCTACTCAATGCTCTGTGGTGACCTAAATGAGAAGGAAATCCAAAAAAGAGGGGATATATGTATACGTATAGCTGATTCACTTTGCTGTACAATATAAACTAACACGATATTGTAACGCAACTATACTCTAATTTAAAAAAAAAAAGAAAGAAAAAGCTACTCACTCATTTCTCAGCATTAAGAGGATCAGTTTTTTAAAAATCTCAGGAGGGAATTCCCTGCAGTTCCATTGGTTAGGACTCCGCACTTCCACTGCACGGGCCACGGGTTCGATCCATGGTCAGGGAACTAGATCCCACATGCCTCGCAGCAAGGCCAATAAATAAATAAATAAATAATCTCTGGAGATGCCCGCCCCCCACCATTGGCATGCAATGTAACAGCCTCCACTCCTGATAAAAGGGACAAACAAAAACTTTAGAAGCAAACAAGAAATAGAAGGGAAGGAAAACTTCCTTAATTCAATAAAGAGTATCTCTTAAAAACATACAGCAATCATCATACTTAGTGAAGAAACACTAGAAACATTCCCATTTAAGTGAGGAACAAGAAAAGGATTATCATTACCACCACAAATATTGAATATTCTGTAACAAACAATGCAATAGGCTTGATAGAGGAATAAAATGAGATAAAAATTTGGTAAAACTAATTATTTGCAAGCATACCTAGAAAATTCAAGACCATCAACTGACAGACTAATTGAAAACTAATAAGATTTGAGCAAGATTTCTGGATATAACATATAGAAATCAATAACTTTTTAATATATCATCAATAACCAATTAGAAAATATAGTAAGAAAAAAGATCTCACTCACAACCACTATTGAAAGCCAAGAATAAACCAAATAGAGGTATAAAGTCTAAATGAAGAAAATGCTAAAGCTTCATATAACACCAGATCAAAGGGGGAAATGTATCTTGTCCCTGAATGGGAAGATTCAATGTTGTAAAGATGTCAATTCTTCCCCAGAGTAATCAACAAATGCAATGGAATGCCAACAAAAACCCCCAGTAGAATGTTTTGTGGAATTTGACAAGCTGATTTAAGAATTCACCCTGAGGGCTTCCCTGGTGGCACAGTGGTTAAGAATCCGCCTGCCGACGCAGGACACGTGGGTTTGAGCCCTGGTCCAGGAAGATCCCACATACCGCGGGGCAACTAAGCCCGTGCGCCACAACTACTGAGCCCTTGTGCCGCAACTACTGGAGCCCGCGTGCCTAGAGCCCGTGCTCCACAGCAAGAGAAGCCACCACAATGAGAAGCCTGCGCACTGCTACGAAGACCCAACGCGGCCAAATATAAATATAAACAAATAAATTTATTAAAAAAAAATTCATCTTGAAGAGAAAATACTCAAGAGTAATAGAAATTTTGATCAAAACACATATAGAGGGCTTCCCTGGTGGCGCAGTGGTTGAGAATCTGCCTCCCAATGCAGGGGACACGGGTTCGAGCCCTGGTCTGGGAGGATCCCACGTGCCGCGGCGCAACTAGGCCCGTGAGCCACAACTACTGAGCCTGCGCATCTGGAGCTTGTGCTCCGCAAGAAGAGAGGCCACGATAGTGAGAAGCTCGCGCACCGCGATTAAGAGTGGCCCCCACTCGCCACAACTAGAGAAAGCCCTCCCACAGAAACGAAGACCCAACACAGCCAATAAATAAATAAATAAAATTTAAAAAAAAAACACATAGAAATTAAAATATTGTGGTATTGAATCTGGAATAGATGCATAAACAATGAAATGAAACAGAGAGGTCAGAAACAGACCACTGTACACATGAAAATGTTTTACAGAGGAAGCTTTTCAACATAGTGGAGAATAGATATTTACTCAATAGTGTTATGTCAATTAATCTGAAAATATAACGTTAGATCCATATTTCACATCACACATCATACCCATTAGACTGAAGTACTAAATCTAATCATTTAAAAAGTTGCTTTAAATATTGGGAAGTAATATAGGTCATTTATTAACCAAACACAAAAGGCATAATGGAAATGACTGAGATATACGACCATATGAAAATGAACACCAAACATTAAAAGAAAAATTAATACCAATTTTTCATAAACTCTTCCAAAAATCAGAAGTGCAAGAAACACTTCCAAACTCATTCTATGAGGTCAGTATTACCCTGATATCAAAACCAGACATAGACGTTACAAGGAAAAAATCGCAGACCAATATCGCTTATGAACATAGATACAAAAATACTCTACAAAGTACTAGCAAACCAAATCCAGCAACATATAAAAAGAGTTTTATACCACGGCCAATGAGATTTACCTCTACCTCAGGAATGCAAGGTTAAAATTTAACATCTGAAAACCAATTCACCCTATCAATAGAATACAGGCCAAACCCCACATGATCATCTCAATAGATGGAAAAAAAGCATTTGACACAATTCAACACCCTTTCATGACAAAAACACTCTAGAAACTAGCAATAGAAGGGATTCTTACTCAACCTGATAAAGGGCATGTTACCCCACTGCTAACATCAAGCTTAATGGTGAAAGACACAGCTTTCCCCCAAGACCAGCAACAAGACAAGGCTGTCAAGTCTCGCCACTTCTATTCCATGTTGTACTGAGGTTCCAGCCAGACAAGTAGGCAAGAAAATGAAATAAAAGGCATCCAGAGCGGAAGGGAAGAAGTAAAACCACCCTCATTCATAGATGACATAATCTTGTACATAGACGATCCTAGGTTTTCATCCACTAAAAAAACTATTGGAACTAATAAATGAGCTCAGCAAGGTAGCAGGATATAAGATCAATATACGAAAATCAAATGTATTTCTATACACTGTGTGGTAAGCAGAATCATGGCTCCCCAAAGATGTCCCTAATCTCCAGAACCTGTGAATACATTACCTCACGTGGAAAAGGGGACTTCGCAGATGTGATTAAGTTAAGGATATGGGATGGGAGATGATCCTGGATTATCTAGGTGGGCCCAGTGTAATCACGAGGGTTCTTACAATGGAAAGAGGGAGGAAGGAGAGTCAGAGTCAAGGAAAAAGAGGACAACAAAAGCCCAGCTCAGAGTGATGCAATTTCTGGCCAAGGAACGCAGGGATCCTCTAGAAGCTGGAAAAGGCAAGTAAAGGAATTTTCACCCAGAACCCTGCTGACACCTTGATTTTATCTCAGTGAGACCTATTCCAGACTTCTGACCTCCAAAACTGTAAGATAATAAACTTGTGTTATTTTAAGCCACTGAATTTATAGTAATTTGCTATAGCAGAAATAGGAAACATACAAACTGCAATAGAGTAAGAAAATTCCATTTACAACTTAGGAATAAATCTAATAAAATAAATACGAAACTACAAACACTGCTGAAAGACGTTAAAGAAAACCTGTGTAAGTGGATGGACATTCCATTTCATGCATCAGAAGAAATGAAATTGTTAAAATCGTAATCCCCAAGTTGATCTACAGACTCAATGCAATCCTCATCAAAATCCCTCGTGGCTTCTTTGCATAAATTGCTAAGCTGATTCCAAAATTCATATGTAAATTCAAAGTGTCCAGAATAACTGAAACAATCTTAGAAAGAAAAACAAAGTTGGCACCAGCACAAAGATAAGCATATCCTTGGAATAAAATTGAGAGTTCAGAAATCAGTCCTCACAGTTATGGTCATATGATTGCCAAGGCAACCAATGGAGAAAGAATAGTCTCTTCAACAAATGGTGCTGGGACAGCTGTACATCCCCATGTAGAAAGTTACACCCCCTATGGCACACCATATACAAAATTTACTCCAAACGGATCAAAGACTTAAATGTAAGAGATAAAACTATAAAACTACTTGAAGAAAATATAGGGCTATATCTTCATGACCTTGGATTATGCAACGGTTTTTGAAATGATACCAAAAGCATAGCCATAAAAGATATATAAATAGGAGCTTGGGGGCGCAGTGGTTAAGAATCTGCCTGCCAATGCAGGGGACACGGCTTCGAGCCCTGGTCCGGGAAGATACCACATGCCGTGGAGCAACTAAGCCCGTGCACCACAACTATTGAGCCTGTGCTCTAGAGCCCATGGGCCACAACTGCTAAGCCCACGTGCCACAACTACTGAAGCCTGTGCACCTAGAGCCTATGCGCCACAACAAGAGAAGCCACCGCAATGAGAAGTCTGTGCACCACAACGAAGAGTAGCCCCCGCTGGACACAACCAGAGAAAGCCCACGCGCAGCAACGAAGACCCGATGCAGCCAAAAATAAATAAATTACTTAATTAACTTTTTTTAAAAATGAAAAAAATTTGTGCTTCAAAGGACACCATCAAGGAAGTGAAGACAACCCACAGAATGGGAAAAAATATACTTGGAATTCTTAAATCTGATAAAGGACTTGTGTCTAGACTACATAAGTAACATTAACTCAATAATAAAAAGACAACCCAATTAAAAACAATGGGCAAAAATCTGAATAGACATTTCTGCAAAGAAGATATACAAATGGCCAGTAAGCACATGAAAAGACGCTTACCCTCATTAGCCATCAGGGAGATGCAAATCAAAATCAAAGCAAGAAACCACTTCACAGGCAATAAAGATGGCTAAAATCAAAAAGACAGCGTGTCATACAGAACGTGGAGAAATCAGAATCCTCAGGCACTGATGCTGGGAAAGCAAAATGGTGCAGCTGCTCTGGAAAACAGCGTGGTGGTTCCTCCACAGCGAAACACAGGGCTGCCACATGACCCAGCAATTCCACTCCTGGGGACATACCCAAGAGAAGAGAGAACACATGTCCACACAGAAAATTGTTACAGGGATGTTCACAGCAGCGTCATTCACAACAGTCAAATGCTCATCAACTGATGAGTGGATAAATGAAATGTGGCGTATCCCTAAAATGGAATGTTACTCGGTAATAAAAAGAAGCGAAGCACTGACGTATGCTACAACAGGGATGAACTTTAGAAACATTATGCTAAGAAGCCCGTTGCAAAACACCGTATATTGTATGATTCCATGTGTATGAAATGTCCAGAACAGGCAAATCTACAGAGACAGAAAGTACATTTTGTGGTTTTCTAGGGCTGTGGTAGGGGTGGGGGAAGAGGAAGGAAGGAGAGTGAACATTAATGGCTATGGGTTTGGCGGGGAGATAATAAAAATGTCCCAAAACTGATTTTGATGATATGCTAAAACCACTGAGCCGTACACTTTAAATCATGTTATTTAACCATATCTCAATAAACCTGTTACTTAAAATAACACGAGTCCACAAGCATAAATTTTATAGTCTTTATAACGCACACACAGCAGTACGTAGTATCAGTATACTTAAAACTTTTACCTGTATGATATCACACCTTCTGGTATCTTATTTTTTCAGTCACAGTTATCTTTCAGATTAATCCATTAATAAACTTATTGTATGAATGAAAACTTTTAATTGTTCAATCCTAAAATATACCAAAGGAAAAGCCTTCCCTCGATCCCGTACACTTTGCCAGCTGCCCCATCTCACTGCTCCCCTTCAGAACCAGACTTCTCAAGAGTTTCTACGCGCACAATTTCCGCTTCCTTACCTGCTCCCACCCCCTTTATTCTACTCACGCTGCACTGACACTGCTGGTCAAGATCACTGTCAACCTCCGTGTTACCACAAAAACCGGATTTCAACTTAAGAGGCACATTTACAACTATTTCCAGCAACTCTAAACTGGGACGTTTTACAGCTGACGGCATCCAGCCTTTCTAAATGTTAGCATTTTTGCCTTAGTAGCATATAAAATAATGGTGATTCTTGTAACAGGTGGCATCTGACATTGGATGAAACACGGCACGGGGGACAGACCTGTCGTCTCACCTGACCCTGAAGCTGTCTGGGTCCCAGTTGACCTCGATCTTCTTGAAAGGTTTCCCTCTCGTGGCTTCAAGAACAATCCCTCCTCTAGTTTTCCCCAGCATCGGCCCGTTCCTAAGTGTCCTTTGCTGGTTCACACAACGGGCACTCAAGCTTCCAGCGGCGATCACTTCTCTCTGCTCTCTGCAGGGTGATTACACCCAGCCTCACGGGGACACCTGTCGGACCACTACAGCTCGTGCCCAAACCTCCACTCAGCAGCCCAGACTCAAACCTGCCCGCGAAGTTCCCATTTCTCCTGGGACGTCAAACGCATTTCCAGCCAACTCGTCTACGTGAAGCTCCCGGTTTTCCCCTGACCTCAGCCTATCTCTCCGGCCAGAAGCCTGGTCAGCATCCGTGGCTTCTTCTTTTCTCCCAGTACCACCTCTTATTCATGAGATGCAAAATACACCTAAAATAGGTCCACTGTCCCCGTCCCCTGGTCCAGACCACCGCCATCTCTAGGCTACACCCCAGGCTCCCATTCAGCCCCTCCATTACTCTCTCTCTCCACTCAGTTCCCTGTGGCCGGATAGGACCTCCCTGTAAAACACATGGGACCAGCTTCGTCTCCTGCTTACAAGCCTCAGGGCCATGTACTGCAGTCAGACTCAGAGCCTTACTGGGCCTGTGTGATACTGTGATAGAATAAGAAATATATATTCTGGTCTTCATCCCAGCTCCTGGCCAGAGCTCCAAAAATACCTTTGTAATTTCCTAAGTGATGAGAGACACTGATAGAAGCATCTTTTGTTGTAAGATCTGGGCTCCAGAAACAGCTCTGGAGTAATTTAGGTGAAAAGAGAGTCTTTGTTATTCTTAAGAAGACCCTTTTGACCACTCCTGTTTGTTAAGGAGGTGAATTTTGGAAAGCCCCTAAGGACAGGGCCTAGTTGCCAAGGGAACCAACCAGGTGATCAGAGGGTTGGAACTTGCCCCAGGCCCTGACCTCTTGGGAGGGGAGAGGGGCTAGAGGAGGAGCTAATCTCATCACCAATGCTGATGATCTGACCAGTACGCCATAATGAAGCCTCCACAAAAATCTGAACGGAAGGGGTTCAGGGAACTTCCAGGCTGGTGACAAGGACACATCCACACCGCGACGGTGATGCACCCCACTCTCCACGGGGACCGAAGCGCCTGTGCCCGGGACTCTTCATCTGGTTGTTCATCCACATCCTGTAATATGGCCTTTGTAATAAATCGGTTAATGGAAATAAACTCGCCCTGGGTTTGGGAAGCCGTTACAGCAAGTTACCAAACCCGAGAGGGGGCGTGGGAGTCTCTGATTTGCAGCCCAGCCGGACAGAGGCGCGGGTGAGCTGTGGCTGGTGTCTGAGCCGAACCTGTGGGGTCTGCTCGGACTCGTGCAGTTGGCGTCAGAGCTGACGCCCAGTCTGTGACCGCAGACAACCGGACGATCGGTTGGCGTGGAAGTGCACACATCGGGTGTTGCGTACGCGCAGGGAAAGCTTTCCTTTCAGCCTGCAAGCCCAGCCTGCCTGCTCTGCTTCAGCCACACCCACTCCCCCTTGTGAGGAGCCCCTTTTAGAGGGTCACCTCCCCACTAACGCAGGCCCACGGCACCGATCCTTCCTCCCGGCTCTTCCTCACCTGCTGACTGGAGTCTATCTGCCCCATCCCGGCAGAGACCACGTCTGACTTGCTCCTCAGGCCTGGCAGCCGCACGGCAGGCTCTCCAGGATTTGGGGGAGGAGGTGAGTGAGGCCTCAGACATACTGTGTCATCAGACGTCCGCAGAGCTTTCACCCGAGTCCTCATCTTGGAAGGTTCCAGAAGGGAAAACCTGGACAAGAGGGACGATCCAACGCAAGGAGACACTTGTGCTCCGTCTCAGGTACGAAGCAGGAGACCCGTAGGCGTGCAGCGCCCCGGGGGAGCTGTCAGAGCGCGGCAGTGCTAGGGCGGGCAGGGCTGCTCCCTCGGCAGCCTGGTCCCCTCCAGCCCCTCAGGGTGTACAAGTCTGTCCCGAGGTCCCCTGATCCCACGGAGCCCACACAGGCAGCAACTGCCAACCGAATTCCCCCGGAAGACCGGAGCGCACCAACAAAGCCGCTCTCCTAGCCTGATCCTGGACTGCAGGGAACCAGAGGCAAAGAAGGAAGGGCCTTCAAGGCAAGTCCAGGAGAGCCTGGGTTACAATACGAAAACGGAATTGAGACCAGTGTTTAGGTTTACTCCATTTTATTAAAAACTAAAACGACAGAAACAAGAACTCAGAGTACAAATGAGAGACTGAGGAAAGGGCCAGGTAGGAGAACAGCTCACACAGCAATGGTGAGGGGGTGGCCCGGCTCCGACGACCCTCACCATCTGACCCCGAACCCACTTCTCCCACTGGCGGAGGCCAAGGCTGCAGGGCCGTCAGAGGACGCATGGCTGGGCCGACAGGTTAGGGTCCCACCTGCGCAGGACCCACACGCTGCCTCTACTCACGGGAGCCTGGAGAAGGCTGCAGGACACAATTCAGAAAAACACTGCCAATACTGACAACTTGCTCTTCAACCACAGGCAGCAAAAGCAGCAGGACACGGAACTCACGCCAAGAGGCCAACAGTTCTGGTAACACCCTTACGTGCTCAGTCCCCTAGAGCAGCCCCCAGGGGTCCCGAACACAATCGACTTCAATCCCCAGAAGGAGGTCAGGCGAACCTCCTGCCAAGCGGTGGGCGGCTGTCAGAGGGCTCAAAACGCAGCTCTGGGAGGTCAAGTGCCCCGAGATGAGAGCAGAGGAAGCGAGTCAAGGAAATAAACACCCCGGACACGGGGTGGAGCCACAAGGCACTGCTGCGAGCCCGGCCCCACAACTTGGAGCCCCGCGCGGTTTGGTTTTGGGTCCCTGCAGCAGAGGGAAGTCAGGACCAGGTCTGACCTTCCACCAGGACCACAGAGCTGCTGCGGGGGCTCAGAACTGCTGAAGGATCACCTTGCGCTTCAGGTCGTGGGTGAACTTGTTCATCCTGAAGAGCTCACTGTCATAAAAGGCAGATAGGTTGTGGATGTTGATCTGACGAGCCTGAAAAGAGGGGACGTCCAGTGAGCCGTGCGGACGCGTGGGCAGGTCCCGAGCCCGAGGCCCCAGCACGCGTTCAGGGCCGGACCAGGGGAGGCAGGCAGGCGGGGCCTCTGTCCCCATCCCAGGGAAGAGCGAACCGCTGTGAGGCCGAGGGAGGGTCTGCAGCTGGACACGGGGCTCGAAATTTCAGCCTGGACAACGGCCGTGAGCTCGGACAAGCTGCGTGGTTGCCCCGGCCTGGCACGTCAGCAGGACAGGTGACAGTAATGGGACAACAGTGGGACACGTGCGTTGTGACGGCCCGGGCAAACCCCGCCCCGGCCATGCCCATACCTTGTCCACCAAGTCCTTCTCGGGCACCTCGATCGTGTCCTGCTGGGCCCCGAAGCGGTTGCGCTGATACGTCACCTGCTCGGCCACCAGCTGCTTCAGGATGAAGAGCAGCAGCTCGTTGTTGTCACGGCGGAACGACAGGTAGCGGGCAAAAGTCTACGGCGAGAGCGGAGGTGACCCTCCTGCCAGGCCCCCCCCAGGCCAGCTGCTCCTGGCAGCAGAGCCAGGGCGGACTCCCGCAGCCCCGGCCCCGCCCCCCATGGCCCAGGCCCCGCCCCCACCTTCCGCATGCTGCGCATGACGCTGAACTTCTGCGTGTCCACGAAGCTCTCGAGCATCACGCGGATGGCCATGTTGACGTCATCCTCCATCACGTAGTCGCGCAGGTGGATGCGCGCGTGGGCCTCAGCCATGCGGATCATGGACTCGATGTGACGCACCGTGATGGGGATGCTGCCCGTGGCCTGGAGGGAGGGCCGCGTCAGGTCTCCCCGCAGCACAGCCAGCACGTGGCGGAGGGGCAGAGCTGGCGCCGCCGGGAGGCCCAGCTGACCCCCCTGCAGGGCGGCGCCCACGCTTCCACGGGTTCCCAAAGCGCGAAGGCTCACGGCTGCCACCGCCAGCCCAGCACGTGTGCCCCTGCCAGCTCCCGGGCACCCGGAGTCTACACGCCTGTGGGCGGCTGTATTTGTTAACCGTCAGGTACCAGGGACCGCATGACGCAGCGCAGCATCACGGAGAAAACAAAGCTGTGTTTCTGTGAAGCCCAAGCTAATGCTCTGAAAAGACCTGATCAAGTGAAAAGGTGTCAGGAGGGAGGGAAAGGGAAGGAGGAGTGGCTGTCTTGATTAGGTAGGTGAGAGGGAGCAACCTGCAAGAATTCTGCTGTCCACCTGCTTGCAAGCTGCCTTTAAATTCTCTCCCCACCACGAGTGAACGAAAACTAGCTCAGGCGCGCGCTCATTTGGGTGAGATTTTTGCAAAGTCAATGGAACTAAATCAATGGTCCAAAAACAAAGACCTCAGCTGTACGCTCAAACAGACAAATGCACGTACGTCTAAGTTCCGTCTAAAGAAAACAGTTAAGGCGAGTACATATCACGTCTTTCAGGCCTTCCTGCTGCTCCAGCGCTCCTGGAGCCGCTGAGCACACAGGCAAGGCTCTGCCGCGCGCCCCCCTCACCTGCCCCCCCCCCGCCCTCACCGTGGATTCCTGGAGCCGCTGGGCACAGAGGCAAGGCTCTGCCGCGCGCCCCCCGGCCCCCCTCCGGCCCTCACCATGGATTCCTTCCTCAGGTCACTGTACATCTTGGCCACCTTGTCCTGGTCCATCTGGTTGAGCTTCGGGTGGACCTTCTCCTTGGCGTAGATGATGTACTTCTTCAGGACCTCCTGCGGCAGGGGCTCCACGCCATACGTGTTGGGCATGGGGGGCTCCGGGGCGCCCCCCGGGCCCCCATCCTCCTTGTTGCTGGGGTGGTGTCTGATGTGGCTGCCGACCACGAAACGGGCCAGCATCTCATCCTGAGACAAGAGGGAGAAGACAAGAGCGGGCTGAGTGGCGCCCGGCCTGGAGCAGGTCAGCTCACTGAAGATGCTCTGGAGTGACACGTGTCCCCCGCCCGCTATGGGCCAGGAGCTCCGGGGACGCACCCCCCCGCCCCCGCCAGTGAGGACAGAGGAGACAGAGTTCACACTACAGGAAGAAGAGAAGCACGTGGTGGGATGGAGGCCCGAGGACAGCCTCCAGCTGAGGTCACCAGAGCCCCAGTCACGACATCTGGGAGAAGAGAACAGCGCACGAGTGAAGCCCGAGAAGGCGAGGGGGTGCGGATGAGAGGAAGGGGCAGGGGGAGAGACCTCTCGGGGACGGTGCACTCCCTGCCAGCGAGATGGGATGGGAGGCCGAGAGCAGGTCTGTAAGGAGAGGCAGGTCCGCCCGTGCCCCCAAAGACGGCTGGCCTCTGACGGCGGAAGCCGGGGGCCCAGCACCAAGGCTGCAGTGCGTCGGGCCAGAGGAGGGAAGCTGGGACGGGGTTCATAGCAGCAAGAAGTGAGGAGACTTGGGAGCTGGTGGCAGAGAGTGGACGATGCTGGGTGGGTGGCCGGGGAGGGGTTGGCGAAGGAGAAATCAAGGAACTCGGGACTGAGAACAAGTGGAAAACACACGGTCCACGTGGCAGCCCTTCCCTGAGCCCGGCGAGCCACAGCCCTGGGCCGACGCGAGGTCCCCACACGCGCTGCGCACACCCAGGGCGTGCGCTGCGTACCTGGACTGGGTCCACTGTGTCCCTCACCACACACAGGACGTCGAAGCGGGAAATGATGGGCTCCGTAAGGTCCACGTTTTCCGAAAAGGTGAGCGAGGGGTCATAGCGGCCACCTGCATCACAAAGGCAGCTCCCCATCAGGGCTCCCGCTCCCCGGGGCCCCTCTTCTCCTTGACCGTACAAGGTTCTTTCCAACCCGCGTGGCTTCAGCGACGGGAGGGGAATCAGTGGTGGAGGGACGCAGGGCCTGCTCCAGGCACCCCAGACAAGCCCGCATGGGGCCTCTCCCCACGCTGCCCCAAACAGCCCGAGGCCGCTCAGCCGCCTCCCGCGAGGAGAACCCCGGGACAAGACGGCAATGGCGCCTGGGCTCTCTAACCACTTGCTGGCTGAGACCAACGGCCAGTCCCACCCTATTCAAGCGCTAGGCGCTCCTCCTGCCTCCTGAGAGCATGGCTCAGCGAGAGCCCGGGGCCTCCAGTCCTTGCACCCCACCCCCAGCAAGAAACGCAGGAGAGAGGAGCACTTTCTGCTGCTCGGTTCCTTCCGCAGACTCAGCGGCGGGGGGCCCAGCGCAGGGCCCCCGGGTCTGCTCTCCCTCTGGCCGGCGCACCCACGCACCTATGGGGTTGGCGGCAGCAATGACGGTGCAGCGGGCCTGCAGGGAGGTGACGATGCCGGCCTTGGAGATGGAGATGCTCTGCTGCTCCATGGCCTCGTGGATGCTGGTCCTGTCCTGGTCGTTCATCTGCTCGGCGGGCAAACGCGGCACTCTTGCCCGACCGCGGCCTCTCGCACGAGGCCCCCGCGCCCCGCTCCCCACCGAGGGCTCAGCCCGCACGTCACCCCTGCGGCCCGGGGACCCACCTTGTCGAATTCATCGATGAGACACACTCCTCGGTCCGCCAGGACCAGGGCCCCAGCCTCCAAGGTCCACTCCCTGCTGACGGGGTGCCGCTGGACGTACGCCGTGAGGCCCACGGCCGAGGCCCCCTGGCCGGTGGTGAAGATGGCTCTGCTGGACACCTTCTCGATGTACTTGAGGAACTGAGACTTGGCCGTGCCGGGATCTCCACACAGGAGCACGTTGATGTCACCTCGCACCTTGTGCTTGCCGCCTGGGGGCAGGAACGGGGCAGAGGGGGCTCAGGATAGAGCTGGATTACCTCCGATTTCCCAGCCTGCTTACTGCAAACAACAAAACAATGTTCTAGAAAGGGATGTAATGCCCAGAACCAGCCATCCCACTCTGAGCACAGAACCCAGAAACACGGTGCACAAGGAGGTGCTTATGAAGATGCTGTCTGTAACGTAAACACTGGAGGCCGTGCACGTGCTCTCCAGGCAGGAGGACAGCTGAATACAGCACCATGTGGACCAGGACACGGTAACGTCAGAGGATGAGCTCATTCTCTGTGCGCCCACAGAAAACGATGCCAAAACCATGCTGACAGGGGGCAGCTGCGTATGTCACGGACAGTCCCTCACACACAGACAGGGAGCGCTACACTTGTAAGTAGAAACGTGCCAAAGTCACGGAGTGCCGTGTTTTCCGTATCAGCACACGTGTAATCTATCTGAACAGCCACACAAAGTTCTGCCCATGTCCCCCCGACACCAACCAGGTGACCTGCAGGGAGGGACCACGATGAGACAGGGAGGTCAACGGGGGCTTCGGCCCCTGAGACCTCTAACTACTCAAGAAAAGGATGTAATACAAACACACATTCGGGAATTACTTCTACAGTTAAATCTGTGCACAGTGGCATGGCCATGGGTTGCGCTCTCCCTGTGATGATCAGCTGCCCGTGGACGTGTCCTTCTCCCCGGACACCGGGAACTGCTCCCACTGAGCTCCCTGCAGAGAAGGTGGCCCCCCTGCCCCGCTCACCGGGGTTTTTGGGCTCCCCTCCAAACAGAGCCAGCGCCAGGCCTCGCTTGATGTCTTCGTGCCCGTAGATGGAAGGAGCAATGCTGGCGAAGATCTGGGGGGGGAGGGGCGATGGGAACGGTCACCACGTGCTCCGGCCTGGGGCGCCCACGCACAGCTGCAACTCCCCCGACCCCGCATCGAGACCCACCCCCCATCCCACCCCCAACTCCGGGCCTTGTACTTGGTTGGCTCTTCCCGAGTCACCGAACCTGAGAGCTGACCAGGACCCCGGCCTGACCCCCTTCACTTCGTCTTGTTGCAGGACCGCCCCAAGGTCGCACACAGACCAGGAGCAGGAGACGAGACCCAGGCCCACATGGGCGGGGGGGGGGCTCTGACAGCATGGACGCAGAAGACCCCACCCAGGCTCGGCGGCCTGCCTGAGCCTGTGTCGTCGAATGGAAAGGAGATGACGCTGCCCAGTTCATGGGGGCTGTGAGCACTACAGGAGGCGTCTACTCAAGCCCGGCTCCCGCAGGACTGCAGGTACCGAGCTTAGAACACGGGGCCGGGGCGGCCGGGAGGTGGGTCCACCAGGAGGTGAGGTGAGGTGAGGTGAGGTGAGGTGTGTGTGTGTGTGTGTGTGTGTGTGTGTGTGTGTGTGTGTGTGTGTGTGTGTGTGTGTGTGTGTGTGTGTGAACTACTGAGCCTGTGTGCTGCAACTACTGAAGCCCGCGCAGCCTAGAGCCCGTGCTCCGCAACAAGAGAAGTCACCACAATGAGAAGCCCATGCACCACAGCGAAGAGTAGCCCCCACTCGCCGCAACTAGAGAAAGCCTGCAAGCAGCAAAGAAGACCCGATGCTGCCAAAAATTAAAAAACTAAATAAATTAAAACAAAAGATGAGAGACAGTCAACGAATCAGTGTGTAGACCTTACTCAGACACTGACTACAAGAAACTTTTCAAAAAGAAACGACCACCAGGGAACCGTGGACCCAACTGAACATCGACCCAAAGGAACTGCCAGGTATTTCTCAAGCGTGACAGTGGTAGTGGGGTCAGTTTAGTAAAAAGAGAGCCTTGAGAGACACACTGACGTAGGTGCAGGTGCAAGGGCAGGTCTGAATTTGTGTCAGAATAACAGGGGAGGGGGCTGCACGGAGGAGCCCAGACCAGCCATGACCTCGGGGATGGGAGAGGTTGGCAAAGGACACGCAGGGTTGCCACACCACGCCACGCTCGCGTCTCACAACTTCTGTGGTGACTTTTAAAACGTGGGCCAGGTCTTGAGCTGGGTCCCCTGGAACTCACGATAACCCTACACTCAGAGGTGCCTCCCACACGTGGGAAACGCATGGGGGGGCAGAGGCGGCCCCTGGAAGCAGGGGTGGAGGCCGGACGGCCTGGCGGGACCCCGGCTCTGCCACTTGTTAGCCGCGTGACGTGGGCGTCTTAGTAAACCAGGCTCCCACCGCCCACGTCTCAGGTTACTCATCAGTAACAAGACACAGACAACCCTCTGCAAATCGCTCGGTGCCCAGCAGATACTCAGCGCTCCGTACACGTTAACGATCCCCTTACTAAGCCCCCACCTCTGCTGGGAGAGACGATCGCTCTGGACCTGATGCCAGGACTGCCCAGCCTGGGCTTCTCCACCCAGACCGTTTCTCAGTGCTGTTTGGGCACCAGGCACCTCGCAGGATGAGGTAATGTCTCTCTCTGGGACCAAGGGCAGCAGCCCGCTTCCTGCCTGCTGTGCCCGCAGGCTCCCCGTGCCGTCCCTGCCGGCCTGAAGGGCACGGGAGCGGCCACAGCAGTGCCACACTGCTCGGTGCACCCGTGCTGACCCGGCTACCTTAAGTGATAGGGCAACTCAGTGCCTGGTAAGAGGGGTGAACCCAAACCCAGACCTGCCAGGGGATGACAGCCACTTCCCAAGGATTACTCCATTTACCGCCACGACCTCCACATCACACAGGAGGAAACAGACCAGCTGCTGCTGAGGACGGCCAGGGCCCGACCCCAGGCTCCTAACACCCCTAAGTCTCAGGTGCACTGCCCGCCGCCCGCAGACAGCCCAGCACCCACCTGCACGGCCACAGTGAGCACAGGACTCGTCTCACGCGGGCCCCAAAGCTGTGCTCATCCTCGCACTGGTCCTTCCCAGCGCCCCAGCTGTGACAACCCGTAACAGCGACAGCTGGCCGCGGAGACCCACGCCTGCTCGCTTACCTACTTAACCTTGAGAACAGCTCTGCGCGTGGTACGACCCCCGTCTCTGCTCACAGCCGGGGCAGCTCAACTGATCACACTGAGCACGACGCCAAAACTCAACCCTAGGTCTGGCTTCAGGCCACGTGCGTCTCCCGTCCGTTCTTCAAAATCTCGGTGTCAGGCACAACACACACCTCTCGAATGCTTCACCCCATCAGCACCCACGAAGCACAACGCCCACGGCGGCAAGCGGGGTGGAGGCCGCAGTGATTCAGGCGGGAGAGACCACAGCAGTGGGCGGCCGGCAGACGGGAGGGAACCCACCTGAGGGCGGCGGCCACCCAGCACGTCACCTGCTGCTGAAGACACAGACCACCCGATTGGAATATCAAAACCTGGGCGCCCACGTTTTATGTGAAATCTCCCTATTCCTAAGGAATAATAACTCATTCAAACATCTGGAAAAACAAAAACAACACAGAACCACGTACCAGCTGGAGACAACCCGTCGGCAGGCTGGATGGGGCCCAGCAGCCGCCACACCAGCCTGCAAACCTCCGGCTCCAACCGTTCCGACGAGCCGGGTCACTTCTGCATCTTCCCTGTCACCCGTCAACCCGTCTCCGGAGTTGCGGAGGGTGCACAGGGGAGTCACGGCAGAGGGCAGGCGGGCGCTAGAAAGTGCTCTAGAAGCAGACGGGCCCCCGCACCCGCACACATCAGGTGTGTGTGCAGACAAGCTGACACGTGCCTGGGACTCAGAATCCCCCGCCCTCAGAAACCGGCCCAAATGCTCCGTCGAGATTCTGAAAACATGCCCGTCAGGCTAGCACTGGTTTCCCTCGGCGGGGGCGGGGGCAGGTTACCGGGGCCGTAGTCAAGGACAAGCCCCATGAGGGCGACAACCGGGTCTCACTTCCCACCGAGAAGCCTGAACAACGCGGCCCTGGAGGGTCCCCCAGGACCCAGCACGTTGGCAGAACGGCAGCGCCTGTCCTCCTGGGGCTGGGGACACCCGCCTTCCCCGTGGGCCCCCAATCTCGGCAGACTAATAAAGGCAGCCGACGGGGGTGCAAGGACCTGAGCTGGGGGGCAGCAGAGCAGCCAGGGAGAGAGCTGGGCGGTCCTACACCAACAAGAGGACAGGAAGTGGGGAGGCGAGGGGAGAAGGATGACGAGGGGGCGGGGGGAGAACCATGAGCCTGAGGGGCCACCCGGCGACCCAGGAGCCCGAGGGCCGTGCGGCAGAACTTCCAGCAACAGGAACTTAACGTCCTACAGCTGAGCTTGGAACAACCCGGGCTTGATCTGCGCGGGTCCACTTACACGTGGACTTTCAACAGAGTCGGGATGGGCGCCCCTCACCCCTGCACTGTCCAGGGGTCGCCCGTATTTGTAATCCTGCAACGAAAACCCCCGTCTCCCCAACCTCAGCAAAAAGCCTACAGTTAAAGGGAAAAGCAAACCCCCGTGCTGGGGTAGCGCTGTTCCTGGAGAAAAGACTGGGGACAGGGGTCTGATGCCAGGGGACGCCCTACCAGACAAGCTTTTCCTACTGCACCCCGCCCCCCGGTTTCCCTTCCAGCCCGAGCCCGGCACAACCTGAGGAACCCTGACCTCACCCCTGTCCTCGCGGGCAGGACACAGGCTCAGGGAGGCTGCAGACGCTCTTCCGCTGGAGCACAGCCCCCGCCAAGGCAAGCGGACTGAGCAGACGCAGGGAATCCAACGAAGGGACCAGCTTCCAAGACCCGGGCGCCAAGACGGAGGCTGCAGGGCGGGCCAGACGGCGCGCCCCGGGCACCCCGACTCTGCAGCAGCCCCGCCCGCCCGCCTTCCACCTGCCTTCTCCCCAATCTGCTGGTCCTTGGACAGGCTGGTGATCATCTTCACGTCCTCGTCAGTCAGCTCGCCCACGGCCACCTTGTTGTCCTTCTTGGCCACGTGGTTGGCCAGGATGACAGTGGCGAAGACGGGAAAGCCGTTGGCGGTGTTGAGGGCCCCATCGTAGTTGTTGTGGTAGATGCCGGTCAGCTCCTGGGGGTACCGAGTGGTCAGGAGGGCCACCCCGGGGCCAGAAGCACGGGCCGGGCCCGCCTCCTCACTGGCTTCACCCGACCCCTCCTCTGGGTCCCCGGGCCACCGACGGGAGAGCAGTGACTCAGCACAACCGCAGCACGCGGCTCCCGAACCCAGCACCCAGCTGGCCGTCCACCCCAAGGAGAAGCTCAGTGCTAGAGACGGGAGAGCTGACCTCGACCCACTCCCCGGGCTACCGCCACCCGTCCCCCGCCACAGCGCTCACACCACCTTCCTCGGCCCCCCGGCCACTCACTATCTCGTCTCCCGGCTTGCAGCTGTCCACCAGGTCCGCGAGGAGGATGGCGTCCTTGGAGCGCGGCAGCCGGCCGGCCGCCACTTTGCCAGGACTCTCCTGAATTCGGATGCGCTGGTAGTTCTGGTAGATAGTCTGTGTGGGACAAACAGATGGTCAAAGGGGGCCGTCCCTAGCCGGCGAAGCCTGGGCTGTTGTCCAAGCACCGATTCTTTGTCACCTGAACTGGACCGGTGCCCTGGGGCAAGGAGAGCAGTGTTATCATTCCCACCACTGACTAGGATACGCAGAACCAAAGATGGCAGGGGGGCGAGCCACTGTGACCAGCGCCACAGTGCACGGTCCCCGCTCCTGCCACCGCCCCCCCCCCCCCGGACGCCTCCCTCCTGCCAGAAGCCAGACCCCTGCGACAGGCCCTACAGCTGAGCCCAGTGCACGGGGACACTGGAGGCAGGTTCCTCTGTGGCCCTGGCGAGGCCTCCCCCGCTCCGTGCCTGCCCCGCAGAATGGTGGTACGAACGCTGCAGCCACAGCCACACAGGGAGGAGGAGGTCACGTCACACGTGAAAAGCCCTCAAACCAACGCCCACGAAATGAGTTACGCTAAATGTGGGCTTACGGTCAAGGTCACAAGGCAGCACCGTGCATGCCATCTAACATCCACCATCTCACCTACTGTCTAGAAAAGAGCCACAGGAAAAGGTGGTTGTAAGCACACGCTCTGCATCAAAATGCTTGCGTTCTAATCCTTTGGGCCACTTCCTGGCTGGGTGACCTCAGCCTGTTACTTCAGTGGCCAAACAGGACCAATAACAGCACCTGCCTTACGAGGCGTGATGAAGACACGCCCACCGCTTGGCAGCTACCAAGTGCTCCAGAAACGTCAGCGTAATTATCATTCCACTACTAGTTGCCGTTCCAGGTGCCCTGCAAGCAGAGCCTGCCAACTCTGCTCTCGTGCAAGAAGCTTCTCAAGAAACGTCTGTGAAGGGGGAACCTGTAAAGGGGAGGGGGACCCGCTAGATGCGGGGGACCGGGGGACTCTGGGTAAAGGCACGGGCTCAGCTGGAGCCCAGCCCTGCAGCTGTCGCTCCCCAAGGCAAGGCGCACTTGAACTTTGAAACAGGTCAGTCTTTGCCTGCGGGCTGCCAGGCTTTTCCTGGCAAGGCAGCTCCAGTTGGGGCGTTTCTCAGAATCGTAGCGCAGTGAGGGGTTAGCCCATCACTCACGGCAGCAAAGCAGTAGAGGGGGGTCTGGGCTCTACCGCAGGGATCGTGACGACCCCGCCACACTTTACACTGGGAGTGGTTCACGTTCAAAGGCGGTGTTATGTGCCCGAGGTCTTAAGGCCCAGAGCCTTCCAGCAGGGCCTCCCAAAGACGGCACGGCAGTGTCTCAGACAGTTACAAATCAGGGGTCCCCAGCGCAAGGCCAGAGAGGCAGGTACCAGGGAGTCTGGACTGGAAAGCAGGTGCCCTGCTGAGGGGCAGCCAGGGGAGACATGGGCCCAGTTTCACCAGATCTTCCCGCTAAAAAAAAAAGAAGCCATGAACGTTGATGCTTTAAATGGAAGAGTCTGATTTGTACATACTGGCTTGAATTCTTGAGAACACCATGTGGGCTGACCACATGGGCCTGCCTGCCCCAGGGCGTGGCCAACACGCACTTGCATCTTGGCTCCCGCGGCTGCGGTACCAGCCTCGCGCTCACCTCCTCCATGTTGACCTCGAAGGGGCCGGCTGACTGGCACTCAGGGCAGGAGCCCGGCTTCACCTCCTGGTTCTGGGACTGGCAGAAAGGCCCCAGCACGAAGCCACACTTGTTGCAGTTGTACTTGACCATGCTGAGCTGCGGCAGGACGCCCGTGCAGCTGGTCACCACGCCGCTGGTGCGTATCAGCTGGTTCAGGTGCAGCTGCCTGCGGAGACGAGGCGCCGTCAGAGCCCAGAGGGCGGGGGCCGGACCCACGGGACGGGCTTTCTCTGGCCGCGGCCACCCGCCACACCCCACGGGTGCCTGAGCCCCCGCCGGCTCACCTGAGCGAGCGCAGCTCCTCCACCAGGGGCAGGTGGGAGATGCGCACGTGGACGCGGCTGGCGATGCGGTCATACTTGGGGTACATGGCCAGCACCACCTCCAGGGCAGCCTCGCCGAAGATCTGCAGCAGCTCCGCTGGCGCCTCGGGCAGGAAGTAGGCCAGGACGTGCTCCCTGGCGGCCAGGTCCTCGTAGTTCACCACCAGGCTCTCGCGGTTCTCTGAGGTGGGCGGGGTGGGAAGAGAGGCTGGGCGCGGAGCAGGCTGGGGCAGGCCCGTCTCACTGCGAGCGGGGCAGGCCAGCCCGCCGAGCCCTTGACTCGGAGCTGGAGGCCCAGCCTCGCTTCCAAGTCCGCTCAGCGTTAGCGACGGGACCCAGAGAAGGGACGGATCCTAGGTCTCAAGCTCTGAACCTATGAAATGGGACCTAAGTCCCTGGGGGGGATAGAGTGGAGTAACACACGGGGTCCGCCTGCCGCAAAACTCAGAGTGCCTACAAGGCCAGGAGGAAACCCGCGAAGAAACGTGTCAGATATGAGACAAAAGGGAGGGGAGGGGACGGTGGGGGACCAGGAGCCACATGCCTCCTCAAGTGCTGCTACACTCTGATCAAAACAGTAATCCAGACTTTTACATAAAGTCTGCCCAATTGTAAGTCCATCAAAAACGACTTCTGGGGCTTCCCTGGTGGCGCAGTGGTTAAGAATGCGCCTGCCAATGCAGGGGCCACGGCTTCGAGCCCTGGTCCGGGAAGATCCCACATGCCGCAGAGCAACTAAGCCCGTGCACCACAACTACTGAGCCTGTGCTCTAGAGCCCACGAGCCACAACTACTGAGCCCGCGTGCCACAACTACTGAAGCCCGCGAGCCTAGAGCCCGTGCTCCGCAACAAGAGAAGCCACCACAATGAGCAGCCCTCGCACTGCAAAGAAGAGTAGCCCCACTCGCCGCAACTAGAGAAAGGCCGCGCGCAGCAACAAAGACCCAACGCAGCCAAAAAAAAATTAATTAATTAAGTTAAAACAAAACAAAGCAAAAAAACGACTTCTGTGGTTCAGATGTAGTCCCTGGACAGTGGGCTGGACCCTTGACACTTTGTCTGAAAGACGGGCACCCCCGGCTCAGGCCCTGGCCAGCTCCAGGACAGACGCCCCACGTGTCCTGCACATCCATCTGTCAAACCTGCCGCCACAAGGCCAGGGCAGGCGACCTCCCGCGGGCACGGGGCAGGCGCACCTTTGCACATGTCGCTGATGCGCTCCTTGAAGACGTTGTGGCCGCGGCCATCCACGTGGGTGCGCAGGAAGTTCTTGAAGCGGTGGTGGATCTCCAGCCGCGGGCCGGCCATGCTCACCCACTCGCGCACCGAGTGGCCCTTCAGGTCCTCCAGGTTCTCGATGCTCTCAATCATCTCCTCGTCCTCCTCACCGTCCTCCGTGGCCCGCTCCACCTGCCGCCGCTTCCGGCTGGGGCGATCCTCCTCCTCCTCGTCGCTGTCTGGGGGCCGGGGGCGCATTCAGGGCCGGCTCCCCGCACCGCCTCCCCCTCCCCGGGGCTCCCCGAGAACGCACCATACAGGAGCCCGCGGCGCATGCGGCCCAGGCCCCGGCCGGCCTCCCGCTCTCGCTGCCGCATGACCCGCTCGGCCGCCGCCCTCTGGCTGGCGGTCAGCTCCTCCACATCCTCGTCGTCCGGGGCCAGCCCCTCGGGCTCGTAGACATCTATCTCCGGGATGGGGCGGTAGTCCCTGCGAGGCCCCCAAATGGACCCTGTTAGCACCCAGACCCCAAAACAAAACCCCACCAGGAACTGGGCTCCCGAGGGCTCCGGAGCCCCGGCCAGGGCACCTGGAGAGGCTCCGAAAGGCTCCCCCATGGATCCCACACGGAAAAGGACACCGTCTTCAAAAGGACGGACCTTCTGACACCTGCTGCAACACGGGCAAACTCTGAGGACACTGTGCTCAGTGAGACAAGCCAGTCACAAGACAGAAATCCTGCGTGACTGGGTTTGGGGAAGAAAGTCCTGGAGAAGGTGGTGATGGTCGTACGACAACATGAGTGACGTGACGCCACTGAACTCACAAAGATGGCCGAGACGGGAATCTTATGTCATGTGCATTTTTCCACAGTAAAAAAGGGGAGCTCTGAGCACCAGCAGGAAAGAGGAATCGGAGGACCCACAAAACCTTCAGCTGGAAGGGCCTTCAGAGAGCCAACGCAGCTCCCCATGGGCAGGAACCCTCCTGCACTCGTTTCTGGCAGCCCCGCCTCGAACCCCGGACCCCAGGAGGCCCACACACATCAGTCCAACCAGCCTCTCCCAAACACATCCGTGGCTCGGTCCTCCCAGCCACAGCGAGACCTTCCACGTGACCGCCTGTCGGATATTTGAAGGACTGATGCCTCAACAAGGACCCCCACCAGGGCAAACATAGCTCCCCTCCCCGCGATTTGGGGAAGCACACATCACCCTCCAGCAGAAAGATGAGGAAACCGAGGACAGGGGGCGGGGTGGGGGTGATGGGATTTCTGCCAAAGGTCACTCAACAGAGCTGGGTGTCAAGGTAAGTCCAATAGCAGGTGGCCAGCTGCTTCCAATACCACACTGGCCTCACGACGGTCCTCTTGAACTCTCCCTTTCTCAGGGGACATGGTGGTTTGGGGAACAACTTTTTTTTTTTTGGCAATAGACTCTGTCAAAGAACACTCTCAGATAATCCCGCACTACTGACGCCAGAAACAGAACCCAGAGCCAGGTATGTTTCTGGACTGATCGCTTCCAAATTCTTAAGTGTTCTCAAGGAAGAGGTTATCTGTCTGACTCGTTAAGAATTTCAAGTCATGGGCTTCCCTGGTGGCGCAGTGGTTAAGAATCTGCCTGCCAATGCAGGGGACACGGGTTCAAGCCCTGGTCTGGGAAGATCCCACATGCCACGGAGCAACTAAGCCCATGCACCATAACTACTGAGCCCGCGTGTCACAACTACTGACGCCGCGTGTCACAACTACTGAGCCCACGCACCTAGAGCCCGTGCTCCGCAACAAGAGAAGCCACCGCAATGAGACGCCCGCACACTGCAACGAAGAGTAGCCCCTGCTTGCCGCAACTAGAGAAAGCCTCCACGCAGCAACGAAGACCCAACACAGCCAAAAATAAATAAATAAAAATAAATTAAAAAAAAAAAAGAATTTCAAGTCATGTGAGATGCCCTCAGTGAAATTCTAATTGGTCAATTTAAAAGAATTTGATAAATTAGACTTCAGCAAAATTTTAAAACTGTACACCTCAAAACCCACCATTTCAAAAAAATTAAAACGACAAGCCACAGACTGAGGAGAAAATATTTGCAAATCACATGTCTGACAAAAGCCTTGCATCCAGAATGAGTTTTTAAAAACTCTTACAACTCAATGATAAAAAGTCAGGGAAACAAATTATTGATAAAAAACAGGCAAAGAATCTGAAGACAAATTTTCCAAAGATACTCAAATGGCCAACAAGCACACGAAGAGCTGCTCAACATCACTAGTCACCAGAGAAAAGCAAATCAGAACCACAGTGAGATACCGCCTCACGCCCATCAGGGTGCCTACTGTCAAAAACCAGAAAATAACAGGTGTTGGTGAGAATGTGGAGAACTCTAGTGACATAGGCCACTTATGGAAATGTAAAATGGTGCAGCTGCTTTGGAGAAGTTTGGCAGTTCCTCAAGAAATTAACATAGAGTTATCACGTGACCCAACAATTCCATTCCTAGGAACTGGAATTCCATTCCAAGAGAACTTAAAAATACATTCACATAAAAAACTCCTAGCAGCACTATTTATAGTTGCTAAAAAATGCAAAGCACCCAAATGTCTACCAACTGATGAACGGGTAAACAAAATGCAGTCTGTCCATACAATGGAATACTACTCAGCCATGAAAAGGAATGATGTGCTGACGTGTGCTCCAACGAGGATGGACCCTGAAAACCACAGTAAGCCAAACAAGCCTGCACACAAGGACACGTGTATTACAGACTCCACTTGTACGAAGTAGCCAGCACTAGCAAATCCAAAGAAACAGAAAGTAGATTATTGGTTACCTACGGGTGGGGAAGGGAATGGGGATTAACTATAAACAGGCACAAGGGATCTTACTGGGATGATGGAAAAAACTGGATTGTGGTGATGGGTGCACAACCCAGGAAATTTACCAAAACGCATTAAATTGTATTCTTATAAGAGACAAATCTTTTATTATAAAAATTATAGCTTGGCAAGGTTGTTTTTTAAACGAGCCATAAAACCAAAATCTAACTGGGCCCATCTAGTCCTCAGATACCTCTATCCAGGGGTCCTTGCAAGGGAAGGGCAGAAGAAGCAGAGGGGGTGGATGGAGGTGGGGGGCCGGGGAGGGGTGTCCTGCCTGCACAACCTCACAGAGCACAGTAGGGAAGCTGCTCAGGGCTGATCTGTCCAGACTCCTCATCCATCCAGTCTGTCTGGCCTGTGCTGCACACCCGGGCTCATGACCTGGAGTGACGGAGCTTAAAGCGAAGATCCAAACGGTCCAGAGTGCCCTGGATGCTCCCAAAGGGCTCTCCCTGGGGACTGTGGGGTGGCCTGAACAGTACTCTCATACACACCAGGTCTGAAGCCCCCGCGTCAGCGTAAAGAGAGCCCCAAAGCAGAATCTCCACGAGGCTCCCGGGCATTCAGATAATTCTCATGCTAACGTATAGGCCAAATCCTGGTTGTTAACACAGGGTGAGAGACACCAGTGGAATCTACCCTTGCTCGCTCACAGAGCTTTACTCCACCATCGTAGCAATAAGCCTCCATAACCTTTACTACTTTTGTACATCCATAAGTGTGAACACAAGGTCTGCTAGACAAGGCACAATAACTGCTGGCTGAATTAAATCTAAATCTTGATTAATCAGCCCCGCACAGTTTCTCTGAAGTTGCAAAGAAACTCTTGCCTGCCTGCTTCCTGTCCTTCCCAGCTGGGATCCCTGACGTGGCCCCGGATTAGAGACGCCCTGCATCCCCTGGGGGGCACATCTCATGGAGCTGGGGCTTACCAAGGCCTTCGGGTCTACTCTAACGTAGACACAGCCAAGTTACACGGACGGACATATGCTGTGGCTCCAAGAACCTGTCTCCCCCCAGACCCTGGACCAAGACGTGCTCAAAGGCAAGCAGGCTCCGATTTATCTGCTTCCCCGGGACACACAACGGCCCCCCAGCAGAGCTGCTGAGAGCAGGGCCTTGAACGCTGTACCTCTCCATGCCATCTCCGAAAAGCTCCTCTCCATCCTCCTCCTCCTCCTCCAGGGGCCCCTCTGTGCCGAGCAGCCCCTCCGACTCATCCTCAAAGGGAGGAAGGTCGCGGCCGGGGCTGGAGGTCAGGGCATCCGTGCGCCGGGAGCTCCGCCCAGGGCTGGAGGTGAGAGGATCGTTACTTCTCCGCCTCAGGGCCGGGCTGGACGCCACCGTGAAGGACTCGGATGATTCCTGCAAGAGGAGATGGATTGGAGGGGGTGAGGGCCGACTCAGCTTCCTGTACGGTGGCGTCCCCACCCATAGGGTCTCCCTCCTCACGGCTGACCCTGTCCTCCCACGATGCAAACCCCTCCCAGCCTGCACACTTTGCACCTGCTGTTCCCTCTGCCTGGAACGCTCCCTGAGCCTAAGGCTTCTCCACGCCCGGGCCGGCTCATTCCTCACACACTCCGTGACTCGCCCGACCCCGTTTTCTCCAGGACAATCCACTGCGGCTACCTGGTTAGCTGGTTTGCCTGTTTACCGCCTACTCTTCCCCCCAGCACGCGTTCCCGCCCTTCTGGGCCCCCGGTGCACCAGGAGCCGCCAGGGGAGACGGGACACGAGAGCGGCCACAACCTAAGAGGTCGGAGACCCAGGTTGGTGGAGGGGCAGGCAGCTGACGAGGCTGCGGACGAAAGCAGCACGATAAGGAAGGCCCGAGCGCGTGGACCAGGCCGGGGCCCCGGGCTGCCGGAGTGGGGCCCGCCGGCCTCGCAGACCCGCCCGACTGGAGCAGGGGAATCGGCTCCGCGCCCGCCCCCCCACCGTCCGCGCCCCGCACGGCAGACGCGCAGACTCCGTCGCGCTCACCGCCATCGCTACTCGGTGCTACTCGGTGCTCCTCTCCGCTCCGCCAGCAACAGCCAGTTTTCGCGCGAAAAGCGGCCCACGTGACCGCCCGTGGCCGGGAAGCGTCTGAGGGAGCACGACGTCATGACGTCGGCGTCCATTTTCGTCACGCCGGCGCTCGGGGGTGGGCCCGAGGGTGCGGCCCCGCCCACGCCGCCCGAGACCCCGCCCAGCCTGCGCTCTGTGCTGCGGGGCCAGCCGAGGTGCAGGAGCTGGTGTTGGGGCCGGCTGGGGGCGGTGAGGACCTGCCCCACCTGCCAGCTCCGTGACCGCGGTCACTCTGTGGCCGGTTTACAGACAAGGCAACTGAGGCTCAGAGCCTTGTTTTCTGACGTCGTCTTACTGTGTGATGTCAACTCCTCCAAAAGCTCAGGCTGCATCCTTCAAGCGCCGAAAGGCGGGGGATGGTAGGAGGCCAGCTGTGACGTTCTAGTGGGGGTTACCCTCCCGAGGGAGCCGAGACGCAGGGGGTGTTCCAGGTAGCAAGAGCCTCGTGCGCAGAGATGTGGAGAGCAGGGCACGGTGGGCATCTGCAAGCACTTTCCTAGTTCCAGTTAAAGCGCTTGTGATGTTCAGGAAGGGACAAGAATTGAGGCTGGAGAGCCCAGGTCACAAAAGATGACCAAGTCTTTCTACTGAGCTGGCCTGAGGGCAGTGGAGAGCTACGTGGGTTTTAGGAGAATCCCTCAGGCTGCCAGGGGTGAACGTAGATTGAGGCAGGTTGGAAGCAGTTACAGTTGGTTCCAAATCTGCGGATTCAACCAACAGGGTGGTTAGAAAAAAAGTTTTTTAATTCCAGAAAGTTCCAAAAATCAAAGCTTGATTTTGCTGTAGGCCCGCTAACCATTTACACAGCATTTACACCTATTTGCATAACATTTACATTGTATTAGCTATTGTAAGTAATCTAGAAATGGCAAAGTATACAGGAGGATGTACCTAGGTTATGTGCAAATATTGCACCATTTTATATGAGACTTTAGCATCCTGGAATTTTGGTATCTGCAGGTAGCCTGAAACCAATCTCCCAAGGATACAGAGGGACGAGTGTGCTGTGATTCTTCGTCCAGGTAGAGGCAGCCTGGGCTAGGGCAGGCGAGCAGGGCAGCTCTTGCCCTGGCACTTTTGTGCGGTGAACAAGCATCTCGGGATGGGGCCCCGGGTAGGCGCGGGAGCGATGATGAGGAGGGGAAATATCCAAGACGTATTCAGGAGATGGAGTCTCTAGGTCCTGGGGACTGGGGACAACAAAAGGGAGGCACCCAGGATGGCAGCAGGATTCTGGCTTGGGTGGGTGACAGCGCCACCTCTTGAGATGGGGGCGCGGGAGGAAGACAGGGAAGGAATCCATCAGCTTAAAACAGCTGCCATGTTGTCTCAGTGTCCGTGGCTTGCTGGGTGCCTCTGCCTCGTGGTCTTGCTGCTGAGCCAAGCACTTGTGTCTATTATTTAGGGAGCCCGGTTCTGCAGCAGCATCTCCTCCTGTCAGCCATGCCTCGGGAGGATCACCACCCTGAGCCTGGTGCAGGCGGAGGGATGGAACCTGAGAGTCAGATCTTTATCTACTGAACAGTAGTTCAGTACGCTCAGGGACGCTCACTGCTGCCATGCTCTGTCTGGTGTGCAGGGGGCACTGCAGTGAGTCAGCACCCCTCTGCCCTGGAGGGAGGGGAGATAGATACCCTCATTACTCCACAAATGAAATCCCACTGAAACCTAAGCGTGGGGCCCAAAACTCAGAGTACAAAATGCAGAATTGCGCATGGCGGTAGTAAGAGCAAACTCCCCCCTCCTCCCACGCCCGCTCCAAAGTGTCTATACTGTCTCAAAAAAACAAAGATGGGGGGGGGTCATTTGGCTTAGTCACCGATTCTCCATTTCTTCTCCTTCCTGGCACAGGGTGGAAGTTTCCTGCCCCTGGAGGTCAGAAGTGGCCTATGACTTGCTTTGCCGATTAAAGGTGTGCAGGGGGAATGCATGTAACTTCCCGGCAGAAACTCTTGGAGCTGTCCACTCAGGAAGACAGGCGCCTCATGGAGCTCAGCCTCTCTTGGCTGATACAGAAACTGCACGCTGACCAAGTTCCAGATAAACTGGGTCCCAGATGGTACAAGGCAACGGCTTCCTCACCTTCCCCTTGTTCAGAACAGGAGCGAGGCAAAGACTGGGGCCCAGTCTCATTCCAGCCCCGCTGTGACACAAGTGTGGCGTCACGGGGTGTGTATCATGGGGCTACTGTGATCAGTGGGTGCCTACGACGTGCACCAGGCCCTGAGTCAGCCTCTGCACGTTCAGGGAATGTGATAAGCGTGGCTCTGTCCTCACGACACTGACGTTCTAGTTGTGGGAGGCTGACGCTGAACTAGGAAGTGACTAAATGAATGTGAACCCGTTAGAGAGACTGTGCTGCTGTGTAAGCAGATGGGGCAGGTGGTTCCCGGAGAAAGAGAACCAGGAATGGTTTTCTTGACATGAGAGAAGCCATTTTTGGCTTGGTTGGGATGGAAGCCTGGCCACAGTGCTTACCCTTAAACAGGTCTCAGTAATTAATGATCTTAAAGGAACAAAAGAATGCAGAAACAAACTGTTACCAGGTAAGAGAAGTAACAATGCTAGACAACGTATCAGTTGTAAAGATTCCCTGTTCTGATTCAATGGCAAAGATTAGCCTGAAGAGCTCAACCATCAGATCAACTGGACCCTAAGGGAGGATGATGGTGACCTTCTCTGAGCCTCATGACTTCAATTAACTAAAGCCTGGACTGCCCAAGCTCCTTGATGAATATGCATGTACCCTTAGCTTAAAACGTCCCCAATTTTGTTGTTCGGGGAAGCACGAATTTGGAAAAAGTCCCCTATGTTCTCCTTACTTACTGCAAGTGATCAGTTCTTCCTTCTCCTGCTCTTTGCCTTGGTTGTGTCTTTCCGCTCGACGTCCACCAACAGACGAACCCAGTTTTGGTAACGCTGGGAATGAAATAAAGGGGCTTTGTGTGACAGAGACTGGACAGCTACTTTGGCTAGGGTGTCAAGCAGGAGAGGGGTCATGTGACAGGAGCCAGGCCGGGGGGCGGGTGGGGACGACAGGTGCAGACCCACAGGCAGGAACAAGCTTGGTATAGCTAAGAAACAGAGACCAGTGTGGCTTGAGCACCCAGTGAGGAGCCGGTGGGAGGGATATGTTGGGAGGGATAAGGACGCAGAAGCAGGAGGGGCCTGACATGGCGGAACCCGGGGGAGGGGAAAGAGAAGTGAACACAGCAGAGACGCAGGAGGTCAATCCGGGAAGGCTTCCCGGAGGAGGCTGCCTGTAGTTAGAGGTGAGAGGAGGCGGATCAAACCCCAGTTCTGGGCTTTGTCATTTCCTGGTCCTGTCGCTTCGGTCAAGCACTTAACGTCTCAGCCTCAGGTTCTCCTGAAATGCGACTAATTACAGCTGTTCCGAACAGCTGCCGTGAGGCGGAGGGTGCGCAGCACTGCGTCGGCCATGGCCGCGAGGGCAGGTGCGCGGGGGACGCGCCGGTCCGGGCGGGTCTTGTCCCCCGGGACCAGAGGTCCTCAGGCCGGCGGCGGAGGCTCCTCCCCGGACGCCCGGCTGCCGCTGGCGGGAGAAAGGTCGCGGGCGAGGGGTGGGGGGGGACGCGCAGGTCGCGGACAGCTGAGGACAAGGCCCCTTGCGGCCGAGAGGATCGTGCGCTGTCTCTTTAAGAGGTTGGCGGGCCGCCCCGCCCCCTAGGGATCTGATTGGCTCCTCCCGCTACGTGCGCCCTCTTTTCTGCGTAACCCCATTCCTATAGGCTGCTGCGGACTGGGGGCGGGCCTGCGTGCCGCAAGTAGGGACGGTGGCTGTTTTGCAGTTTCGGCGGAACGAAAAGGACGCGCCAGCCTTCCGGGTCACTGCTGTCGGGAGGGCCGCGCGGTGTCGGGCCCGACGGCGTCTCCCTACCCGCTCGCCCAGTCTGCGGGAGCCGGCCGCCCGCGCCTCTTGTGCGACACTCCCCGGCCCGAGCGCCGGAGGCCGAGTCCCGCGGCCTTGCGGGGTCCGCGGCCGGCGGCGGATGGGCGGCCGGGGCCTCAGGTAAGGAGGGGACCCCACTCCTGCCCCAGCTGCGGGAACCGATCCCGGCGGCCCCCGTCCCGCCTGCCATTCCTGCTGCCGGGAGCGACCCTCCCGCCCAGAGGCAGGCTGGGGGCGCAGAGGGCCGGCGTCCTGGGTCCCCGGGGAGGCCGGGCTTGCGGACCCTGCGATCCAGGTTGTGCGGGAAGACGTCCCTGCGAGTGGCCGAGTCCCACCTCCGGCTCCCCGGGCCCGAGAGGTCGGGGGTCCACTGGACAGGGAGCGAGGAGTGACCTGCCCTCACGCTGCAGTAGGGACGGGGCCGAGGGCCTCCCAGACGGTCCTCCCACTCCCCAGAAGGGCTGGGCCGCACTCTGCTGGATATTCATCTGTTCACTCACAACGTTTGTTGTCCTGGGGGGCTGGGTCCTGAGATGCCTGGGCTGGACAACCCACAGACACACAGTGAGGGCCGCTTCAGACAAACAGAGGTAGTCAGGGAGGGCTCCTCAGAGGAGGTGGCCCGAATGGTGAGCCGCAGCTGGGAAAGAGCACGCACAGGGGCCCTGAGGTAGGAACAGCACAGCAGCTTGGAGAACAGGCTGAAAGACAGGCTGCAGAGTGGAAGGGAATCGTCACGGCAGTTGGCAGGGGTGAGGCCAGGTTGGACCTTGAAAGCCCAGGGCTGTCCTTCCTCCTGGGGGCTCCTGGCAGGGTCCACCTCCCCCCTCCCCAAGGCTGAAGGATTAGGGGGTTGGCCTCTGTCCTGTGGAGTCTTCCTCACCCTGTTTCGGTTCCAGGGTTTTAAGGCTCGTCAACCAGCTCCGGTCGGAAGCCCTGAGGGGCATTTAAGCAGCAGCCTCTCTGCTCAGGGTTTTGTTTGCCCCAGGGTTTCCCATCCAGTAGCTCTGGGTGGTCAGTCCCACTGCACAGATGAGAGATGGGAAAGCGGAGGCCCACAGAGGGTAAGGTCCTTCTGGTCCAGGGTCTCACAGCAGGTCCAGCTCGCAGGACCCTAGCCAGTTGGCATCCTGCCCACAGAGGGAGGGAGGGAGGGAGGGACGGAGGTGGGTGGGAAGAGGCCTCTGGAATGTTAATGAGGTCAGGAGAGTCCTTCCCAGGTGGAAGAAACGTCCCAGATTCCCCGGTCCTGAGAGGCCAGGGGTTGCCCCAGAGCACTTGGCATCCCAGGAACTCCCCCTCTGAGAATTCCCTTCCCCATCCCTCTGGTCTGGCTTCACCCCTCCCTCCCCTGCCCTCAGCCAGCCTTCCCACCATCCCCTCTTTACTGAGCCTGCACACCCCTTACTTTGCCACTACCTGGGCTTCTGCCAGCAAGGCCAGGAGCTCACTTGTGGTGGGGAGAGGGGAATACAGGCCACAGGCTGACCCCTCTCAGCCTCTTTGCCCTTTGTGTGATGGGATGTTAGCAGTCACCTCTCTTGGAGGCTGGTGTGGTGGCTCAGCAGGTGACCCCGTGGAAAGCCTCAACTGCACACAGGCAGGGAAGGGTGCATTGTCACTTTTATCATGGCTTCAGTTACTTTGTGAGCTTTGACACATAGTGGCAATTCCGGTGTGGCTCAAGTGTGGTTCTGGGGCCAACAGAGCAGCAGTGCCAGCTGGGAGGGTGTTAGAGATGCAGACTCTCAGCCCCCAGACCTGCCTGACCCGAATCTGCTTGTTACCAACACTCCACTCTGGGTCAAACCCGGCTGCAGGTGGAGAGACCAAGGCCCCAGGAGGGGCCCCTGGCAAGTTGCCGGTTGGGGGCCTGGGCTCTGGAGACAGACAGTCTGGGCTGTCCAGCTCCATGCAGGGGGTGACAGAAGTACCTCCCTGGAGGGTGGCAGGGCTCCGTGAGCCTTCTCTGCAGTTATTACAGAGCTAGCAGGGCTTGGTAGAGGAGGCTTAGGTGACGCTCTCCTTCCTCACCTCAGACTCCATAGCAAGTGGCGCTTGGACCTGTGAACCAGATCCTTCCCCGCTGCACATCCCCCAGCCCCTCCTCCAGGAAGAAAAGCAGCAGTTACCTTTCTGTGTGTGACCTTTTGTAGACATTCAATTCTCTGGTCTTACTTGATCCTTACAGCAGCCTTGTTGGGGGGGTGTTATTGTCCTGTGACACCCAGAGAGGAGAAAGACTCCCCCAAGGTCATGAAGAAAGAACCTGGCAGAGCCAGAAGCACAACCAAGGTCTACCCAACTCCAAGTCAAACAGGCCTACACAGGAAAGGGAATTTGTTGGATTTTGTAACTGAAAAGTCCGGCCTAGGGGTGCGGGTATCTAGCTTCAGGTGTGGCTGGATCCAGGGGCTCCCGCAAGGCGCTATCTCCAGGATCTATTTCCATCAGTCTTTCACCTCTGTGTTGGCTTTCTTTCCACGTGGGACTCCAATGTGCACATTCCCTGGAGTTGTGGAGGGGTGGAGTCAACAGTACCTAAACCCTGTGGATGGGGACTGGGGTACTGAGGTGCCCCCATAGGAAAATGGGGTGCTGGACAAGCAAGGCCAAGAGAAGCCCTCTGACCGCCCCCCCTCCCGACTCTATCCGGCCCTCCTGCTTCTGTCCCCATTCATCCCCACGGGCTTCTCTCTGCCGTGTGGGGTCCCTGCAGGACATCAGGCAGCCCTGGACCCCGACCCTGTGTCACATGGGCACCCTGTGCCCTGCTCAGGTGCCCCGTGCTGCGCCACACCACCCCCACTCCAAAACCTCTGGCTTACAGCAACCGAGGCTCAGCTTCTGGCGCTGGCAAGGGGCCCCTGTCCTGAACACAGGGCATCAAGGAGGGTCCTGCAACGGCGGGGCACCTTGTTAGCAAGGCAGAGGGGCAGTGTCATGGGGACACTGGGCTGGGCTCCCCGAGGCTCGGGCCAGAGCCTCAGCCTCAGCCTGCCCTGCCCTCTTCCCTCACCCCAACGTGCGTCTGTCTGCGGGTCTTGCTGGCCAGCCCTCCCAAAGGGATCCCAGATCCCTCCACTCCCCCCCCGCTGCCCCCGCCGGTCGAGCCACTGCCCTCGCCGGCCTGGCCGGGCACTCCTCGATCTCCCTGCCCCTCCACGACAACCTCTCCAGTTGGGAGTGGGGCCGCGTCGCCCGCCTTCCTACACCCTCCTGTTGCATTTGAAGTGAGCTCACGGTGCCGGTGATCCCGGCTGACCTGGCCCCTACCCTTCCTCCTCTCTCTTCCAGCCTGATCTTTGCCCTTTGAACAGGCCAAGACTGTGTGTTCTTCTTAGCACTTACCTCTAGGAGAAGTTTGCTTTTTTTTTTTTTTTTTTAAATTTATTTATTTATGGCTGTGTTGGGTCTTCGTTTCTGTGCGAGGGCTTTCTCTAGTTGTGGCGAGCGGGGGCCACTCTTCATCGCGGTGCGCGGGCCTCTCACCATCGCAGCCTCTCTTGTTGCGGAGCACAGGCTCCAGACGCGCAGGCTCAGTAGTTGTGGCTCACGGGCCCAGTTGCTCCGCGGCATGTGGGATCTTCCCAGACCAGGGCTCGAACCCGTGTGCCCTGCATTAGCAGGCAGATTCTCAACCACTGCGCCACCAGGGAAGCCCGAGAAGTTTGCTTTTTAAGTACGGGTGTTTGTGCTGGCTGTCGGCCTCTGCTCTGAGAGTGAAGGCCCCAAGAGGGCAGGTGTGTCCTGGCACCTGGACCCGCCGGGTCATAGCAGGTGCTTGGCCATGTCAGCACCGGTGGAAGGGTGCAGAGCACGGGAACAGGGAGGAAACCAGCTTCTTTCCTTGGACCTACTGTGTCAGGCACACGTTCTCCCCTGTAATACCTCCCGTCCTTGGTGTATCCTCAGGCTGCCAGTGGGGACGCCATGCCAGAGCCGGTGGGTGGCCTGTGGGAGAGAAGGATGGGGATTCTGAGCCCTACGTCTCGGCCCTCCTGCTTCAGAATCTCCCCACTTTCGGCAGAGCAGCGCTCGCATTCCACAGCTTGGCCCGTGGGGTGCTGCCCTGCAGGCCTGCTGTCCAGGGACGTGAGCGCAGCACGAGCACGGGATCCTGTTGCTTCGCTGCAACCCCTGCAGGAAGTGTCCTAGGCTCCTCCTTGCTGAACGGGAGACCTGCGCTCTCAGCATAAACGATTCATCTTTTCCATTTTTTAAAATCTACTGAAGCGTAACCCATACGGAAAATCACTCGGATCACAGGTGCGTGGCTCCGTGAACCGCGACACTGGAGCACGCCAGCATGCCCGCCACCGGGTCGTGTCTCCAGGGCTGGCCCCGCGCCCTCGGCCCTCCACAGGGCGCCCCTCCTGGTGCCCGTGTAGGGTCAGGCCACGTGCCTACAGCTGGCCGGGCTCCGCTCAGCGCCCGGCTGCCAGGCCCTCCGTGTCACCACAGGGCAGGAGTCACTCTCATTTCCGGGCGGCGTTCCACCGGTCACGCGGACGCCCCGTTGACGTGTCAGTTCTGCTGACGGGGGCACTTGGGCTGCTCCCGCCTGGGGCTGTCGCGAATGGCCCAGAAATGGGGGCGCCGGGTCAGGGGCCCAGTCTGTTCAGTCATCATTTTAAACGCTGGCATCTGTCACGTTCCGCTGCCCGGGCCCATGTGCTCCCTGCGACGTGCCGCTGCTGCTGTCCGGTCCCTGACACAGAACTAACAGTGAGGACTGGCCCGTCGGGGGCCGGGTTGCGACCTGGGCGGGAGGGAGCGCCACACCTGCCCCCCACCTGCCAGCCCCCACCAGAGGCCCAGGGCTGCACAGCCCCTGTGCTGCTCACGTGGTGGCTCTTACCCCCCAGGGCCGGCTGCTGGCGGGATGGACACCCCGGAGGAGGAGATCTGGGCCAGCAGGCCCCCGCCCCTGGCGCCCAACATCAGTGTGCCGCACCGCTGTCTACTGCTGCTCTACGAGGACATCGGCACCTCTAGGTGAGGCAGGCACAGTCCTGCCGGGCTGCGTGACAGGGGGTTTCCGGGGTTGGGTGTGTGTGTGTGTGTGTGTGTGTGTGTGTGTGTGTGTGTGTGTGTGTGTGTGTGTTTGAGAGAGACGGGTGGGCTGCAGACAAAACCCCACCAGTGAGCCGCCTCCTGTACCCACCTGCTAGGGTCCGGTACTGGGACCTCTTGCTGCTCGTCCCCAACGTGCTCTTCTTCATCTTCCTGCTCTGGAAGCTTCCGTTTGCTCGGGCCAAGATTCGAGTCACCTCCAGCCCTATTTTTATCACCTTCTATATCCTGGTGAGTTCATTCCAGTTGGTGACAGAAAACCCAACTCCAACTGGCTTAAGCTGTCTTTGTAATGAAAAACCAGCTTCAGGTATGGCTGGATCCAGGGGATTAACTGATGTCATCAGGACTCTGTCTCTCTCTCTCTCTCTCTCTGCATCTTTGCTCTCCTCTGGCATCATCGCAGATGAGTTCTCCCCATAAGGTATCAGAGGTAGCCAAGAGCAGCTCTGAGCTAACCTCCCTGCCAACTCCAGCAGAAGGATATCTTTCCTGATGCTGCACTGTTGACCTGGAATTCCCTCTGAGTGGCCCACCTTGGAACCCTTGTTCATCCCTGAGCCAGACTCTGTGACTAACAGGGAAAGGGACACTTTGGAGCTGGGACGGTGGGGTCAGCTCAGCCAGACCGTATGGACTGAGGAGGGTGGTGGTCCCAGGAAGAAAACTGGGGAATGGTTACTAGAGGGAAGGGGAATGGATGCTGGGCTGGGGAAAAAAGCCCACTGCATTCTGAACCCCAGCTGTGCTGACTGACCTTGGGCCAACGACTTGGCCTCTCTGGGCCCCAGTGCCCTCCTACACGATGCGACGTGGAGCTGCTTCAGTCTGTGGTGCTCCCGTGAGCAGCCAGTGAGACCGCGCAGAGCTCCTGCCCCGTGGGGGCCTGGCACACGGTGGGCACGCGGCCCTGAATGGTGTCAGCCTCCCTGAGATTGGACACGGTTTTCAAGGCACAAAGGACAGAGTGTACGAATCTGGGCTCTTTTGTTCATATGTATCAGAAAACTGAACTTAAGCTCACAGAAGCCCGGGGGTGGGGGGAGTGGGGCGGGGTAGTATTGACTGAGAAACTGACAGTCCCAGCTGGATCCCAGGGTGCTGTCTCCCTGTATTTCGTAGATGAGGTGCAGCACAGACAAGTCCCAGAGGCAGCGAGCGGCAGGTCTGGGATTAGAACCCGGCAGGCTGGCTGCACCACGTCACCCTAACAAGCCTTCCCAGGCTGTCAGCGTAGCCAGGAAACCAGGGCCCAGAGGGGAGGGCCAGGCCTCTCTGCATCCCACCCAGGCGGCTCGTTTAGTGTGGAATCCTTCCCTTCTTGAGGAATTGAGGGCTCCTGCAGACGTGGGGTGTGGGGTGCAGGCCCTGCGATTCCCGGAGCTCTTGTCCCCCGACGCCAACCCCCCAACCCCTCTCTCGCTCACCAGGTGTTCGTGGTGGCGCTGGTGGGCATCGCCCGGGCCGTGGTGTCCATGACGGTCAGCACCTCAGATGCTGCGACTGTCGCTGATAAGGTGGGGCTGGGCCTGCTGGCAGGGCTGCTGGGCACTGGGAGGGGGCAAGCGGCCCCCAGGCTGACGCTCTGCCCACTCTGTGTCCAGATCCTGTGGGAGATGACCCGCTTCTTCCTGCTGGCCATCGAGCTGAGCGTGGTCATCCTGGGCCTCGCCTTTGGTGCGTCTGCTGCTGCGGCCAGGGCTCCCCTGCCCCTCCCTGGCTGGGGGCCGACCCCACCATGGTTCCCTAGGCTGCCTCCCGCTGACTGACCAGCACGTTTCTTCCAGGTCACCTGGAGAGCAAGTCGAGCATCAAGCGGGTGCTGGCCATCACCACGGTGCTGGCCCTGGCCTACTCCGTCACCCAGGTGAGGTGGGGGAGGGCAGCCCCGGGGGTCAGCGGGGCTGGGCATCCACTGCCTCCGGGCCCTGGGTCAGAGTTGAGTGTGCAGTGGCTCAAACTTTAAATGCAGCTAAGGAATCACCTGGGCGGCTGGTTAACAAGGCAGGTTCTGGGCCTCTCCAGTTCCGATCCAGTAGGTTGAACCTACCGTTTCAACAAGCAGTCCAGGTAGGGAGAGTGCAAGTCTGTAGATCCCACTGAGACCCGTGCATCCAGAGACCCCTTTTTTACCCCGGGGGCTGCCCCTCCCCGGGCCTGTTCTGAGGGCTGGAGCTGGGGGGCAGGGCGTGGCCAGAGAGCTGGCTAGAGCAGGGGACTGAGCGCCAGGCAGAGCGGGGCTTGGCGTGGTGGGGAGCGCAGGGACAGGGCGTTCCAGGTACAGGAGCCCCTGAGACCCTCTCCTGCCCGCCGCTGCAGGGCACGCTGGAGATCCTGTACCCGGATGCCCACCTCTCGGCTGAGGACTTCAACATCTACGGGCACGGGGGTCGCCAGTTCTGGCTGGTCAGCTCCTGCTTCTTCTTCCTGGTGAGTTGGGGGCTGGCCGGAGCCTCGGGCACGGCCTGCTAGCGGGCTCAGCACTGGGCGGGAGCTCCCTGCGTCCTGGTCAGCGCCAATGTCTCCGCAGGTCTACTCTCTGGTGGTCGTGCTCCCCAAGACCCCGCTGAAGGAGCGCATCTCCCTGCCCTGTGAGCGCCTGGGGACGGGGCTGGGCGCGGGGTGGGCTGTTGGCCTTGCGGTGGCCTGGAGCGGACAGCTCTGGGTGGGTGGGAGGCAGGAAGCCGGTCCGGTTCCGACATGTGGGCAGGACCTCACGCGCGTCCCCTCCGCAGCACGGAGGAGCTTCTACGTGTACGCGGGCATCCTGGCGCTGCTCAACCTGCTGCAGGGGCTGGGGAGCGCGCTGCTGTGCGCGGATGTCATCGAGGGGCTCTGGTAAGCGGCCGGGGCCGGGGGCGGCCGGGAGGGGGCGGGGGCCGGCCAGGTTGCTCCGCCGCAGCCCTGACCCGCCCCTCCCCCCAGCTGCGTGGATGCCACCACCTTCCTCTACTTCAGCTTCTTCGCGCCCCTCATCTACGTGGCCTTCCTGCGGGGCTTCTTCGGGTGAGTCCTCCAGCGGGGACTGCAGGGAGGGGGACTGGGGGGCGGGGTTCCAGGTCGCGCTCTGGGCTTGGCCGCCCCCAGCTTCCAGGCCGCGGGCGCCCCCGCGTGGCCGCCCTCGGGATCACGCCTTCTGCCTCTTGCGCATGCGCAGCTGCTACTGCAGCATCCCAGGCTCCGGGCTCGGGGCTGGGGGGGGCAGCTCAGGCTGGGACCGGAGCTTGAGAAGGCGGACAGGGTGCATGTGTGTACACGAATGGGCGTGCGGATATACATGCACACACGGGCGCGCACACATATGCATGCGCCCCTATAAATATACACATACACACATGTATACAGATGTATACGTGTGTAACCTGCATATGCACACAAACATGTACACATATATACATTTATATGCACATACATATATACACATGTACACACAGGCACATGCATGCATATACCACAGCCATACAGGCACGCATAGGTTCACATAGATATATATAAATACAGACACACACATTATGCACACAACACACAAAGACATACGCAGTTTTCCCACGAGAGAGACAGGCCATGCCTGCTGATCTGCACTGTGTTTTTCATTTAAGGATAGATCAGCTCATTCCTCAGCACCTGCTGTAGCCGCAGACACACCAGGGAACAAAGCAGACAAACCCCTGAGCTCACGGAGCTTGTGTTCCATCTGGGGGCAACTGGAGTGGGGAGCAGTGTTGGGGGGAGTCCAGTGTGTCTGAGTGTGGGGTGGGGTGCACTCTTGTGAGGCACTCTTGTGACTCAGACGTGGTGGAAGCAGGCGTTCTGCCCCCAGCCCCCCCTTCCCTACCTGCCAGGTCTGAGGGTGGGCTGCAGGGGTGCCTCAGCGCTGGAGCGAGAAGAACTAGATCGGATCCCAGCCCTGATGTGCGTGACCTCGCACACGATTTATCTCCCTGGCCTCAGGCTCCTTTTTGTAAATGGGGAGTGACGCTTTCTCCCTGGACAGTTACCCAGAGGACTGAGGACGGGCGGGCACCTGGTGGGCAGTAGTGAGTGCTGCGGGGCAGGGGTCTGGGCCCGTGTCTGCCCCGCACTGTGGGCAGGTGCTGTTTAAGGCCCATCATTTCCCCAGTCGAAGTCCTTCCACCCATTTTATGGCGAGAAAGCAGGCGCTCGCCAGGCTCACACGCCAGCAGCAGGAGGGCCGGTTTTAATACCGGTGTCCCAGCGCACTCCAACATCAAAGCAAGGAAGGGGACCTCGCGGGGTGGGTGTTAGGGGGCCATCAGCACGTTTCTTGCCATGTCTGATGCCTCACTGCCCAGCCCCAGTGAGGAAGGCTTTTGCTGACCCACAGTGGGGCTCCCCTGCCTCTCTCCTCCCCTCCAGCTCGGAGCCCAAGATCCTCTTCTCCTACAAATGCCAAGTGGACGAGACCGAGGAACCGGACGTGCACCTGCCCCAGCCTTATGCGGTGGCCCGGCGGGAGGGCCTGGAGGCAGTGGTGGCCGCCAGCACGCAGTTCGACTCGGCCGGGGGGATGGCCTACCTGGACGATGTGGCTTCCATGCCTTGCCACACGGGCAGCATCAACAGCACAGACAGTGAGCGCTGGAAGGCCATCAACGCCTAGCCTGGCTGCCCCGGACGGCGGGAGGGCCTGGGGGCCTGCGGAGGACCGGCTGGGGAGCGCAGAGCCCCCGGCAGGGGAGGACGGGGGTCAGGCCCGTGCGTGGGCAGCAGCCCTGTGCAGGCCCTGTCCCGCCCTCTGTCCCCCACTTGCCTGCGGCCACCTCTGCTTCAGCTGGGGGCCGCCTCCCCCTCCCACCTGCCCTCGCCTTGCGCGGCGACTTGGCCCCGACTTTGATGTCTCAGGGCCGGGCCTGGCTAGGCTGGCCGAGGGCACCTCCCTGCAGCCTGCGCCCCCAGGACTGGTCTGATCTTCATCATCCTCCGCCCCCCGCCCCCCCCAAAGCCCGCTCTGGCGGATGGGCTGAAGCGTGTATATTTTCTGGATCTGTTTTCTAATAAAAAGGAAAAGGAGCAGAACGTGTTGCCGTGAAGGCTGTGCGGGAATACCGGGACCGCGGCGCCCCTCTGCACGGGGAGCCCGGCGTACCTGCTGTGAGGCCCCGTCGGAGCGGAGGGGACGGCCGTGGAAAGAACCGTGGGTCCTGTGCGCTGTCCTGTCTGCCCCTCACGCTCTGTTATCCTGGGCAGCACTTCCCCTCCTGCAGCTTCTGTTTCCCCATCTGTGAAATGGGGATAAGAAGGCCTGTCTCGCAGGGATGTTTGTAAGGATTAGCAGAGAGCAAGCGTGGCTGGCTGGCACGTGGTGGTGGCGCGATGGTGACCACAGGGGTTCTTTTTAGTCGCTAGAATAGTGCTCGGCACATAGTAGGCCCTCGGAAGGTAGGATGCAGGGACTGACGTTCATAGTCATGGACGGGATGAGCTGAGAGTGGGGACAGGTCCGAATAAAGCCCGGGGCCCTGGGGCGCTGAGGGCCAGGCCGCGCTCCACCTCCACTCCCCACCTCCTTTCTCAGGAGGGCACCGAGGGCACCAGCTCCAACACGGCTCATGACGGTGGGACCAGCGGCCAGGCTCCCCGGATCCAGGACTGTCAGCGGGCGTGGGCACAGCCAGCGAGCTGGACTCCGGGGCCCGCGGGGCTGCCAGGGGGCTCCTGCAGGCTCCTCCCACTGCCCGGCCTGGCTGCCACCCCGCAGCTCGCACAGAAGCCTGTTAGGTGGGGAGGGCAGCCAGTGGGGCATTCCGAGCCGGGCAGGTGTGGGGGGCCAGACAGGGAGGAACTGATCGTCAGATCCAGAGCTGGGCTCGCCGTCGGCAGCGTTGACGGGCTGCGTCTAAGACGGCGCGGCGGCAGCCTGCGTTGGCTCCGTGTGATGACTCGGTAGAGGGGGCAGCACAGGAGGCCTGGCGCCCGCTGTAGGGCAGCTGGTGGACCGTGGAGGCTGGGGGGAACCTCTGCTGCTCTGACCCCGTCTCCCTGCCCCACTCCTCAGAAGCACCACAAGGCCGGGGTCTTCCTAACCTTCCAGGAGCACCTGTGTTCACACACGTGTATGCACGTTACCCCTAGTTTGGGAGCGTGAATGTCTGTAGCTCGTTTCCCACGCTAACACCTGGTCTTGAGCTCGTTCCACGTCAGGTGGGAGAGCTGCGAACGTTCTGGATACGTGGCAATTGATTTACCCAGTCCCCTCGGGAGGGACCTTGGTTTCTAGTATGTTTTGCAACAACAAACAATGCAGCAACCAAAATCCTTACAAATAACTCACACAGGGGGGATTGCTGGAGCACAGCCTTAACTAGTTAGTTAATTAGTCTCGCAGTCTTCCGGCAGAGACGAATTGCTGTCCTCCAGTACATGTTCTCCTTTTCTTCCGCTGTCATAGGATCCCTGATTTGTAGCTGGATACACAGCTGCCTGGAACAAAGACTACATTTTCCAGCCTTCCTTGCAGGTCCTGGCCAGTGGGATGTAAGTGTGTGCGCAACTTCCTTGAAGAGAAAGGATAGGCTCTTCTTTCTTGCAAACTGGGATGTGGTTGTAATGGCTGGAGTTGTAGCAGCCATCTTGAATCATCGGGGGATCTTGGAATGGGAGCCTCTCATGGCAGAGCGACAAGGTAGGAGCAGCCGAGGTCCCCGACACTAGTGCACCCGTGACAGCCCTGGACTTCCTCCTTTGGACGACTTGTTGGATGAGAGAGAGAAGTAAACATCTGTCTTTCGTAAACCACTTTGGATTTTTCTCTCACTCATAATCGAACCTAATCTGAACCGACACACCCTTCAAAGAGGCTGTACCAGTTTTGACCCCTATAAGCACAGCCTCACCAGCGCCGTGTGCTGTTCAAATTCTCGGTTGTTCCACAAGGCCGTGCTCACGTCTGTTCTGCTGGAACCACACCCCGTGTGCTGAGTCTGGGTGGGAACAGACCTCATGCCGAAGAGTGGCCAGGATGTGGGGCGATCTGGATGACGAGTCCACCATATTGGCTCCACGTTCCAATCTTACGGCCTCCTGCTGCTCAGCCTGTGCACCTTGACATCATGCCTCTCTGACCCTCGGTTTCCTCATCAGTGACACAGGGCTGCGGGTGACCGGTGGCCACGTGATATTCATTTTCCCTTCCTCAGTAACTGCATCAGGATGTTTTGAGGGTCAGTGAAGCACCAGATAGAAGGCGACATTCCTGCCCCTTTACATTCACTCAAGTGACTAAGTCCTGGTCATTGGGATGTTAGCAGGAGTATGAGACTTTCTTCAGCACGGGCTGCTTAAAGGGAGCTGACTGAGCTCGGAGATGTGCTCCTTTGTCCTCCTGCCTTTCTCCTTCCTGCTTCCTGGAATGCAGATGTGATGACTGACTCCAGCAGCCAGCTTGGATTATGAGGTGACTTTGGGAAGCTAGTCAACAAGGATGGTCAAACAGAAAGACAAAACAAGCCCTGTCCCTAATGACGATGGCACTGCCATACCAGCACACGGCTGCTACACGACAGAACAGAATTCTCATACAGGAGAGAAAGACTATCTTGTTTACGGCAATCCCGATCCTAAGGGAAACACGTGAAAATCCTAATGTGTCCCCCAAGGGGTCACATGAGGGAGATAGGATATTTCCAGGCACCAACTTGTGTCTTTTCCTTCCTGAGCCCACCCTTCTCCCTCCCCGTCAGAGGGAGTTTGGGCCTGGGCTTAACTTGCTGAGGGAGCCTGCGGCTGGTGGACGACCTCTGACTTTGTTTCCACATGCCTTGGGCTACAGAGGCAGCAGGGGCTTGTGGGATTCCCTTTGGAGTGAGGTCCTTCTGTCCCCGAGCACTGGGGACCAGGCACGGGTGAGGCCAGGCTGCAGATAAGCTGGCTCCCCTGTGGGTTTAGGGCACAGAGCGCTCAGCTGCTGCAGAGGGTCCCCCAGCCCGGGTGTGGCTCTGACGCAGTGCAGCTCTGAAACCTGCAGGTCCTGTGGCCGGGAGCACTGGAGGTGACAGGGCGACCCAGGACCGACGGTGTATCTGTCTGCTCGGCTGCTAGAATGGGTTCCATGGACGGGGGCGGGGCTTGAACCACAGACATCTGCTGCTCACAGCTCTAGAGGCCGGACGTCCAAGATCAGGGGTCGGCTTTTCCCAAGGCCTCTGTCCTTGGCGTGCTGGCCGTGTCCTCTGTGTGTGCACGGCCCTGGTGTCCCTGTGCCCACAAGGACACAGTCAGATTGGATTCCGGCCCACCCTGATGGCCCCATTTACATTTAATAACTCCTTCAACGCCCCCGTTTCCACATACAGTCACATCCCGAGGTCCTGTGTTCAGGACCCCACACTGACGCAATGCCCCCTTTACAGACGGAGCAGCAGAGGGACAGAGGTCACACGGCCACCAGAGGCGGATGCCATCAGACCCCAGGCCTCCAACCCTGCGCCTGCTGCCCAGACTCGCAGACGCACCTCCCTCAGGGGACGGGCTCCGAGCCTCGTCGCTGGGGCCATCAGACCAAGGTGAGGGGGCTGTAGCCACTCCAGGCCAGTCTGGGGGCGGTGCAGAGGACCCCCAGCGGGCTGCCTGGGGGTAAAGGGAGCCCCCGGTGTTCGTGGCAGCGCTGGGTCCGCTCAGCCACGCGGCACCCCAGCCGGCTCCGGGTCCAGCTCCGCTGTTCCTCACCTGTGACCCTAGCAGGCCCCGCGCGGGTGCATTCCCCACCGGAACGCGGTGCTGCCGTGCCTCCTCGGCCTCCATGCAGCCCCCAGGCCCACCCTGTGCAGGGCCTGGCACCGAGCAGCTCCCTTCCAGGCAGGACCTTGCGGGGCGCCGGAGCCGCTGCGGGGAGCAGGCCACGGAGCAGGAGCTGCGCTAGGCGCCCGAGCGTGGCCAGCATTTTATTTCTCATATTGTTCGCAGGTGGTGACTCAGCTGAACCACTCAGCAAATCAAGACCCAATCACCACCCACCGTGAAGAGTGTTTAAAGCTGGGCTGCAGTCAAGATCTCGTTAGGCACTCGGGAGGCCCCGGGACATAGAATCAGTTCCACTTGGCCGGGGTCGAATCGGGAAGGTGGGCCCAATTCCAGGGGAAGATTGGAGAGCGGCCCTGAAGACACGGTCCTCCCTGGGGCCGGGCCTGCCCAGGACGGGGGCCGAGGGCTGCCCCGAGTTGGTCTGCCTGGCATGGGTGGTAGCACCCCCCTGGAGTCATCCAACAGCCCCGGTGAGGGTGGCCTTCCAGAACATTCCTGCTCTTCCCCTTAAGATCTGACTCCAAATTCTGGCTCTCGTCATCCTCATAAACACAGGGGGCCCACGGGCAGGAAGAGGTGGGGGAGGAGAGCCAGGGCTGCCACTGTGCCCTGTGCCTGAGGAGCTTCCCACAGGCTGCGCTGAATAACTGCCGTGCGCCCTGCTGGCCGCCGTGCCGCAAGGCAGGCTGAACCTGCAGGCTTTCCTTTTCTTTTCTGAGCTGGTACATGCTGCCCCCAACAGATCAGTGAGAGAGAAAGAAAAGGGGTGTCAGGGAGGCAGCTGGCGGTCTCCGCCACGAACCCCGGGACACAAAGACCATCGGTAGCTGGTGACGCACCGCCAGCTCGTCTGTTTTCCATTTCCCCACAGTCCCTGGATGGTGTATTGAAAACAACTTCACGAATTAAGCATCACGGATACAGCGAAAGTCCCCGTGTAGCCTCCCTCCTGACTCTGCCCCAACCCCCAGGTAACCACTTTCCCGCCGTCTTGAACTTCGTGTTTATGGCCACAGCACACGTATGTGCGTCCGCAAACAATGTGCTTTGAGCCAATCAACCGGCTTCATTCTGAGCTCTTCTTCCCCGACTTGATTTTTTTCACTCAGTTTTGTGTGGCGGACTTCCCCTACATTAAGACTTCCTACAGCACTCTGTCGTGTAAACAGAGCATTGTCTACTTGTCAATTTTATCTTTCAGGTTGTTTCCAAACCGTGAAAGCGAGCGGTGTCCCGACGCACATCCCACCTCTGACTGTCTGGTTCCCACGTGCCCTCGAGGGGCTCTCGGGCGGATCCAGAGGACGGAGCTGCTGGGGTTACGGGCGTCCGCGTCTGCAGCTCCAGTCGTCTCCCGGTGGTCGATGGTGGCGATCAGGGCACAGGCCAGGTGCTCTCACACCGGGTTCCTCACCCCTCAGGGCTTCTGAGACCCTTCGAGGGGTCCCTGAGGTCAAAGCCATCTTCGTAGTAGTGTGAGATGTTCCAGCCTTTCTCATCCTCTCACGAGTGCACCGTAGAATTTTCCAGACCAGTGTGTGGTAACGTCATAGCTCTGACGGCCGAAGGCACGTGTGCTTTGGTTGTTACTGAAATTAAACTTTGAGTGTATAATTTCGAATATGTAAATGTTGGTGGACAAAACTCCCAGCCACAAAAGCTCTTCGAGGCCCTCAATAGTTTTGAGTGTAAAGAAGTCCTGAGACTAAACAGCTCAGGACGGGGGGACAGACCCACGGCCTGGACCCCAGGGCGGGGCCCGGCGGGGCTGTGGTAGCTGCGTGGCTCCTCCCCACTTCCTGGGGCGCTGGTGGCACAATGATCGCACACGTGGCTGCCGGAGGTGCGCTGACCGGCCCTGCTCGTGGGCCCCCAGAGGACACTCGTGCTCCTGGAATTCTCCGCACATCTCAGAACAGCCGCAGCCTGACCCCTCGGCCGCTGGGGGTCGCTGAAGGCGCGTCACAGACCCGACCTCTCTGATCCCGGCCCGCTGGGGGCACTGAGCTTCTGAGCAGGGAATCCTTTTCGAGACTTCGGGAGTGGCGGGGGGTGCAGAGGCAGGAAGTCAGGGAGCCTGGTGCAGGTCAGGTCCCAAGAGTGACCTTTACCCGCCGAGTCTCAGTTGCAGACGCACAGAAAAGGAACAAAGAACTTCTTTCCCTGGACCATCTGAGAGCCGTGGGCGACACAATGCCCAGCACCACGGACGCTTTTTTGTGTATTTCCCTCAAACGGACACTCCTCCTGCGTGACCACTACGCCAGCACTCATGTCAGGAAAGCACACGGATACGACAGCACCGTCCAAGCCTCAGACCCCACACCTGCTTTGCCGATGGTCCCCGTCACGTCCTTTATGGCAAAAGAATCTAGTTCAGGACCACAGGCTGCCAGGTCGCTGCCGCTGTGAGGAACCTCTTCTCAACCGTTCATCCATTTGTCATTTATTTATATTTATTTATTATTCGGAGGAAAACAGGGACCCTTTTGAAAGGGGGCACAGTTATAATTACACAGGGACCCTAGGTATAAAGCAGGACTTTTCCCCAGGAAACTGGGAGGTGGGCTCACCTGTGACATGCCCCTCCCCAACGCCAGCTGGCCCCCTGCTAAGGAGAGCACGCTGCCGCCACTCCAAAGGGGATCCCTGCCCCCCAGCTCCAGAAGTCAGGCCTTGAAGGGCCTCCTGACGCCGCCCACCATGCACCTCAACATCCATCCTGTCACCAGGTCCTGTGCATTCTACTTCCAGCTATGGCGTCGTCCACGCTGCCACCCCACCCCTCCCATCCCCTTTGCAGGCTGAAGCCAGAGGCTCTTTAAAAATGCAGCTCCGATTCTGTCTCTCCGTGCCCTCCCCCGGTCGCCGCCCCCGGCTCCCAGAGGCCTCAGCAGGACCCCCAGAGGCCCCGCCCTCCTCATCTGCCTTACCTGGAGCCTACCTTCCTGTTTGGGCTCCAGCATCCTGGTCTGTGGGCCCCTGTGACTCCGAGCTTCCCAGCGCTAACCTGCCAGACGCGGACGGAAGGAGATCGCTCATGGCTGTGAATTTTTATGGTTACTGAGTCATATTGTTTTACAGCCATTGAGTTAAATTCATCAGGAATTGTATGGGGTATTACTTTGGCTCCAGCTGTGAACTCTAATTCAGCTTGGCAACTTCGCCTGGGAACTTCCCACCCGACACTAGAATCAGCGCCCTGCACGCGCTCTTCTTGCTGCCCCTCCCGCCGGGTCCCCCGCCAACAACATCAACAACCCAAAGGCCTGGTCCGGGAAACAAAGTCTCAATCAGGCGCTGTATTTAGCCCTCTCAGGCATGACACCTGATATATTGCTGTAAAAGACCCAGCTCGGGCTTCCCTGGTGGCACAGTGGTTAAGAATCCGCCTGCCAATGCAGGGGTCACGGGTTCGAGCCCTGGTCCGGGAAGATCCCACGTGCCGCGGAGCAACTAAGCCATGCGCCACTGAGCCTGCACTCTAGAGCCCGTGAGCCACAACTACTGAAGCCCGCGTGCCTAGAGCCCGTGCTCCACAACAAGAGAAGCCACCATAATGAGAAGCCCGCGCACCGCAACGAAGAGTAGCCCCCGCTCGCCGCAACTAGAGAAAGCCTGTGCACAGCAACGAAGACCCAATGCAGCCAAAGATAAATAAATAAATTTAAAAAAAAAAGACCCAGCTCAGGATTCATTTACATATTTGAAAACGTTTTATTTGGAATTTTAGTGCACATTCAGTACTGTCATCTTTATTTATTTATTTAGGCTGCACTCAGGTGTCTGCAGAAGAGCCACGTGTGTAGCTCCTGCCCCGCGCGCCAGGCTGCTGGAAGGTCCTGCACCTCCGGGGGCCCCCTTGATCCTTGAGACATTGAATTCCCCAGGTGCTATTGTTGTCCCTATTTTACAGACGATAAAACTAAGGCTTAGAGGTTTGGTGACCTGGCCAAGCTCCTACCACTGGAAAGTGGTGGAGCTGTGGTTCTGACCCAGGCAGTGGGGCCCAGGCCCGTGCTCTCCACCACTGTATTATGCTGCCTCTCCTTCATGCACTGCTTTTGTAGAGCTGAATCTATTTGTGATAGTATCTGGTTACTGCGATTTCCGTTGGGGGCCCCGACACAAGGCCCTGTCCTTGGTAAGTGGTCAATATACATTGGTTGAATGAATGAATTAATGAAATGATCCCTTAAGTGATCAAAATATCCTCATCCTAAGTTCCCTCTCATGGAATGAAGGGATACGACCAGAGCACTGACAGACGATGGATGCTCAGAGGGCAGAGATGGGTCATCCTGGGCCAACCTTGCCAGTGGGAGCCAGGGAAGGCTGCCCTGAGGAGGTGACATTGGGATAAGTTTTGCAGGATGAGTAGGAGTTCACTGGAGCATAGACATCCAGCCTGATAGCACCTGGGGCTGGGAGCATCACCTGTGATGAAAGTTCGGGCTCAGCTTCAAACAACCTCCCTTCACAGAGGCAGGTGCCTCTGCCTCCACATGGGAGGCTGGCCCGAGAGCACAGAGCAAACCAGAACGAAGGGACAGATGGAGATTCCAGACGACTTCTTTCAATGCTCGCATCCACATGGGCCTGAGGTCCTGGACTTGCATGACATGGGCTTCTCCCCGTGTCGTAAGGCCTGTCTGGCTGGGTGTCTGACCCTGGTTACTGGCAGGATCCAGGGCAGAGGAGAGCTGGCCCAGCTCAGGGGCCAGGGTGAGGTCTGCAGCCCCTCCAGCGCTGAGTCCGGAGGGAAGGGCAGCTGTAGGTGCGGAGACACTGGTGTCTCCCAGCTCTCGGGCAGAGGAGGCAGCTCTGAGCGGTTCTGAGACAGGGTAGAGGCCAAGCACACACGCCCAGTGTGCAAAGCCACTGCAGCTGCAGGTTTGCGGGGGAACCTGCATGAGCCTGCGGGCACCGGCCCAGAGACACACAACAGGAACACACACACATTTCAAAAATGTGCAGCTCTCCCCACAAAAAAGTACACACCCCTTGAGCTAGAAATTCCACTTCTGGGAAGCTTCCCGAAGGACAGAATGAAGGATGTGGGACGAGACTCAGCTTCAGGGAGTTTCCCCGCAGCGCAGCTCATAAGCTGGCAGCACTCTGGATTCCAACGTGGCAGGAGAGCACGATGGCGCTCAGCCCTCGGACCACATGCAGGCGGTTCCCTTCCTCGGGAAGAGGAGCCTTGTTTACTGTCACGTGAGAAAAAGGCCGCAGCTTGAGAACAGTCTAAATGCTCTGAGCCCATTTGGGGAAAGCAAGTCAGGACCAGTGAGGAAGCAGGTCTGGGTGTAATCGGGGTGGTCTCTGAGTCCAGAGGGCTGTGGGGCTTTCTGTCCCCACAGGAAGCGAGTGATGCTTTGCGGGTGAGAAAAACAAACCCGAGTTTGAAGATGAATATCAATTCTGCACACACCTACTCTCCCATGTGCGACCATGAGTTGTGAATAAAGACTGAGGTCACAACATTGCCTTAAAGGCAGGTGGCTGGGGCAGCCGTGGTGTCCAGCGGGGACGCTGCTGCCGTTGTGACCAGGGAGGGGCCCCAGTTTCCCCGGGTGAGGAAGAGACTCCACGATACAGTAAGTGGGAACAAAAGCAGAACAGTGTTTATGGTGCGTGATCATTTTGGATAAACCAGTCTTCATGCACGCAGGAACATAAACCACCTCTGGGAGGACCTGCAGGACACACACGGCCCACGTCTGGGGCGGGGACAGGTGTCCGGGATCAGGGTGGAAAAAGCGAGGCTCGTGGAAGCTGCAAACCCGTCCACACCTTGAATCAAAACGGTATTTGCGGGCTTCCCTGGTGGCGCAGTGGTTGAGAATCTGCCTGCCAATGCAGGGGACACGGGTTCGAGCCCTGGCCTGGGAAGATCCCACATGCCGCGGAGCAACTGGGCCCGTGAGCCACAACTACTGAGCCTGCGCGTCTGGAGCCTGTGCTCCGCAACAAGAGAGGCCGCGACAGTGACAGGCCCGCACACCGCGATGAAGAGCGGCCCCCGCTCGCCACAACTAGAGAAAGCCCTCGCACAGAAACGAAGACCCAACACAGCCATAAATAAATAAATAAATTTAAAAAAAAAACACGTTATTTGCATGTGCTCCCTGTTCGAAAGCATGATTGAAACAATAAGGAAAAAGGAAGCACACACGTCTTAGGTTAGCACACAGCAGGGGCGTCCGAACATGTGAGCACGGGCACCTGCTCACCCCAACGCCCGAGCGGCGCCCGGCGGGTCCACATGTGCTCTCCGTGCCAGGCTCAGCTCGGGTGGGGCCGGGGGGCCGGGCAGCAGGGAGCAGTGGCCACCCAGAGCTCTGCCTCTTCAATTCCCTCTGGCTGAGCTGCCAATTTTCTGCTAGGCTGGCCCGGCGGCTGCAGAGCCGCTTCTGTCAACCAACTGCACCGAAGAGCAGAGCAATTAGGCAATTAAACTGTTTTAAATGGAATTCAGAGCCCTGATGTCTCTCTGGGAGGGTGGCCTCGTGGCCTCACCTCTGCCCTGCGTGGTGGGCAGGGGAGCAGCGGGTGAAAGGGCAGGGCTGGCGACAGACTCCAGAGACAGACACTCAGACCCGCGGCCCCTCCCGGCTCGTCCTCTCACACAGGAGCCGGTAGGCCCTGCGCTCATCCACGCACTCATGTATTTAACGAACGCCCAGCACGTGCCAGGCGCCGTCCCAGGCACTGGGATCCACAAAGTCCTCGTCCTCCGGAGCCAGGGCACACAGATAACAAAGAAATCAGCGAGACAATTCCAGAATGAAATGGGAGGATGGGAAAGGGAATGGGTGGGGAACAGGACCAGCTAGAGTGGTCAGGCCTCTCCAAGGAGGTCACATTCCTGCTCTGAAGCTGGGGATGGGAAGATGCAGACACAGAGCTTTCCAGAGAGCAGGAACAGTAGGGAAAAGGCCCTGAGGTATGCCCAGTCTCGGCTAATTTAGGCAAGACCCGAGGTTAACACGGCCAAAGCAGGGAGCCTGCCTGTGGGCTGGCACCGTCCCGTGAAGCTCAGAGCGCTCGTGTAGAAGGGGCGTGTTATCCATGTCGGCGCGGGGAGGGAAGGGGAGTCACCCGACACGGCGACCAGGCCCGCGCAGCCTGAAGCCCGGCGCCAGGTGCCCTGGCCTCCGCGTGCCCGTGCGGCTTCCCTGACAGAGGAGCAGGTGGCCCCCAGGGCAGAGCCAGGGGCGCGGAAGCGCAACTGCGGAGTGAGGAGGAGCTTTTTAACGGAACCAACTGGCCATGGAATCCCCTCCTTGTAAGGCGGTGAGCTTCCTGTCCTGGGAGGTAGGGCAGCCCGTCGAGAGGTTTCTATAGAGGGGACTCCAGTGCTGAGCAGGGTGGGACCGCGTCTGTTCCCCACCTGCCCTGGGGGAGTCTTGGGGACTCGATGGGCAGCATGCCCGCCAGCGTGTGATGCCGGGCGAGGCCCTGACCTCTCCAGGCCTCCGTCTCCCCAGCTATAAAAAGAGAGGCAACAGTGGTACTTGCTCAGCATGTGCAAACCCTAGAACAGAGCCCAGCGCAAGGCGCAGCCCATGCTGGGGAGCTGTTGCATTACTTCAGCAGCCTGTGGGCTCCCATCCGCTTATTCTTCTTCTCCTTTTTTTTTGATTTGAAAACTTCGAAACGTGTATATGATAAAAATAAATAAAGAAAATACTAATCCACCCATCCAATCGGATCAATGGTGAAGGGTGTCTCCCTCCAGCCCTGGCCGAGCTCCTCCCAGAGGCCACCGCGGCAGCATCTTGTGGGGAGGGGTTGTCCTTCCAAAGCAACTCCACACATCAGGGAATGTGCCTTTCCCCCACAGACCGTAGCATCCTGTACACACTCTCCTGTGCTCGGCTCCTTTCCCTCACTCCAACAAAGCCATATGCAATGACTTTAAAGCTTTAAACTTCTGACTAGAATATACATCCTCTCAGGGCTTCAAAGCTGCAATGATCAACACTGAGTACTCTCTCTCCTCCCTGCACCTGACCGCCACTGCCCAGACAGGTACACGTCTGCTTGGTTTCTTAGGGATCCTTCTAGCGTTTCTTTACACAAGTACAAACACATACCAACAGGCGTCTTACTCCCACACCCAGTTCTGCACGTCGATTTTTTCCCTTAACGTCTACCGGCACGTAGATTTCCCCTTACCTGCCAGGAGTCTCCTTGTTGCCGTTAACAGCTGCGTACTATTCCCCCGGGGGCATCCGAGGCAGAGTTTCCATATGGCTCCTGGGTGGGTTGTGATTTCACCATCACAAACACAGCAGCAGTGGCCCTCCTGATGTAACCTTGGCAACATGGTACCCGGCTGTGCCTGCAGGGGCCAGGGTTGGCGTGGGTTGCTGGGTCAGGGGGAAAGCCTGATGGACAAACAGCGTCCCCTCCCGAGGGTGCCTGCTGTGTGCTCCCACCAGCGACACGGCAGGGACCTGTTTCCCACGGCGTCGCCAAGTCAGTGTGTGTGCACCTGATGGAGGTGCGTGCGTACTGGTGGGAAGCAGGGTATCTCTGGGTCCTTCATTTCCGTTTCTCTTATCACACGTGAAGTCGGGCATTTGTCACATTGGTTCAGGGCCTTTGAGTTTCCTTTTTAAAAAACCGTCTGTTAATGTTTTCTCCCCATTTTTTATTGGGTTGTCTCTTCTTGATCTCTAGGACCTCTTCATATATTGGTTAAATGAGACCAGACTATGGCCTGTGGGCTAAATCAGGCCCACTGGCTTATTATGTTTTTAATAAATAAAATTCCCCTGGAGCACAGTTGAGTAGAGCCTGTGGCCTGGAAGCAGACAGTATTTACCACGTGGCCCTTTACAGGGAAAGTATGCTGATTCCCATATTAGACTTCTGTGATGTGAGTTGCAAACACTTCCCCCAGTTTGTCATTTATCTTTTGACTTTTTTGTTTCCTTTTGTTTTAAGTGCATTTAAAATTTTTAGCTGTCTAGACATCTTTTCATAGGCTAAAAGCTGCTTGACTTTGGAGGGTCCTTACTTCTCAAAATGCACGATCTTTACATTCCAGACTCTGCAGTGCAGTGTCACTTGTGTTTCGCTCCAGAGCTAAGAGAAAATGAACGAAAAAGGCAGATTTAGACGAAAACTGTCTAGAAATTGTTGGAGAATTTAGCACTTGCACTCTTCCGGCAGGGGGTTTAACGGTCTGAGAGGTGAAGTCTCTAAGGCAGGTGCGGGTACGATGACCCCTTACAGACGAGGAAACTGAAGCTTAGAGCAGACTGCAGGCCTGCGTGGACAGCGCCGCCCCTCCCACTGGGTGACCCTGGCCCGCCCCGCTGTGAACGAGATCCAGGGCAGGAGAGGCTGTCCGAGGGGACAGGGCGCGCCTCCTCCTCGCGCTCGCCTCGCAGCCCTGCGTGGGTCCCACGTCCTGTGCCCCCCGCGGCCCTGCAGACCTCCCAGCGCAGAGCGGCGCGATGCTTGGCGCGGCCGGCAGGGGGCGGTGTCGCACCGGCCACGGCGCGCTCGGTCGGTCCGCTAGCTCTGCCGCGGGGCTGCAGGGCTGCGGGGCTGCGGGGCTGCAGCTGACAGGGCAGAGCCCGGCCCAGGCCCACGGACCCTCCGCTCGGACCCCGCGGGTCGGGCAGGCGCGCTTCTGCCCCTGTGCACCGGCACCGCCCTGCTGCGCCCTTGGCACCCCGGCCTGTGTCCGCACCCCGGTCCCCACCTGGTAACCCACCCAGGCCCCAGCCTGTGCCCCACCCCGACCCCACACCCCCAGACCCCAGCCCGTTCCCTCCACCGGCCCCCAGGTCCTCCCTCCGGCTTCATCTTCTTGCCTGGAGCTGTGGGCTTGCAGTCAGAGCCAGGGCAGGGCGGGGCCTGCCGCGGGCCTCGCAGTGAAATAGCACCCCCCCCCCCAACCGCTGAGCTGCCTTGGAACCCACCGGGGGCTCCTGTCACCTTAAAATAGAATCCCGATGCGGTGGCTTGCAGACCTGCAGAGGCCCTGCCCGGCTGACGTCACCTCCTCCACCGACTTCTCCTGAGGTCCGCACATCGTTCTTCCGCCTTCTTGCCGTTTCCAGCACAGTCTCAAAGCTCCCTGCGCAGGCACTACCTTCCCTCCCCCCACGCCCTTCCCGGGACTCCCGCCCCGCCCACCCCTTTCTAACGTACCTTCCTCAGGACGCTCCGCCCCGCCGGATCTCCAGTAGCCCCAGTTCCTACCCGCATGTCTCTGCTTTGCATGCCCCCTGCCCCCGATACACACACCCCTAGGAGACCTGGGGCAGCCCCTCCCGGTCTCAGTCTCCACTGGCCGGCTCTCCACAGCGGACCAGGGTGCGTGGCACATGGCAGGGACTCAGTAAGTCAGGGGTGAAGGTGACCTCAAGCTGGGACTCTGCCGCTCAGGCAAGTAGACGCTTGATCAGGTGGCCTGGAGCCCGGCCTTCTCTGGAAGCTGGCCTCCATGCCACAGTCTGGGACACTGGCCATGACCTTGGCCTGAGCCCTTGGGGAGGGGGACACAGGTCAGTTCAGGACTCACAGCTCCTGCTCACACTTCCCGAGTGCTTACTATGTGCTACGCGCTTTCCTCGACCCGTCTGATGGCATCTCATAATAACCTCATGAATTACGGCTCCATTTTATGGATGGGGAAACTGAGTCTCAGAGAGGTTAAGCCACCTGCCCAAGGTCACACAGGTAGAAGCAGAGGTGGCTGAGTTTGAATCCAGAGACAAACTGCTTCTCTCCTGAGACAACAGGTGCGTGAGCTAGGGGAGGCCTCAGAGGGCATCACAACGACCACCCCAGGGAACAGCCAGGCAAACTGAGGCTGCTGCCGTCGCACAGGTAAACAGAGGCAGGCTGGGGCTCGGGGCCAGGGCTTCTGGGAACGGATGCGCACCTTCACAGCGCCCTTCCAGGACTCTGGGAACAACTAGCCGAGTGGCCCTCAGTGTCCCCTCAGGGTTGGCCCCCTCGGGGGTCTCTGGCTGTAGGGGCCTCTGGATCTACGTCTTGGAAGCCTGGGGGTGGGATTTTGGGGCAGGAAAGTGAGCAGACAGTGGTGGGATCACGGGGGCGGGGGCTGAGGTTGTGATTCCCTCAGAGAATCCCTAGCGTACGTGCCCCTCGTCAGCGGAGCAGCCAGTGGGCCCAACCAGAGGCGGCAGATGCTGCATGGCAGGGGGCGGGGGGGGCAGAGACGAGGGACAAGGCCAAGTGTGGCGCAGGCGGGCTGGGGCCGGGCCCGGCCAGAGCCTCTCCCCTCTCCCACCTGAAGGGGGACTGTGTAGGCCAGCGGGTGTGAGAGGGCTGGGAGGGCTGTGCACGGTCGTGGGAGTGGGTCGCAGCAGGCCCCACCCTCCAGGCTCCCAGCGCACTCCGCACAAAGTCCAGACTCTCCCACCGTGGTGACCAGGCCCTACCCGAGGGTGGGCGAGCTGCCTCTGGGCCGGGCTTTATCTTGTTCACCCCAGGGTCCCCAGAGCCGAGCTGGGCGCCCTCGGCTGCACTGTAGCTTCTCAGTGAGTGAATGAATGAATGAACGAATGAGTGGATGGGTGGGGTGGCTGGGGATGGCGGCTGCTCTCCTTCCCTGGGGATCCAATTAGTGGAAAGTCCCTGCGTGCCAGCGTAAAAGCCGGCTGGCCTCCCCAGCAGCCGAGGTCCATCTGGAGGCTTTGTTCAAAGATACTGAACTCGTTTGCTCAGCTGTACCACCACGGTGGGCACAGCTCTCCCAGGGCTGCAGCCCCGTCCTGCCCGGCGCTGCTGGGCCCTGCAAGGAGAAGTGTGGATTTAGGACCGGCTGGTCCAAGATCACGGGTCCTCGGGCTGACAGACCCTGGGGTTCAGCCCTTCCCTGGAGGCTCAGAGAGGGCAGGGGACCTGCCCGCAGTCACACAGTGAGGCTGGGACCAGGGCTGCATGAAGTGAGGGGCGGGGACAAGCTCAAAAGGCAGCTGGAGTGGCCCCTGACCAGCCTTGTCAGTGGCGGGGAGTGAGGGGGCCCGAGGCAGCGACACTGAACCTAGACCTGAAGGACGAGGGGGACCACGGACAGCGCGGCAAAGATCCGGAGGAGAGTGGGAGCAGAGAGCCTTGGGGAAGGGCAGCCAGTCTGTGAGGCTGCTGTGTGATGGGGAGGGGGCTTGGGCATGAGGCCGCAGGGCCTAAGAGGCCTGGACCGCCAGGCTGAGGATGTGGGTTTGGTCCTGAGGCCCCAGGCAGCCACTGAAGGCCTGAGATATTGCCCCTTGGCAGCCTTGTGGATGGAGGGGGCGGGGGAATGAGGCTGTGATTGGGAAGAGGGGCCCTGGCCTGAGCTAGGGCAGGAGGGGGCTCAGTCTGTCACCCCCCAAGAGAACAGGCATCCCTGTGCCCTGCCACCTAGACCCCCAGCCCGCCTTCCCCGTCACCCTGGTCTGTGTCTCAGGGCCCCAGGGTCGTGTGCACGGCGAGGAAGAGGGACGGCTGCATGGTCTAGTGGTCTGTTAGCCCCCCTGTTGAGTCCTGCAGCTTAATTAATGCTGCAGTGAACTTCTTTGTTTCTCTCCCCACTCCTCCTCTGAAAACAGAAGGAAAATGAAAGTATGACTGAGTGAATGAATGAGGAAATTCAGGAAGCCTAGGACCAGTGGGGTCTCCCCAGCTCTCCCCTCTCTTCCTCTCCACACCCGGTCTCCAAAGAAACCCTGACCCCTCCACCTGCAGCCTCTCTCCCCACCCCACTGTTACCCCTGCTCTGAACTGCCCCCTCCCTCTCCACTGGGTTGTTGACACACCCTGCTCCTGCCCCTGCTCCCCTGGCAGCCAGAGGAGTCAGATCCACACCCGCCGTGCTCCCCTTCCTCAGAGGAAAAGCCCCCGCCATCTGTCCCCGTACCTCTCACTTCAGCCACACTTATCCCTCTCCCACTCAGCCCCAGAACGTGCCAGGCCAGCCTTGCCCCGGGGCCTTTGCACCTGCTGTCCCCCATGCTTGGATAATGTTCCCCGGGGCCCCATCGGCCCCTTTGCTTCCCTTGAGTCTCTGCCCTAAAGTTCAGAGACGCCTTCCCCGACCCCCGTCTGTCACACTCTCTCCCCTCTACCTCGTGGTTTTACATTTTTGCCCCAGGACAGCACCCGGGACCCATCGCCGGGTGGATAAATAGACGCTGTGTCCCTGTGTCCTGCCTGTGTGTGGAGCTGAGGCCCGAGTGCGGCAGTGGCCCTGTGCCCACGCCCTGCCCCCGTGTGCGGTGTGTCTCCCTTGGCTGTGGCCAAGCTGGGGTGGTTTAGGCAGAGCGCTTTGCCTCGGTGTTGGAAGGAGAGGATGTGCTGGGACGGTGGCCTTGGTGACAGCCGCTGTCCCTGGATGCAGGAGGGGCCTGTCACAATATTTGTTTAACAGGCCGTCATGCTGAGCCAGGCTGCAAACACAGCGCTGCTAAGGGGGGCAGCCTCCTGCCGCCGGGCTCCCTGGCGGTGCTAGGGACACGGTGCCCAGGATCCAGCGTCTGCCTGGCTGCCCTGGGGCGGGGCGCCTGTGACCCTCGCGGGCCCCGCCTCCCCGCCCCCGTCCAGCCCAGGCCCCCTCTGCTCCAGCGCCCACAGCCGTCTGCTTGAGCCCCTGGAAAGGCTCCCCTTGACCCTGGCTCCCCAAGGCACTGGGGCGGGCCCAGCACTCTCAGCTTCTGAAGGCCTCGGCGGGGACGTCCTGCCGCACAGGCCCCTCGGGACTTGGCCAGGCCCTGGGCCACCAGGCTGCCTGCCTCTCACCACAAGACAAGAAGGGGAGGACCTGCTCTGGACGGGGCTCCTGCGGGGTGGGGGGGGAGGGGAGGCGCGAGGCCAGCCATTTGTTTATTTGAAAGTCTCTTTCTTGTCTGTCTGCCTGGGTGTCCCTCTGTCCGGGCATCCCTGGTGAGCCAGACCCTGGGCTGGCATCTGGACACAGACTGGGTGCTCGGAGAAACCCATTTCACAGGTGGGGCTGCTGAGGCCCACTGAGACCACCCAGTGCTCGCCCAGCCTGCACCCCGTCCTGCCCCACCCCACGCTGCTCCTGTGGGGTGGGGGGCCTCCACATCTGCACCCCCTGCTCTGCTCTGCCCACCTGAACCCATCCCCTGATCGGCAGCCCCCTGGGCACGAGCCTCGGCCCCAGCGCCCCCGCCTGGCACTCCTGCAGGCACAGTTTAGCACGTAGTTATACACTGCTCACCAATGATCCTCGACTTGCGTGAGCTCCTGGAGGTAGGCGGCGCTCTCAGCCTCTGGCACAGCCTCCGCGAGGCTGGCCTCCTGCCGCCTAGGCCGGGGGGCCACGCCCGCAGCCTGGAGCCCACGGTGTCCCACTGGTGGCCACAGGCACAGGACCGAGGCAGCCCATCCACTCCCTTTACAAGTGTCCATCTGCCCCCCACCCCGTCCCTGCCCCCCTGGGGCCCCCGGGGAGCGGGCTGAGGCCACCTGCAGCCAGCGGCAGGCCAACCGCCCCCAGTTCCTCCTGAGCACTCTCACCCCCAAAGCCCGCGGCCAAGCCAGTGGCGGCGCCTCCCGACCCTGCCCCAGACGCACGCAGAATCGCCCCCGCCAGCTCCACGCCGTCACCCGAGCCCAAGCGGCCTCCCTCCCACTGGATGACGGGGCTCCTCCTGGGACCCCCCCGCACCCCCAGGCCCCCAGCAGTCCATCCTCCACCCACAGCCAGAGGAAGCACAACGTCCCTCCCAAACTGCTCCACACGGCGAAAGGTAACGGGACAGAACCTGCCACCCACCCACACTCCACACTCGGGGCAGAGGCCGGGGGCAGGGGGCCCCGGGACGGGTGGAGGAGGGCAGACCGTTCACCTCTGACGGCTAGACTGGGGAAGGGCCTGCGGCATCTGGGGAAAGACTCAGCTCTGGGCTCCACGGTCCCCCCCCCGGCCTGGTCCGTCCACTGACTGGGCCACTGGGCCAGGACCCCAGGGAAGGTTCAGGATGAAGCCCTGAACCTTCATCCTCACCTGGGGGTCCCAAGGCCCAGGGCACAAGGGAGCCCGCAGCGGGGGCAGCTGTTTGTGCAGGGCCCCGGGAGGAGGTGGGGCTGGCCGGGGGCAGGCGGCATCCTCCGGCAGGGCAGCCCCTAACCGCTGACTTTCCGCTCCTTCCGGCGAGAGGCCTTTTCGTCCTTGCTCTTGACCTCCATCCTCTCCTCTCCTGCTTCCACCCCGCCACCTGGACCTCTCGGCTCTGCCCTCTTCAGACTCCCCTTTGCCTCTGAGAGAAGGTCCCAGCCCACAGTCAAGGCCCTCAGCGACCCGCCTGCCCTGCCTCTCCCCAGCCACTCCATCCCCCGCTCCTGTGGAATCCTACGCTGCTTGAAAACCAGCTAAAACCTGACAGCAGAGGGTCCCAGCAGACAGGACCTTAACCAGCGCTCAAGGTCAACACGCCTGTGTCTCAGGATCCCTGACGTGAGGTGATGGGGGCGCCCGTCTCTGGGTCTTCGGTCCGCAAACCCACAACTTGGTGGAATCGTGAGAAAGTGACAAACGCAAGCTGAGGGACGGACGTCCTACAGAGTAACCGGGCCGCGCTCTTCCAGAGGGTCAACGGGCCCTGAGGGACTCGTGCAGGACGAGCCCGGAGGGACCAGGAGGCCAGGTGGGGTCCTGGACGGGACCCCGGGCCAGAAAGAGGAGGCGGTGGGAGACCTGGGGAACCTTCAGTCAGCAGTGTCCACCGGCTTCATTTCTTAGCCACGATCGACACGCCCGGTCACGGAGCGCGTTCGGGAAGCTCCTAGCTTTGTGCCTCCTTGGTCGAACTGAAGTTATTTCAAAAGGAAAAGTTTATAAACTCCAGATGCTTAAAAATTCGTTGTTGTGGTTCTCACTGTAGCATAATACACGCTCAGTGAAATAACTCAAATCAGCAGAGACTCGAGGTGCCGTCGGCACCGCCTGCCCGGGGAGAAGCCCTTGGGTTTCCGCACCTGAGCATAGATTACTGCCATTCCTCTGTTTCATCACGGATGTAAGCACACTCTGTCCCGCCAGCGCTAAGGGGCGCGGAGAAACTGGTTTGCTGGGAACACAGAGGTGGTGGCCCTGCGGGGAGAGGCCTGGCACAGGCGGGGGCAGGGGGCAGGCAGGAAGGACTCCAAGACCCCCGGCCCCACGCCCCAGCATTGCCACGTCAGCAAGGGGTCCGCCATCCAACCCGTTGCCTGAGCTGGAATCCCAGAGCCCGCACGAGGCCTGCTCCTCCCTCGTCTGCACCACGCGAGCCCAGGCACGGGAACCCACACCCGCTGTGCAGCTGGACCTGCCCCCGCTCTTCGTCCCCACAGAGGCGCCCGGGGCCCCGGTGCCCCTGCCAGGCCTCGGCCCAGAACTCACAGCGCTTCCCAGCCTGGATCCTGCTGTGGCTCCCGCTGTACTGAGAACAAAGGTGAATTCCTGAGCCAGCAGAGACCCCGACACTCTGCCACATTCACGGTGCACCAGCCGCCCCGGCCCCGCCCTGGCTCTGACCTCAGGACCTTTGCGCATGCTTCGAATCTCCCTATGTCGGTTGCAGGGCACCCCCAACTAGGTGAGGCCTCCTGCTACAAGCACCACGTGTTCAGTTTCTACTCAACGTTCACAAGGGCAGGACAGGCTGCCATCCTGAGTGCAGGACGCCCAAGCACCCAGTCAGTATTCCTGCAAGGCATGGGTGGGGTGCAGTGAGGGCGGGTCCAGCGTCTCCCCTCGTGAGGGGTACGACCGAGGGGCAGGCCCTGGACTCGGGGGGAATGTGGCCCTGCAGGTGGAGGTGACGTCTGAGATGGGGGGTGGGGCAGGCGGGTCGGAGGTGCACCCGAGGGCAAGGCGGTGTGGACAGGGCTGACGGCCACCTTTCGGGGTGTCCCTCTGGTGTCTCTGGCCCTGGTCAAGGCAGCGTGGAGGGCCCCTCCACCTCCCGGAGTGCCAGCGTGTGACCGAGTGCCTGGCGCGCCTCCGTGCTTGCTTGTGGGAATCAGACCTGCGTGTCGCGTGTGACTGTGCATCCTGTGCGGGGGTGAGTGTATTTGTGTGCAAGCGTGTGATTGTTTTGGTTTGGTTTGATGGGTGTGGACGTGATTCTGGGGGCCTGTCCGCGAGGATCTGAGGTGTCAGCCGTGGATGCGGGGCTGTCCCCAGGGCCCGCGGGGCTGCGTGAGGGTGGTTTGTGGGCTACCCCCACGTCTGAGTTTTCAGGGGCACCCACTGTGGGGCCCACCGACCCTGCCATGCTCCCCACCGATCCCCCGCCCCCAGTTCCCATCACCTAGCAGCCGAGGGACTCCAGTCAGCCCTGTGGGTGAGGAAGGGGCTGTGCTGGAGGGGGAGGGTCTCCGGGCCTCTGGGGGAGGCCCAGAGCAGAGCTGCATACCTGGCCTCTGGCAGAGCACGGCTGCCTCCCGGCTCGGCCGCTCCCCTGCGTCCCTCCTTTGTCCTGGGGCTGGCAAGGGCCCGCCTCACAGACACACCCTGACCCTGAGCACGTTCACGTGAGAGTGAACCTCCCCCCCACCCCGCAACCAGGCTGGGCGAGGGGCTCCAGGGCAGGGGCACTCTCAGGTCTGAGCCTCCAGGGTGTGGCTTCCTTCCCCGGAAGCCAGACAGACTGACAAAGTGATAAACAACAAAACAGCAACTTCACGGTTAACTTTTTTTTAACCTAAGCACAAATCTTTGGGCTCTCCTGGTCATTATCCTTATGAACACATATGGATGCATCAAAGTGAAGAAGATAATTTTGCAACGTAATTCGAAATTAACATAGGTTTAGAAGAAGCAGCACCAGTAATATAAACCGATCCCCTGTGCCCGTCCCCCGCTCCCCCCAGTGGTAACATCTCCTGTGACTACAGTGTAATATTGAAGCCACAAACTGACACGCTGTGACGTGTGTATCAAGTCTGTTGGCCCTCATCATGTGTAGATTCGTGTCACCATCACTCCATCAAGATACAGAACTGTCCCCACCACAGAGACATCACCCTTGTGCTGCGCCTGCCGTCAAAACCACCCCTCCCACCACCACTTCCAAAACCCCTGCAACCACTGACCCCATCTCCACGTCCACAGTCTTGCCATTTCAAGAATTTCGTATAGGGGCTTACCTGGCGGTCCCAGGGTTAGGACACCACGCTTCCACTGAAGGGGGCACGGATTCCATCCCTGGTCCGGGAACTAAGCTCCCCCAAGCCGCGTGGTGTGGCAAAAAAAAAAAAGAATTTCATATAAGTGGAAACGCATAGTATGTAACCTTTTTCGATCAGCATAATGCCCTTGAGATCCAGCCAAGCCGTTGCATGTTCTGATAGTTTCGTCCTTTTTTATTGCTGGTGTTGGGACACAGTCTGCTTAAACACTCACCTGTAGCAAGCGCTTAGGTTGTTTCCACTTTTTGACTATTATAAATCAGGCTGCTATGAACAATTATGTACAGGTTTTTGTGTGGACAGAAGATACCATTTCTCCAGCATAAATGCCCAGGAGTACGAGTGCCGGGTTGTATGGTAAAGGTCTACGCAAAGAAACTGCCAAACTGCTTCCCAGCAGCAGATGAGGGTTCCTGTCGCTCTACATCCTCGCCAGCACTGGGTGTTGTCACTTTTTTCATTCTCTGACTTTCAACCTACTTGCATCATTAGATTTGAAGTGAGCTTCCTGTAGATAGCATATAACTGAGTTATTTTTTTTCCACCTGGCCCATCTCTTTTTTTTAGATATATATAAATTTATTTAATTTTTGGCTGCGTTGGGTCTTCGTTGCTGTGCATGGGCTTTCTCTAGTTGTGGCCAGCGAGGGCTACTCTTCATTGCAGGGCGTGGGCTTCTCACTGCGGTGGCCTCTCTTGTTGTGGAGCACGGGCTCTAGGTGTGCGGGCTTCCGTAGTTGTGACTCGCGGGTTCTAGAGCACAGACTCAGTAGTTGTGGCGCACGGGCTTAGCTGCTCCGCGGCATGTGAGATCTTCCCGGACCAGGGCTCGAACACGTGTCCCCTGAATTGGCAGGCAGATTCATAACCACTGCACCACCAGGGAAGCCCCATCTCTGTCTTTTGATTGATGTATTAGACTTTTTACATTTAATATAGTTATTGACACGTCAGGGCTTAAGTCTGCCATTTAATTTTCTTGTCTTTTATTTGTTCCTTTGTTTTTTATTACTAATTAATTAATTTATTTATTTTTGGCTGCGTTCGGTCTTCGTTGCTGTGCGCGGGCTTTCTCTAGTTGCGGCAAGTGGGGGCTACTCTTCGTTGCGGTGCGCAGTTTCTCATTGCAGTGGCTTCTCTCGTTGCAGAGCACAGGCTAGGCATGTGGACTTCAGCAGTTTGCTTCAACTGTCAAACATAATTTAGAAAATTAAAAAAATATATTTATTATTTATTTGCTTGCGTCGGGTCTTAGTTGCGGCAGGTGGGCTCCTTAGTTGTGGCTCGTTGGCTCCTTAGTTGCAGCATGTGGGCTCCTTAGTTGCGGCAGGCAGGCTCCTTAGTTGTGGCATGTGAACTCTTAGTTGCAGCATGCATGCGGGATCTAGTTCCCAGACCAGGGACTGAACCCAGGCCCCTGCATTGGGAGTGCAGAGTCTCAACCACTGCGCCACCAGGGAAGTCCCAGGAAAATTTAAGAGGAGATGAAGTCTATTGTATTTACCCATATTTTTGCTCACTGTGTTCTTTCTCGATGTTACAAGATTCCTTCTTTTATCATTTTCTTCTTGTTTAGAGAATTTCCTTTAATAATTCCTTTAGGGTAGGTCTGATGGTGACAAATTCTTTCAGTTTTCTTTCTTCTGAGAATGTCAATTTCTTTTTCATTCCTGAAGGATATTTTCACTGGATATAAGATTCCAGGTTGACATTTCTTTCAGCACTTGAAAAATGTTTGCCAATTCCTTTTGGTCTCCATAGTTTCTGATGAGAAATCTGCTGTCAATCAAATTGTTTTTCCCTTATACTTAAGATGTCATTTCTCTTACTGCTTTTGAGATTTTTCTCTGTCTTTAGTTTTCAGAAGTTTTAATATGCTCTGTCTCAGCATAGATTTCATTTGGTTTATCCTTTTTGGGGTTTTCTCAGCTTCCTGAATCTGCAGATTCAGGTCTTTTGCCAAATTTGAGAATTTTTAAGCCAGTGTTTCTTTAAAAACTTTTCCAGTCCCATCCTCATCTTTTTTTTCTTCCTGAGATTCTGGATCACACAAATCCTAGATCTTTTTTTTTTTTTTTTTTTTTTTAATAGTTTCTTAGGTCCTTTAGGTTCTGCTCATTTTTTTTTTTTTTTTTTGCTTAAACTTTTTTTATTTGAAAATGTATTTAAAAGTCCAACAATTTTTAATATAAATTATGACTCTCAAACCCATTCCCATCACTCTAAATATTGTTAAAGTGATGGTAGCATACACATTAGAGAAGGTAGCTAAAGGTGAGAGAGCACCAAAGAAAAGATTGTGTCTAAAGAATAGGCAGTAGAGGGACTTCCCTGGCCGTCCAGTGGTTGAGACTCCTGCTTCCACTGCAGGGGGTGTGGGTTCCATCCCTGGCCCGGGAACTAAGATCCCGCGTGCCGCGTGGCGTGGCCAAAAAAAAAAGAATAGGCAGTACAATAAGGCTCAAGATCAGGGTGACCGGAGATTCCAGGAGTTCCCCCATCTTTCTGCCCTATCCTGTTAACCCTTTAGATCTAGTATAACCCTCAGGCTATTCAGCTACTTTAGGCCAACAAGATGAGCTACTTTCAGAGCAACTAGCTAGACTGGAATTGAGTACATTGGGAATGTATCTCTATAACCAAGCTTAAACACGAAAAAAAAAATCTGCAGGAAATACACTGAAATTAGAACCTCAGTCACTATAGGTGGGGGCAAACTGGATGGATGGTGGAATCAGCAGAGTGGATCTTAGTTCTCACATTCCTGACCCCCACTACCATTAAACAGGATTCTTCCTGTTACTGAGCTAATGAGACCCCCGCCTTCTCATCTCAGAGCAGGCAGGAGCTCATCTGTTCTGCCCTCCTAATCACCCTGCAAGGAAGGGGCCAGAACAAAACACCTGAGAAAACGGAAAATGCCTGAAGATCCTACTCCTACATTATTTTCCCACCTAAAGCAGACTCTTCAGCCAGGTGGGCAGTGGGACCTGGTCTTCAGACAAAACTCCCTGAGTCTTATTTGTGTCTGGTTCTAGGACTAGGGCACAGAAACAGAGCTTAAAATTTGGGGAGGATAAGCTGGGGTTATCTATGGCTCTACTGTTTTTCACTCCCTTCCTTCCCCAATCCCCCCATACCCTGTTCATGTCTCCACATTGCAGGAACCCCTCCTCCAGAGAGCATAAGGATGGAGAAGCACAGTACACGTCCATCACAGAGACATGAACCCATGCGAGCACAAGCAACACAATAAAGAAGTGTTTGGAGATTACGTGCAGCCTTATTGAGCCTACTTTACACAGGGCCCTAGTTCATCCATGACTCAGGCTTAGGATGAACAAGTGGAAATCATCTGAGAGAAAAATATCTCGACTCTATAGCGCAGTGGCTCTCAACTGGGGGTGATTTTGCCCCCCTCAGAGACATTTGGCCATATGTGGGGACGTTTTTTGTTGTTATAACTAGGGTGGGCCAGGTATGCTGCTAAACATCCTATAATGCACAGGACAGTCCCTCACTACCAAGAATTATCCAGCCCAAAATGTCAAAAGTGCCTAGTTTGAGAAAACTTGCTCTAGAGGTCTTCCGGCTCTCATGCTGGAGAATCTTAAGATCACTCAAGGATGATTGTTTTCAACCTATTTATTTCACCACCACTCCCATTCTCAGTGATCAGTAAGTCTACCCTGAGACATAACTCCTAGTTTTGCTGCATTCTGGGTTTCTCTCCAAGATCCCTCTTCCTGCTCTCTAGGCCAGCGGGGAGGTGGGCAGAGGGCAGATCCCCAAGACTTCAGGTTAAGACCCACCTCTTAACTCTTATCCAGTGGGAAATAATAAGGCTCCTGACAGGGATGGGGTTAAGGATAGAGGTAGTAGCAGGATGGGGGTAATTAAGAGAACTCATCTTAAATTGAATTTTAAATTAATTTTAAAAAAAAAGGAAAGATCTTAGGGAGCCAGCAATGCTACAGAAACATAGGGTTAGAGGCCTACCTAGAGAAAGACCCTGGTATCGGCAGAGAGATACTGAGGGACTGAGTTTCAAGTCTGAGATCTAAAGAGAAAAAGTAGACTAGCCAGTGGTCACCCTCCCAGACCCTGCTTGACGTCTGCTTCAGTTCATTCCAGAACGAAAGATAAGGGCAGGGAGGTAGGGAGCTTCTTAGCAAAGCCGGCTTCAGCTTTGGTAATCTCACCTACCCACCACATTTAAGGAGTTCCAGGTTAAGCGTTTAAAAACATATGGCACCTAGACCGTCATTCAGGAGAAGGGAACTCATTCCAAGTTCCCAGAAAACTCCTATCTCAGATCTGATAGTGTCCAGGGCTTCAGCTGAGCTCCTTCTGGCCAACCAGTAGTCACTTGGTCAGTCCTGCTGCCTTGACCCCATCTCCAGGAGGGGCTACAGCCAGAGGGAGTAGAGGGAGTCCAGCCCCCAAGCCATTTGAGGCACTATTAGACAGATAGGGAAAAGAGGGGCCCTGGGGTTACTGATTCTAGGAGGGAAACTGGTACGGCCAGCATCTCTTCTGGGCTGGACAGGGTGAAGGCTGGACACACAGCAGAACCGGTCGTATTGGAGCTACAAGCCCCTAGAATTGCTCCACGGTCTGTCTCGGTTTCCCTTGGATCTCATCTGCTCCTGAACTGCACCTGTCATGCCAAGTCCATCTCCGGCACCCATCTCCCCAGAGCCAATGTGAGTCAGGTGGACAAAATTCATTGGTTCCCCAATCATGGTCCGGTCAATCCGTCTCCTCTTCTTCTTCGGCTGGGGTTTCTCTACCACACAGCAGCCCAGTTTGTGCCAAAATTCACTCATGTTCCCCGATGGTTCCAGTTTCACGCCTCTGCCTGAGGCCCCAGAGGGCTCTTGCTCTGGTGCCTTGACCGCCCACTCCTCACTCCCCTCAGGTGTAACAACACCCTGGGTTTACTCAGCTGGACAGGTCTAGAGAAAGTGGAGTCCTCGGAGCTCTTAAGCTGAGCGGTGAAGGTCAGTGTCTCAGACCCTGAGAGACTAGCAAGGTTGGAGAGTGGCGTGGGCAAGCAGGTACAAGGTTATGTCTTCCACAGACCTGGAACCCTGCTCTGCTCCGGCATCCAGGCGTCCGGCGCCAGCTGGTGGGGGGCTCCCGCTCAGTGCCCGCCAGCGTGGGGTTCCCGGGCTCGCTCCTCAGCACGGTCGGTTCTGCTCATTTTTAAAGTCTGTTTTACAGTCTGTTGTTCAGATCGAGTAATTTTTATTGTTTTATTTTTAAGTTCACTGATTCACTCCTCTGTCCCCTTCACTTTGATGTTCAGCCCACCTGTTGAGTTTTAAATTTTGGTTATTGCATTTTCAGTTCTAAGATTTCTACTTGAAAAATAAATAAATAAATAAATAAATTTTCCATTTGGCTCTTCCTGACATCTTGTCTTTGCTGAGACTTTCTATTATTTCATTTGTTTCAACTGTGTTCATTGTTGAAGGAGTTTCATAATGGCTGCTTTAAAACCTTTGGTAGGGACTTCCCTGATGGTGCAGTGGTTAAGAATCTGCCTGCCAATGCAGGGGGACATGGGTTTGATCACTGGTCCTGGATGATCCCACATGCTGTGAAGCAACTAAGCCCGTGCGCCACAACTACTGAGCCTGCACTCTAGAGCCTGTGAGCCACAACTACTGAGCCCATGTGCCACAACTACTGAAGCCCAAGTGCCTAGAGCCCGTGCTCCGCAACAAGAGAAGCCACCGCAATGAGAAGCCCGCACACCGCAACGAAGAGTAGCCCCCGCTCGCCACAAGTAGAGAAAGCCCGCGTGCATCAATGAAGACCCAACACAGCCATAAATAAATAAGTAAATAAACCTGTGGTAGATAGTACTAACTTCTATATTCTCTGGGGTTGGCTTCTGTAGATTGCTTTTTCTCATTCAAGTTGAGATCTTTCTGGATCTTGGTATGAAGAGTGGTTTGCAATTAAAACCTGGACTTTTGGGGATTATGGTATGAGATTCTGGGCCTTATTTAAACCTCTGTCTTAGCTGGCTTCCTCTGACACTGTTCTGGTAGGGGAGTAGGGACACCGCCTCATCACTGCCCGGTGGGGGTGGAAGTGCAGGTCCCCCACTAGCCCTCCTCTAACACTGGGGGTGGAGGGGTTTCTCATTACTGCTGGGAGAGGTGAGATTTCCAGCTCCCCACCAGGTCCCACTGATGTGGCCCTTGCTGGGAGGGATGCCTCGTTACTGCCACCTCATGGCCTCCTCCAGATAGCAGGGTGGGTGCCTGTGGTTGCTGGACTGTGGTGGTGAAAGTCTCCACTCCCAGGTGGCCTCTGATGCCCCCCAGTGAGGGGGTCTTGACCATCCCAGGGAAAGGGAGACTGTACCTCAAAGCAAATAGAACACAATGAGTTAATTAAGGAGTTAATTTAGAATTAAGAATTTCTGGGACTTCCCTGGTGGTCCAGTGGGTGAGACTCCATGCTCCCAATACAGGGGGCACAGGTTCGGTCCCTGGTTGGGGAACTAGATCCCACATGCATGCTGCAACTAGGAGTCCACATGCTGCAACTAAGAAGTCCACATGCCACAACTAAGAAGCCCGCATACTGCAACTAAGAAGCCTGCATGCTGCAACTAAAGATCCTGCATGCTGCAACTAAGACCTGATGCAGCCAAAATAAATAAATAAATATTAAGAAAAAAAAGAATTAAGACTTTCTAAAGGTCAAGGCTCTGCAGTTTTAAGGAATTTTTTTCCCCTGTGAAATAGAACCATTACATAAAATGAGACTCTGTTTGAGATGGGCTCACTTAGGATTTCATTCTCATTGCACATATGCAAACACTGAGGTGCTGGGAGGTAAGAGATTTGCTGCAGCAGAGCCAGCAAGCATCCAGCTCTGGGTACATGTGATGACTCTGCAGTGGCTCACTATCCTGTGGTCCAAGGTGGCTGCTCTAGCTCCAGCCATCACATCTGTATTCCAGCCAGTGGGAAGGCGAAAGCATGACCCTTCTTTTTAACAACACAATTCAGAGCTGTACACATCATTTCTGCTCACACTTCACTGGCCAGCATTTAGGCACATGGCCACACCTAGCTGCAGGGAGTGCTGGGAAATGCAGCTTTTATTCTGGGAGACCCTGTATCCAGCTAAAAGTCTAGAGCTCTGTCTCCACGCGAGAGGCTTGAGAATGGATATTGGGGGCAATGAGCAGTTTCTGCTTCACCTTCTAATAAATACGATGCGTGCAGCCCTTGCCCTGTGCTGTGCACCCACCTTGTGCAGGCACACAGAGCACCTGCTCCCAGCGAGCCTGCCGTGGGCCCCACGGATGTACACATATGTCTAAGGCCAAACAGCACGCAAAAGCCAGACCTGGGGAAAAATAACACGACCCTGGGCAAAGCAGCTGCCACCAGCACCCGGGGCAATTCCCAGGGACTCAGCCCTCAGTGTCTACCTTCAACGCTCCCTGGCTCTGGGGGTGGGGGTGGGTAAGTAGGTCTGAAGCCTGTCCGGGCTGCACAGGACAGCGGGCCCCGCAAAACCACCTACTCGAGGTCACGTGGTTTGCTGGCTCATGGCTGAGACCCCTTCGTTCATGCTCCTTCTCGTGCCCCTGGCTACCGCCCAGGGCCCATCAGAGGCAGACGCACTGCCAGGGGACGGACCTGCGGCTGGATTCACACCCCCTTGCACGTTGCTCCTGAGTCAGACTAGGTCTGCGCCGCTCCTGGGCCCCAGATGGCCCACCCACTCTGCCCTCCTCCCGTCCCGGCTCAGCCCACCCCAGCCTGTGGCCTCCTTGCTGAACCTGGACCTGCCAGGCTCGCTCCAGCCTCTCCATGCCCTTGCTGCACGCCCCCGTCCCAGCTCGCCCCCTCCAGCCTTCACACGGCTGCTCTGGGTCATTAGGGTTCAGCTCGGACGTCAGCTTCCCTGACCACCCCATCGAAGTCCTCCGCCTGCCCAGGGCCTTCTCTGTCTGGTCACTGTTGTGTTTAGGTCTCTCTAAAATGATCTGTTCCTTGGTTACGTGGCTTCAGTCTGTCTCCCCTGAATGTGAGCTCCCTGAGGGCTCGTGCCCACCGCCACCTTCGCAGCGCCGGGTGCAGAGTAGGTGCTCAATCCACGTGGGTGAGGTAACGGAACAAATGAACACATGACCTGCCCAGGGGAGAAGGGACCTGGGCCTGCTGGGACCGCTCAGAGCTGGGAGAGTCCTTTCTTCACCTCTGAGCCAGGGGGAGGGCAGGCTTCCCGCCTCCCAGGAAAAGCGTGTGCAGTGGGGAGAAGGCGGCTGCCGGGCATGAGCTGACCCAGGTTCGAATCCCCATCCAGCCCGTCCCTCCTCACACCCGCTGACCCCCGGCCCCCAGTGTCTGCATCCGTGAATGGGTTTGATGATGAGCTCCCCGTGGAGCAAATGGAGCGAAACGGGTGACGGGGGAGCGGTCTGCTTGGCCGCCAGACGAACACCACAGGCTGCGCAGCGCAAACAGCGGATGTCCGTTGATACTTTCTCTCCGCCCTGTGAGCAGGGCTGGCGCCTCCCGAGGCCTCTCTCCTCACCGTGACGGTGGTTGTGTTCTCCCGGGGTCCTCACACGGTCATCCTCTGTGCGTGTCTGTGTCCTGATCTCCTCTCCTTAGAAGGACACAGTCAGCCTGATTCCGGCCACCCTAGTGACTTCAGTGTAACTTAATCACCTCTTTAAAGGCTCCATTTCCAAAGACAGTCACATCCTGAGGTCTGGGGTTAGCCCTTCCGCATGTGAATTTTGGGGACAACAGCTCCTAAGAGGGGAGGCCGGCTCTTCTCCAAGGTTGAGAGAGGCCCTCAACTTCCAGCTGGGTTTGTTTTTTTTTTTTTGATCTTGGCATATTAAAAAATGAAAATATGCCTCAAGGGTTTAAAACATTAGTCTGTATTTTATTTTTATTATTTATTTTTTGGCCATGCGGCCTGCGGGATCTTAGTTCCCAGACCAGGGATCGATCCCAGGGCCCCAGCAGTGAAAGCTTCGAGTCCAAACCACTGGACCGCCAGAGAATTCCCTAGTCTACATTTTAAATGGTTACTTTAACAAATTACCAACAAAAACACACTTCACACAAATAACGCACCACAATTGTGCTGATAACAAGTTAATTCCAATATTACTAATAAAGCATTCCTCTGGTGCATTATAGATTGTCTGGTCTGGCTATGGCACACGATTTTCAAGTTTTGCTACAAGAAGCTTCTTCTTTGATCATGCATCTCTATATTTAGGGATAAATGATCTAAACTTTTGATTCCTTGAGCCTGGGTGGCCTGGCTCTCTGCGACCAGCCGTGCCAGGCACATCCTGGGCCTTACGGAGCAGACAGGAAACTTCTCTGGGGCTCTCCCAGGGCCGGGGGCTCCCTCCACCTTCCCCCTGCAGCCTGCAAAACCTCTGCCTGGGGACTTCCCTGGTGGTCCAGTCATTAACAATCTGCCTTCCAATGCAGGGGGCTCGGGTTCGATCCCTGGTCAGGGAACTAAGATCCCACATGCCGCAACTAAGACCCGATGCAGCCAAAAAAATAAATAAATAAAATAATTAAATAAAATAAAACAAAACAAAATAAAATGTAACATGTAAAAACAAACAAACAAACAAACCTCTGCCTAGGCCGGCGGCCCCACGGCCAGGAAAGCTGCTCAGCGAGTGGGAGGGGAGCCAGGCCCCGCTTGGGTAGCATCGCCATGGCAACGCTCTCCCCACTCCACTCCTCACTGAGAGCTGGGCATCTGTGGCCATGGAAACTGGTCCTGCCACTGACACATCTGCATAGCAACCGGAGAGGGTGCCGAGCGCAGCTGGGCCCCGCGTCAGGAGAGCAGGTACACTTAGAGCTTTTATAAATCATTAAGGAGAAGATGGGTGCCTCGATGGGGAGACGGACAAAGGACGCGGACAAAGACGAACCCTAAGTGGCTAATAAATACGTGAGAAGCGCTCGACATCGCCAGCGATCATAGAGATGCAAATGCAAACAACAATAAGATGCTTTTTTTTAAAAAAAGCAGTGCAATTGGCAAGAGATGAAGAAAACAAAAAGATAAGACTCGGAGTTGGGGGTTATGCAGGGGAATGCGGACTTGCACACCCTGCTGGTCTGAGTGCATGTTTGTAGAATGTTTCTGGGAGGGCGATTTGGCAATACGCGTCAAAAGCCTTTAAAATGTGCATACCTTTTGAACCAACAATTCTAGTTCTAGTAATTTATTCCAAGGTAATAATTAAGTGAATAAAGATTTAGCTACAGCTGTGTCCCCTATAGGGACAATTATAATAGCAAAAAGTTAGAAACAACCACAATCTGGAGAGAAAAAGTGATTAAATCATCTATTTTGCATTCATACAACAGAATGCCAGGTAACCATTAAGAATGCTGTAGACCATTAACGGCACAGAACACCATATACAGTAATGTGTTAAGTGGTAAAGAACAGATTATAAAACAGATGTACAATGCATGGGGGTTTGAGGGGAAGGGTGCTCAGGGACGCACCCCACCCCCTCGCCAAACACCCTAAGTCCTCGGCACCCTGCCCACAGTTCCAGAGAGAACTTCCAGAAGTTTCTGTGCACATGAGAGCACGTTTGGATGTATATCATAGGAGGCACAGTGCGGGGGCGTGGGGACTCAGGACCCCAGGCTGGATCCTGTCACTGCCACTAACCACGTGACGTGGGGACAGCCCTTCCTTGAGAGCTTGTCATCAGGTTGAGGTGACACTGGCCACTGCATCCCAGGCCATCTGATCCCAAACCAGACCCAGCTGGGTCAAAGGGATAAGTCATGAAGGGTCAAAAATTTTTTTTTCAAGGCAACTGTCCAGATTTGGGAACCTTGATTGCATGAGAAAAATAAGCTTCAATGTAGGGCATTACAATTTTTTAAAAATTTTATTTGTGGTAAAATACATATAATATAAAATTTACCATCTAGGGACTTCCCTGGGGGTCCAGTGGTAAAGAATCTGCCTTGCAATGCAGGGGACGTGGGTTCAATCCCTGGTCAGGGAACTGGATCCCACATGCCACAAGGCAATTAAGCCCATGTGTCACAACTACAGAGCCCGCGCACCCTGGAGCCTGCGCGCCACAACTAGAGAAGATAAAACCCACACGCCACAACTAGAGAGAAGCCCGTGCGCCGTGACGAAGAGCCCACACACTGCAACGAAAGATCCCACATGCCTCAATGAAGATCCCGTGTGCCGCAACTAAGACCGATGCAGCCAAAAATAAATAGCCCGCAAGCAACTAAGGAGCCCACTTGCTGGAACTAAGGAGCTGGCGAGCCGCAACTAAGAAGCCCACGTGCTGCAACTAAGGAGCCCGCCTGCTGCAACTAAGGAGCCCGCCTGCTGCAACTAAGACCTCACGCAACCTAATTAATTAATTAATTAATTTAAAAATTTACCATCTAATCATTTTCAAGTGCACCATGTGACTGGCTTATGTCACTGAGCATAATGCTCTCAAGGTTCATTCATGTTGTAGCAGGTTTCAGAGTGCCCTTTTTTAAAATTAATTTATTTATTTGTTTTTAAAATTTTTTGGCTGTGTTGGGGCTTCGTTGCTGTGCACGGGCTTTCTCTAGTTGTGGCGAGCGGGGGCTGCTCTTCGTTGTGGTGCACGGGCTTCTCATCATCATGGCTTCTCTTGTTGCGGAGTACGGGCTCTAGGCGCGCAGGCTTCAGTGGTTGTGGCACGTGGGCTCAGTAGTTGTGGCTCGTGGGCTCTAGAGTGCAGGCTCAGTAGTTGTGGCGCACGGGCTTAGTTGCTCCATGGCATGTGGGATCTTCCCAGACCAGGGCTCGAACCCGTGTCCCCTGCATTGGCAGGCAGATTCTTAACCACTGCACCACCAGGGAAGCCCCCCAGAGTACCCTTTCTTTAAAGGTTGAACCACAGTCCACTGTATGGATGGACCACATTGTGTTTATCCATCACCTGTTGACAGACACCTGGGTTGTTTCACCTTTTAGCTACTGTGAATAATGCTGCTGTGAATGTGGGTGTGCAAATATCTCTTCGAGACCCATGCAGCGCATTTTAGATGAAGAACCATGACCTGGGGTGAAGCTAGAAAGCGACTGGGGTGAGCCTTGCTTCCCATGTGGGGATGTCTGTTGTAGGGACGAGTCAGACAAACCGGAAGGCAGGTGTGAAAGAAGCTCCAATCGTGAGCGAGCGTGGTGAGGCCGTGAAATGGAGGAAAAGAGTTCGGTGCGTTCTCATCTTCCTGCTGGAACATCTGGCACATTCAAAGGTTGCAGGGGAACAATTTAAACAGTCTTCAGAGAAGTGAAAACAGTGAGAAGCCATGTAGGAATAATGGGGGTGAGAAACCTCTCAGAGCAGCACTTTATTCGGCATAAAAGAACCCACACAGAAGACAAATCCTGTGGAATTAGGGCGATCTGGTAGCCATAGCACATGAGACAATTCACAGGGAGGGAAATATCACCTCCAGGTCTGCGGGCGTGTTTGTCACCACAGTACTTGTGGGCATCAGAGAATCTTCCGGAGAGGGTCCCGGCGGACGACCGGTCATCGGTGCAGCTTCTGATCCTTCCTGGCTTCTGCCAGCCGCGCTCTGTCTTCGTGTCCAGCTCAGTCTTTGCTGTGCTCTTGTATCTACTATGTGCTCTTGTTTTATGGCAGCAGTGACTCCTCTTTCCTGACATTTCCATGAACATCCTGGGGTTACTCCAATGGACCCACATGGTCACAGGAGCAGCTCTGGGGTGTGGGGTCTTCAGCTCGGATCAGAAAGACAATCGCCCGGTCATTGCAGCTGGGAGCATGGCAGCCCGGGATGTCCAGCAAGGGACAGAGGCAGCGAGGCGCCGGCGGGCAACTGCCCAGATGTGGGACATGGGCCAGGCTACAGGTGGGCAGAGCCCACGTGGGAGGGTCAAGGGCCAAGCCTCACAGACTGGCCTCTCCTTTCCTGTCTGCTGACCTGCCTGGGAACCCCTCCTGCCATGGAAGACCACGTGGACAGCCCTGCCTGGGGGCCTCCTTGCTGCAGTTCAACAACTACCCATATTATTTGCTGTTTCAATACTGTCTCTGCACTGACGGGTCCCACCTCCAGCTGGACTCTCCAGGACTCCAGACTGACTGACCGCAGCGTCTCCACTTACTGACCCAGGATGAGTCTCGAGCAGTGCGGTGGACACGCCACTCCTGACCCTCTACCCAAAATCCACTCCTCCAACTGCCATCCCTGGGTTGGTAAATAAGCTCCATTCTCCCCGGTGCTGAGGCCAAAAATCTTGTTGGCCCCATTTTCAAAATCCATCCAGCATCCAGCTGGAATTCTCACCCCCACTGCTGCCACCCTGGCCCCAGTCACCATCGACTCGCCCAGACACCTGCACAGCCCCCTCCACAGCCCCCTCCACTCTCCCCATCTCCATTCTTGCTTTACAGGTAAAAGCCAGAGGGAGCCTTCGACAAGTACATCAGATAACCCTCTGCTCAAGGACCCCACCCCGCGTCGCCCTACTCCATGCATAAATCCCAAAGGATTTTCAGTGGCTGACAGGGCCCTGCATGGTCTGTCCCCTCCACTTTCCCCTCTCACTCTGCTCCACCACGCCGGCTGCTACGTTTTTTCTCAATCACGCCAAGAACACGCCTGCCCCAGGACTTTTGCACCTTCTACCTGGCAGCTCTGCCATCACCAGCCCCTCATCTATGCACTGGGGGCTCCTTTTCAGCACTCGGGTCTCTTGTTAAATGTTGGCCCCTATGCCAAGCCAGCCTGGCTGCCAGCCCCTGGCAGCCCCTGGCCGCCAGCGAATGATACAACTTGCTTCTGTCCTGAAGGGATTTCACGGAAGGGCGTGGAAGGAGATTGGAAGACGGAGCACGTCCCCCAAAGAGAACCCAACCAGACGTGGAGCTCAGCTGTGGCGGGACGGGGCTCAGCCGTGGCAAAGAGCTGACAGCAGGCGGGGGCCGCACGGACGCCCCCACCTCTCTCCCTGCCACCCCCCCACACACACCGCTGCCGCCTCCCACTGGCCACACCCAGCACGAGGGAGCCTCTCAGGCCAAAGAGTGACTGAGACAGAGGGGGGCGGCAGATGGAGATGCGCTCACATCTTGGCTCCGTCGCTCACTAGCTGCGTGAGTTTGGGCCAGTTTCTCAGCCTCTCTGTGCCTCAGTTTCCTCTCCTATAACATGGGAATCACCCAAGTGCCCACCTCAAAGAATCACTCTCAATGTTAACGCGCTACAACAAGCAAAGCACTTAGAACGGCACCTGAACACAGTAAGTGCCATGTAAAGGCAGCACCTGTCACCCTGGAAGGGGCAACCCCAGCATGGGAAGAGGCCTGCAGCTTGGATCCAGTGGCCCAACCTCCTGGTGGGCACCCCGGCCTCGGCGGCCCCGCCCGTCCATGCGGCAGCTGCGCTTGGCTGACCAGGCCTGCGCGGGGAGAGCTCAAGGCCCTGCTTGCTGAGAAGCCTGGAAGGCGTCCTGGCCTTGAGCCGGTCACTGCCCTCTCGGGCCTCGGTTCCCTGTCCGTGCAGGAGGGCAGTGGGCGGGTGGTGTGCCCTGGGGTTGCACCAGACGCGGCGCCCTCCCCCCCGGCAGTGCCTCCTTCTCCTTCCTGGGAAGCCTGTGTCTGGTCTCCAAGGCAACGGGGCATCTGAACCACAGGGAGAGTGTGCTGGGGGTGCAGGAATCAACACCCCACCCTGGCAGCCCTTGGAGACGGCCCTCCTGCCCGCATCTGTTCCCTCCCTCCAGCGTGGGAGGTCTCGCCTGCCTTCCCTGCCTCAGCTGCATGCCTCCGCAGGGCCGGGGTCACAGACGGACGCTTCTCCCACATCAGTACTCACCACCCCGTGGAGCCTCGCACCCGCGAGTCCTGGGAGAGCGGCGGATGAGGAAACAGGCGCAGAGAACCGAGGCCGTGCAGCTTGCGGGACCTTAGTTCCCCGGCCGGGAATCAAACCCGGGCCCCGGCAGTGAAAGTGCCGAGTCCTAAGCTCTGGACCGCCAGGGAACTCCCGGCCCCTCACTCCTTACTGTCTACCAGCTCCAAGATCCTGTGCCTTCCGCGTCACCAGTGGCGGCCAGTGGAACCCAGGAAAGCAGCGGGGGGAGGACAGCGGGCTGAGGGCGGGCTGAGGTCAGAGGGAGGCTTTCAGATCTGCAGATCCGGGGCGAAGCAGTGCCGCGCAAGGAAACAGCATAACAAAGGCCTGGGGGAGCCCTGGCGCTCGGGCGGCCACGTCCCCGGAGCCCGGGCAGACACTGCTGAGCGATTAGAACACGTTTCCTGCCGAGCCAGGCTCAGCCTCGCGTCATCCTCAACACGGCCCTCCGGGCAGCCTCTTGCCCTCTGCTGGCCCGTGTGTGCGCGCGATGAAACGCCACCCTCCTGGACCATCATCTGAAGGACGATGGCGAAGGATGAGGTGGGAAGACGTGGCGGTCATAGACGAACGCCCCAGGACCTGGCGGATGACCTGTGCGGGCCAGGGATGCAAGCTGGGCTCCAGGAAGGCAGAGCTGGGTCAGTGGGTCCCGGCCCACCACTAGCAAAGCCCCAGACTGGAAACAGCCCACGTGTCCGTCAACAGGAAAACAGAGCTGTAAGCTGAGGTGTATTTACCCAACGAAATACCACGCAGCAATGAACAAACTGCAACTACACAACAGTGTGGATGAATCTCACAAAAAATGCTGAACAAAATTGCCAAGCGAAAAAGGAGACAAACTACATGATTCCATCCTATTTTTTTAAAAAAAACAGGCAAAACTAAAAATAGATAACTAATAAGAACCTGCTGTATAGCACAGAGAACTCTACTCGATACTCTGTAATGGCCTATACGGGAAAAGAATCTAAAAAAGAGTGGATTTATGTATACGTATAACTGATTCACTTTGCTGTACACCTGAAACTAACACAACATTGCAAATCAACTCTACTCCAATAAAAATTATAAAAAAAAAAAAAACAACCCAGGTAAAACTAAACAACCGTGTTTTAGGGATGCAGGCTTAACACAATGATAAAACTATAAAGGAAAGAGGGGAAGCGATTACCATGAAAGTCAGGAAAGTGGTCATTTAGGGGAGGGGGGAAGAGGCAGGGACTGGGGGCGTGCGAAGGGCCTTGGGGGGCACCCACAGTGTTCGGTTTTCCGCCCTGCTTGATGCTCCCTGGGATCTGCCTGTGATAATTCACTGACCTGTACATTTCTGTTTAGTGCAATTTTCTGTATGTGTTTGCGGTTCACGTGAAGAACTTCTTTAACTCCCTCTGTGTCCTTGGCCCCAATCTGTCCGCGTAGACTCTAGCTCTGACGCTCTTTGGCTGCAGTTCACACTTCCTAAGGTCCTTCACAAACATGAAATTGCCCTCCTAGCAGGTGGCTGTTATTCCCCCTTTTCTGATAAGGAAACTGGGGCTGGAGGCGGGTAGGGGCCCACGATTGAACTCGGTGGCAGAGCAGGAACCAGAACGTTCAGTCACGTCTGATCTTTTACTTCTCGCAGTGGATGTGTTGGGGGGGGGGCAGGTATAAATCACATTTTCTGTAGATTGATTTCATTTAAGATGCACTGGGGAGCCTGCCGCTTCAGGAAACCCCAGAGCGAATTCATTTATTAATTGTCTCGGCAAATATTTATCGAGTGCCTATTTTATTCACAGAACTGTGAACCCCTTTGAAACCTGAAATGTTCTTTCATCAAGTGACTAAATGTTCATTTAATTTGCTGGCTATACAGGCCTATATTTTCAGATGTTGATACTTTTATACTTTTTATTGCTTTTTTTCCCCTTATGCTAAAAGTAGTGCATGTTCTACAGAACCGTAGAGAATTTAGAAAATTGAGAAAAACCAAAAGAAGAAAATGAAATCACCTGTATCCCACCTCCCAGAGGTAACCATTGTTACCATGTAGGTACATACCCTCCTAATAGTTTTCCCTAGGCACGTATATATGGATTTTTTACCAAATTAGAATCATCTTAGGTTTCTTTTTACTTTACTTTTTATTTTGAACATCCAGTTGGAATCTATCCAGAAAAACAGAGAGGTTTCCCCAGCACATGAGCCGCCGTGCGTCCCCAGCTGCGGGGCGGGCGGGGGAACCGCAGCGAGGTGTCGGCCCAGGTGGGGCACCGTGTGTGCGTGCTGGGGGCTGAGGGTCCCTCTCCCGGCGCTGCCTTGGGCCTGGACGATCACCACTGTCCCACCTCCTGAGCACAGTGCCAGGTCTCTGCTCCCAGAGGGCCCAGAGGACCTACAGCTAGGAGCCGAGCATCCGCGAGAGGACATGGCACTTCCTCCAGGTCACCCTCAGGACTCACCAAAACCCCTGGAGCCCCTGGGCCAGCGTGTGCGCAGCTGACCCGTCTCGCCACTAGAACCTCAGCACGTTCCTCTTACAATCCTACAGACGTGTTCCACTTTATGAGAGGACCCTATGAGCCCAGCTTGTGGGCAGGACCTCGGCGCTTTTCAAAGGGCAGAAAACCCAGCGAGTTACCCCCGTCAGGGGTGGCGACTGGGCAGAAAGCGGCTGTCGGGGCAGCGCTGGCCTCGTTCTCTCAGGAGGGTCCTCGGCAGGGACGGAGGGGCTGAGGGGCAAAGCGAATACAGGGCACGAGGGCTGCCGGCAGGTGACGCCCCGGCCAGGGGTTCGGTGGGCATCACGGTCCAGAAGGAAGCCAGCAGCATCCGAGTGAATGGGCAGCCCCTGGACGAAGAGGCGGCGCCACAGGGATGAAGACGCCTCCTACAGGGGACAAAGCACCACCTCCTGAGTCCAGCTGCAGGCAGAGCCACTGACCGCTCAGAAGCTGCGGAGAGCCCAGCACCCTCCTTCCAGCCCAACTCAGGGCCTGAGACGGCGTACGACCCACACCCCAGACCCTGGGGCGCGGAGCGGGGCTGGGGGCGCGGCCTGGGGCCTGCAGAGGATTCTGGAGTGTGGTCCAGAGATGGAGTCCTGAAAGCAGCCCTGCAGATCAGGGGTCCCCAACCCCCAGCCACGGACCAGTACCGCTCCCTGGCCTGTTAGGAACCGGGCCGCACAGCAGGAGGGGAGCGGCGGGCGAGCGAGCGGAGCTTCATGTGTATTCACAGCCGCTCCCCACTGCTCGCATCACCGCCTGAGCTCCGCCTCCTGTCAGATCAGCGGTGGCCTTAGATTCTCATAGGACTGTAGACCCTACTGTGAACTGTGCAAGTGGGGCATCTAGGTTGCGTGCTCCTTATGAGAATCCAATGCCTGATGATCTGAGGTGGAGCTGAGGCGGTGATGCTAGCGCCGGGGAGTGGCTGCAAATACAGATCATCATTAGCAGAGAGGTTTGACTGCACGGAGACCTTAATAAATCAATTGCTTGCAGACTCATATCAAAACCCTATCAGTGAGTGGCAAGTGACAATTAAGCTGCATCTGGTGGCAGGCCTCATAGTGGCAAGTGAGTTGATGTACCTCAATTGTACAGCTGCATCTGGTGGCAGGCTTTAACACTTATTTTAGTGTATGTGTGGCCCACCTGTTATTTTATTTACCACTACCGTCCACGCCTCTTTCCCGCACTGCGTCCTTGTCTCAGTCACAGCTTTGGTAAGCCCACAAGCTAACCCTAGCCAAAATGCGTAAAAAAACAAACGTTGCTGGAGAGCTTCTTTGAAAAGGGGGAAAGACCCAACGAGGAGACAGCAGAAGACTCTAAGACTGCCAACAAAAAGAAGGCTGCATTTAAAAGAAAATACCGGGCTTCCCTGGTGGCACAGTGGTTGAGAATCCGGCTGCCAATGCAGGGGACACGGGTTCGAGCCCTGGTCCAGGAAGATCTCACATGCCATGGAGCAACTAAGCCCGTGCGCCACAACTACTGAGCCTGCGCTCTAGAGCCCACGAGCCACAACTACTGAGCCCACGAGCCACAACTACTGAAGCCTGCGCTCCTAGAGCCCGTGCTCCGCAACAAGAGAAGCCACTGCAATGAGAAGCCCGCACACCACAACAAAGAGTAGCCTCCACTCGCCACAACTAGAGAGAGCCTGTGCATAGCAACAAAGACCCAACACAGCCAAAAAAACAAAAAACAAAAAAAAAAAACCCAAGAGTCCTACTTAAATTACGCGTTCATTGTAGCAGGTGATTCACATTCTCCAAGCCCGCTTTGTATAATATGTGGCAACCGGCTATCCAATGAAGACATGAAACCTTCAAAACTGCTTCTCCACATGGAGACCAAGTCCCCTGTATTAAAAGACAAGCCTTTGGAGTTTTTCAAAAGAAAAAAACGTGAACACGAAGAACAGAAGCAATTATTGAAGGCCACCACTTCATCAAATGTGTTTGCACTGAGAGTATCCTTCTTAGCGGCTAACCGCATTGCTAAAGCTAAGAAGCCCTTTACTATTGGTGAAAAGTTGATCCTGCCTGCTGCTAAGGACATAGGTCATGAACTTTTAGGAGAGGCTGCAGTTCAAAAGGTAGTACGTGTTCCTCTTTTGGCTAGCACCATAACTAGACGAATTGATGAAACAGCAGAGGATAATGAGGCACAATTGTTAGAGAGGATTAATGAGTCACCGTGGCACACAATCCAGGTTGACGGGTCTACTGATGTTGACAACAAGGCCACAATGCTTGTTTTTGTGCGATATATTTTTCAGAAGGATGTGCATGAGGATACGTTATGTGCACTTTTGTTGCCAATCAACACCACAGCTGTAGAACTATTCAAGTTTTTGAATGATTACATATCAAGAAAACGGAATTGCTCATTTTGTGTCGGTATATGCACAGACGGAGCGGCTGCCACGACTGGACAGCTTTCTGGTTTCACTACTCGGGTCAAAGAAGTCGCTTCTGAATGTGAGTCTACGCACTGTGTCATCCATAGAGAAGTGCTGGCTAGCCGAAAAATGTCACCTGAACTTAACGTTTTGCAGGATGTGATTAAAATGATCAACCACATTAAAGTACACGCCCTTAACTCACGTCTGTTCGCGCAGCTCCGTGAGGAGATGGACGCAGAGCACACACGTCCTCTCTTATACACAGAAGTGAGATGGCTTTCTAAAGGTAGATCACTGCCCAGAGTTTCTGAGTTATGAGAGCTGCTCCAGAGATTTCTTTTAGAAGAACAGCCACCACTGGCAGCACATTTCAGTGACACAGAATGGGTCACAAAACTTGCTTACTTGTGTGACATATTCAACCTGCTCAACGACATCAATCTGTCACTTCAGGGGGGCACGACAACTGAGTTCAAGTCCACAGATAAAGTGGCTGCATTCAAAGCCAAACTGGAATTATGGGGGCGACGAGCAAACATTGGGATTTTTGACATGTTTCAAACATGAGCAGAGATTTTGAAAGAGACGGAGCCAGGGCCTTCTTTCTCCCAGCTGGTGCATGATCACCTATCTCAGCCTTCAAAAGAGTTTGAGCATCACTTCCCAACCACAAAAGACCCCTGAACTGGGAAGGAATGGGTCCGCGACCCGTTTGTGAATAAGCCAGGTGAATCAATTTTGTCCGTGCTAGAAAAGGATCAACTGCTTGAGATTGCAAATGACGGTGGCCTTAAAAGTATGTTTGAGACAATTTCAAATCTTCTTACATTCTGGATTAAAGTCAAGGCGGAATATCCTGAGATTGCCACAAAAGCACTGAAAAGCCTGCTTCCATTTCCAACATCCTATCTTTGTGAAGCAGGGTTTTCTGCAGTGACGGCAACCAAAATGAGATCACCGAGTAGAGTGGACATAGCAACACACTTCGGGTGTCACTGTCTCCCGTCCCCCCCAGATGGGACCATCTAGTTGCAGGAAAACAAGCTCAGGGCTCTCACTGATTCTGCATTATGGTGAGTTGTGTAAGTATTTCATTATATATCACCATGTAATAATAATAGAAATAAAGTGCACAATAAATGTAATGTGCTTGAATCATCCCAAAACTATCCCCCTCCCCACCCCGTCCGTACAAAAACTGTCTTCCACGGTACCGGTCCCTGGTGCCAGAAAGGTTGGGGACCGCTACTGTGGATCTTTTTATAATTCTGTGAGATACCCAGTATCCTTTCAACAAGCTCTATTTCTGAATAAATCAGCTAAAGTTGGTTTTTGAGCTTTCCAACTAAGAAGCCAGATTGCTAGAGCATGAAAATAGTAACATGCCATGTACAGACTGCAACCACACCGTCTTCTAGGATAAAGCAGTATCACTTAACCTCCATGAATAAGCTAGACATTTTCCTTGAAATATGTGTTTTCCAAAGACCTAGGTATGAATTTGTCTTATTACTATATCAGATATGATATATAAATTGGATGACATTGATTGAAAGCAAAATTGTTACAAAATTTAAAAATACAAACAAGGCTTTTGAAAACAGCCCCATCTCACTGAAATCTCTCAGATACAGCAAGAAAATCAGACTTCAGCTTGATAGAACTAGGATTTAGCTGAAACATCAAATCAAGAAAAGAGGTGAAGCATAAAAAAGCAATACAATTTGAGCAGGAATGTAGGAGAGAACACAGAGGCAGTGCCCATGGCTGCGGGTACCAGAAGCCGTTGACTAGGTGCACGTATCTGAGTGAGAACCAAACCCTTAACCGTAAGACCCAAATCCTTTTTGGTGAAGAAAACAAAAATGTATCTTCTCTTACTCAGTTTGGGTCTGAAAAACAGTGGGCTGCCCTCACCAGCAGCCCTAGACAGAGGGAGCACGCACTTGCAGCAAGCCCCCGGCCACGTGACCAGGTGAAAAGGGCAGAGTCTGCCCTGGCACCAGACCTCCAGGTGACTGCCCTGCCAGGTGGGGACAGGGCAACACTGCAGCCAGCCCTGGCCGTGACCCTCTACGGTCCCCGCATGAATCAGCTCATCCACGAAACACTGCCTTGTGCAGAGACGAGTATCAAAAATAATTGAGTACCAGATGCTTTTAGAGATACCACAGTAAATGAAAAATGAGAACTCTCACAGAAAAACAAATGGCAGATGCATCTCATTCACTAGAAAACATATGACTCCCAAGCAACAGAGAACAGATGCTGGAATTTACATCATAAACTACCAGGATGTAATAAAGTCGTGGCCAGTGTAAGACAAGAGCTTTCTGAGTGGGTCCCACTAAGAGGAACACAGGAGGGACAGTCCTGGGTCCACCCAACTTGACCTTAAGTGGGTTTTCGGTGTCTGAGCCGATCCATCGTGGTTAAGACTCTGACCCGTTTGAGTGGGAATCTGCTGTTTGCAAGGAAAGAATTCAGACCGGCGCCCAGAGATAGCCCAGCCCGGCTTGCTCGGGGTGGCGGTGCTCAGGGCCCGGGGCGGGGGGCCTGCAGCTGTGTGTGCTCTGATCTCTGCCCGGATCCCACCCACTCCTGGCTCCAGTCTCTTCCGGGCCCCTCACCCCAACAGCCGCTGCCCTCCCGACCAAGGCTGCTAAGTGCCCTCCCCCGCCCCTCTCTGGGCCCTGGGCCAACTCTCCTGGCCCCTCCCATCTCTGCCAGATGCTTCACTGCCCACCAGCGGCCAGTCCCCTTTCCTGGCTCTGGGCAGGTACCACGGCTGTGGGCAGGGACCACGAAGGGGTGAGTGTGGGTAGGAAGAGCCGTGACCCTGGCAGCATCTGAGTGTGGGGGGCAGGCCTGACACCAGGGCCGGGGGGCGCCCAGAGCCGCCCGCTGCCAGACGACTCGCCGAGTGGACAGTCGGCGTCCAGGTGGCTGAAGCAACTGTCCCCGCAGCACGTGGAGCCCAGAGCCCTCCGGACGGATGGCCCCCTCCCCCACTCGCTCAAACAGTCATCAAACGTAAAGCAAACGTTCCCGGCGTAGCCCCTGCACGTGAGGTTTATCACATGTAGTTCCACCCACTCAGCAACTTCTGAAGGCACGAACCACGACCCCGTTTGCCGGACGAGGAGTCGCGGCCCGGCTGCTGTGACAACGTCGCGGGGCGCGTGCCTGCTCACGCGCAGCGGGTGGGCAGTTGGGGCGGCGTGGCTGCTCCCCGCGGTCACCCGGGGACCAGGCTGGCGGGGCCCTGCCGCCTTCCACAACCGCAGGGCAGACGCGGGAGGAGCACGTGGGAGGGCCGTGCAGGGGCTCCGTGGTCCAGGTCCGGGCGGCGGCCGTCACCTCCACGCCACACGCTCACCGGCCAGCCCACAGGCAAGGGGCTGGCACGGCGCCCGCTGGCCTCCTGGCCCAGAGCAACGAGATGGGGCTTTGCTGAGCGCTCAGCCGGCCCCTGTGCCGCGGGAGTCACGGGGGCCGACGAGAACCTGGTGACTCGGTGGGGGGCGCCTGCTCTCCGTTCTCGGTGTCCAGCAGCCCAGGGTGCGTGCGGACAGGGGCGGTGCTGACCGAGGAGGGGGCTGCAGGTGCCCGCTGGCCGGCCCCCCTGTCTGTCCTGCCCTGGCCCGTCTCCAGGAGAGGGATTTACAGCCTGCAGTGCGTGCTCTGCTCTGCGTGCCTGACTCACAGCATGGGCTTTCGGGGGTCCAGCAGGGGAGACAGAGGGTGAAACCGGGGTGGGTGGCCAGCTCCGCTGCACCCTCGCTGTGAGCCTGGCCAGTCCCCAAGCGTCCTCGCCTGCAGGGGCACCGACACTGCCTCATCAGAGACTCGCTGGGAGGGGGGGATGAGCGCGTAGAAGGCGCTTGGAACCGCGTCTGGAGAAAAGCGCGGGCTCCCTGCGTTCTTGCCTGGTCAGGACCTCACGGCTCTCGCGATGCCCATGTACAGATGAGGACACGCGGGCTCTGTGGGCAAGTCAGGCGTGTGTTCCTCCCACCACCCCGTCCTCTCGGGGCTGGCTGGGGGCTCAGGGACCACGGCGCTCGGCGTGGGGAGGGCCCTGTACCTGCTGTCTCCTCTGCAGCCGCCTTCCCTGCCTTGGGAGTCCTGGGCCCCGGGAGCGGAGGGCCCGGGCCGCCTGCCAGCCTGCTTCCCCTCCGGGTTCGAGCTGGCAGGCGCGCGGTCTGGGAGTCTGCTGTTAGGGAACCGTTGACCGAAACCGCCCGCCTGGACAGGCACGATGAAAACCACTTGCCTGAGCTGTCTCACAACCGGAGCTCCTGATAAGGAACACGGTGCTGCCACTGAAAACTAACCGGGAGAATTCGGGAGGGGCCAGAAGGAGGGGAGACGCCAGCCCATAATATGGCCTGCCAACCTCCCAGAGTCCTTTGCGCTGGAATCTTGGCTGAGAGATGCACGCACCGCCGGGAAGGACCCTGAGTCACCAAATACGGGCCGAGCAAGATGACTGGCCAGAGACAAGCCAGAAACGAAGCCCACCACCATGGACCCGAGACCGCGAGCCACGTGGCGGGGCAGTCCTCCTGGGTCCCCTCACCCTCCTGCTCTCCGGCCGGGCGCCCCTCGCTTTGTCGGCACGTGTTCCGGGACAGTTCATTTCCGAGTGTTAGACAAGAGCCCGCTCTCGGGCCCGGGAAGGGGTCCCCTTTCCTGCTACACCGTCACTCGCCCCACGTGCAAACTCCGCAGAGCTTTCTCTCTCTGCTCTGGCGGAACCAAACCCCCAGGCGGCTGAGCTTGTGGGGCAGGCCTCGGGATGTCTGTGCCTGGAGAGATAAGGCCTTGGGGACCTGGAGTGTTGGACCCCCAAGGACGGGACGCCTCAGGGGTGCCCTCTTCTAAGTCCCACCTCCCGAGTGTTTATTGTCTGCAGAACGGCTGGCAGCTCTTCACTCAGCACCTCCTCCCTTCCTCTCTCCTTCCTCCCTCTTATTTACCCAATGAATTTTCCTTTTTTAAAAAATATTTATTTATTTTTACTTATTTGGCTGTGTTGCGGCATGCAGGATCTTTTAGTTGCAACACGTGGGATCTTTTAGTTGCGGCATGCGAACTCTTAGTTGCGGCATGTGGGATGTTTAGTTGCGGCATATGAACTCAGTTGCAGCATGCGGGATCTTTAGTTGCGGCATGTGAACTCTTAGTTGCGGCATGTGGGATCTTTAGTTGCGGCATGTGAACTCAGTTGCAGCATGCAGGATCTTTAGTTGCGGCATGTGAACTCTTACTTATGGAATGTGCACTCTTAGTTATGGAATGTAGACTCTTAGTTGTGGCATGTGAACTCTTAGTTGCGGCATGTGGGATCTTTAGCTGCGGCATGTGGACTCAGTTGCGGCCTGCATGTGGGATCTAGTTTCCGTGACCAGGGATCGTACCTGGGCCCCCTGCATTGGGGGCGCAGAGTCTTAGCCCCTGGACCACCAGGGAAGCCCCTATACAATGAGTTTTTATTGAGCACCTATGAACTTACAAGTTTTTTTTTTTTTTCTTTTGGCCGCACCGCGTGGCTTGTGGGATCCTAGTTCTCCGACAAGGGATTGAACCCAGGCCCTTAGCAGTGAGAACACAGAGTCCTAACCACTGGACCCCCGGGGAATTCCCTGAACTTAAACAACTTAAACCAGGTGCTCAGAAAAGCCCTTACTGAGAAGGTGACAAAGCAGTCCTGTGCCGATCTGGGGGACAAGGGCTCTGGGCAGAGGCCGCAGCCCATGCAAAGGCCCTGGGGCAGGGCGTGCCTGGCTTGTTTGAGGACCAGGAGGGGCTTCATTGGCAGAGGAAAGACTGGTGGAGAGAAATCTGAATAACCTGCACCTGGATTCAAACATCAGGACAGTTCTGCCAGTTTCTCATCTGCCCTTCTGTCTTCATGCATTTGATATTTGCTGAACCTGAAAGTAAGTAACACACATCACAACACTGGAACCCTTCAGGCTGCATCTTCGAGAACAGGTTCGGGTCACTGGAGGCCTGCGCGACTCTCGGGACTTGCAAACACCCATCCGGGGGCGTCTGTGGTCACCAGCGCACGGCCCCCTGCATGGGCAGAGGTGACATCCGCGGTCCCCGGGCCCGGCCACTTCTCCGGGCCTCTGCTGGGGGTCCTCACACTGAGGAAGCAGACCCACTGGGCGCTGGAGAGCCTCTGACGGCCATGCTGCAGCCTCAGGGCCTCCCAGGGCCCCAGCCGAGAGAGGCCCTCTTGTCTTGTTTTGTTTTGCTTAGACCAGTTTGATTTGGGTTCTCGTCCATTGGAAGTTGTAAGTGACATAATGCCAGCATCTCATCCCCTCCTGAAATGTACTCAGTTACATAAAAATGTTAAATTAATGAGACTGTCAGTTCAAGATGACGTGAGAGCATTTAAAGTGGACTTGGCAATCTGGATATATCTGGGGCGAGCGGCCAGGTGGCGGAGTAGACCCTGAGCACCTCCTCTCGAGAGCACACCAAAATCACAACCACCTGCAGGACCACCGCCGATGGAAAAGGCCAGAACCTACCAGAAAAGGCCGTCCGCAACTAAAGGCATAAGGGAGTGAGGCAGGAGGGAAGGGGGCAGGGCGCAACCACTGAAAGAACGACACAGCCGTTGAGAAAAACAGGATACGACAAAAACGGGTTAGAACCAACTAGAACCAAGAGGGCGGAAGATGCGACTTTGAGCCTCGTTACCCCCTCACAGTAATACAGCAGCTAAACAACCCCCGCAGCCGCCAGGACAGAGGCCAGCAGCCCAGTTCCTGGAGATCCCAGTCCCTCCGCCAAAATAGCTGGAATAATCCCCCTACCTGTCAGCTGTGCAGTTACCCAGCTCATAACTGCTACCCCCATCGCCTGCACCACAGGGCCTCTCTCACCCTCTGAGACCCGTGTCCTGCCTACGGAGTGCACATCTCTCTCAAGAAACTCGCCTTCCCTTTACTATGTCTCACTCCTGAGTTCCTTCCTGCCCGAAGTCAAGGACCCTCACGAGATCTGGGAGCTGACCATCCCCTCGTGCCTCTTCTCCTACAACAGCAGGAACCATGACGAGACAGTAGGAGTCCCTTACCCCCAGGTGGGCAACCCACACACTGGAGAATAATGACCCTGCAGAGGTTCCCCCTGAGGCGTGAGAGCTCTGAGCCCCACGTCGGGCTGCCCAGCCCGGGGGTCCGGCACCGGGAGCCCCCAGAGCCTCTGGCTGTGAAGACAGCGGGGCTTGACTGCAGGGGCCCCACTCTTAAAGGGCCGCACAAAACCTCACATGCACCAGGACCCAGGGCAGAAGCAGTAATTTGATGGGAGCCTGGGCCAGACCTACCTGCTGTTCTTGGAGGGTCTCCTGCAGAGGTGGGGGGCGGCTGAGGCTCACCCTGGGGACACAGACACCGGTGGCAGGTACACTGGGGGACATTCGGCCCCGTGAACACAGCTGCTGCTGCTGCTGGGCTGATATCTTGGCCTGTGAACGCCAAGACCAAGCACCACCCAGCAGCCTGCAGGCCCAGTGCTGGGAGCCTTGGGCCAAACAGCCCCCTGGGCGGGGACAGAGCCCCACCCGTCAGCTGACAGGCTGCCTTGGGACCTGCTGAGCTCACAGCCACCTGGGACACGGCCCTGCCCACCAGACAGCGAGGCGCAGCTCCACCCACCAGTGGGCAGGCACCGGCCCTGCCCTCCAGGGAGCCTGCTCAGGCCGCTAGACCAGCCTTGCCCAGCAGGGGGCAGACACCAGAAAAACCACAGTCCTGCAGCCCACGGACCCAGCCTGCCCAGAGCAGGCCAGATCCGCCCTGGGACCAGCTGGGCCCCGGGCCTGCCCATTAGCAGGTCACCGCAAGCTTCGGGACACCCTGGACCCCAGACCCAACTGTGTCAGGAACCAGCCCCCACCACCAGCCATCCAACACCAGCTCTGGGACCCCTGGGCCCTGCAGCCAGACTCCAGGACCCGGCTCCGCCTGCCAGTAGACCGGCACTAACCCCAGGACCTGGCTTCACCCGCCAGTGGGTGGGCAACATCCCAGGGTCTTCTGGACCCCGACTCTGCCCACCAGTGAGCCAGCACCAGCCTGGGGTCCCCTAGGATTCCACGACCCGCCGCCTCGTGACCAGACCCCGCTAACCAGCAGCCAGCGGCATCCACACGAGGCAAGGCCTGGCAACCAGCCAGGCCAGGGGCCGACCAGGCCCACCAGACGCCCCACGTAGTCAGCCCCCTGCCACAGGAGGGCTCACGCAGCCCTCTTGGGGGCACCCCTAGAGCATGTAGCTTGGGTGACGAGAGGAGAGAGCACCGCTGGGACACACAGGACGTCTCCTACAGAGGCCCCCTCTCCAAGGTCGAGAAACGTAACTAACAGACATAAAGTACAAATAGCAGCTCAGACGAACCGAGGGGGCAAAGGAGCATGTTCCAGACGAAGGAAAAGATAAAGCCCAGAAGAAGAACTAAGTGACGTGGAGACGGGCGACCTGCCCAAGGAAGAGTCCAGAGCAGTGACCGTAAGGATGGTCCAAGAACTCGGGAGGAGAACGGTGCCCGGAGCGAGAAGTTAGAAGTTTTTAACAAAGCGAAAATACAAAGAACAACCAAACAGATGAAGGAAACAATAACTGAAATGAAGAAAGCACTAGAAGGAATCAACAGTAGGCTGCATGATACAGAGGAATGAACGGATCAGTGAGCTGGAAGAGAGAGTGGTGGAAATCACTGCCGCTGAACAGAAAAAAGAGAGAAGAATGAAAAGAAACGAGGACGGCTTCAGAGACCTCTGGGACAACATCAAGGGCACTAACATTCACATTAGAGGGGTGTCAGAAGGAGGAGAGAGAGAGAGAAAGGGCCCGAGAACGTATCTGAAGAGATAATAGCTGAAAACCTCCCTAACCTGGGAGGAAACAGTCACCCAAGTCCAGGAAGCGCAGAGAGTCCCAAACAGGATTAACCCAAAGAGGAACACACCAAGACACGTAAAATAGACTTGGCCATGAAAAGAAACTCCCCGTTTGGTTACCTTATATGATCATCGTGGTAACGTGCGTGCACTGTGAACTCACCTCATCTACATGTCCAAGTGATGATAGAACAGACCATTCCATGTATTTGCTGAGAAAGGCAGGGTGGGCAGCGGGGCCCCTCACATTCAGGCCTCGGTGACTGGAGTAGTTCGTGGGTGATCAAAGTTGCCTGCCGTCCACTCGGATCCATTGAGACCTCTGTCTCCTTGCTTAGAAATAAGAAAAGAATTCTGGAAAGAAATTCATCAGAAAAGGGAATTAAGAAAATTTAGAACAGAGAAAGGGAGGGCAGGGTGGGGGGCCATTCCAGGGGGCAGAAGGGAGCCAGTGCTGGGGGCCTTATGATGTCACTTAGCTTGTCTCAGCTCACCGTTTATATCCGTGAAATGGGCTCGGGGGCCGCGGGGACCCACCTATCACAGCATTCAGGACCTCGGACGACAGCCCACCCCAGATGCCTTCGAGCCTGTCTCTCAGGAATCAAGGTGCCTCTGGCATGAGGCTGGGGACCTTCAGGTCTCCTGTTCCACAGGTGCCCTGTGGACGGACATCTGTTGTGCGTGTCGGCTGAAGCTTCCCTCCCTGTGGCCTTAGCGGAGATTATGTTTTTCTCAGTTTAATAATCTGCCTGCCTTTAAACAAATTAAAGAGCACTGAATTTGAAGCGGGAAGACTTCACATTTACAGAATTTTCCTTGATTGGATTTGTAGGAGGTTGTTCTTTCTTATTAGTTTCTTTTCAAAGAACCAGGTCTGGTATTTATTTATTATTTTCACTGCTTTTATGTTCTCTAATTTATTTATTTGCTTTTATCTCTATGATTTCCTTTCTCCTGTTTCCTTTGGGTTTGTTCTTTTCTTAGAAATCTGAGGTTGAAAGGCTCATCTGTTCATGTGCCCTCGGTGTGTGCGAGTGGGTTTGTGACAATAAACGCATTGCAAGTTATGGGAGAGGCTCCAGGCGGGTGGGACAGTCCCAGAGGCTTTGATGCATGGGGCCGAGTTTCCATTGTTTTCTAGGAAGTCTGTTCCGTGCTTGATTTCCTCCTTGACCTAGATGTTATTTACGAGAGTAGTTTTAAATCTCCAATTTTATTTCTATTTTTAGAAAGTATTTATTTCTAATTTTATTATACTGTGGTCAAGACTGTTGTCTCTAAAAGATCTTTTCAGATATTTTTTGACGTTCGCACTCTATGGGGTCAGCTTCAAAGATGCCTCATGGTCCCTCCACGGCCCTCACCCCAGCGGCACGTTCTGTTTGTTGGGTATCATGATAGATGTTTCTATATTAATTCTATCCTCTTAATTACACAGTTCACATCCTCTGTGCTTACTTTTTTCACTTAATATTTCATACAGGAGTATTAGTGAATTAAAAGTCCTACCGTAATCAGATTTCTCTCCCTTTATTTCTAACATTAAAAAATGTTAGAAAAAGGAAAAAGGAAAGTCATGATTAACTGAACCTTTTTTGAGATGGTCTTAGAGCACGGACTCTGGGCGGGACTGCTGGGGTTCAAGCCCTCCCACCTTGTGCTCTTCGCGACTTCTCTGTGCCTCAGTTTTCCTGTCTCTGTAATGGGTTGCGGGTGTTCAGTGCGCGGAGCTGCCATGAGGAGGGCCTGAGTCAGCAGGTGGAGAGCAGGTGAGCAAACGCTGACCTTGGTGCATTATCTGTAGACACAACGAGCCTCTGACCACTTGGCGTGTCAGCTTTGTCTGACACCAGCACTGCCACCCTCGCTCCTGTTGTTAGGCTTAAATTAAACACATGCACGTGCAGGAGTCTCAGCCCCATCTAGCGCCTTCCCGGCTCCTTCATCCCGTCTTATTTTCTGTCCACTTGCAGTGGAGGCCTGGTCGCGTCCTTCTGTTCCCGATGCCTCTCTCAGAGCTCATCGTGTGCCCTCAAACCAAGCGGGGGAGGGTTTGGCCGGGCCCAACACGGCCTCCCCGGGCAGCTCCCGGCCCCCCGGTGCTGCTGGCTCTCTCTGCTTCCCTTCCCCTGCCTGAGAGGGGCTGTCTGAGGACGTGTCTCCTTGTCCTCGAGACTCCTCTCCTTCCCCGTGAGGCTGCACTGGTCTGGAGGTGTCCGCCTTCTGCCAAGCCTGCAGGGGCAGGAGCTGGATCGAAGCGCCCAGGTTGTTCTGATCTTTGCCTGAGGGGTCGTCGGGGGCTGGCGGGCTCCTACTGGATCCGTGGAGCCCGCTGGCCTCCCAGGCGCCTCCACTGCTGATGGTTTAGAGGCTGCACCGACCAATTTGAGGGACAGCCCCTCCTTCCCTCATTACTTCCCCCTTCCCTCTTCCCTCCCTCTGGCCCCCTCATCCTTCTCTCCTTTCACGAAAACGCTTGTTAAACGTCCACTCTGTGCTGTCAGCATGGAGATAAAGACTAAAAGTAGGTGAGGTCCACCGAGTGACCACACGCGTCCACAGGCCGCGCTGACCGGCAGACCTCGCAGCTGGTACTGTGGGGGAGGGAGCCGGCGAGCCCGCACCCGAAGCTGCTGACAGCCTGCTGTTGACTAAGCGGACACACCTTCTCCCACGAGCCGGCAGCTCCACACCGGGGTCCACGCGCGGCAGAAACGCCTGCAGGTCACCAGGAGCCTGGATAGGTAGTCTTCTCCAGGACAGCCCGAGCTGGAGTATCGTACCAACCGCCTGCGACCACGCGACGTCGACCCTGATGGAGAGAAAGGCAGGAGGACTCAAGGATGGAAGGTTCGAAAGCCAGGAAGATGCCTCTGGGTTGTCAGAAGTCGGGACGTGGTCACCTTTGGGGGGCGGGTGACATCCGAGGTGTCTCGTCTGTTATCATTCCTCAGGCGGGGAAGCTGGCAGCTTTGCACAGCAATTATAGTCTCACACAATTCCAAGAACAGATGGTGGGGGGCATCTGAGGCCCTCTCTAACATTACGGGGGTCACATCAGGGCCAAGGCCTCAGGGCCTGAATCCCTAATCATCCCTCAGAAGGACCGCAGGGGCAACCGGAAAGCCAAAGCAAGAAGTGTGTGAATCCAGCTGTGTCCTGGGACCTGACCCTCTGGACTCTGGCAAAGGCCTGATTGGACTGGAATTCGCTGTGGTTTGCGCTCCCCGCAATCAGGCCTGGCCGGGCCCCTCCCAGTGGCGGGTGGTGGCTGTCACCGCCAGGTGCTGCCCCTCAGCCCAGGGACGTTCACACCTGGGGGAGGCTGTGCCGGCAGGTAAGGGCGCTGCCAGCGGTGTCTATATCCCTCTCCCTCTCCCTGCACCAGGCCGCTCAGGTCTCTGCAGCTGGCCTGGGGGAGCTCTCCATGGAGGGTCTTCCTGACTGACTTGTGACCCCTGAGACTCCCTGCCCCGGGGAATCTCTCTCCAGTTCCAGCCGCCTCCGAGAAGCACCAGGGCCCCTCTGTGCCCTGCTTCATTGCCCCAGGGTGCTGGGGGCTTTCAACAAGCCCCGAAACGGGTGGCGTGACACAGTGAAGTAAACTCCAGGCAAGCTGGGGCCCGCTCCAGGGCTGCCCAGCCTCCAGGGGCCTGGGACCTCAGGTCTGCTGTCAGGGCCGGGAGCCCCGGGCTGAGTGTACACCCAGTAGGGGAGACAGACAACATGGGAGTGCAAGTTTGACGGTGTGTCCACAGGTGATGTGTGCTCTGGAGCAATCAGCAGGGAAGGTAAGAGGGAGTGCCAGGTTGCAGGGGTGGTCAGTGACGGACCCCAAGAGCAGAGACCTCCAGGACGGAGGCCATGCGGTAAGGATGTCTCTACGGGGACAGAAGGGCCAGGGAAAGGCCCCAGGGTGGGGACGAGTGGCTGGAGCAGGGTGGGTGAAGGCAGAGAGGTGAAGGGGGTGGGAGCCACAGGCTGGCCCCTGGGGGGACCTCGCCTTGTTGGCTCCAGCCAGGTAACCACACCTGGATGGATACTGTCAACTCACATGCAAAAGGGGGAGGGGGGGCAAGGAGGGCCACTTGGAAAACCCACGCCCCTTACAGGGCGAGAATCCAAGGGGTCCTCTTTCTGGATTCTGTTCTCTAGGCTGCTGGGCTGGTGCTGCAGACACAGAGGGTCTTCGTGAGCCGAGCTGCTGCCCACGCTGCCCCCCTCCCGTCCCCTCCTGTCCCCTCCTGTCTCCTCCCGTCCCCTCCCGTCCCCTCCTGCTCTCCCCCGTCTGGGGCCTCAGCCGCCTGTACAGGCTGATAGGGCGCCGGCTCTCCACCTGTCAGGCCGTGGACTGCTCCTCACTTCTTATCCCCTTATCCTCCTGCCTAGAACCTGGCATGTTTCTTTGAGAAAAAGTAATTTATTTTCTAATTACAAATGACGATAAGCCTGAACAAAGGAAAGGCAGCTCAGCGCTCGGTCACAGGGGCCTCTGCAGAGCTCCCGCCCCACCTCCCCCCGACCCAGGGAGGGTGCCGGTGTCTCTGGAAGGAAGACCAGAGACAGGTTCAGTGTCTGGTCCTAATTTGAGGTCTTGGGGCCCATCTGGGGGGTCCAGTTACCCATCTGTGGGACGGGGTGTGGGTCTGTGACTCCAGGGCCTTTCCAGCTGGGGTCCCCTGTAATTCTGGGGATTCATTCTGGGAATCAATCGTTCTCACAGACTCACTTCTCTTTCTCCTTTTATGCTTTTAGTTGGAACACAGGCCCCACCCCCATTCCTCCCTTCACCAAGCCACCGTGCAGCCTTGGTCCCCCTGCCAGGAGACCCTGAAGCCACCCCCTGATCAGAGCCGGGCTTCCTCCAACTAGTCACCAGGGCGACACACACCAAATCAAAGTCGACACCCCAAATGGGCCAATCAATAGCTCCATTTTCCCTTTCCCACCCTGGCGGGGGAAGGAAAGCTCACTTACGAAGCTTTTTTGTTTTTTTCTCGTCTCACAGGCATGAGAGAGCCCAAAGACATTTGTTTCTCCACTGCCCTCTGGCCTGACATCTCCCCTTGGCAATGTTTCAGGAAACACCTGTGGGGACAGCCAGAGTCCTATCTCCTGGCCTGGCGTCCACCTTCCCCGGGCTCCGGGCAAGGACCACACAGGAGCCGAGAGGCCCGTCTGTCTGCACCTCCGCTTTACAGCAGATACTACCGCGCTCTGCTGGACACTGGGCCCCTGTGGCTGCTCGGCCCGATGGCCGTCCTTCCCTGGGCCCTCACTCTGTTCCCTCGCGGGGTCCGTCTGGGCCCCTGGCCCTCAGGGGTGGCTCCTCACCTCTCCCTTTCCAGCTTCAGTGCAGGCCCAGGCCCGCAGGCCTGAGACAGTCTCCTTGGGGACAGGTCCCCGAGCGAGAGCCTGCCCCCTGCCCCTACAGCTTGGGTGGACGGTGGGCCCCTCCAGTCTCTCCGTGCTTCCCCTGGGCTCTGGGCCCAAACTCCCCACCGCTGACCACCTCACCAAGTATCCTGAAGGCATCTCAAGCCCCAGCATCCTCCCCACACCTGCTCCTCCTCCGTGTCTTCACCTTGGGATGGCCCCAGCTTCCACCGGGGGCCCGAACTCCAGCTACCATTTGGGAGCCCCCCCTGCCCCACTCATGACCCACCTGATGGTTCCCTTCCCCCACCTCCTCCGGGTGCCTGCGGCTGCCCCTCTTTCACGCCTACGTCTTCTACCAGGACCATGGCCGTGGTGCAGACCCCCCGCCCCCAAGGCTGGATCTCAGCCAGGCCACCAACACATCCTCAAAACCGTGACTGAGATCATGCTGTCCCTGCTGAAGACCACCGGTGGCTTCCGTCCTGCTCCATCTCAACGTGGACCCTGCCAGTGACACTGCAGCCACAGGACGGCTTTGCCTCTCACCTCAAACGCTCAAGGCTTTGCATGTGCTGTTCCTTCTGCTGGGAATTCCCGCTCCCATAGCCTCCTGGACCCGCCTCTCCTGGAGAACTGACCCCAGGAGCTCCTGCCTGCCCCTACCTGCCTCCCCAGACTGAGCTCCTGGCGTGGCCTGAGCCCCCTTCTCCCTCGCCTCCCGACAGGCTCTCAGGTCTGCACAGTCGGAGGCTTGATCCGTGTTTGTGGGCCAGCAGTGAAGCAGATCCCGGCTGTAGAGTGAATTCCCCCGAGGGTCCAGCCTCGCCCACCTCCAAGGGCCTGGCCGGCAGGGGGGCAGGTTCTGGCCTCCAGGCGACCTGGGACCGTGGCCTCAGCAAGCCCGCGGCAGGCTGGACTCCTCTGCCAGGAGAAGCCCGCCCTCCGCACCCCGTACCTTGGGCTGGGGGCCCCCACCCCTGCCTAATTAACACCCGGAGCGGCCGTCTGCTTCTTTGCTCCGTCTCATCTCAGACAGTTTTCATGTCTAATCCACCGAGGAGATCTCCTGAAGGCTTTGAAGTCTCTGGGTGCACAAATAAAGATGTCACCCTGGCACATACAGAACTTCTTAATGAGGACGGGTTTGATGTGGAAGCTGTGGCCCGAGGGAAGCGGCCAGGCCTGCCTGCAGCAGGCGGGTGGGGGGAGCTCAGGCTTGAAGCCAGAGCAGGCTGGGGAGGTCTGAGCCTGGCAGGTCCCAGAAAGAAGGGGAGTAGATGGCACTGCTGATGTCCCTCTCATCCCTCCAGGTCAGGGACCCCCAGGTGCTGGTGCCCAAAGCCAGAGGCCTAGATCAGACAGAGAGAGTTGGCTGAAAAGAGAGTGTAGGTCAGGGAAAGGTGCAGAGATGGCACTTTGCAAGGGAAGAGATGGAGCCTGGATGGTGTGAGGGGAGAGGGTGCCTAGAGGGGACCATGGAGGAGATGGGGGTGGGGGAGGGGGAGCAGGGAGGAGATGGGGGCTGGGGGTGGGGGAGGGGGACCATGGAAGGGATGGGGCTGGGGTGGGGGAGGGGGAGCAGGGAGATGGGGCTGGGGGTGGGGGAGGGGAGCAGGGAGGAGATGGGGCTGGGGTGGGGGAGGGGAGCAGGGAGGAGATGGGGGCTGGGGGTGGGGGAGGGGAGCAGGGAGGAGATGGGGCTGGGGTGGGGGAGGGGGAGCAGGGAGGAGATGGGGCTGGGGTGGGGGAGGGGAGCAGGGAGGAGATGGGGGCTGGGGGTGGGGGAGGGGGACCATGGAAGGGATGGGGCTGGGGTGGGGTAGGGGGAGCAGGGAGATGGGGCTGGGGTGGGGGAGGGGGAGCAGGGAGGAGATGGGGCTGGGGTGGGGGAGGGGAGCAGGGAGGAGATGGGGGCTGGGGGTGGTGGAGGGGGACCATGGAAGGGATGGGGCTGGGGGTGGGGGAGGGGAGCAGGGAGGAGATGGGGCTGGGGGTGGTGGAGGGGAGCAGGGAGGTGATGGGGCTGGGGTGGGGTAGGGGGAGCAGGGAGGAGATGGGGTCTGGGGAGGGGGAGGGGGAGCAGGGAGGAGATGGGGTCTGGGGAGGGGGAGGGGGAGCAGGGAGGAGATTGGGGGTGGGGGAGGGGAGCAGGGAGGAGATGGGGCTGGGGGTGGGGGAGGGGAGCAGGGAGGAGATGGGGCTGGGGGTGGGGGAGGGGAGCAGGGAGGAGATGGGGCTGGGGTGGGGTAGGGGGAGCAGGGAGGAGATGGGGTCTGGGGAGGGGGAGGGGGAGCAGGGAGGAGATGGGGGCTGGGGAGGGGGAGGGGGAGCAGGGAGGAGATTGGGGGTGGGGGAGGGGAGCAGGGAGGAGATGGGGCTGGGGTGGGGGAGGGGGAGCAGGGAGGAGGTGGGGGCTGGGGGTGGGGGAGGGGAGCAGGGAGGAGATGGGGCTGGGGTGGGGGAGGGGGAGCAGGGAGGAGATGGGGCTGGGGTGGGGGAGGGGGAGCAGGGAGGAGATGGGGCTGGGGTGGGGGAGGGGGAGCAGGGAGGAGATGGGGCTGGGGGTGGGGGAGGGGAGCAGGGAGGAGATGGGGCTGGGGGTGGGGGAGCAGGGAGGAGATGGGGCTGGGGGGTGGGGGCAGGACAGGGTGTGGAGCATAGAATGCACCAGAATCTCCATGAAGAAATATCTGGTTTGACAAAGCATTTCTGTATTATAGAATACCGCAATATTTGGAAAATGAAAGGAAATTAGGTATTTTTCCTGTATCTTGTAATGGAAGCTACAGAAAGTAGAACTAAACAAATTCTCCAGTCAGGTGGGGCTTGGATTTAAGAAGAGAGTGACAATGACCAGAGCCAGGGCCAGTTTCTCTTGGTGTCCCCGTGCTGCTCTGTGGAGGGCATTACCCCTCTCTGCACTGCAGACCCCAGGCCTCGAGGGGGGGGAGGGAGCTTCTCCCGTCACACAGCTGCAGCAGGCGGCAGGCAGGGCCGGCACCCACACCCTAGCCCTAGCCCAGATCCAGGCTGCCCGACCTCCGCGTCTGTCTCCGCAGAGGGAAGGCCCGCGGCCTGGGTGTCCGGCGCCAGGAGCCCACGCCTGTCTCTGCTCTGCTCCTAGTAACGGGCGGACCTCCACTTTCCTGCACACTTACATGTGCAGAGAACTGATGAGCCTCGCCTGTAAATCCTGCAGTAACCCCAGGACGCCGGCCTTGGTGGACCGACTACAAACATGGATCCAGTTCCTCATCCCTCCTGCACCCTTGCTCCCCTGCCACGCGGTGCAGCCCCTCCCACAGGGTCCCCCTCCCCCGCCTCTGGGCCGCTGGACCCGCTTTACTCAGTGGATGTGGCGGTGTTCTGGTTCCCAGCCCAGGTCTCAGGAGGCCTGTACTTTCCACCACGGCTCCTGCACTGCCCGCTGCCGCATGGACAGGCCAGGCTAGCCTGCGGAGGACGAGACACGCGTGGCCCGGTCACTGCTGCCCCAGCAGTGTCACCAGTCCTGTGAGCAAGTCCCAGCTCAAGCTGAGCCACCAGCTGACTCATGAGCCACAGCGGGTTGTTTCCAAAGCCTCTCTCTGGGGGGTGTTTGCTAGGAGCACCGTTTGTGATGAGACACAACACCGTCCCTTCTTCAGGTTCCAGCTTCTGAACCAGCTTCTGAGCAGTGTGGCTCAGCCCCTCAGAGGAAGAAAGCAAGCGGGTCTCAGAGACAGAGGCACCCCGCGGTGGCCGGGTGGTCTGAGCCCCAGCCGGCCTGACCATGCTCTGAACTCCTGACTTGCCTGGGGCCCTGGGGGCTTCTCCCTTTTGTGTCCACTTCCCTCTCGAACACAGAGGAAGGTTCTCCTGCCTTCTTTGCCAATTTCTCCCCTGTATTCAAGGCTCCGAGGATAATTCACCTGTGAAGACTACCTGGGAGGCCCCCGCCCGCCCCCCTAATTTCTATTTCGGGAAAGAGGGCTTGCTGGATTTGGTTCTGCAGGTCAAGCCTGCCCCGGGGAATCAGGTTGGTGGGAACACAGGACTTTACTGAGTAATTATAGGATTAGGCATCCCCCTCGAAATTAAATGCTACCTCTCCACCTTCCAGAGCAGAATCCCACCCCCACCTGCTACCATGTAATTATCTAGTGAATTACTCCACGGAGGTCTCACGTAATTACACACAAGTGAGAAGCCAGCAGCTCTTCCAGTCACTACAACCGAGGAATTAGCTCTCATTGTGCAAGGCAGCCACGTGGCCGAGGTGCTGCCAGAGCACACGGTCCCCCAGAGCCTTCCTCTCCGCGGCCCAAGAGCCAAGAGCCTGCTCCCTGCACGAGGGGGACGGGTCCCTCGAACGTCCAGGATCACCTGCTCACGTCACCCAGGGCAGCAGGCTGTTAAGAGTGCAGAGCCTGGGCTTCCCTGGTGGCACAGTGGTTAAGAATCTGCCTGCCAGTGCAGGGGACACGGGTTCGGGCCCTGGTCTGAGAAGATCCCACATGCCGCGGAGCAGCTAAGCCCATGCGCCACAACTACTGAGCCTGCGCTCTACAGCCCGCGAGACACAACTACTGAAGCCCGCGCACCTACAGCCCGTGCCCCACAACAAGAGAAGCCACTGCAATGAGAAGCCCGCACACCGAGTAGCCCCTGCTCGCCGCAACCAGAGAAAGCCCGCGCGCGGCAACAAAGACCCAACACAATCAAAAATAAACAAAATACATTTATAAAAAAGAAAAAAAAAAAAAAAGAGTGCGGAGCCTGGGGTCCAGCCACTCACAAGCTCTGTGCCCGCTTCCCGCCTGTCTGTAATACGGGGTGGTTGTCAGGATTAAACGAACTTGTACACGGATGGGGGGGGCTCCTACAACGTCCGGCACAGAGCGAGTCCCAGGAAGGGTCTGCTTCTGGGGTGACGGTGTGTGGGGCCAGAGGCTGGATCCCTCTAAGGCTCAGCTAGACGCAGGTCACTGGTCAGGGCCAGGAGGGGCACCCAGAGAGAGGTGACAGGTGAAGCCAGAGGAGGATGTGCGGCTGAACGTGCTAGCAGCGGGGCTCATGCCAGGAGCCGGCCTGTCACTTCCTCCACGTGGGTGCCTGGCTCATTCAAAGGGGCGAGGAGGGCAGGATTCCCCCCCTCCCGCCACCCCCCCCTTTCTCAGCAGAGCCTGTGGCTGAGACCCCAGGCAGTGGGCTGCTCTCAAGCGCGAGGCCGGCGGGCTTGATGCGGGTCTCCGGCGAGGAGGGAGGAACAGGAGCATCTGGGCCGCGGTACAGAGCAGGGCCCACTTGCTCGCTCCCACTTGCCACCCGGACACACCCATCAGAGTCCCATCTCTGAGGCTGATTCGCTGGTGGCGCTGGGCAAGTTGCCTTGCCTCTCTGAGGTCTGCGGCAAAACAGCTTTGAGAGCGCTGCGGCCACCTCTGCAGGCTGCTGACGCATGTTACGGGCACACGAAGCAAGCGTGCAGCCAATGCTCCGCGAAGACAAAACCAGCCAGGCGTCTCCTCCCTCTGTGGCCTTGTGATCTGACTCACCACCCCCCGACGTTTCCTCTCCTCCTTGAACCATCCCTTCTGCAGGTTCCAGCTGAGACCAGCTGGGCTCCCCACAGCCTTGGGCATGGAGGGGGTGCCAGGGCTGGCAGAGGCCTGCTGGGGAGAGGCCTCCAGCAGCCTGGCTTCTCTTGGTCCTTTTGACCACAACCCACCCCCCAAAAGGATGCGGGCACGTCTCGGGTGGTGCGGGGCTTAGCCTGTGGCAGCCTGCTGCGGAGCCGGGCAACTCCAGCCACCGGGTCCCGTCCCCAAGATGTGCCTCTGAACTAGGAGTGACCAAGGCCTTTCGGTCCATCTAAGATCAGGTTCTGTCCCAAGGCTGGGGAATCTTCCAGCCATGCTGTTAGCGACACTCAAGGGCCTTAGGGCTTTTTCCTGGCTTTGTTTCTTATTGGCCTTGTCCTTTGATCCCGGCTCTGCAGTTCACACCGCCTCCTTCACACCTCCCGGCCCTTCTGTCGTGGGCCCGGGGCTCCTGGCGGCCTCACATCCTTCTTGGACTGAGGCCTGTGGCTAGTCTGCCTCATCTTCCCTCCGCCAGGCTCCGCCACGCCTGCCAGCTGCAGGGGCAGCGGCCCGTCTCCGGGGGTCCCGGCTGGCCCCTGGGCAGGGTCCACCACGTGGGGGCAGAGCCGGTGGAAGTGGAGAGCGCTGCTTTGTGCCTCGGCTCCCCGCACTGCCCTGCCGCCCCCCCGTGTCCTCACCCGCCAGTCTGGTTCCTCCCCTCTCCTAGTTCTGAGCTCGCCCGTGGTCCCAGAACGGCAGTCTGAGGCTCCCCGCTGAGCCGCGTTCCTTTTCAATCCACTCTCCCTCCGTCGCTTCATCATTCTAGTCAGGACGAGGCCTGGGCTGAATGAGGAGCCGCTCAATTCAAGCCGAGTACAAAGAGTATTTTGATGTTTTCATTTCTTTCTAGTTCAGTAATTCGAGAAAACACAGAGTTTTGGTGCTGGTTCCAACAAGCTCTCTAACTACCTTTTAAAACTTTCTGTTGGTTACAAAGTATATACGAGATGGGGCACGACTGCTGACTGGACCCTGGGGCGGGGGTGCCGCTCTGCCCGGGGGGCCGGCTTGTTCCAGCCCTGGCTCCCCCTCCCAACGCCCTGATCTGTTTTGCTCGGGCAAACCAACTAAGCTTCGGCGCCTGGAGAGGCCTCTCCAGGGGAGCTCAGGGCCTCGCTGAGAACAAAGACACAAAGGCAGAGACCCCTGCGCAGCTCAGCTGGTGCCCAAGAGCTCTCCACGGTGCTGAAAGGGCGCAGCAGGTCTCCCCTTCCCCCCTCTACACCTGGAGCCAGCAGAGCCTAGCCTGGCTAATGCGCCAGTAGTCACTCTTCTATCCAGCAGGCAGGGGCCGAGCTTCTAACACAGGCCTTCTTTGTGCTAAGTACTCGGGACCCGTCTTCAAAATAGTGAACTAAGGCCCCTGCCTGCAAGGAGGTCCCAGGCCAGGGTGGACATTCCACAACACCAGCATGAGACCTGCTACAGCGGAGAAATGACCGGGCCACCGGACTTGGGGGTCAAACAAGGCTTCCTGGAGGAGGGCAAGTCCCTCAACTGAGACCTAGTGGTGACCAAGGTTCAGCCAAGAGAAGACGGAGACTACAAGGCGGGCTCAGTGCAGTGGTGCAACGTGCAGGCTTCGGGACCATTTGCACCACCGCCTACCTGTGCAACTTCAGGCAAATTACTTCCCTTTCTGTGTTTCGGTTTTCCCACCTACAAAATATAACTAAAACGATCATACACTTGTATAGGGTTGTTGTGAAGATTAAACACTTTTAATAAATGCCAAGTGCTGAGGTCTGTGACTGGCATACAGCGAATATCTGCTCTGACTGGTGCAAGGCTCAGAGTGCGGGGAACTCTGTGGCTGGAGACACAAGCCACAGGGCACGCGCGGGGTGGGGGTGGTTGCTGAGGCTGCAGGGAGGGCAGGGAGCCGCGCTGAGGGCCGGTTTTCACTCGCAGGGCACTTGGGGCTTTCAGAGGGGTGGCTGTGGAGAGTGCGCTGGGCATGTGTGTGTGTGTGTGTGTGTGTGTGTGTGTGTGCATGTGCACTTAGGGGGGTGTCATCCAGACAGCAGCAGGTTTTGGGGGCGAGGGGCAGGAACTGGCCGAGCCTGCTCCCTCCTGAGTAGCCCTGGTGATGGGTGGAGTGGGGATACGCCTAAGTGCGGTCTTGCATCTTTTAAAAGGCAGTCTTTACTTTTCATATTCTTTTTTTCTACTTCCCCTTCCCCTTCCCCCACAATAGACTTCTCGGAAGACAGTCCAGGTTAACAACCTAGCCTGTATCCTTCTGTATTTTTCGTTGTGTTAATAAAATCCTACACAGACATACATAGCTATACGTACGCACTCCCAGAGTGTTTTGGTCCTTGTTTTATAAAAATGGGATCGTATTATACATACTTATCTTCATATTGCTCTTCTCACTCAACAATACCATACAGAAATCCCTTTAAGCTTATTGGTGGAGAGATCATTAATTTTTTACAGGTGGCCTAATATTCCTCGCCGTGGCTGCTCGGCGGCCCACCTTCCCTGTCACCCTGTCAGGTCCACCTCCCGGTTCCTGCCTCGGCTCCCCCAGCTCCCTGAGCCCGGAGCAGGACACGCTGTTTCACACCTGCATCTCCGTGCCACCTGCTGCCTTCTCCCAGCCTGGTTCCCACGGCTACTCCCAGCCTGTTCTGCAGGGGAGCAGGCCAGCGGGCTGGGTGGGGGGCGAGGGGAGCAGAGAGGTCACGGGAAGGGTGGGCAGCGAACGTGGGGCTAACTGCGCAGGTGGAGTTTGGTCTTGACCCGAGTGGGTGGGTGGGTGGGTGCCCTGGAAGGTCCGAAGTGGAGCAAGGCCTGGGGTTGAGAAGCCCCCTGCTGGCCTGGGGCTGTGAGGCCCAGGAGCCCAGCCCCTCCCTCTCCCGCAGCCTCCCATTCCGTCTCCTACCTCTTTGTCCACGGCAGATCCAGCTGCTTCTCCTCCACTGCCATCAGGCCACCGCGCCTCACAGCTGACCCCTAAGGAGCAGGGGGGAGGAGCGAGTTCACGGCTGGTGGCCCTGCGTCCGAGGCACCGCCGTGCTGTCCCCACTGCCGTCCTGCAGGCCCTGATGCCTCTGCGTTTAGATGGCGGGGGGCACCCCCTCCCACCCGGCTGCCGCCCTCATGGAGCTGAGACCGGGCAGCATGGATGGGGTGGTCCCCACAGGTCCCCAGACCCCCAGAGGCCACTGCTAGGGCCCTAGAGAGCCGTTCCAGCCCATCCCCCGGCCCCCAGGTTGGCAGTTCACAGGGGACAGTAAGGCGGAACAGGGACAGATTTTCAAAGGTCCTGTCTTACCTCTAAGGTTCCCTGGCTTTCATGGAACAGGACACTAGGTTGCTAATGATAACAGGGATACAGAGGTTCCTTTCTCAATCAGTGTTGGAAGTGAAGAAAAATCTTAAGGGAATGCCCACAGCAGGGCCGGTGGAAGGTGGTTGAAATCCAGGGAAGGGCACTTTAGGTCACTCCCAGCTGGGACCGCGCCAGCGAGTGGCTGGTGGCCCAAACCCATCGCCCCCCTACGACGCTGTTTTGAAAAGCTATTGAATTGTGGGGCGTTCCCATAAAAATCTGAATTTTCTGGCTTCTTTAGAAAAATCTGAAAACTCGGCAAAGCCGGGCGCCGGCTTCTCCGGGAGGGGCTGCGGCCTGGGAGTCTCTGGTCCTTCCGGACCGGCCGGCTCACTTCACGGCAGCGCTGCTCGCCTTCCGCGTGGCCACGCGAGTCCTGCCCGGAGGCCGTGCGGGGGGCGGGGGGGCGTCTTCTGGGGAGGGGCCCACGCTCGGCCCCCTCCGGACTCCGGCCGGCCCCCGGGAGGCAGCCGCGTCCGCACAACCAGCCGGGGGCTCGGCCTCGGTCCTGGCGCTGCACCGGCCCCGCTGTCCTGTCTCTGGCCCTCAGCTTCTCCTGCAGGGCGAGTGGAGGCGCGGGGCCGAGGCGGGCCTTCCTCGGGCGAGGCTGAGCGCTCTGCCGTGCGACCCTCCGAGGGCGACAGGGGGCGCCCTCGGCCCACGGGAACGCGCTCCGCCGCGGGACAAAGACGGTGCGCGGCAGCCAGGCGCGGCTCTGACCGTGCCCACTGCGCAGTCCTGTGAGCCCGGCCCAGGTGAGCGCGGCCCAGGTGAGCGCAGCCCAGGTGGCGCAGCCCAGCGCACGCCCACCCCTGCCCCCGCCGGCCCAGCTTCCCCGCAGCCCCTCCCTGGTCTCTCTCCGCCTCTCCCCACATTCGCCCGCGCCCCAGTCCTCTACATCCGTCTCTCCTCTCCACCCCGGGGTCGGTCCCGAACTCCTTCCCAGTCGCCCTGCCCACCTCCTGTCTCTTGTCCTGTCTGTGGCTCTGACTCAAATAGGGCTGGCCTTGTCTCTTTGTGCCCCAAGGGTCTCTGGTTGCCCTCTTTTCCAGGGAGGGGGCCCTGAGGTCTCTTTAGCAGTGGGGGGCGGGGGCGGGGGCAGGAGCACAGCATCAGCCTCGCCTCCCACCACCTCCGTCTCAGGCATCACAGCCTCGGAGCCGCGCCCTGGTTGCCCAAGACAGTCTTCGTGAAAGCACTGGCCCTTACTTGGATTTCCCCCCCCTCCTCCCACCAAGTCCTGGAATTGCCTGGGGACGGGGTGAGAGGCTGGGAGCCAAGGAACGCCTGGCTCACTCTTTGCCAGGTTCTAAGACACAGAATCTGGGCTGAAGCCGCTCTGGGCCGGGGTGGGGCCCGCTTCTGCTCTCGCCTCCACACCCACCTGCCTGAGAGTCTTCCCTTCCCGTCCCCAGTTCTCCACCCGAACCACCGAAGTGTGGGGCTCCACGACACCTTCCACATCTGATCATCCAGATTCTAACGAGATGGACCTAAAATCCCACATTCCCGCTTCCCCCCTCTTAAAAGCAGGTGCTGCCCCCAGTGCTCCAGACAACACAGTGGGGTAGGTGTCAGCGTGCCTGTTTTACAGATGAGGAAGACTGAGGCCCAGAGACCCAAAGGAGCTGGTGCCGGCACAGCCAGCTGGACAGCCTGGGCACTCTCCCTGATGAAGGGCAGGAGGGACCGCAGAAGCACTGCGGAGCCCCCTCCCCTGCTGGGCCCTGCAGGATCCCACACCTGAGAAGCCTTCCTTGCAGCTGGGTGAAAGGGGACACACTGCCAGCGGGGGTCCCTGAAAAGCCGATGCGAAGATGATGGAGCTGGAATTGCAAGGGGCTTACTGCCGGGAAGCCTGTGAAAGATAAGGGAGGAGGGGGCAGGAGTGGGTAGGGAGCCGCAGGCCTTGGTGCAGGTCTGAGTCTTCCGGAAAGAGAGAGGGTAGGAAGAGCCCTGGCCTACAGCACAGCTCCGAGAGGGTCTGGCCGGCCCATGGGGAGTGCTTGGTAGACTGTCCACGGAAATACCCTCTCCTGAGCAGGAACAGCCAGGCCTGGCACCGCTCCACCTTCGGTTTTGGCTAATGAGGTGCCTGGCCTCGGCTTCCTTGAGCGAGCACTGAAGGAGTGAAGGTGTGAGTTGTGTGGGTATTTGGGGGAAAGCATTACAGACAGAGGCACAGCATGTGCCAGGGTCCTGAGGCAGGAGCGTGCCTGGCATCTTCCAGGAACAGCAAGGAGACACTGTGTTAGGAACAGAGTGAGCAAAGGGAGAGGACCAGCCATGAAGGCAGAGATTCTGATGGGGTCAGGTCACGCAGGGCCTTCTGAGTCAGAGGAAGACCTCAGCTTTTCCTCAGGGTGACGTGGGGCCCTCTGGGTTTTGAGTAGAGGGTCAGTGAGCTCTGACTCATATATATATATTTTTAATTTATTTATTATTTATTTATTTTTGGCTGCATTGGGTCTTCGTTGCTGTGCGCGGGCTTTCTCTAGTTTTGGCGAGCGGGGGCTACTCTTCGTTGCGGTGCACGGGCTTCTCATGGTGGTGGCTTCTCTTGTTGCGGAGCATGGGCTCTAGGTGTGCGGGCTTCAATAACTGTGGCTCACAGGCTTCAGTAGTTGTGGCTCGTGGGCTCTAGAGCGCAGGCTCAGTAGTTGTGGCGCACGGGCTTAGTTGCTCTGCGGCACGTGGGATCTTCCCAGACCAGGGCTCGAACCCGTGTCCCCTGCATTGGCATGTGGATTCTTAACCACTGTGCCACCAGGGAAGTCCCCTGACTCATATTTTAAAAGGATCATTGTGGCTCCTGTGCTAAGAGTTGACTGTAGGGGCTTCCAGGGCAGGAGTGGGGGATGCAGCCAGGAGGCTGCAGCAGTAGCACAGGTGAGAGGAGATGGGGGCTTGTCCGGGTGGTAGCAGTCGGGGTGGGCGGAGGGGCCACCTTCGGGATAAGACCCATTAGTGGAACCATTAGGTTTGCAGATTCAGCTCCTCACTGTGTGAGGCTGTGACGTTTGCCTGTTGTGTTGTGGAACAGAGATTTGCAGCCTCCCTCCGCCCTCCCTTGCTGGTCTGGCGCTCACTTCACCCCGTTTCATCTTCTCCATCTTAAGCCATCTTGTTGATTGAACTGTTAATGGTCCAGGAAGACGTGGCCCTTGTCAGAGCCTCGACTCAGCCCGTTTGCTGAATGACTGAATATACCTGCCAAGAGCCCACCTCTGCTCGGGAGGGAATGGCCTGGCCCCGCCCACCTGAGTGGGCACGTGGGCGTGGACGGCCATGTTATCCGACCTGGGCCAAGAAGGCCCGCGGGCTTTGGCTGGGAGCACAGGCATGCAGGGGCCATTATGTGTGCCACAGGGAGCAGGGGTGCGGACACGCTGGCGCTCAGGCCCTGTCCAGAGGCCCTCGCGTTACATTTTTACATCAGAAAACGTACTGGGGCCGAGCCAGCCACTGTCTTGTACTTGCTGGTCTAGGCCTTACAGCCTTTTTGGGGCAGAGAGAAGCCCTGGGCGTCACACAGCACACACATCCAGTCACTAGGCCCCGAACCAAGAGTGCATGGTCAAGCCTGCTGGTCACATCGGTAGATGCAGAGTCAGAAACGCAGAGAGGGTCGGTAGCTCAGCGGGGTTGTCCAGCAAGGGCGGGGTCTAGCTGGGCTTTGAACTGATAGCTGTCTGAGTTCGGAAACAACGCTCCAGCCACTGGCAGTGGCTTTCCTCCAAGCACCTTTCCTCAAAGAGGCTGCGGGGCATGTCTGACCGGCCAGGGCTGGGCCCCCTGCGAGCTGCGTCGTCTGCCCGGCCAGGCACTCTCCTGGCTCTGGCCCTTGGACGACAGCACTTGGCCCCCGCATCTCTCAGCTCCGCTGCCACAGATGGCTGCTCAGTGGGGCTGTGCCACCGTCCTGGTTTCCGAGGGACGGATCTCCAGCCTCAGAGGAGGGTCTCTGCAGGCCCCTTGTCCAGAACAAGGCCCCCTGGCAGGCGGCACTTGCAAACACGGCAGCCCTGCAGGGCAGCCAGCACCCCAGATGGCCTGAGTGTTGACACGCAGAAGGAATGCACGGCTTTTGTTCTCCGGATCAACCAGCTGCTGCACGGAGGCCACGTGGGCCCCCGGGCATCAGCCTTGGATCTGCCGCCTAGGCTTGGACGCCCTTCAGCAAGTCACTTAACCTCTCTGGGCCCCTGCACTTCATCTGTGGAGTGAGGGAGGGGTTTGGCTGCACAGCTCGGAGATGAGCTCCTGGCTGACATTCTGACGCCAGCCTCGCACTCATGCCGGTTTCACTGGCCCTCTTGAACATACACATAAATATTCTTTTTACTACCACATCAGAGTGAACAGCAACGCTTGGCAATTAATGCATTTTCCCCCCAAGACTCAACTCTTCACAAAGTTTCAAGTGCCTGACTTTCATTTCGAATAGGTGGCTGTCAGGAGGAGCTGCACGGCTCCTAAAGAGACTCACAGACGTTGTAATTAAAGACGCCAGTCTTGACGGGTAGCGGGAGAGGAGGGGGATGTGACGGTGAGAGTGGAGAAGGGAGGGGGTCCGGGGCCCAGCAGGATGAGAGCACAGCCAGAGAGGTGTGCCCGCCGCGTGGAGAGCTTGGTGTCAGCGTCGTGCCCAGAGGGCCACTGCTGATAACGGTGGTGCCAAGGCTGAGGTCGGTGCCTGACAGTTGACAAGGCACTTTGACAACCTCTCTCAGGATCCTGCCATCTTCCAGAAAGGCAGGTTTTATTAATCCCATTTTGCAGGTGGGAAAACTAAGACCAAGGGTCAGAGCCCTTATTTTGGCTACAAACTGATACTCTACACCACAGACTGAGAATCTCCCTGACCCAGGCTGAGCCCAGTTAAATTGCAGCAGGTCCACTCCCAGGGTCTGAGGTGGATGGACGCCAGGGATGCGGGTGACCCAGACCAAACCCCTCTCTGCAGGGGGCAGAGCTCAGAGTTCCCAGCCATTGGCCGTGGCCTTACGGGAGGAGGCCCTGAGGGGTGGCTGGGGGCACCCCGGCCCGTCCAGGCTCAACCCAGGGAGCACGTGTGTGAACTCTGGAGCAGAGCTGAGGGACGCCCCTCCTAAGGGGCTTCTATGTCCAGGTGCACACGGTGTGCAGAGCGGCGGTGGCCTCCCTAGCCGGTGCTTTCCCCCACGGACACGTGCCCCTCCTGCCACCCCAGGTGGGTCTGGAGGAACCTGCCGTCTGCCGGCGGCTGGTCCCTGAGGGCTGGCTGTCCGAGTGCCTGGCGTGGCCTGGCCTGCCGGTGTCAGCTTGGTGGGTTCCGGCGCCTCACCCGCGCCCCCGGGCCTCTGAACGAGGTGCGGGATCACGTGGCCGAGGAGGAGCTCGGCACGGATGGGCTTCCTCCTCTTCCCTGTGACTCTGGCCTCGGCCATCGGGCTGGTGGGCTCCCCTCCTCCCCCGTCATGGGCTCCCCCTCTGACAGGCACCTCATTAGCAGAGTCTCTGTAAATAACGCCAGCCAGTTAGAGATACAGCGAGGTAGCTCATTAAAGCGCTCTGCTCAGCTCCCTTCCCAATTAGTGCTGCCGCCAGGACCGCGTGTGACAGGGCGCCCTTGGCGTGCTGTGGGCCCATCACCCCGGGGGGCAGTATCGGCAGCCCTGGGACTTGAGAAGGCAGCACACCTCTCCCCACCCTGCAGCCGGCTGGTTGGGGCGGCCCTGTAAGAGAAGTGGGGGAGATGCAGGCGCCAGTGCCCACGGGGCTTGGGGGCACAGGGCGTAGCCACCCCAGGTACCCACAGTGGACCCAGACGGCCGTTTGTTTCGGCTGGAGGGTCTGTCCCCCGCGTTGGACACTTCTATGGTCCATTTGCCAGCATTCTTGGACCCAGGTTTACACTCCAGATTGCTCTATCGAAGCTTACCTGTCCCATGTCCTTTCTCCTCAAAGTCTTTCTCTTACCTTCTTTCATGGGACCTCAAACTTTTCACAGAAGCTTCTGGGGACAACACTCTTCTCCTTGGGTGCTGAAGTCATTGGTGACAACAATGGAGGGAACTTCGGGCTGGAAAGGAGGAGAAGAATGAGCTGGAGGAGGCCGTGAAAGGCAGGGTGATGGCATTCCCAGGACTAGCCTTCCCAGACTGCAGTTTTCTCCACTTTTTAATTTTTTTTAACACGTGAAGAAACAGACTCGGAGAGGCTCAGCCACTTGCTCCAGATCACACAGCTGGTGGTCTAGAGCCTGTCTTGGGATCTGATCACCTCAGCGTGGCTTAGCAGTGCAGCAGGTTAATGGGAGCAGAGAGACCCTCCAGGGCCCCCCGCTGCCCTTCGGTAGATGAGCACAGCTGACCCCTGATCCATCCTTTCCCCAGTGAGGTTTCGCTACACCTGACCACACTTCCTTCCGTTTCACGTTGGGAAGGAAGCTGCTCCCAATTTCTTTCCCTCTTGCTGAATCGATAGCTTAGCTGGGCAAGGCAGAAAATGAAATTTACATTCAATGGTTTCCATGGCAACCACAGTGCTGGACCAGCTTCTCTTGCTCTTGGGGCACCGTGTTCTGAAAAGAGCCAGGTATCGAAGACTCAGCTCCCCGAGAATGTGGCAGGGGGTTAAACAGAACTGGAAGGGACTTGGGTCCCCCAACCACCTCTTTCTCTGGCTCTGTGTTGTGTGGGGGAAGGGACAGGAACCCTCCTTTTTTCCAGCATATCAGAGGAGCAAATCGCTTGCACCCCATCCTCAGCATCACCATGGCTCACATTTTTAAAGCTCTGCTCCGTGCCAGGCTTTGTGCTCAGTGCTGAAGCATTATTTCCTTTCATCTTTGCTTCAGTCCCACGAGGTAGGTACTGTGGTTATCCCACTTTAGAGATGAGGAAATTGAGCTGAGGGAGTATTATAAACCTTGCTCAGAGGGTCAGAGCGCACATCTGCTTGATCCCGGGACTGTGGTCTTAAGCATTCCGCAAGAGGAGAATGAATTCAGAGCTCACTCCAGGGAAGCGGGAGGGAACCAGCTCCCTTTCTGCCCCCCGGCCCTGTGGTCTACAGAGAGGGCTGGAGCACCCAGGCTGAGAGCTCGGGTCTGCAGCCTGGCAGCTCAGGTGTCCTCACACATCTAGTGTGGGCCTGGTCCTCAGCCCTGAACGAGGGATTAAACACAGTGTCTACTTCCCAGGGGTGCTGATTGCATTAAAGGAGATAAAACCCTGCAAGCGCTCAGGCCATGCCGGGCCCGGGGTCCATCCTCAGTGTAACTCTCCTACTTGCAGCTGGGGCGGGAGGCAGCCATCAGCACACGTGTCCGTGTTTTCCTGAGGACGGGAGAAGCCCGGGCGTCGGAGCCCAAGGGAGGTAATCAGCGGGGCTTCCTGGAGGAGGCAGACGCTGAGGCCGAGTATGGCAGGGAGGAGTGAGGGTGTCAGGTACTAGCCGTTCTGCCCACTCGGCACCTGTTCCTCTCCCATCTCCCCGCTCAGACCCTTTCTCTTCTGCCCTCAGCCTGTGCGCGGAGGGGCTGACTCTGCCCCGGCCCAACACCTAGGCATGGGCACGTGACTTGGTCCCAGCCAATGAGACACCGGCATCTCCCAGCTATAGGGATTGGTTGGGAGGTGGGCACATGGCTCAAGCAGAGCCAATCGGAGTCAAGGCATGTCAGACCTGAGGGTTTTGCTGGGCCGTGGGGAAAAAGACCCCTTCCCTCCGCTGGGCAGGCGGTGCTTAGGTTGCTAGCATGCAAGCCTGAAGCTGCCGGGGGCGTCTCCGCCCCCAAGAGGGGAGAGCCTGCGTGAGAGTGAAGCCAACACAGAGCAAAGTGTAGCTTAGAAGTGGCAAGAGTGAGATTCCTGGCAGTGTTCCTGGATCCAGCTGTGCCTGAAGCCCCAAGGCTGTTCTGGCACATGAGCCAATGCCTCTCACAATCAGGAGAGCCCTCCTTAGATACAAAAGGAGTGGCAGCAATGGGCTGAGAGGGTGGCAGGCACCTGTTCACGGAGTCCTAAATGCCTTACTGGGCAACTCAAACTTGCAGGTGGTGGGAACCCTTGATGATAAGCAGAGAACTGATATGATCAGTCCAGGCTCCTGAAAGACCCTCTGAGGAATTACCTGGTCCAGTGTCGGTAGTGCCCTGGTTGAGAAATGCTGATTTAACCTGCCTAGGGGTTTCACATGTAGCAAATGAGATTACAGGACATACTGCCTGACTGTCTACTTACACTAAAAAAGCATTTATTGTTTACCTGAAATTCAGATTTAAGTGAGAATCCTGTATTTATCTGGCAGCCCTAACCCACCTCCCACTGATGGAGACGTGGGTTGTTCCCGTCCTTCCTATTACACACAGGGTAGGAACAGTGAAAGTTGTCACATATCTCATTTCGTTCGTGTGCAAGGATGCCTATAGGATGAGTTCCTCAAAGTGGAATTATTGGGTCAACGATGGAATTTGTAATTTTGATGGATTCTGCCAGTTTCCTTTCATTAGGGTGGCGTCACTTTACACTCCCACCAGTGATGTGCGAGGGTGCTTGTTTCCCCACAGCTTTGCCAACAGAGTGTATTACCAAACTTTGGGATTTTTGCCATATTGGTTGGTGGGAAATGTGACTAGAAAACTTTCAAAGCGTTGTGAGCAAATTCAGGTGGAAGATGCAAATAAGGAAAATTTGCCAGATTCAGCCCCTGACAAACCAGTTTGCTATTTCCACTGTATGCCTGTTGTGTCCAACACTCTCTACAGCTGTGTGAAGTGACACTTCCAGCCCAGAGAGGTTAAGTAACCTGCCCAAGGTCACACAGCTGGTGAGGGGTGGAGTAAGTCTATGATCTTCCAACCATGGTCATGCTGAGGTGGACCAGGACGGGCGTGGCAAGCTCATCCTCTCCTCCCAAGTCTCTCCTGAAGCTCCCTCTTGTCGCACGTTTGATCACCCATCCAGCTGGGCCACTTGTCTGATGCATATGGCGTTAGCAGCAGCTCTGGCCCAAGAGGGAGTGCAGAGGGCCTTGTTGAAGGCTGGACAGTCTTGTTTGACTCAGCTAATTGGTTAAATGGATTTTTCTACATGTGCAGCATTGAGCTTTCTGCTTCGATAAGACATAATATTAATTTTAATTAAATCTCTGAAGGCCTGGCCAAATATTTCCATTTTCCGAGCATGTCCCTTGATCACGGAGCTTATATTGCCTTGAGACAAGATCGCTGGGAGGAGCCACCCTCCCTCTGCCTCTGCCTCCTGCTCTGAGTGCAGGGAAACGGACGGGGCCGGGGCCGTCAGGAGGGAAGCGGGAGGAACTCAGGAATGCAGGCCCTACTGTGTGCCAGGCACTGCGCTTGGGACTTTCCACACGTTGTTTAATCCAAGAACACAACGGACGTTTCCATCCCTGTTTCAGAGCTGTAAACACTGGATCAGAAAAGCAAGACATTTGTCGAGGATTTCAAAGCTGCTGAGGTCATGCTGATGACGTCTGAGGTTTGGGGACCCCTCGTACCCACTCCTGCCGTCTGGTGACATCACTTTGATGTTCCCGTAGGGACTGCCCTGCCCCCCTCAGTACAATTCTGGCTGAGCTGACCGAGCCCTGACCGTTCAGGGCACTTTATCCCTCAGCCACAGAGACTGGATTAGGAAGGGCGTGGGACCCACACCTGCCCCCAAGGTTTGATTCTGGGCCTTTGATTGCAAGAGCTGGGAAAACATCGCTCTTCCTACTGAGTCTGGAACTGGCAGAGCTGCCACACGGAGAGACGCCGGCACTGGGAAACTGGAGCCAAGGGGTGGAGCAGCCGGGAGAAGACGGACACGATGCACGAGGTGGTCTGGAGGGAGACCCCCTTGCCCCTCGGAGTTATTTAAACCTCCTGTTCCCCCTCCCCGTCCCCCCCATCCCACGTCACAGAAACCACTGTGAGTCAAACACAGAGCGGATTGCACTCCAGCTCCAGCTGGAAGAGGCGGCGCACCATGAAAATGACCCTTCTGGTCAGAGGACCATCTCAGATCTGGCTTCCCGCCTGCCCGGCTCTGACCTGTCTCCCTGAGGTGGCCCAGCTCCTCGTGCCCTCTGACCACCTGCGGGGCCCTGGCCGCCTCTTCGGCCCTTCAGCTCCTGTTCTGGCCCTTGGTCCCGGCCGCCCTGGGGCCCCGGCCTCTCACCCGGGGGCTGGAGTGCACTCTGGTGTTGAGCCCAGACCCACGGCTAGGGGAGGGTCCAGCTGCCCAGAGACCTCAACGGCGAGGCAAGATCCAACCCCACGCAGGGTGTGTGAACACACACACACACACACACACACACACACGTCCCCTATGCAGCCATTTGTGCGGTAGCTGCGGGGAGGGGTCTGGGGGTCACACTCAGAAACATGCGGTAACGGATTGCTGGGGGGGGGGGAGGAGGCGGGGGGGTTGTCTTTGCTGGCAGAATATCTTCCTGAATAACCTGAGTTTTCTTAAAATGAGCAAATTGGAAAAATATGTATTCATCATTTTCTTGTTTAAAAGTTAACTGTAAATGGAACACATATGAACGACTGCAAAAAAAAATTGTAACAAATTTCAAGCAAAATGTAATCAATACCTCCCCAGGGAGAATGGGAGCACTCTTTTTCCCACAGCCTCTCCAGCTCCAGAGACCATCAACTCTTAAAACTTTTACCAATCTAATGGGCAAAACCTGAAATTAGATTTTTTTACTTAACCTGTAGTTTCTTGATTAGTGAGACTGAGCTGCCTTTCACTTGTTCATGGGTGTTTGTTTGCCTCTGTGTGTGAATTTCCTGCTCACATTCTTTGCCATTGTTTCCACTGAGTTGTTTGTCTTTTGCTTATTATGTCAGGGGCTCTTTATCTTTGTGAATATTAGTGCTTTTCCTGCAATAAATGCTGTAAGTGTCCTCTCCCGGGCTGTCAATTGTGTTTGAAATCTGTTTATGGTGTCGTTTCCCATACAGACCTTTCTGTTGCATGGGCTCAAAAGGGCTCCTTTATGGCGCCTTGGTCTTTGGTTTTACTTAGAAAGACTTTCCCCTCCCCCCCAAGTTCAGAAGTTTATGCCACATTTTTTCCCTTGTGCTTTTATAGATTCTTTATGTTCACAATTTTGATCTCCCTGAAATTTATCGTTGTGTGGCTGTGAAATGGATTGCCCATTTTACTGTGTCCAAGATTCCCGTTTCTTCACCAGACTCTTTCTGAACTTTCTGTGCTGTTTCATCGCTACTGCTGTTGCTATCATTACTATTATTAATTTGGGGGCTATTCTTGTGCCCTCCACACGAGGCTGAGGAATCAGTTTGTCAAGCTCTTCAGAAAAACTCTGTTGGGTTTTTGATTGCTGTTACATTGAATTAATTTATTGGTGACTATGTTTATTTATTGGACACCAGAAGTAAGACATTCAGTCAATTATTGCTCCTCATTTCATGGCCTACTAACATCATCCACGCCATGTCTACTTCTTATTTTATATTAATTGTTTTTGCCTTTTCCCCCTGATCCCCACACCTATATAAACCCCTACTGATTTGTTAGATACGTGTCTTTGGATAGTTATTGATCCTTATAAAATATTTAGTATTGTTTTGTATCAAAGTATCAATAGTATAGATTTTCCTAACCATCCTGATGTTTTAAGGTACGTCCGCGCAGCTGCCTGTCTATTAAGTTCCCCGCTTCTAGCAGCTGCGCAGTACTCTATTCTTCCGCAGCATCTACCCCAGTTTTCTTAGGCGGCCCCCTGGTGATGCGCCCCAAGGATGCTTCCAAGCCCTCAGATTCCACAGACACCGCTGGGGTCAGCCTCCTCACGTGGCCTCCTGTGGACGTCTGCGCACGTCTCTCGAGGCTCTGCGGCCAGCAGCAGCCTTGCTGCATCGCCTAACTTCCGCTGAGTGCCGTCTGACTGCTCTGCAGACTGGCTGTGCCCGCTTTTACTCCCAACCAGCGTCTGGGTCTTCCTGACTCCCTGAGTCTTTACCAATGTGGATGTTTTCTGACCTGCTAATTTTTGCCTCTGTGGTGGGGTAACTGAATGTGCATTTTCTGATTACGAATGAAGTCAAGCGCCTCTCCACACGTCCTTGACAGCGACTTGGCTTCCTCTGCAATGAGTTGTCCAATCATATCCTTTTGCAGTGAGATTGGTTATTTCGTGGTTAATTTGTAGGAGTTTTCCTTGCATATTCTTGGGTCTCAGCTATTCCTCAGCTGTCGCTCGGCAGTATCTTTGACTATGTGTCTTTATCGGGCAAAAGTGCTTGCTTGTGATGGGGGCGAATCCCTCGATGTCCTTACCTTATGATTTGTGTTTTATGTCTTGTTTAAGAACTCTTCATCCTTAGACCACAACTGTATTCTCTCACTTGCTCTCCCTGTTAGCTTTACAGCTCCATCTTCCGTATTGAGGTTCACCCTCGTAAATGATCAATTTGTATTTCACACATGAAGTTCCCCTGAGCCCATGGTCCAAGGTAGGGACTCAACTTTATTTTGCTACGTGTAACGAGCCCTTTCCCCACTGCTGTCCTCTCTCCTACACAGAGCAGAGGTGTTTGGCAGGCCTCCTGAACTGATTTCTGATCTGGAAGCAAATACATCTCACATGTTTGTGTATAAAGGGTGGTGGCCTGTGGGCCTGGGTGTACAGCTTTTATCAGGCTGAGGAAGTTCCCATCTAGTAATTCTTTTCTTGGAGTCCTTATCACGCATAAATAGGTATTGAACCTTAAAAAATGCCACTTCTCTGTCTATTGAGATAACCATGTGACTTTCCCCTTAGGCTATTAAAGGGTGGCTTGCATCGATAGATTTTCTCGTGTTAAACCATCCTTTCATTCCTTGTATAAATACCATTAGGTATGTTATTGTCGTAAAGTGAATCGTTCATTGAGGTGTACCTTGCATAGAGAAGAGAGACGGGATAGTAAGTGAGCACAATTCTTGATCAAGAGACAGAACATGACCGTCTGCCCAGAAGACAACCCAAGAGTAACCATCCTTCTTTCCAGCACAACTGATGGCTTTGCCTGCTTGTAAATTGTATAGAAATGGAATCATAGGATAGACTAAAATATGTTTTTAAGTTAAATTAAAATACGTATTTAATTAAAATACGTTTTCAGATACACAGTTGGGTTTGATTAGCAAATACTAGATTTAGAATCTTTGCGTCTGCGTTTGTAGGTGACATGTCTCTGTGATTTTCTTTACTTGTCCTGACCCTTTCCAATTTTGGAACCAGTATTCTTCTCACTGTGTAAGATGACTAGGGCAGCTTTCTCTCTTTCCTTAGTTTTGGGAACAACTTGTCGATTATTGGGATCTTCTGTTCTTTGAAAGTTTGGTTGAACTCACTTGTGAAATGATTTTGGCCTGAAGTTTTTGGGAAAGTATGTATTTGATATCATTTTAGGTTCTTTAATGGTTATTGATCTATTTACATCTTCTATTTCTTCTTGCTCCGATGCTGGCATTTTATACTTTGCCAGAAATTTATCTATTTTGTCCAGGTTTTCAAATTTGTTAGACATACAGCTGTTCATAATATTCATTTACTTGGAAATTTTTCTTATGTCTGTAGTCATTTTCTCTTTTTTGGTCTATATTTTATTTATTTGCAATTTTCTCCTCTTTTCAGAGATGTGAGAATTTTGAGAAGTTATCCTTTTGTTCCTGATTTTGCTTTATTACATTATTGTTAGAGACTGGTTCATATGATATTGATTTTTAAAAAATTTAGACAGGCTTCGTTGGTGCTTTAATACATTGTTGATTTTGTGAATGTTCTGTATGTGCTCAGAAATCACACATTTTCTCTTTATGGGGTGGAACGTTTCACATAGATTAGCTTATGCTTGTTGTTTGACCTATTCATGCTTGTGAGAGAGTTAAAATATTCAACCACAGTTTTGGAGTTACCTATATTTTTCCACAGTTCTTTCACTTGTTATACATTTTTGAGGCAGTATTTTAGGCGAACATATGCTCATTATTAGTATTATATATTCTCAATCCATTGTTTTTTAACAAAATAAAATGCCCTCTTTTGTCCCTTAGGAAGTTTTTGCCTTGGGTCCTCTTTTTTCGCCTTTCTGATATTAAAGTTCTGTGCTGACTTTCATTCCTTATTTGCCTCTTTCTATTGTCATCCCTTTTATTTCCATCTTTTTAAGTGTGTCTCTGGTATAATCCACATTATTCGATTCTTTAAAAAAAAAAAAAATTCCTCTAAGACTCTGTGTCTTCTGTTTGGTGCCATTACCCTATTTATACTTAGTTTAATCCCAGTTACATTAGGATCTATTTCTCCCAAATTCCTTTTTGTTTTCTGTTTATCATATATCTTTTATTTTAAAAATTTTGCCATATTTCAACAGATAGACCATATTTTGTGCTGCTGGTTTGAAAGTTGGGCATTCTGTTTAAATATTTTAGTGCTTCCGCCAACATGTAGACTTTTACTTAGAAGTGTTTTTACCCAGTGCTGTACATTCTCGGTCAGAGCAGCTTATGCTTCCAGAGGGAATGAACTTGGCGGGGGTGGGGGCATCACGGGAGCCACCATCACGGGGAACTCGAGGACCAGCTCAGGTAAACAGGTGGCCGCCAGCAATTCCTTCTCTGCTGAACCTGTTGCTGTCCCTCGAAGCACCAGGGGTGGGGTCAGTTCCCTCCCTCTGAATCTGGGCTCCACCCTATTAATATTATATTTAGATTTTTGGAAAATCCTTAATGTGTGATATGGGTTTACATAGCTCTATTTTTTATATATTCTCGCCTAGTTCTCTTAGAAAGAGGTGGAAAGGTTTCCACCTACCTCCATGCTCTTAAATTGGAAACATTTTTTTAACTTTCTTTTATGAACTACTTTTCAGTTAAAAGGTAAATCAAAAGGAAGATAAAAATTACTTAAAAATGAGCAATGAGAATATAATATGTCAAAATTTATGCCCTGTTGAGAATCAAAGCACATGTTTATCTTAGAACAAAAATGCATTTACTTGGAAACCAAAATGGCTTAAAGTCACTAAAAGTTAGCTGAGAGTTCCCCAAGACCACTTTAATTTTTTTTAACTCTAGGGATGAACATATAAATATACATGTAAATTTAAAAAACGGGCCTGAAAAATGCTTTCCAGACTACTCACAGAGATTAGTCCTAAATAGGAAAATGCAGTTGGAGAGAAAGGGAGTAATTACAAAGGGACACCTTTCTTTATGTTTGATTCTATAAACTTCTGTATTGATTGACTCTTTTACAGGGAGAATATATTTCTCTATTGCCTTTGCTTTGTAAAACCAATTTTTAAAAAATTAAAAAGATCATGCCAAACACATTTTCCAAACACAATGCAAATAAAGCTGGAAATTAACAAGCGGGTAACATCCCCAAATCTATCCACTTGGAAATTTAAAAACAAATCTAACGTGAATTAAACAATAAATCAAAACTGAATTACCAACTATTTAGAAATGAACAGTAATAAAGACACTGCTTATAAAAACCCACAGGATACCGCCCAAGACGTGTGTACTTAGAGGCCAATGAATAGCTTTAAATGCGGTCATTAGAAAAGAGGAACATTGAAAAAATAAGGAAACTGAGCGCTTACCTCAATAAGCTGGAAATGAACATCAGAATAAATTTAAAGAAAGCAGACAGAAGAAATTAATGAAATAAAATAAAACAATAGTAGATCTGGGCTATAAAAATGAAAGATAATTCTTTGAAAAAAATTGATAAATAGACAAAACTAGCAAGACTAATCAGGAAAGCATACCACTAACCATAAAAATGACGAAAGGGCGTTACAGATACACAGATATGTTAGGAAATTATAGGAAAATGAAAATTTTTTTGCCAATAAATTTGACAATCTATAAGGTGAACAATTTTTAGGAAAAACCGTGCACACACAAAATAGCAGACACTGCCAGCGGGCTCACACCCTCACCGCAGTCCTTCCAGCCGGCCTGTCTCCACTGCATGGGGAAAGCTGGAGACTGCATTTCCACGCGCCCTTGAGCTGCGGGTGGGTGCGTGCCTGGACCTAGCCGGGACTCCAGGGCTGAAAGGCAGGGGTGGGAGCAGGTTCCTGCCAGAGACCAGCTCCTGTGGCAAAGGTGCTCGGTTGCCCTGGGTGCCTGGTGGCAGGTGGCGAGGGCCGTGGGGCTTCTGCGAGGAGGGTCTCTTAGAGGGGTTGGGAATTGCGCTGCACTCTTGTCTATGTCCCTCAGCCTCCCAGAAGTTCCGGAAACTCCCCAAACCCTGTAAAATGCAGTTTTCTGCCTTGATTAGCCAGTTGTGGTCTATGACCAGGAACTCTGGCTAATGCACCAAAGTTGATTCAAGAAGAGGGAAGGGAAAAAAAAAGGAAGAAGAAGAAAAGAAAAAAAGAAGGCATTGGGTCCAGATACCTTTATGGGGAAGTTCTCCCAAACCATTAAATCACAGATAAGTCCTATGCCGGAAATCCTGATTTGTGGGTTCACTCTCCCAGTTTTTATATGTTCTTAACGAATTCAAGCTACAGTCCAACCGCAGGCCAGTGCAGTGTAAGGTGACCAAACAGGCTTCTGGACTGGATTTTGCTCGTGGGGGCTACAGTTTGCCCTTCTGAGGTGGTCCAGACCCTCACGGTCAAGATGAGAAAATGGGGCCCAGAGGCTGGGGAAGCCTCACTCGTTCATTCCCCGAGTCTTCCCTCGTGCTCAAGCTGTTCTAGGCCTGGAGCAAAACAGACCCCACAGTCACAGAGATCTGGGGGCGCCCTCCTGGCCGAGCGATGGCCCGTGCAAAGGCCCTGAGGCAGGAGCATGCCTGTCATGCCTGGGAGGCTGCAGTCAGCACCCCGGGAAGAGGAGTCAGAGGAGTGACGTCAGACCTGAGGAAGGGACGGTGGGAGGGAGGCCACCAGTGCCCAGATGAGGGGCTCGGGCCGGGGGGGGGGTGGCTGGGGCATGGGGTGGGTCTCCCAGATGTGTAAAGGTAGGGCTGACAGCAGTTGTGGATGGGTTCCATGTCGGGGTCGGGGGGCAGAGGCGTCAAGGGTGGCGCCCCGGAGATGCAGGCCAGGCCCCGAGTGTCCTGGGAGGCCAGGCTTTCCCAGGCCAGGACGGGGTGTGTGTGTTGGGGCAGGGGGCCCCGGGCCACAGGGCTCAGGGCAGAAGGGGACAGTGTGTGGGGAAGGGGAGGTGACGGGTGGGTGGCAGAACTGGGAAGGTTTCTGGCCCTGATGATGCCGCTAACTGCATTTCTAAGCACATCTTTTTTTTTTTTTTTTTAATTCCCGTGATCGGAAGTGCAATTTTGCCGCTATTGAAATACAATGTGCCTTCTCTTTCTTGGTCTCTCTGCTTTAATTGTGAACCCCTGGCTCTGTGCCTCGGTGCTGGCCGGCTGGCAGATTCATAATTTCAGGCTGACACCATAGTAACCACTTAGATTGATTCAAGATTCCAGTGTCATCCCTGGCTACGCCTGGGTAGAACGGGGGGGATGGGGAGGGGGGCCTCTGAAGACGGCTCCCCGCAGCAACAGCAATTATCTCTTCCTCTCCAAGGAAAATGTGCACAGAAGGTTTGGCCTGGCCTCTGTGGTGACGGGTTGGTTTGGGGAAACTGGGTCTGCTTGTTACTTCTCCTCCCGGCCCCGGGCCCCCAGGCGGTGACAGGGGCAGTGGCAGCTGTGATGACAGAGGTGGGGCCGGCACTGCAGGGATAGCACTCGGCTTGGGGAGACGGGCTCCCGGCACGGCTGCCCGCCTGGCGCCGCACCCCAGCCCGGGGCCCCGCAGGCCGAGGCTCCCCACCGCTCAGCGGGGCCTGGGGTTGCCCTGCCTTCCAGCCCCTCCAGCGCGGGCTCATGTGGTCTCTGCAGGTGAGACGCTGAAGCCGCTGCCCTAAGCTGTGAGCCCAGCAGCTGCCGTCGCCCACCCTCCCGGCTGGCGCTGGGCCTGCCTCGGCCTCCCCGTCCCTCCTCCAGACACCCCGTGGGCTGTGCCCACCGCTGCCGCTGGACTGTGCTCCCTGGGCAGCCTGGGACGGACCGCGGCACCACCAGGCCTGTGATTCCCCCCCTGTCCGAGCCTCACTTTGCTCATGTGTGAGATGGAGACCAAGGCAGCCCCTCCTGGCAGGGGTGTGAGGGCCCAGGTCCCCAGGGGACTCCCAGGGCCTCTCTGGACAGCGCGGCCCCCCTGCTTCCCCCAGGGTACGCCTGGCGGGGGCGGGGGGGCTCCTCCGGGCACAGCGGGTCCAGGCAGGCGCTAACGTCAGCTTCTCCCCGCGGTTCTGCTTTGTCTCCTGCCGGTGGCTTGCGGTCCGCTCCCTCCCTGGAGGGGGACGTGGCTGTTGACCGTGGCAGGTTTACTTCCGGCCGGTTTAGCAGAAGGAATCTCTGCCTCAGCCCAGGGTCAGTCCCTGGTGGGCCCTGCATGGCCACGGGTCCTGCATCCCCCAGCCTGCTCCCCGCCCACCGACCATCACTGTTTCCACGGGCGGAGTGATCTACAGTGGGCCTGCCCCAGGAGGCATGGCTCCAGCAGGGGCTGGGGTGTGCGTCGCGTTGGGGGATCTGGAAAGGTTTTGTTCAAATAGCAGCAGAGTTCTAGGGCTCTGCCAGAAAGACAGGGAGCCGGCACTGGTCCTGCTTCCAGGGACGTTTACTTCCCCATCACTTCTTTTTTTATAAATTTATTTATTTTATTTTATTTTATTTATTTTTGGCTGCGTTGGGTCTTTGTTGCTGCGCGCAGGCTTTCTCTAGTTGCGGCGAGCAGGGGGCTACTCTTCATTGCGGTGCGCGGGCTTCTCACTGTGGTGGCTTCTCTTGTTGCGGAGCACGGGCTGTAGGCGCAGGCTCAGCAGTTGTGGCTCGTGGGCTCTAGAGTGCAGGCTCAGTAGTTGTGGCACACAGGCCCAGGTGCTCCGCAGCATGTGGGATCTTCCCGGACCAGGGCACGAACCCGTGTCCCCTGCATTGGCAGGTGGACTCCCAACCACTGCGCCACCAGGGAAGCCCCCCCCAACACTTTTTGAGCGTCAGGACGCTGGGGGCCCAGGTTTTATGTCCAGATGGGGAAACTCAGAGTCACGGTTTCATTGAAATAGTCAGGAAGATGCGATTCAAAAATACTGTGTGTCATTTGTCTCCAAAGCCGGTACGTTGTGTTGAGCTGGCGAAGAAGGCCTGGGGAGCTGTGGCTTCCATGTTTGGGTGAGCTGTGGACATGCGTGACCTCTGTTTCCAAGCAGAGGGGCGTTGGTGGGGCTCCTCTAAGGGGAAAAGCCAGGTTCATTATCTCTTGATTCTAGTAAAAATTGACCTCCTCACTAGAGAACATTGGGGTAAATACTCAAAAGCAGAAAGACATTATCAGAGGATGGGGGGGGCCCCATTTCCCCTTCCCCTAGGATTTAGCGACCCCAGATGGGCTGAAGCCATGTCGCCTGCCAGCTTCAGCCTCCCCTCTGAGCCACTTCCTTCCGTGAAATGGGTGCAGGATGGGTTTGTGGGAGGACGGTGCTGGGCCTGGCTCGGGAGGGGCTCCGGGAGCAACAGCTGTTAGTGTTCTGCTCTCCCCATGATGCTAGAAACACTTTCTCACCACATTTGAAAAAGCCGTTCTGTGGTGGAGATTTTGAGACCCAAGATGAGCCACCTTCCACTGCTGCCTGGAGGCCCCGCTGTGCCCTCGGGCGAGCTGGGGGCCTTCCGCTCCCGAATCCCCACTCGCCAGGCGTGCCAGCCAGCGGCAGGGCAGTGGGGGTCTTGGGTTGAGCTGTGGGCTCCCCCTCCCCAGGAGAAAGCAGGGCTCCCGGCAGATGGAGGTTTGTGGGGGAGGGGACAGTTGTGGCAGGATGCACTTGGCCCGTTTCCTAGGAAACCCAGTGAGGGAGAGGGAGGAAGGGCCGCTGGCTGCTCCTGGGACTCTCAGGGCACAGGAGGGGGCCCCCGCAGCTGGCCCTGTGGTTTCAGCCCCCAGGCCTCCCTCTGGGTGAAGGGTGGAGGGGGCCTCGGGCGCCGTAATTCCTGAAAGCTGTGTGGGCTCTGCCTGACCTCAGTCCAGAGCCTACCTGGGCACTGCCCGGCCAGCTCCCTTGCTCCAGGGTACCCTCCCTGGCTGGACCTTGTCCCTGTGGCTCCTCAGACCCAGACCGCATCAGACTTTGCTCCAGATCACCCCAGCGAAGGTTGTTCCTGGCTCTCTCTCTGCTCAGGGTACCTTCCTTCTCCCCCATCCCCCACCCCAGGTCACCCCCCGGGGAGGTCAGGGAAGGCTTGTGCTTGTTCAGCAGTGGGGGACCCCTGTCTGCCCCCACCTCCAGTCGTGCTCATAATGTCCTGCCTCGCCTGCGACACATGGTGCTCCTCTGTCTGTCCCCTGTTTTCACGCTTCTGCCATGTGCCAGTGCATCCGGTCTATCACCTCTGACCTTCATAGCAACCCCGGTGTGCTGCCCATTGTGCAGATGGGGAAACTGAGGCTCAGGGAGCCCAAGACTTCACAGCTGGCAGAGCCATGCTGCCATCAAGGTGCTAGTTTCTGAACGGGATACCAAGGTCAGTCCACAAGGGACGGAGCGCAGTGGAGCTGGGGGTGTACAGGGTCCAGTAGCAATGCCCTTCCCCATCTTGACCTTCACGTCTTGGCTCTGGTCCCGGGAGAGATCACTCGGAGTACCCAGATCCACTCCAGGAGAGAAGTAAACGCCAGGCTGCCAGCTGCAGTTACCGAAAGCACAGGCTGCCAGCTGCAGTTACCGAAAGCACAGGCTGCCCGCTGCAATTACCGAAAGCACAGGCTGCCAGCTGCAGTTACCGAAAGCAACTGCCTTGCGCTGGTTGCTATTTTGGGTGATGTCTGTGACCAGCTCTGCAGAGAAGGCATTTTGAGTCTCTGTTTGAAGAAACTGTCATGACGTGTGTAAATGTGCATTAATGAGCTATGTCCTGGCCGAGACACGGATTTTTCCTTAACGTTCAGCTGATTTGCAGGAAGCACCCATAAACTGGGAGCACAGGGACCTGCGGGGACCCGGGTTCAGCTCCCGCACGGCCGCTCTGCTGGGGTGGAAGGGCCGCCCTGCACCGCCCTGGGAGCGCTCAGAGCTCCCGCCTGCCTGCTGCCTTCCCCGGGGCCCTGCGGAGCCGGGGTGACAAGGGTTCCCGCAGAGCCCACTGCCCAGGTGTGAATTCTGGCTCTGCCACCGAGAGCTGTGCGGTTGTGCACAAGCTGCTTCGGTCTCTGTCCCTCAGCTTCCCCATCTGGTAAATTGGGAAATAACAGTCCCTGCTTTAGAAGATTAAATGAGTTAATGTATGTAAAGCATTTAGGACTGTGCCTGGCACTGTGGAAGTACAAAAATCGACACGCAGGTAGAGATGTTCGGGGCAGGCCGGACGCCCCAGGCTGGGCTCTCCCCATGGCCTCCTGCAGGACCCTCCTGGGCTTTTTGTGCCCCGAGCCAGCCCTCTGGCCTGGCACCGGCCAAAGCACGCGGAGCTGCAGGGGAGCCCAGAGCCACTGAGCTGAGCGGCCGTCAGGGCAGGGACCCCATTGGATGGGTGGGACTTGCAGAGGCAGAGGGCAAAGGGCCCGCGCCCCTGGCCCTGCTCTGGGGCCACAATCTCAGGGTTTCACAGCTTTTCTACTGGCTGTCACCCCCTCCCGGAGCCCGTCCCTGGGGACTCTGGCACTTTCCCTAGGCAGTACTTTCCAGGACCACGAGGAAGTGGCCTGCAGGGTGTACTTGGAAAAAAACACCTCGAGGAATTCTGATACATTTCCTCCCCTACTGAGAGCCGCTGACACGGAAACGACTGATGTTAGAGAAAAAGCATCTGCAAAGACTTCTGATGTAAACATGGCCTGAAGCCTCAGCCCTGACCAGAGCCTCCAACTCTGGGGAAAGGAGGGGTGGGTGGGCGTGGGGGGCCTCCATGCCGGGTCCTGCTCGGCAGAGGCAGGTGGACACACGGTCATCGCCCAGCCGTCCCCTGGGCTCCGAGTCAAGGGCCGGGATCAGAGGCGGGTCCAGCCGCAGGCCTCAGCAGCGGGACCCCGGGCGGCCCCTTAGCGGCCACTCCGGCCAGGGTGTGATGCCTGGCACCTGCTGCCCTGCTCTGGTCTAGTTCTTCCCCCACCCCCCGGGGCAGGACCCGAGTCCCAGGCAGCTCTGCGTGCCCCCAGCTAGTCTTAGGGGAGTACGGAGAGGACGACGGGGACCAGATGGGGGCCTCGAATGCGGGAGCGGAGCGAGGAGGGCAGTGCGCAGTCACATTCAGGGCAGTTCCTGTCCCGGCCGGGCCCGGGCAGGGAGAGGAGAGAAGGCTGCAGTCTGGAAGGCAGCCTGTTGGGGGGAAGAGGGGCCTTTTGGGCACAGGATCCACTGTCTCTTCCACCTTAACTGGGCTGTTCACCGCGGGGGCTGGGGGTCGTGGAGATCACGGAGAGGTCTAACCCTTGCTCCCGGGAGAAATTTACAGTATCTCCAACAGGGGCAGCAGGACCCAGCCAGCGGGAAGGGATCGTGGGCCGCACCGGGGCCAGGGCAGCGCTCGTTCGCCAGCCAGCTGGGAAGTGTTTCAGTCTCTTAGACGACCGGTGTAGCCATACCCGTGCACACTGCTGCAGGCCAGCTCTGTCCCCTGAGCCCTCACCCTGGGGCCGTGCTGGGGGGCCCTGTAGGCCAGTGAGAGATGGTGCAGCCGGAAGGGGGAGGCGCGGGGAGGACAGCTGAGCGGGGGGTGATTCACCCGCTCGTGAGGGTGTGGGCAAAGGTTTGCAGGGAGCCCCGATGGTGAACCTGGAGCTCCTGGGCCATTCACTGAGGAGTCCCCAGAGCTTCACAGTTTCCATGGAGCTAGGAGGGGGGTGTGGGTTGTCAGAAGGCCCTGGCAGCTAGCTGGGGCACGGCCCCTCCACGCTGTTCCATCTGGGTGCTTCACCTTCATCTAGAGAGGGGGGCGGGGGCCCTCTTGGACCTCAGGCAGCCTTTATGCTCTATGCATCCCCCAAACCCAGGCCCTGGCGCTTCCCCTCCCCCACCCCAGCCCACCACAGGGATCAGCCTCTTGACAACCATCAGCTCTGCCAGAGTGGAGGGAATTTATCCGCCTGGCTGGGCCTGCTCTCGGCCCCGGAGGACCATGGCGCCTTCAATTACTCCAGGTGCAAATTCATTTCATCCAGATTTGCAGGACGGCCGCGGAGGGCTGTGCTCTGGCTTTACTGCAAAATGCATTATTTTCCCTCCTCTCTCAAAAATATTTATCTATGCTAATTTAGTGCAGGAGCCAGCTAAGTTCTGCATGGGGAATTGCCCTATTAATTCTGCTGCCTGGAAATACTGCGCCTGGCTGCAGAGATGTTCCCGCTGCCTCTGGCTGCAGGGTGAGGCCGGGCCACCTCCTCCCTCAGATTGGACCCCCGGGGCCGGAATGGGAGCCGCTCGCTGCCTGGCTGGCTATTTGGAGAGGGGCTGGGGGCCTGTGTTTCCCACATACCTCCTTTAAGGACTGAAAAAAAGAACCCTTTCATTTGGGAAACAAGGTGGGGAGGGCCAAGATGATCAAGTTTACAGACCTGGGTTCCTTTCTGATGCAGGTGCCACCCTTACCCGCTGGGTGGCTTTGAGCAAATGATGAACCTCTCTGAGCCTCAGTTTCTGCATCTAGGAAACGAAACCGAAGGCCTTGCAGGAGGCTGCAAGGGTCACTCATGTGATGCCCTCAAAGCCACAGACACGGAGCAGGTGCATCAGCGATGAATTATTGGTGTTACTGGTTTGCATAGCCGAGCTGTCTAGAGACGGCTTTCACCGTTTGCCTGTGAGTTAGGTGTTCTGCTTCCTGTCTTGTGGATGAACAAACGGCCTGCCTGACACCCCAGCCCAGCAGACATCCTGACGTGCAGCCCTGCTCCCACCCCGTCAGGGATCACTGTGCAGGTGGCGGTGCGCAGGCTGGAGCCCCGGGGCTGGTCCTGGAGGCTCCTCTCCTCCCTCCCTCTCCACACCCAGCCAGCCCCCCACAGCTTTCTTTTCATGCCGCTCCTGCCCAGGCGGCCGCAGTCACCCCGAGTTTCATTTCTGCTGCCCTCCAGCCCATCTTCCACACAACTCTGATCCTCTGAAAATATAACCGGCATCACATCGTCCAGCCATGCAAAGCCTTTGGGGGCTTTCGCAGCACTTAGGGCGAAAGCCTCTCTGGCGGCGTCCCGGGGAGCTGCCCCGGGTCCCTTCTCCCAACTCCTGCTTTTGCTACGGCCCTCACCTCCAGCTCTCCGTGCGCTGGGACCCCCCTCATTCGGGGCCGGGCTCCACCCTCAGGCCTCCCTGCCTCCTGGGCCAGGCCCCTTCTCTCTCCTTCCCCCGCGCAAACACCCGGCCCTGAAGGCTTCCGTCTCCTCCCAGGTAGCAGCCAGACTGACACCCGTTTTCCCACCTCCTTTCCTCCTAACAAGGCTGGGTCGGGGTTCAGTTACCCGCCCTCCAGCGTGCTCCCAGTTCCGGGAGCGCTGACGGGTCTAAACCAGTCACCACCATCTGATTCCTCGCGGCGTTGATTGCTTTAGAAACCACAGGAGACGAGCCCGGCCAAGGAGATGCGAGGCTGCTTCAGGGGAAGGCTGTATCGTTCTATGTCCTCCCTATCTTTTCTTAAGGTATAACTTGCACAGAGTAAAATCACCCTTGCTAGGGGACAGTTTGGTGAGCTTTGAGAAAGGCATCCGCCATGGCACCACCACTACTGTCAGGCTGTATCACGGGTGGGGGCACCTGCCCCGACCTCCCTGTGCCCTTGGCCGGTGGCGTCCCCCCTCCTGCTCCCGGCAACCGCCGAGCTGACTTCTTCTCTGCAAGCCGGGTAAGTGGGATCCCACGGTGCGCAGCCTGCGGGCCTGGCTCCCTGCACTTGGGATCCCAGGTTCAGCCTCGTCCTGCACATGGCGGGACTGCCTTCCGCGTATTGCTGAGCAGGGCACCGTCGAATGATTGCCTGGAGTTTGCTTATTCGTTTTCCAGTTGAGAGACATTTGGGCTGTCTCAGGTCTCAGCGATTAGGGACGGAGCTTCCATAACCTTCCCACAGGGTTTGTGTGGGCCCCGCCCGAGGGGGTTGCGGGATCCCGCACTAGACAGATGTGCATTTAACTTCGTAAGATGCCACCGGACTCTTTTCCAGAGCCGCCGCCCTGCTGGCACGGGCCCAGCGATATCTCAGTCTAGTTGCTGCAGTCTCATGCACCCTCGGTGTTGAGAGTTTTGTTTTGTTAAATTCCAGCAGGTCTGTAGCATTATCTCACTGTGGTTTTAATTTACATTTCCTTAAAGACAAATGATCCTGAAGAGTCTTTTGGGGTATTACTTGCCATCTTTTTTTTTTTTAATTAATTAATTTATTTATTTATGGTTGTGTTGGGTCTTCGTTTCTGTGCGAGGGCTTTCTCTAGTTGAGGCAAGCGGGGGCCACTCTTCATCGCGGTGCGCGGGCCTTTCACTGTGGGGGCCTCTCTTGTTGCGGGGCACAGGCTCCAGATGCGCAGGCTCAGTAGTTGTGGCACACGGGCTTAGTTGCTCCGCGGCATGTGGGATCTTCCCAGACCAGAGCTCGAACCCGTGTCCCCTGCATTGGCAGGCAGATTCTCAACCACTGCGCCACCAGGGAAGCCCCTTGCCATCTTTTTTGATGAAGTATCTGTTCGAATCTTGTGGCCATTTTTAAAGTGGATTATTATTTTTCTTATTATTGAGTTTTGAGGGTTCTTTATATATTCTGGACACAGGCTCTTATCAGATACCCGATTTCTCTCAGTGTTTGCATCCTCTTAACAGTATCTTTCAAAGAGTGGAAGTACTTAATGTTGATCAAGTCCATTCTTTTATGAAACAAACTGTGATTCTGGCATTGAACCTAAGGAGGCTCTGCTTAACCGACAGTCACAGAGATTTCAATGTTTTCTTTTAGAAGTTTTACTGTTTTAGGTTTGCATTTAGCCCTATATACCATTTTGAGTTAATTTTTTCATATGGTTCAAGATATGGATTGAAGTTGTTGTCATTCTGCTTCCTCTTTTTTTTTTTTTGGCCTGTGATGTATTCCATGTGTTCCAGCTTCATTTGCCGAAAAGACTATCCTTTCTCCGTTGAATTGCCTTTGCTCCTTTGTTAAAAATCAATTGACTATGAATGTGTGGGTCTATTTCCAGACTCTCTGTTCTGATCCATTGATCTGTGTGTCTGTCCTTTCTCCAGTATTACACTTCTTGATGATGTTAGCTTTATAATAAGTCTTTTTTTTTTTTTCCTAAAGCAACCTTTTTTATAATAAGTCTTGAAGTAGCAAGAGTCTTCCAACTCTTCTTCTTTTTAAAAATTGTTTTAACTATTCTGGTTTCCTTGCCTTCCCATATGAATTCTAGAATCAGGTTGCAGATTTCTACAAAAATCCCACTGGGATTTTGATTGGAATTGCCTTGTATGTATAGATCAGTTAAGGGAGAATTGACATTTTAACTATACTCAGTCTTCCCATCCAGGAATATATATCTTTCCATTTTTTCAGGTCTTTGATTTCTTTCATCAGTGTTTTTAGTTTTCAGCATGCAGATTTTGAACATGTTTTTGTAAGATTTATACACAAGCGTTTCATAATTTTTAAAGCCATTGTAAATGGTACTTTTTAATACTGATTTTGAATTGTTCATTTCTAGCACATAAAAATTTGATATTTGTATATTGGCCTCGTGTCCTATAATGTTGCGAAGCTCAATCATTAGTTCTAGCAGTGCCCTTTTAGAGTCTTTAGAATTTTCTACAGTGATAATTCTATCATCTGCATTTTTTCAAACTGTATGCCTTTTATTCCTGCTTCTTGCTTTATTGCATTGGCTAGGAGCTCCAAGACAATGTTGAATAGAAGCAGTGAGAGTGGACTTCCTTGCCTTGTTCTTGATCTAGGATGAAAGCATTCAGTCTTTTACCATTATCTATGATTTTAGTTGGAGGTTCTTCACGGATTCCCTTTATCAGGCTGAGGAAGTTTTTAGTCATGCGCGGATGTTTCACTGTTCTTAAAAGGAGTCAGAGGAGGAAACTCCTGTTTTCTTCTGAACATTTTTGTGTCTGGTTATGATGTCTGGAACTGTGGTAGTCATCTGTCACCATGAGGAGAGCCAGTCTGAGAAGCAAACGTATCCCATTGATGATGGACGAGTGGAGAGATGGAAGGAGCCAGGGTCCTTTCCATCACTGGTTCACTGAACTAACAAGTCCTGGATCCTCCCCTACCAACAGAATTCCTATTATGTAGGAAAATAGGAAATCAAAGAGTCTTATTGTTTAAGCCTTCACGTGTTGAGGTTCTGTTCCTTTTGGCCAAGAGCCACTTGCACGTAGAGACTTTTTCTTTTCAGTGCTACATGCCCCATGCCTGGAATGGTGCCTGGAATATAGCAGGCCCTTGTTAAATGTTTGCTGCATAAGCCAGGAGTGCCCAGAACCTGGGCATTCTCCTTCTGAGAGTCATTTGCTTCAACGTAGTGGGACAGCCCCAGGGAGAGAGCAAAGAACATTTCAGGGTGTGGCATGTGTCCAGAGGATGACAGCTCCGAGGTCTGCAAAAGCAACCTCAGAAACTCAGCAAGGACGGACTGGGTTCAAAACCAGGCCTTGGTCTCGACGTGTGAAAGTGGAAAAGCGCAGGGAAGGAACGTCACTGGACAGGGGAGGCCGGCCGCCCTGGGGGAGCCTCGCTCACACCCCCTTTCCAGGCCCAAAGCCCAGTCTCTGCCGTAGGAGTGACTTTTCCTTTCTCAGGCAGCAGTCTGGGAGGCTGGTTCTTTAGTCGTGAGCCCTGTTTCAGAAGATAAACTATACAGATTGCAACCGGGAAGAGAACATGTCGTGCTTGCAAAATTCCCATGAGAAGTTGCTCTCCACCTAGAAATGATGCTCCTTTGCAATTTGCTGTTTCAGTTGGAGAACACCTCAGGTGAGGTGATGGCGTTACGAATGCCGTCACCTCGCCCGCCCGCCTTCCCGCCACTCCTGGCCCTGGGAGGTGACAATCGGGGTTAGAACACCCCTCCACGCCTTGTAGAGCTGCCTGGGGGAGCCTGTCCCCACCCCAAGGGAGCACGTGAACCACGCCCCTCACGGCTCCCTTGGCTCCCAGGGCTGGACTGTCTCTCAGACTCTCCCTGGTCTTGACGCCCTGGCAGATTTGAGAAGCCGGTCAGCAACCCCCATTTGGGGAGGAAGAGCACAGAGGTAGACGCCCTTCTCATCACGTCCTTTCAAGGCTACAGGATGTGAACTCATCACTGACAGTGATCTTGACCGCCCGGCTGAGGGTTTCTCGTTTATCTTGTCCACACTGAGCTCTTTGGAAGGAAGGGCGAACGTAGTTTCATGCCCATTTTACAGAGGTGGAGACTGAGGCATGGGCGTGGAGTTTTTTGCCTGGTGGCCGAGCTGGCATTCAAACCAGACAGTTTGCTGGAGACTTTCTGAAGACGGGCACACAATGTGGCCTCGTGAAGGGACCAGAGAGCTTTAAGTGGGCAGGGTGGGCACAGAGGGGAGGGGCCCAGAAAGCCCCTGCTTCACTGAGAAGCCTCATACACAGGCTGTTCTCACCTAAGACCTGATGCTTCCCAGTTAACTTCCTCTTGGGATCGGGCGATGCCTGTGCTTTCCACCTATTTTGGTAACAGTTCCCGATTTCCCTTTGGGGGGGGTGCCCTCCCACGGAGAAGCTGGCTGCGGTGGGTCTCTCAGTTGGCCCCAGGCTCCTCTGTCTACACGGGGGGCGGGTCATGCCCCCCTCCGGGGTGTTGAAGGGCGCCAGCCACCCGCTCTGCTCTCACTGACGGCGCTCTTGTTCTGGAAGGGCCGTAGGTAATACTGGTTTGGTCCCAAATGTTGCAGGTGTGGGGCTGGGGCAGGAGCCCTGTGAGCCATTTGCATCTTTGGGAAAATGGACACCTGAGAGCCCGAGGCTGGGATCCCTTGCCTCCCAGGGTCACTGGAGCTGGGACACAGCAGAAGCTGGAAGATAAGCCAGGAGCCTCCTGCACCAGCACCATCGAAGGGGCGGCCGCGAACAGGCGTGTGAAAGATGCTCAACATGGCTAAGTATCAGAGAAATGCAAATCAGAACTACGATGAGGTACCACCTCACACCGGTCAGAATGGCCACCATCAAAGAGCCTACAAATAACAAATGCTGGAGAGGGTGTGCAGAAAAGGGAACCCTCCTGCACTGTTGGCGGGAATGTAAATCGGTGCAGCCACTATGGAGAACAGTATGGAGCTTCCTTAAAAAACTAAAAATAGAGCTACCATATGATCCTGCAATCCCACCGCTGGGCATATATCCGGAGAAAACTCTAATTCAAAAAGATACATGCACCATTATGTTCATAGCAGCACTATTCACAATAGCCAAAACATGGGAACAACCTAAATGTCCCTCGACAGATGCACGGATAAAGAAGATGTGGTACAGATATACAACAGAATACTACTCAGCCATAAAAAAAGAATGAAATAATGCCATTTGCAGCAACATGGATGCAACTAGAGATTATCATATTAAGTGAAGTAAGTCAGAGAAGAAAGACAAGTACGTACCATATGATATCCCATATATGTGGAAGCTAGAATATGATACAAATGAATTTATTTACAAAACAGAAACAGATTCACAGACTTAGAAAACAGACTTGTGGTTGCCAAGGGGGAAGGGGAGGGGGGGAGAGGGATAAATTAGGAGTTTAGGATTAGCAGATACAAACTACTATATGTAAGATAGATAAACAACAAAGTCCTACTGTATAGCACAGGGAACTATGTTCAGTACCTTGTAATAAACCATAATGGACAAGAATGTTAAAAAGAATATATATATATATGCATGTATGTATAACTGAATCAATTTCCTGTACATCTGAAAGTACCAGAACACTGTAAATCAACTCTACTACAATTAAAGAAGAGACATGGCTGAGCATCTCTGTGACCGTGGCACAGAGGGCGGGAGGCTTGCTGCAGTGATGGGCTAGTGCGATGGCCAGCCCGCTGGCCATGGCGCTGGGCACCCCCTGGGTTTGAATCCTGCCTCCACAACTGCCTGGTGACCCTGGGCAGGTTTCTCTGAGCTGCAGTCATGCATTTTTAAAGCAGTCATGAGAGTAATAATGACCGCCTTCCAGGGCTCTGTGAGGATTCGGGGAGAGAGTGTACTTGATGGGAAGTGTGCACCTTTTCTAAAAGGTGGCGCTGTCGGGTCCTGTATTAGCTGAAGAGTTGGGTAGCCAGCCATCACTACACACACTTGACCGGTGCCAGCGCCCACCGCCCCGCAGCCAGTGCAACCCCTCAGGTTGAGGGGGTCCCCACCAAAAGCAAAAAGACCTCCTGTGGCCTCATGACGAGGCTCTACAGATGACGGGGTCTTCTGAAGTATTGGGAACCTGTTAGGGACGCACGTCACTGTCTTTCTGGAGCCCGAGGGGGTTGGGGACCTGTGGGTCTGGGGAGCACCGGCTCCTTTGCTCAGACACACGGCAGGTGAGCGTGGCACCAGGATCCAACCCAGGCAGCCCATTCCCGGGACCACGCTCTTCGGGACAACACCCACACGACGGGGAGGGGACGCGTCCTGCCCAGCCACGCCAGGCCAGGCTCCGGTACCTGGGACCGCGGGTCTCCCTCCTCCTCCAGGGACCGGCGACCAGACGTGAGCTGGCGCCACATGCCTCTGGGAGCTGCTCACGGGGCTTCCCTTCCCGACGCCTCCACCGTCACTTCTCTGGGGATCTCGACAGTACATGAAGTGACAAGTCTTTGTGCTTAATTAAGACACATTGTCCCACCAATTGGGGAGCAGGAAATGGCTGGGCTGTTTTACAAATAGAAACAATTCTTGTTCATTATCCCTTAATTGAGGCAACAAAGGGCTCTGGAAAACATCCATCAGAAACACATTCATGTTCATCATCAGAGAGGATTGGGTTTAGGACCACACAAAAGCAACAGCAAATGTTCCAATCAGGAGTTATGCAGACAGAGGGAAACAAAGGCCCAGAAGCACAAATCCTGCAGAATTAGCCCAATTACACAGTTGATGTGGTGGGAAAAAGTTTCCTGGCTTATGGCCAGCTCTTCGCTTAGCCTCTTTTTACCCCTTCTACTTCCCTGGTACCAGATGGGGAGGGGCAAGAAGAGAACCTCCCAGACCCCCTGGAAACACGGCCAGAGTAGGGAAGGGATGGACTGACAGAAAGTCCTGGAGGCCGAAAGTTGTAACCTGAATTCCAGATGTGGCCTGCCCAGAACTGTCACCTCCCTCTTTCTGGTCACTCTGCTTCTTGTGATGCGATTTAAGATGTAAGGCAGCTCTGTCTCGGTGTTGGTTTCATGGTCAGCTCGTGGGTGGTTAAAGCCCCTGAGCTGTTTTTACAGGATTCTTTTTTCAGGCTGGGGCTTCTCCATCCTATATTTACACAGTTGAATTTTGGGGTGCAATTTACGAGTTTGCACTCATCCCGTTGGTCCCAGCCTGTTTGTCTTGTCACTCAGTGGAGCTGAGTGAAGGTGGCTGCGGAGACCAAAGCCCAGCCTGCTGGCCTGTCACCTCCGTTGGGGGCTGAGAAGAAGAGTGACTTGGGTGTTCCCGATACAAAGAGCTGTTCGTCCTTTTACTTTTATTTCCCTTGCTCGTCAGGAAATGACTGGTCATTGTGCAAAACTTGGAAATCACCAGAAAGTACAAAAAGCCGCAGTAAATAAATGAATCCCCTGGACCGGAGTCAATGTCTGTGAACGTTTTGTGTGTCTCCATCCAGCCTTCCTTCCAGGCCCATGTCCCATATGGATGTGACTTCTACTTTAACCTGTCTTTTTGTGCCAACACTTTTTTCCCATGATGAAAACTCCTCCTAATCATCTTAATGACTGCACAATATTCCATCACAGGGATGTGCTGTAATTTATTTCATGATTATCACTGGACATTCGGATTGTTTGCAATTTCTCACTGTTAGGAACGAGTCAGTCATGGTCACCTTTGTGCACAGAGCTCCCATGTTTCAGATTATTTCCTTAAAACAGACCCTAGAAATGAGGCTGCAGGGTCAAAGGCATGACTCTTTCAAGGCTATTGTTGCGTATCACCAAGTTCCTTTCCAAAAAGGCTACACCAGTTTACAGTTTCACCAGCATATTATGACAGTGGCTGTTGCGGTGTTACAGTGTTTCTTTTGGGGAAGAAAGGTCTTGCTTTGGAATTGGCAGTGTGCGCGTGCAGGCACGTGACTGTGTGCATGTGTATGCACGTGCGTATGCACGTGTGTGTGTGTGCTGGGGTGTTGAGGGGAAGGGTTACCCCGTGCCCAACATGTTTAGCTTTAGGGAGAAATCCCCGCGAGCCCCCACTCGGATGTCAGCGGCCTGCTCCCCTCCCCCGCCCCCGCTCCTCTGCACCCCTCAGCCATCTGCTTATAACCTTGGCTCAGACCTCAGCCCAGCACCAGCTCCTCCTGCATCTGTCTGCACCGACCCCCCCTCGAGGGCTGGGCCTCTGGCTCCACGACCCCTCCCACACGGTCTCCAATCCCCTCAGACATGGAAACAACCTAAGTGCCCACTGGGGGATGAGTGGCTAGAGGGTGTCTCTACGTATACACAGTGGGATATTATTCAGCCTTTAGAAAGAGGAGATCCTGCCACATGACGGCGTGGGTGGGCCTGGAGGGCACTGTGCTGTGTGACAGGAAGACAGGTACTGTGTGACCTTATTCATACGCGGAATCTAAAAAATCCACCCACTCACAGAAGAAGAGATCAGACGTGTGGGTAGCAGAGGCAGGGGTGGGGGGAGGGGAACTGGAGGAAAGTGGTCAAAAGGTATGGACTTCCAGTTACGAGACAAGCGACTCCTGGGATGTGATGGACAGCACGGTGACCACATGCCTCACGGCTGTATGGTCTGCAGGAAGGCTGTTCAGAGGGTAGATCCCGAGTTCTCATCACAGCGAGAAATTTTCTTACTTTCTTTTTACTGTACACTAGATGATGGATGTTAACTGAACCTGCTGTGGTGATCCCTGCACAGTATCTGTAAGTCGAACCATCGTGCGACATGCCTTCCACTCACACGGTGATGTACGTCAATTATTCCCAATAAAACCGGGAAAAAAATTCCTGGCTCCCCTCCTCCCCCGACCTGCATGACTTGGGCAGGTGATTTCACCTCCTTGTGCCTCAGTTTCCTGGTCTGTAAATGGGGATAAAAATCGCGCCTACCTCACGGGGCCGTCGAAAGCATTAAACGGACGACCTGTGTGTACAAGTTCTGCTCCGAGGCCGGCACACAGTAAGTGCTAACTTGTCCTGGCATCGAGCGCATTTAGTGGCTTTACTGAAGGCTGGGGTCCTGCTGGGGAGCTGGTGGGCTCTCCCCCCGGGCCCTCTGCGCCTCCCCTCCCGCAGCGACTTGGCCCCTGCTGTCTAAGCAGCAAGGACTTCCTGCAGGGGACCGAGTGACTGCAAACCTGCCGGAAGGGCAGGGCCCTTCGGGAAGAGCCACACACTCAGGGCAGAGCTGTGCGCGCACAGGGCCCGGTCCTCCTGCCCTCCCGTGGAGGGAGGGGTCAACTGCCCGCGCTGACCACGTGCCCCGCCGACCCCACCAGCAGCCGCCTGCCCACACCCGCTGAGCCCCGGCCAGAAACACCGGGCGAGAAGCAGGACCCGGGAGAGGCCCCGTGGTCCCCGCCGTGCAGGGCTTCCTGCTGCAGCGCGAGCAGAGCCCGCGGCCTCGCCGCTCCTCTTGTCCCGGGTCAGCCGCACTCACACCCACAACCCTGGCTGGAGGCGTCTGGCAGCGGGCTCCCCCCACCTCACCCACCAAGTGCCGGCTCCGCTGAGCCTTGCACGCAGGGTTGCACCCGGGGGCGTGAGGTGGGGTTAGGCCCGGGGGGTCCACACCAGCATCTCTCCCATAAAGCGTTTCTCCCACGCCCGGGTCCCCTGGACTCTTCCCTTCAAGCGCCAATGCTTTTAAAAATATTTCTTCCAAGTAGAGACGGTGCCATCCCCAAGAGGAATTCTGGGATGAAAAGATTTTCCATCTCATTACAGGTGTAATTGCTCTCTTCTACTTTTGTTTGCAAGTAACAGAAACTCACATCGACTGGCTTAAGCACGGAAAGGAAGTTACTGGTTCATAAAACTGAAAAGTGCAGGGCAGACATTAGGCACAGCTGGATCTAGGAGCCCTGACGATGTCACCAGCTCTCTCCTGCCTCTGTTTCTCTGCCTTCCTCTGCACATGAACTGTTGCTGTTGCTGCAAAAATACCACAGACCAGGTGACTCACACAGCAGGTGTGTACTTCTCACGGTCCTGGGGGCAGGGAGCCGGAGCTCAGGGTGCTGGTTGGGAGACGGCCGTCGTTGCCCTGTCCTCACCGGGCAGGGAGCAAGAAGAAGCAAGCTCTCCGGTCTCCTCTCGTTGTCGGGCACTGATCCCATCACCAGGGTGACGCTCTCGTCACCTGACTACGCCCCAGGAGCCCCGCCTCTCGATACCGTCACACTGGGGGTACAGGTCAACGTACGGCTCTTGGGGGACACAGGCATTCAGTCCACGACACCCCCCCACCCACCCAGAGCAGGGGGAAATGGTCGCCAGCACGTTTCCACTCGCGGGGCTGGCCATCCCGTGGGAAGAGCAGCCTCCCTTCCACGCGCTCTTTCCAGTGCCCAGAGCCAACTCTGCTCGGCAGGGCCCGGGCTGTGCGCCCGCCTCTGAAGGTCACAGCTCTGAGTTGGGCCCCATCTGACCAGCTGCACCGGGAACCACAGAGGGGGCCGCCCCCGTCGTCTCCTGTCTGTCCCCGGCCACCACCCTACTCCCTGCACTGGGGCCCTGCTCCTCCTCATGCACAGGTCATGGGGGGCCGCCCCGGGGGCCTCTGCAGCCTTGGGCCCCCTCCCCAGCATGACCCAACAGCTGGAGAGGCGCCCGCCAGCAGGTCAGAGGCAGCGGCAGGGGCTGTGCTCACACGGGACGGCCCGAGGCTGGTCAGAAAGCGCCACGTGGAAGTTACCCATGTCTCTCCTCCCCACCACCTTCCCTTCCTCTCCAGGCTTCTCGAAGCCGGCAGGATGCTCTTTCTAAAATGTGGGCGTGACCTCATCCGGGGTCAAGGCCCCCTGTTGCCGCGGACCAGCTCCTAGGCCTGCACCTCTGTTCCAAGTTCGCCCACAGCGCACCGGCCAGTCGCTGGGCCTCTGCACGTCCTGCACCTGCACCTGGGAGCCTGGCCCTCTGAGGCCCAGCAGAGCCTCCCATTGGCCTCCTTGGTCGGCCCTTGCACAGGACGTGCTCCTGTCTGCTCTGGAATCACGTTTTCCTGGTCTGTCTGTCCCTCTCTCTCGATGGTGGTGTTCTGGTGACTATTGCTGGGTGACCAAACACCCCCAAATTAGTGTCTTAGGACAATAGCAATCATTTTATTATCTCTCGTGGGACGTGCCCAGCCAGCAGCTCTGGCTGGTGCTTCTCGCGTGGTTAGTGTCAGATGGAGAAGCCCGCGCAGCGGAGGGGGTGGAGCGGAGGCTGAGCCGCTGGCCCTGCCCGTTTCTCCTGTGTGGCCTCAGGGCCTCCACGTGCGTCTCTGCGCCTGGGCTGGTTGGGCTTCCTCGCCGCATGGTGGCCTCTGGGACTGGACAGCCCGCTTGGTAGGTCAGGGCTCCAGCGGAGCCGCGTAAGGCTGCAGCGCCCTTTACATTATCGCCTTGGAAGCCGCGTAGCATTATCTGTTGGTTAAAACGGCCGCAGAAAACCCAAGTCACAGTCCTTTCAGGAAGAGCACGTGGGGCAGGAGGTCTTGTGGGCCCCTCTGCTCAGGTGGGAGGGTGGGAGGGGGGGACCCGTCTCTGGGCCCCCAGCAGCGCCAAGCAGTGAGGCCCAGGCATGCTCAGGGGATCGACCCTGTTTTTCCCTGAGGAAATCACAAGTTTCACCTCAAAGAAGCGTAATTCTCGACCTTGTAGCACCTCCGGGCTGGTTCTCTGCAGCCCTGGAGAGCACAGCTGGCCCGGCACCACTCTTCCTGCCCCCGAGATGCCGGGAGGAGGGCTGTGCGGCCCCGAGCGCCGTGGGAGGGGGCACAGAGGACTTGGCCTTGCCCGGCGTGGAACTTGGCCGCGCTGCTTTCAAGCGGGGAGACCCTAACACCCGACTTAACCCGAGTCTCCGTTTCTGCACTTGCAACGTGGAGATAATGATCCCCTTCTCTCGGCGCGTGGCCAGGATCGATGGCGATGCTAGATGAGAGAGTGCTTGGCTGGGACAAAGTGCGGCGACTGGACGAGCTCTCACCCGGCACCAGCCCGACGCAGGGTTTAACGAGAGCTGGCTGCTCCCTGGGATCTTTAATTAACTGTCCCGGACCTACAGTCCCGGTGCCAGCAGATTAAACGGGGCCGCGGCAGGAAGTAGGTTGCCGACCGCTTTGGATGTGAATCTCCGAAGCGAGGATTTCTGCGGGTGAAGCGGCTGAGCGGGTGGTTTTGGAGCAGCTGCGACCAGGGCGGCCCCGGGGGATTAGCCTCTGCACCCTCAGCAGAATCAGTGCAGCCAGAGGGTGCCCGGCCGTAAGCGACCCATTTGGGGGGGGGAGGGGGAGGGGTGGCAGTGGGGAGGGCGCAGGCAGGTCTGTGCCACAGTGGGTGGGGCCGCCATCCCTGGCCAGGCACGAGGCCGGTGAGCTCCCTCCAGGTACCCCCGCCAAGTAACCCTTCAGGCATCCCCTGAGGCGCCCTCCAGATCCACCCCGCCAGATGCCCTTCAGGCATCCCCCCGGGGGACCCTCCGGGTGCTGTCCGCGCACCCGGCTGCCTGGTTCCTGAGGACGGAGGCATGTCCCACCTGCTGCCCTTCAGCTCTTGCCACTCTGGTCCTGACCCTCACTGCTCCCTGCCCCCTGTCCCCGACGCCCTCTCCTGGCTGTCACAGCAGGGCTGTCTGTGCCACAGCCTCTGGGTCTCAACTCTACTGTTTCCTCCTTGCCTGCCCCGGGGGGCCCCTCCCGCCCTGTCCGCTCACCCGGTGGTCGCAGCGCCCTGCCCCTGCCCTCCCCGCCCTCGGCAGGGAAGGTGCCCTTCACTTGCTGTTGCATGCGCTCACCCACTAATTGTCGGCTGTGGAGGTGTGGCCGGGCAGGGCCCCAGGGAGCACACAGCAGGCTTCTTGGGAGGGCCCCGGCCCAGGCCTGTGGCGGGAGCTCAGGGCGGGCGCCGAGCTGCTCGGGACCTGGAGCTGGAGTGGCCCCCAGCGCCGTCCCGAGTCGGGGATGTGACCAAGCCTTGACGCACCTGCGTGGGTCAGTGACAGGACATGGGCCGGGAGGTGGCATCTGCAGCTGACACTGAGACACCTGTGACAGCCCCAGCAGCTGTGGCAGCAAGAAGGGGGTCTGGGGGCACATCCCTGTGGCCACCACAGAAGGTGAGCACCTTGACCTCTAAGTGGGACACAGTGCTGTTACCTGGTGGGAGCTCAGCAACCCTTCGGCAAATCAACGACGAATAAGATCCAGGCCCCGTGTAGCTCCCTGTTCCTGAAACCCCTTTGCCGCCCGTGTCTGAGGGCCTGCCCTGCAGGAAGCGACCGGCCCGTTGTGGAGCCGGGCCCTGGGCTGGGGACTCGACCTCGGAGCCTGGCCACCGGCCCTCTGCTCTGCGCTGCAAATGAAGGGGCGAAGCCTCGGGACCACAGCTGCTGCCCCCACCCTGCCGCCCTCGCCTGCTCCCAGGCTGGCCCATGCCTCTCCTCCACTGAGCTGGGATTCGGACCCTGGCCTGAGGTCTGGGCTGGACCTCTGGTCTGGGGCCCAGGATCCCGGGCGGGGCTGGGATTCCTCCCTCTGCCCCTGGCCTGAACTTAGCCCGGGCACCCCTTGGGGCACCTTCTTTCTGAGACCCTGGGGCCGCTGCTGGTGGCAGAGGGCAGCTTTCTTCAGTACCTGCCTCCTCAGCGAGTGTCCAGACCCCAGGAGAACCCCCGTCTCTCCCCGTGCCCCCTGTGAGTCCCCAGCACATGAAGACGACAATCACAGACAGCCTCACACAGGTACTGAGCGTGTACTCTGTGCCAGCTACGATCTTTACGGGCACGGCTGCGACCAGCGCCGGCCCTCCAGCCAGACAGCGGAGTCCTGGGGTGTCACAGCCGTGGGGAGGGGTGGGGAGCCTGAGACACCTCTTCAGGGTAACTCGCTGGGCTACGAGCGGAGGTGTGGGAGCTGCAGGGCAGGGTGCCCAGGGCTGGGTGAGTCTCAGGGCAGGGGGGCCAGGCTGCTGACAGGGTGCCTTCAATACCTGGGCCAGGTGGAGCCAGGTGGGAGGGGGCAGCGACGCCCTGGACCAGTCCCCCTCCAGAGTCTCCTGAATCCCACTGGGGTCTGAGGAGGTCATTCAAGTGGTCTGTCCCCCTGGCCTCCCCCACATTCTGTGTCCCCCGACACTTTGACTTTCTCCCGGGTCCTCCTGGCTGCAGCTGGGCCTTTGCGCTGGCTGTGCCCTCCCCTCTCCTGCCCCCACCTGGGACCAGGCTTCCTGTCACCTGCTGCCCACGTGTGCCTGCCTCCCAGGGGGCAGAATCCCGGGTGGTCAGTGCTGTGTGCCTGGTGCCTTCCGGAGCTCGTGGCGCTTGTGAACACTTGTGAACACTGGTGAACGGATGAGGCATCACTTGTGTGGTGACTTGATTGAGCCGTGGGTCTGGGGCCAGGCTGTGGGATCCCGGCTGTGGGTCTGCGTCTGCTAGGCTCCAGCACCCAGCAAGGTCCTGGACTCTGGGAGAACTCAATACACATGTGATGAGATCATATCTTGCTGTGTTAAAATTAGTTTTTTGTTCATCCTAATTCCTCTTTGACCTGTAGCTCTTCCCCTATTTAAACTGGACCATGAGGCATCTGTCCCCACGTGGAGGGAAGTTACAGCAGCTGCACACGAGTTAGAGAGTCTTGGCTTTTTCACTTCAGGAGCCAATGCTGTTAACTGGCAAGAGCCTGGGATGCCAATTACTAAAAGCCCCGAGGATCTCAGAACTTGGAGATGGACTGGAAAGAGCACGTGATGATCCAGTGACAGCTCCTCTTCCCCTAGGGGACAGTCTCCCGGGCCGGAGGTGTATCAGTTAGCTTTCACCACATAACAAGCCATCCCCAAAACTCAGTGGCTCAGCAAATTTACTATTTCTCATTGCTCTGTGAGTTGGCTGGGCGGTTCTTCTGGTCTTTGCTGGCTCTGCTGGGATTGGATGGCCCATGGCAGCCTCACCCACACATCTGGGCCTCCGCTGAGAGGCTGGGGTGGGCGGGCCACGCTCCCATCCTCAGAGAGGCAACCCAGCTTCTCTCCATGGTGGGCTCGGGGCGGCCAGAGGGGCAAGCGCTTTCCAGCCCCTTCTTGCATCATGTCCTCTGGTGTCCCCTTGGCCAAAGCATGTCACACGACCAACCAAGCGCAGGCTCAAGGGCCGAGGTGGGGCATGAAATCAGGTTGCAGGGGCGAGCACGCAGGGTAGATGTCCTCGTGTCCCGGAGAGGAGCTCTCGGCCCTGCCACCATCTCCTGGGCTGAGGGGGCAGCAGGAAGGAGAGAAGCCACAGAAGGACTTGGGGATCTGGAGAGATGGCCATCTTCGCAGCACTCGGGGAAGGCGGCGTGATTCCAGAATGGTGAAGAGGGGGTCCAGGGAGAGTCCCAGAGCCCACGGGAGCAAGGACAAGGTGAGGGGGATGCAGAGCCACCTGGGACCGAGGCCAGGAGACAAGTGGCCTTCAGACAGCCTGGTGGACACCCCTGTGGGCCGGCGACACAGGACGGACACTTCCCAGGCCCCAGCGCCTTGGCGCTCAAGGGGCAGGAATCCTGGACGGAGAGTACCGGCCGAATGGATGGACGCTCCTGTGTGGAGGACACCTGACAGCCTGAAGGGGGCTGGTCCAGGCATCTTTTTTTTTTTCCCACTGAGAAATGCAGTGACATATTTATTGATATGCTGCCAGATGTTTAAACAACTGAGTAGTCCCGGCGCTCTATTTCCATAGCACAGAAGAGATAATTCAGAGATGTTTTCTATCAGAGACAAAGCTTCTCTGCCTCAAGGTGACTCTCTTACCAATTTGAGGATGACCCTGATATATTAGGGTCCTGCCTCACAGCACAATGATAATACTTCTATCGATATAGGATTCACGTACTATAAGATCCTCCCTTGAAAGCACAAGATTCCGTGCTTTTTGCATCCACCGCCAATATCTCATCCCAGAACATTCTGCCACCGCAAAAAAGAAGCCTGGCTGCCAGCAGTGACTCCCCAGCCCCTCCCCAGCCCCTGGAACCACCAGCCCACTCCCCACCTCCGTGGCTTCTCTTCTGGACACGTCGCGTGGGTGGGATTCATGCCATACGACGCGCTGCCCTGTAGTGGGCTCGGCCCCGCGCTGCTCTCAGGGCTCCTCCGCGCCGCGGGGCGTGCCAGCACTTCATGTCTTTTCACGGCTGAATGATAGTCCACTGTGTGGACCTGCCACACTGTGGCCACCCGTTCATCAGTGATGACATTTGGGTCATTTCCACTGTTTCCACTTACAAGCTTTTCAGTGAATCTTTGCTTCGGTATTTTTTCTAATGCTTCAAATTTGACACAGCATATGATGTATGTATATTCTCCCTCTACAGATGTATCCATACCTATGCAGAGCTACCCCGTGTAACAGATGGACACACCTTTCGATCTATAGCATCTCCCTGCAGGATCTGGCTCTTGTTTGCCTTTCCCCACAACCCCTCAGGTAACACGAATGCACAGCGTCGTGAGGAATTATCGCTACAGGATCCAGGGGAAGGGGGGAGACCCCTGCAGCGCTGGACCAGCCTCCTCCACCCGCTCTGGCTCTATGACCCTGTGAGTTCGGCGGGTGTGGGGCCCGGCCCCCCCGAAGAGAAGGGAGAGGCCCGTGAGCGCCCCTTAGGCTGGGGCTTCCAGGGTGCCGCTGTACGCGCTTCCCACACACCTACGGCACGGGTACGGTGATGCCACTTTACAGATGGGGAGATGGAGACTAAGGAGGGTCCAGGCCAGCAAGAGGCAGGGCTGAGACGCACCCAGGACGGCCTCCTGCAGAGCCCCACGGCCGGGCTCTGTGGGCAGACTATAAATGGGCCCTTGGCCTTGAAAGAGGATGGCTAATTAACAACACCCCTCTCCTCTCCACCTCTCCCCTCCCTAAGGGAGGCGACTCCTACTTAATCTTCAGACAAAGAGACAATTTAACAACAGGCTAATAAAGAGCCTATAGCTTATAAAGCAAAACTCGCAGGACTCCCCTCGCTGGGAATCCGCTTCCCGATTCACCACCCGCCTCAGCGCTGGGGGAGGCTGAGGGGCGTGTGTGGGGCGGGCAGCAGGGTCCAGTCGCAGCCCTCAGGGAGACCTAGGAGCCTGGGGGCCAGGTGCCACCTGGACCAGACGGGTGGGAACAGCTGTGTGCCTGTCATAATCGCCATCACCCAGATGAATCCGGGCAGCTCATCGAGGGCCCAGGACTGGGACCCAGGCCCCTGGACTCGCAGGCCGGTGCTCAGCAGAGCAGACAGGAGCGCCTTCCTTTGGCCAGACTGGCTCAGCACTGATCCAGACCGAGGGTCGTGCTGGGGACCCAGAGAGCAGTGATCGCAGGCCTGGCCCCGAAGTTTGGGCTGTTTCTGGGGAGCCAGGCAGGCGGGCCATGGAGGGTGCAGAAGAGCAGCTGCCCTTCCGCAGAGCCGGGGTGGGAGGGTGGGGGCAGTCTGTTCCCAGCCCGGTCACCCCCGCTCCAAGACCAGGAAGGACGGTCCCAAGGAGAGACGGGTCCAGGACACAGGCGGGTGAAAACTGCGTGCCCCGCGGCTCTTCTGAATGTGAGGCTCTTGGGCTTCACCAAAGGTCATCTGAAAACTGGTTGTGCGCAAACGTCTTCACGTTTCCTGTAAAGCAGTGTCAAAGGCACTGTCCGTTCTGTGCTGCACATGACAGACGGCTGTTAATTTACGGAGAGGAAAAACGATACGAGCAGCAATGAGATTTCACGCCTTCTTTCCGGTTAGCACGGACTGTGCTGCTGAACAAAGAGCCAGGGAATAAGGGTCTTCATCCGCCCAACGTTTGCTGAGGAGCAGCGTGGGCTGGGGTTGCGACGGTGCCGAGGACGCCGGGTGGGCTGAGCCGCCGACCTGGACCCCCAGGAGTTCCAGCCCGGCCCCCTCTTCACTCCGGCTGCCCCTCTGTAACCTTCAGGATCGAAACGTCACCCCTCCTCCTTTTGTCAGTCCTGATTTTCTATTTCTCTTTTAATCTTACCCTACACACAGCCTTTATTACCCACTGTCGTAACGTATTTTTAATATGGGGATAAAAAAGAAAAAGCTACAGATGGCAGACTGGGTTACAGCCCCACCTCCTCCTGCTTCAAATCCCTGGAAATGATGCAAGGAGCCTTTCTCTCTGTCTCTTCTCCATCTTGCTCTCTCTCTGTCTCCTGAGTCTAGAACAGCTCTAGGAAACAGGGACAAAAGTGTCATAAGCAAAGCAGAGACCTTTGGATTGGAATGCAGAGGGGGCTGGATTGAGGAACGAGCCCCAGTGTGTGCTGGCCGAGGTGAAGGGATCCTGGGGTCCCCTCCACTCAAGGTGCAGACACAGGAGTGGGGCCTGAGGGCACGGCTGAGGTGCCTGGCTGCAGAACCGGGTCTGAGTAGCTGCCCGGAGCCCATTTCCCTCCCCACTGCAACACGGGTCTGGAATGGAGGCAGCCGATGGCCGGGTGAGGGCCCTCGGATGACGGCGGGCCGGGGGACACCCAGCAAGTCACCACCCTGCACCACGGATGCCACAGTGGACAGAAGCCGCATCTAACAGGCAGCAGATCGGGTCCAAGTTCGAGCTTCCATCCGAGGTCACTGAAGGCGCCAGGGAAACCCTCACCTCACCAGGGAGCTCGGTGTTCACGCTGGAGAACAGACGCCCGAGGAGCACAGGCAGCCCTCGAGGAGAAGAGCTTAGAGAACGACACTGACTGCTTCACAGGGAGAGGGCAGAAGACCAGGGCACGGAAAAGAGCCAACTGGAGACCCAGGAGACATAGTCGTTGGGATGAAAGCCGTGGACGGGCTGGACGGCCAGCGGATGGGGCTGGAGGTGACTTTGGGGAGATGGAACTGAAGGACACGCATTGCACTGCTCTCGGTTGCGCCGAAGACACAGCGGGAGATGCGGTTGCTGGACCAGCTCCGCTTCCTAAGCGCACTCGTGAGCGTCCCGACGGGACGTGCTGGGGGTTAAACTCACGACCCAGGCGTAGCTGGTTAGACAAGGAGTCGTGTCCAAACACGCTTAGAGGACTGAGTGTCGCCCGGGGCCCGGGATTTGTGGCCAGAGGAAGTACCTGGCTATGACTGTGGGTTGTCTCCCTCTGCGGAGAGGAGTGGAGTTTGGACCTATATGGACAGTTCGGGATCTTACACGTGGCGAGAAGCACGTGCTCTGAGCAGCCAGGGGTGGGTGGCTGGAGCGGCCGCAGCTGTTTTCCATCCTCTCAGGGTGCTTGCGCCTCTCTCTTCAGTGGGAATAGCACCTCTCGCGGTGGGAGCTCTTCCCCCACTGCATGTGGTCCTGGTGAGGCTGCCGGTCGAGGACCCCCCCACCCCCCCACCTGCTACACGCGCACGCACACGTGCATACCCACGTGCAGTCAGTGGGACAGTCTCGAGGTCCCCCCCGCTCCCCACCTGCTACACGCGCACGCACACGTGCATACCCACGTGCAGTCAGTGGGACAGTCTCGAGGTCCCCCCCCACCCCCACCTGCTACACGCGCACGCACACGTGCATACCCACGTGCAGTCAGTGGGACAGTCTCGAGGTCCCCCCCACCCCCCACCTGCTACACGCGCACGCACACGTGCATACCCACGTGCAGTCAGTGGGACAGTCTCGAGGTCCCCCCCCACCCCCCACCTGCTACACGCGCACGCACACGTGCACACCCACGTGCAGTCAGTGGGACAGTCTCGAGGTCCCCCCCACCCCCCACCTGCTACACGCGCACGCACACGTGCACACCCACGTGCAGTCAGTGGGACAGTCTCGAGGTCCCCCCCCCACCTGCTACACGCGCACGCACACGTGCACACCCACGTGCAGTCGGTGGGCCAGTCCGGGACCCTGCTGGGATGCTGACAACCCACCCCTCGGTGCATGAGGCACCCAGTCGTTGGGCTGCAACCCGAAGTGGGTCACCAACCATTCTCCCCGGAAATAGTATGTACCCGGGAGAGACAGAAGCACCTGTCCTGCCCGGATTGTGTGTCTGGGGCAGCCAGTGGTTCTCTTCCCTGATACTTGTAAACTTCCTGTACGGAGAACGGAGCCAGGCAGAGATAGGCAGAGATACGCACGGACAGGGAAATGAAAAGATGTTTGGGCATTAGTGGAGGCCCCGCAGCCACTGTGCCGAAGATGGAACCATCACAGGCTGTCTGCTTAATGAGAAACAGCATTTTGAGCTGGGTGACCCTGTGACCCGTACCATCCTGACCTATGTAGGATCTCTGAAAATCGTGTTGTGGTTTTGCATCATATTGTACCTGAATAGCTTTCTGGATTTTCTTCTTGAAAATTTTAGGTCGGTATTTATATCAGATGCAAAGACTTGTAGTTTAATCTTTTTCTCTCCAATATTTACATATGATGTCTTTTATCTGTTTTGTTGCTGTGTCTATGATCCCCAGGATAATGTTGAATGCTAATTTGATACTAGGCATCTTTGATTTGTTTCCGTTGTTCATTCATTCATTATTTATGCAACATTTGCTCTGTGGCAGAAATCCCTCCAGGCCCTGGAAACACAGATGTGACCAGTGGACAAAGTCCATCAGAAAGTTTTGAAGAGAAATAAGGGAGGAGTGAAAGTGTATATCAAAGAAACTGGACACAGCTCTACCCCAGAGAACAACAGAATCTTCCCTGAAGAACTTCCCAGAGAAAATACTTTTTGTCTTTCATCATGAAATCTGATCTTTGCTGTTTGGTTTCTGACAAATAACTCTATCAAAGGAGAGAAAGTTTCCTTTTCTACTTTGTTTATTGAAAGCTGCTTTTAAAAAACCAGGGATGGATGTTGAATGTTATTAAATTCTTTTTTAGTCCTAAGGACATAACCAAACCTTCTCTCTGTTGGACAATTAATGTCATGAATGGCAACACCAAGAGCACTAATATTGAACCAGCCTTGCATTCCTGTATTCTTGCCTTGTATTGGCACTTTATTCTCTTCCTGGCCTACTGGATCCGTTCTGCTAATGCTTTATTCAGGATTTTTGTTTTCATAAATTTTATAAGTAAAAATGAGTTTCACGTGTGTGTTTTGTCAAGTGCTACGGAATGAGGTTGTTCGGGTCCCTGGACTTCTATACTCGGAAATAGTTTAGGTAACATGTGTCACCTGGTTCCCTCCCAGACTCTTTGGGCGTTCTGGAGGACCTGGTATACATTTTCCTGCTTCACTCTTAGCTCTGAGCTTCTGTTGCAACTGAAATGGTTCTGTTTTTGGATTGTCTCTCTCACCCATATGGGCTGCCTCTGTTCTGCTTTCTGTTGCTTCTGATGTATGTCACATCTCTCTTCCCTACACCAGGCAGACGGGTGTGTTACAAAATTGGCTGAGGATTTAAGAAGACGGAGGGGAGGTATGTCACAGTATCTCCCAGCAAATAACCCAGAGTAAACGAGAGACATCCCCCGTCCTGGAGACTCCTCTGGCCTCCCCTCAAAGGGCTCCCACCATGCTCCCCACAGACTGGCCACAGTTCTGTTTTCCGGCACCCCTTTCCTCAGGCTCCCACAACTCATTAGACAGGCAGATTCAGCTTCCCTCTCTTTTCTCCCCAGATCTACCTATGCAGAGTCAGAGACCCATCGTGGTTTTGCTAAACAGGGGCCACCGGCTCTAGACCCTCATTCTTTAACAAATTTTTCCATCAAAGAAAGAGCACAGAAAAAAACCATTTATTTCCTCACTAGTTTTGCATTGTGCCACATAACCTGGGAAGCAGAAGTGGCCGTAGTCACTTTTGATTTTGATTTAATAGTCAGCTTCTCCAACTCCTGGGCTAGTTCACCCCTCAATAGAGTCAGAGGCTGGCAGGTGGCAACAGGCCACCGCAGGGTGCAGTCTTCCTGTGATTTCCTGCTTGTCCTGGCTTCCCCTGTCTCACATCCACCTATCCTAACTTCCTTGGGCATTTGGTAGTCCCTCGTTGATCCTCACAAGCAATGCTGCTGTGAACATCATTGTTTACTTCTTTCGGGGACATATGGATGCCTTCCAACTGGGTATAAACCTAGGAATGGAATTGCTTGGTCATCGGGAGAGCAGGTGTTCAGCTTTAGTAGAAACTCCAAATCCATTTGCCAAGGTGGTTGTACCAATCTACTTCCCCACCAGTAGAGTGTGTTCCAGTATTTTCAACACATGGTAGACTTCTGTCCTTTTCGTTATAACGATTCTGAAAGTTGGGTAGTAGTAGCTCAGTGGGGCTTTAATTTGCATACATATATATATTATATATATATATTTTTTACTGTGTTTTTCCTTGGTGACGTTTTGCAGGTGAGGGCACTGAGTCTCAGGGAATCCAACTCGAGAACATTTTTGGAGCCTGTTTTTTGTTCCAGGCTCTGGCTTGAATCTGGAGGTACAAAGATGAGTAAAATATGGCTTTTGCAGCCATTCTGGGGGCAAGTGGCAGAGTCAAGAATGGAACTCAGGACCTACTCTAAACCCCACATTCTCTCTGTTCAGATGACAGTGAAGAGGGGCAGTGGGACTTTTCTGAGTGGGGGAATCTCGAGTGTGTTTGCAGGCTCTGGGGTACTGCCAGAGAGAGATCAAAGGTTGGCCACCACCTTAGGCTTCTTCTGTCCTGCTCCATGGTTTGAAACATGCAGCAAACCCCTTATGGGTCAAGAAAGCTGCTCCAGCTCCAGCCATCACACCCCCTATCCAATGAGAAGGAGGGAGGAAGAGCAAGGAAAGGCTCACCTTTCCAACCACAAGACACTTCTAAGGAAGTCATGCACTTCTGCCCACACCTACTTTGGTAGGACCTTTGTCATGTGGCCACTGTAGCTGCAGAGGAGACAGGAAGGCCCACATGGCCATGCACCCAGCTGAGAAGGATGGAGAACACATTAGGGGTCAAAGACAGTGTGCCGCAAGACCCAGTGTCTCTCCTGCGGTCTGCAGTCACTGCTCATTTGGTGATCTGATGAACGCAGTCTCCCCCCGCAAGTGGAAGCCTTCCCAAGAGTGGGGAGTCCCACGTTGCACCCTCGGACCCCCAAGTCCAGCATGGTGTCTGGCAGACAGTCGGGAAGATTTGTAAACAGGGGGTGAAACTCGTCTTGGACTCCCTGCTTTGTTCTCCTCTTCCAGTCCCTTCCCCACACGCTGCATCTTTCCTGATCTGCAGAGAAGGCTCTGGGGGCTTCCCTCGGGGGCTGCCTGCCTGCGGGCTGCTCTGGAATTGGGCGCGGAGGACAGGCCCCCTCCCTCGGGCTGCGCAGGATTATGAAAGGAGCCCGACGTGCAGCCGCTGGCAGAGGAGCTGACTGGTTCCTGCACAGAGGCCAGAGCACGGCACACGGGCAGCCTAATTGTCCGCACGTACGAGTGGTTCTCGGGCACAGTTTGGCCCATGAATCACCTGGGAACTTGTTAAAAATACAGAACTTCTGAGTCAGTAGGTTTTGGGTGATATATTTGGTTGCAAGTGACAGAAAGTCAACTAGCTCAGGCAAAAGCGGGACTGATGGTGAGGCCCGGGGGCCCCTCCTGCAAGGCTGGTGGGTGGGTGCAGTCGATGAGGACCCTGAGCTGGGGGGGTGGGCTGCCCCGTGGCTCCCCCACCCTCAGGGCGCCACTCACTCTCCCCGGGGTCCCAGCACCACTGTCCTGGGTGGCTGTGTCCCAGCCCCTGTGGCCAGCGGCCATGCTGGGGTTGGGGGACAGGGTGTGGGCTCTGCTGGCAGCTGGCACCTTCCTTAGGAGCAACTGGGATGGGCACCCCCAGCCGATCTCAAGTGTGGCCCCAGGCTGCTCCCCTCAGAGCTTCTTGGGGGGCCCGGTCATTAGCACGAGCATCGCAGAGGGAGGGCGTCTGTGGAAACCTCTGTGAGGGTCAGAGTCACCAAGCAACTGGAGCCAATACATTCTGCTCGGATTCAGCAGCATGGGGGCGGCGGGGGGACAGGGGGTGGGGTTCGCTGGGGAGCCAGGGCTCTGGTGGGGGCCAAGGGAGCAGGACGCCAGCACCATCCCAGTCTGGTGCCTGGGGGTGTGGTGTGTGCACCCGTAGGGATCACCTGGGATGCTTCGTAAAGTGCACATTTCAGCCCCCAGCCCCCCGCCACCCCTCCAGGGCTGAGCCCCAGGAGGTGGAGTCAAGTTCCTAACCTTGACCTTGGACCCTCCCCTTCACACAGCCCGGGTCCTGGGCCTGAGTCTGTGGGGCCTTTTCTCCGGGGGGGGGGGTGGGCTTCCCTCTCTCTGCCTGCTCCAAGGTGCCCAGGGCAGGTGCAGCATCGGGGCAGGCGGGGGTGGGAGCAGCAGAACTGCGGTCCCCCCGCCCCTCCCCCTGCTGCCAGCTGGGGTCCCAGGCCCTGCGCTGGGCTGAGGCCTTCGGGCCTGGGGAATGGGGTTGGGCCTGCATGGATGTGCGGACTGGGCTGCCCCGCTAAACTTCCGGGGAGCTGCCAGCTGCCCCCATGGGTGCCCCTTTGGTAGACTGGGCGCCTACCCCGGGCAGCTCACTGTGGCCCAGGGTGCAAACCGGGCCACAGCCAATTCAGCACTGGGGTGCCTTACAGATGTGTAAGCAGCTCATTGCAGGCAACCGCCCTCGGCAGGAAGCCCCTTCTCTTGTCACTTCAGCAAAGGTATATTGTAACTAACTTTTAAACCAGGCACCCCCATGCTCTGCTCATCTCTGGCCCAAGCACACCTTTCAAATTGTTTAATCAAACAGTGAGCAGCGAGACCTGATTCTTTCGGTAACAGATGGCGTTCTGACCAAGATGTGAAACCCCAAGATTTGGTATCAAGACACCCACATCTCCAGGTCCTTTTGAAACCTCGGCTGAGCTTGCATGCTGGGCCATGTGGCAGGTGGCCCCTAGCCCTGCTGTCCCTCCTCCCGCGGCCCCCCCTGCTCCTCAAGCTCCCTGCTGCTAGCCCTGGCGGGCATCTGGGCTCGTGAACCGCAGCCGGCGTCCAGCTGCGTCTTTGCCAAGAAGCTGTGAGCTATTACCATTGTCATTGTGTCACTGTTTTCAATCAGACGCCTCAGATGCAACCACTTGGCTATTTACCCATTTTACAGGTGAGGAAACTGAGGTCCAGGCGCCTAATGACTTGCCCATGGTGGCCCAGCTGGTCAGTGGCAGAGCTGGTGTTTGGATCAAAGTCTGTCTGTCCTGCTCCCTTTGAGCGGGACACTGGCTGTGCTCTTGCTCTCTGCCCCCTGACCTCTGACCTCAGCATCTTTACTTCTCTAGTCCCTTCCCCCGCCTTCCGGCTGACAGCACTCCTGTGGTTGGGCTCATGCCAGCTGTTGAGAGCCCAGGGGTCTCGGGCTTCAGTGAGGTGAGAGGGCCGGATGTAGGGTCAAGGGCACATGGGCTGACGACTGGCTGAGGCGCCCTGGTTCCCTCCCCATGTGGCTGTGAGTCAGCCCATGCCTTGACCCTAATCCTTAGCCCTGAGGGGGTTCCTGGGGCCCTCGTCAGAGCCCCTTTGGAGACGGGGCCCCACCGTGCACTTTGAGGGGTGCCTCTGGGATGCTCTTCCCTACCGTCTGCCAGGGTGTCTAGAATTCCACCCTTAGCATCTACAGCAAAATCACTCTCACTTTTAGGAAGGTGTAACGGGGCTAGGGAGGGACAGGGGACGCCATCATGAGGGATTTGCCCCTTCCAGGCCCCAGTCCAGGTTGTGAAGAAGCTCTGACAAAGGTGAGGGGGGCAGCCGGTGTGTGGGAACCAGGGAGCTGCCAGGTTGAGCCGAGGACCCTGATGGGGAGGAAGAGCAGGAACAGAGGGGGGAGGGGGAGGAGGGGAGGGGGAGAAAGGAGAGGGGGAGGAGGGGAGGGGAGGGGGAGGAGGAAGGGGAAGAGGAGGAGGAGAAAGGAGGAGGGGAGAAAGGGGGCGGGGGAGGAGGAGAAAGGGGGAGGGGGACAGGGAGAAGGGGGAGGGGAGGGGGAGGAGGAAGGGGAAGAGGAGGAGGAGGAAGGGCGAGGGGGAGAAGGCGGAGGGGAGAAAGGGGCGGGGGAGGGAGAAAGGGGGAGGGGGACAGGGAGAAGGGGGAGGGGAGGGGGAGGAGGAAGGGGAAGAGGAGGAGGAGGAAGGGCGAGGGGGAGAAGGGGAGGGGAGAAAGGGGGCGGGGGAGGAGGAGAAAGGGGGAGGGGGACAGGGAGAAGGGGGAGGGGAGGGGGAGGAGGAAGGGGAAGAGGAGGAGGAGGAAGGGGGAGGGGGAGAAGGGGGAGGGGAGAAAGGGGGCGGGGGAGGAGGAGAAAGGGGGAGGGGGACAGGGAGAAGGGGGAGGGGAGGGGGAGGAGGAAGGGGAAGAGGAGGAGGAGGAAGGGCGAGGGGGAGAAGGGGGAGGGGAGAAAGGGGGCGGGGGAGGAGGAGAAAGGGGGAGGGGGACAGGGAGAAGGGGGAGGGGAGGGGGAGGAGGAAGGGGAAGAGGAGGAGGAGGAAGGGGGAGGGGGAGAAGGGGGAGGGGAGAAAGGGGGTGGGGGAGGAGGAGAAAGGGGGAGGGGGACAGGGAGAAGAGGGAGGGGAGGGGGAGGAAGAAGGGGAAGAGGAGGAGGAGGAAGGGGGAGAGGGAGAAGGGGAGGGGGAGAAAGGGGGAGGGGGACAGGGAGAAGAGGGAGGGGAGGGGGAGGAAGAAGGGGAAGAGGAGGAGGAGGAAGGGGGAGAGGGAGAAGGGGAGGGGGAGGATGAAGGGGAAGAGGAGGAGGAGGAAGGGGGAGGGGCAGAAGGGGGAGGGGAGAAAGGGGGCGGGGGAGGAGGAGAAAGGGGGAGGGGGACAGGGAGAAGGGGGAGGGGAGGGGGAGGAGGAAGGGGAAGAGGAGGAGGAGGAAGGGCGAGGGGGAGAAGGGGGAGGGGAGAAAGGGGGCGGGGGAGGAGGAGAAAGGGGGAGGGGGACAGGGAGAAGGGGGAGGGGAGGGGGAGGAGGAAGGGGAAGAGGAGGAGGAGGAAGGGGGAGGGGGAGAAGGGAGAGGGGGAGGGGGAGGAGGGAAGGCACAGTGGCTGGGGCTGCCCCTGGGGGGTCCTCGCTGACTTAGGCCCAGGGCTCCTGGCTGCCTCCCTGGCCTCTTCCACTCACCCGGCGCCCCATCTCCTGTGTCTGCACCCTCTTTGCTCTCCTTCCATTCTGGCCCCCCCACCCCAGCCCTGCACCTCTGTCCTGCTTTTCTGCCTCTTTTCCATCTCCCTGTGTGTCTGTCTTTTCTCTGTCTCTCTGGATGGGTCTCTTCCTACATGTCTCTCTCCGCCTGTCTCTCTGCGTGTCTGTCTGTCTGTGTCTTCATCATTCTGCCTTAAGCTCTGGCGTCTCTGGTCCCCACGTCTCCCTCGTGTCTTTGTCTCTTTGTGCCGAGTCTTTCTCCTTGTCTCTCTGTCTCTCTCTGTCCATCTCCATCTCCCTGTGTGTGTCTTCCCCGGGGGTCTGTCTGTCCATCCATCCATGGGTCTCAGGCAACTGACAACACCCCCCGCGTCCCATTTGATGTGCGGTTGTGAGATTCCCTTTGAATACTGCAGGAGCGAGTTGACGGTTGCCAAGGGAACAGGTCAGGAGAAATGGGGGGATGGGGACCAGGAGCTAGGCGGGGGATGTGGGTATGCTTTTCTGTTTTCATCTTCTTTGGTGCTTTCCTTTTCCGAAGCATAAAAAAATGGGCGACAATTTAAAATGATTTTTCAAGAATCAACACGACAGAAATAATGGGTCCTAACTGTGCTGGACTAAAAGGCAGGCAGGGAGGCTGCAGCTGCCCCTGTGCCCGGAGGGAGCTAATGGCCACATCAGGGCCTGGAGCCTTTCGCCAGCACTGGGCTGGCATTGCCCACGGCAGCTTAGGCTGCTCAGCCCTCGGAGAGATCTCTGGCCCCCCTTAGCCTCCAGCATCACAGCCGGGCACAGGGTGAGAGCCTTTGTGGCCACAGACCAGGCCGGGGGCCGGGGGCAAGAGGTGGACGAGGGAGTCAAGCTCTGGCCATGCAAGACCCGGCAGGCAGCCCAGCTCTCCCCAGGCAGCACTGCACAGCATCCGTCCACGCTCCCCTGCCCGGCGCGGATCTGGTTGTCATGGGGATTAACAGAGACGGTGCCCACACGGCATCCAGCACACCAGCCGCTGCTGCCCAGCGGCTGGGCTCAGAGTCCTGTCAGTTTGGACTGGACTTGACCACCTACCTGCTTCTGGGGTTGCTGCTGTTGTGCGGACATTTACTTTACACCACAAGCCAGACTCGGGCTCGTGAGGGACGCGGGTGAGCGGCTGGCCGTGACGGCGGCTACTTATCAGCTTCCACAGGCAGCATTACCAACCAGCAGGGACCCAGTGCCCACGCCCCACCCAAACGCCCTTGCGTTCCGCACTCTTCCAAGCTCTCTGTGTGCCTCTGAGGAGGGTACTGTTATCAATCCCGTTTTACAGATGGGGACACTGAGGAATTCAGCGGCTACAATACAGAATGCAAGTGCAGGGAGTGGAGACCTCAGGAAGCCGGGGACACAGAGAGGGGGGCCCCTCCCACGGCGCCGGGGTTGGTGCAGGGGAGCAGGGAGGGCTCCCCAGGTGACCTGTGAGCCGAGGGGGATGGTGAGTGAACAGCAGAGAGGGGAGGCCGCAGGCCGGTGTCTGGGGTGGAGGTGGGAAAGGCAGGCCTGGGGCCACGAGAACGCCGGAGCTGTGAGAGTTTTAGGCTGGGGGGGGGGGCCTTGAGCACGTACCCCTGCCCCACCCCGCTGGAGAGCTCGCCACGTGAGAGCTTTCTGGCCCTGCCCCAGCCATCTGCTTCCACAAAGGCCGCAGGAAGCCAGTCCAAGGAGGTGTTTACAAATGGCTTCTCCTGCCAACCGTCCCAGACCTCTCCTCCTCTCCGCCACCTGAAGCCTGTCCTTGGTGCCTCTTCTTCCCGTCGCCATCCCGCCCAAGCTTGGCCGGAGTGGCCGTGATGGTGAAGGGGGTGCCAGGGAGTGGGATGGGGCGGGGACAGTGTCCCCGCCATGTCTGGAGTCTTCGTCCGGCCAGGCGTGGTCTCTCCTTCCCCAGGTGGAAGCAGCTCTCCTTCAAGACCTGGCCCCCAACAGCTCCAAGGGCCAGAGAGGCTGGCCGGGGGTCTCGGGCCTGTTCCCCACGGCATGCAGGCTGGTTCAGTGGGGGGCAGGTCACTGTCCCGTTGGCCCAAAGGGAGATGTGGTCACGGCCCCCCAGAGCCATGGTCTGGGGAGGGGGGGAGTCAGGCCTGGAGACGAGAGTGGGTGAGGGGCTGGGGACAGGGGCTAAGCCCTCGGTGCAGCTGCAGCTGGGAGGGGAGAGGGTGGCGTGGGCCGCGTGTGGCCCGGCCCGGGGGGGACTTGGGAGGGAGACAGGAGGAGCTGACCACTTCCTGACGCCCTTTGGCAACTGGGCCTGGGCCACAGGGTCCTGGGTGGGAGCCTAGGTGTGGAGTCTGTGCGGTCCAGTGACAGCAACTGTTGAGTCTCTGTCCCCCACGACCACGCCCCTTCCAACACGACCTGGTTCCAGCCTGTAAGAACCACGTTTCCTTGCTTCCGTATTTGCTGGTTGGACCTCTGGGCCTTGCTGACCCTGGAGGGACTGCCCCTCTGGAGACGAGCCAATCCAGAGACAGAAGAGGATTCCCCTGCCCACGCACCTGTTCTGTGCAGACCAGGCGATCCTGGACCCACCCTCTACCTCATCACCCGGGCCGGTACCGGACCACGCCCCAGAGCCCAGCAACTCATCACACCAGCCGGTCCCATGCCCACTCACCCTGCCTCGCTGTTTCTTTCTGAGGAACCAGAGCAAAGGCTCCCGCCCGCGTCTGCCGCCTCCTGGGCTCCCTGGTGCTTCCCTGCGTGGCCCTGTGCCGTGCCCTCCCCACCCCGTTTCTAGGGGTCGGCGAGTAACTCAGTCTTTCCAGCTGCAGTTCTCTCCTCATCTGCTGGCCTGCACTTTAGACCCCACCGCCCTCCTTTTCCGCCTGCTCTGTGCCCCGGGGGCGTGCCCTGTGGACGGACGCTCCTCGGCATGTGCGGGCTGTGGACACCAGCGGGAGACCAAAGGGTCGGAGGCGAGGCGGGGGCTTTCTTCCCCGTGCCCCCCTCCCCGGGCTGGGTGGGGGGTCCCCTGGTTTCCCCTGCGGAGCCACAGCTCTGGCTGGTGCCCGTCTGCCACACGGTCCTCCTTGGATTCTGGAATTGGCTCTCTCCACCTGCCCCTCGGGCCTGGCTCGGGGAGGGCTTCTGCTGCTGGTCTGAGTGTGTCCCCACTGCCCCCCGGTGTGACCCTGCCCACATCTGGTCAGTGCTCCTTGTGAACGCTCTCTCCTGGGGGACAGGGCCTGGGGGGTGGGCGGCCAGAGGTCAGCATGTCTCTCCTCTCCTCCCTGGAGGCTTCTCACTGATGTTTCCTTTAAACTATCACAGGACAAACCACAAAAATGCTAAATGATGCAGATCAGACGGGAGAAAAGAGAGGCCCCGCTCACCTTCCCCAGCTAGGTTTTTTCTCTTTAGAGACGCATATCTCTGGGACACATATAACGCACTGTTTCTCCAAATGTATTCATCCTGCTCCCACCTCCACAATTTTTGCCGTATCTGCGTACCACCTGTACGATTATGTATCTAATGATTTTCTTTCACTCAGCTTACTTTCTGAAAAAGTCAGGTGTATATACTTTCCATAATTGGAGATGTAATTTACATACCGTAAGAGGCACCCCCTTCAAGGGTGCGGTTCCATGAATTTTGAGGAATGGTGCAGCCCCGTGACGACCGCCACGACCGAGATACAGATTAGAGCCCTCACCCCAAACAGCCCTGTGCTTCTCCGTCCGCCCTCCATCTCATCTGCGCCCCTAACTCTGGTGGCTGCTGATCTGATCCTTGTTCCTATGATTTTGCCGTTTCCAGAAGGTCATACGAACGGGGCCACCCAGCACATGACCTTCTGTCTTTGGTACCTTCCTCTTAGCATGATGCTACCATTTTTTTAACAACCTTAGACCAAACCCGCAGTTTATTCATTGCACTGTCCATTGTTTGTGTTTCCTATACTGTGTTTCATGTAGTGATCCAACAAATCATCAGTCTCAGTCTTATTTTAGGTGTCTGTTAGAAAGTCGGGTTTGTTGAAGTTGAATTTCCACACAGCAGAATTCACCCCTTCTAGTGTGCTGTCCTAGGAGTTTTGACAGGTGCCTACATTCGTGTAACCAGCAACACAAGACGTGGAACAGTGCCGTCACCCCACACCCCAACCCCCCTCCCGCCCCGCCCCGTGCTGCATCCTGGCTGATCACTTCCCCACCCTCACCCCTGCCTTTTCCAGAATTTCCTGTGAAGGGATCATACGACGTAGCCTTTTGAGTCCAGCATCTTTCACCGAGCGTGTATTTGAGACTCTCCCACACCGTGGCCTGTGTTAGCATTCGCTGAGCCCTGCTCTAGTGCACGGGTGTGCCTTGAGTTCTCAGACCAGTCACCACTCGATGGTCAGTGGCCCGCTTCCAGCGTGGGCCTGTTCATAATAACGCTGCTACAAATATTTGTACGTAGGCCTTTGGCCACATGTGCTCATTTCTGTCCCCTAGGAGTGGAGTTGCTGGGTAGCGACTTTATAAGAAACCGGCAGACCCTTTCCCAGCGAGGCCGTGCTATTCTGCTTTCCTGCCGGCAACACGTGAGTGTCCCAGGTGCCCTGGGTCCTTGTACACACTTGCTACTGAAAGCTTTGAGCCTGTAGCCGAAGTGGCAGACCTGAAGTCCCTGCTCCTCGTGATTCTAATTTGCATTTCCCTAATGACTAATAATGATGCATGTCGCTTCAGATGCTTATTTGCCATCTGTATCCTTTCTTTGATGGAGTATCTGTTTAAATCTTTTGCCCATTTTAGGGGGGTTGTTTGTCTTACTATTATTGAGTGCAAGAGTTCATTTTATATTCTGGATATCAGTCTTTTGTCAGATGTATGTTTGGCAAATATTTTTTTTCCCAGTCCTTGGCTGCTTTTTAATTCTCTTAACAGTGTCTTTCGAAAAGCAAGAGTATTTAATTTTGATGAAGTCCTCAATGCATTTTTAAAAATTGGAGTATAATTGCTTTACAATGTTGTGTTAGTTTCTGCTGTACAGTGAAGTGAATCAGCTCTATGTATACACATATCCCCTCCCTCTTGGACCTCCCTCCCCCGCCCCCCCCCACCCCCAATCCATCTAGGTCATCACAGAGCACCGAGCTTAGCTCCCTGTGCTTTAAAGCATGTTCCCACTAGCTATCTATTTTACACATGGTACTGTATTTATGTCAAACCTAATCTCCCAATTCACCCCACCCTCCCCTTCCCCCACTGTGTCCACACGTCCGTTCTCTACGTCTGCTCAATGCATTTTTAAAACTTAAAAACGTGGTTTTACAGCTTTAAATGGGATACCCATATTATTTGCCATCACTCGATGTATTAGAAATGCTTTTGGCAGAAAGTAACAGCAAATTTAATGTTCAAGGGCTTCAGGAATTATCTTCATAAACATGTGATTATCTCATAGAACCAGAAAACTTGAAAAGGCAGCGCTCTAAGATCCCAGGCGCTTCCGCCTCTGTAGCGTGGCGACTTTTTGCCCCCAATCTTGCTGTCTCATATCACCAGCAAGCTGCCTGGTGCTGGGCATCATGCCAAAAGTTCACAGCAGGAGGACAAGCAAGGGGCAGACAGAGCAGGGCTGGGACTAGGACAAAGCAAAAGAGGGGCCCACGTTTCAGGAGGCATTTGCTCTCAGATGCTGCACGCGCCTTCGTGTGGCCCGAGAGCCAGTGCCCCCTTAAATCTGGCACCCTGGGCACCCCTCTTGCCTTGCCCTAGACCTGAGCCTGGCACAGAGCTGGAAATTCTCCTGCCCTTCTTCTCTCATGTGATATAATATCTGTCCAAGAAGCTCCCCTGGCAGATGTTGGCTTACGTCTCATGGTTGGAACTCAGGCCTATCTCATGGCCATTCCTGATGGCAAGGAAGCCTGTGAGGCAGGTATCCCTGAGAGCTCCACGGACAAGTGCAGAACGCATTCTTCTACGTGGAAGTGAAGAACATTTTTATGTGCTTAGGATGCGAACAAGTTGTATGCACCAAAAGAATATGACCTGAGATGCCGTTTTGAAACCAGGCAGCTTTGCTAACTTACCAGTCCTGTTTGACTTCAAATGCATTTGAGTTTGTGAACTTTACTAAAAGCCATGGACATATGGAATTGCCAAGGACACAGAATCGCCAAAACAACCTTGAAAAAGAACAAAGTTGGAGGACTGCACTTCTCCATTTCAAAGCTTACTACAAAGCTACAGTAATGAAGACTGCGTGGTACTGGGGTAGATTCATAGACCAAAGGACTAGAACTGAGAGCCCAGAAATGAATGTGGTCAACTGGTTTCCAACAGGTGCCAAGACTACTCAATGCAGAAAGAATGTCTCTTCAACTAGTGGTGCCAGGGCAACTGAATCTCCTCATACGAAAGAACGAATTTGGATCCCTTCCTCACACCATATACAAAACTGAACTCCAACTGGACAAGGACCTAAATCTAAGAGCTAAAACTATAAAACTCTTAGAAAAAAAACATAGGGGAAAGTCTGTGTAACTTGGATTAGGCAATGGCTTCTTAGCTGACATCAAAACCATAAGCAACCAAAGGAAAATAGATAAATTTGACTTCATAAAAAGTAAAGACTTTTATGCATCAAAGGACACTATCAAGAAAGTGAAAAGACAACCCACGAAATGGAGAAAAATATTTTCAAATCGTATATCTGATATGGGTCTAGTATCCAGAATATATAAAGAACTCTTACAACTCAACAATAAAAAGATGAATAACTCAAAAAATGGACAAAGGATTTGAATAGACATTTCTGCAAAGAAGATATAAATCGGCCAACAAGCACCTGAAAAGATGCTCAACATCTTTAGTTATTAAGGAAATGCAAATCAAAACTACAAGGAGACATGACTTCTCACCCATCAGGAGAACTATAATAAGAAAAAAAGAGGGGGAAATAACAAATGTTGGTAAAGATATGGAGAGATTAGAACCCTGGTACATTCCTGGTGGGAATGTAAAATGGCACAGCCACTATGGAAAACAGTTTGGTAGTTCCTCATAAAGTTAAACACGGAATTAGCATTTGGCCCAGCAACTCCATTCCTAGGTATACACCTGAGAAAACTGAAAACATATTCACACAGAACTTGTCTATACAGCATTATCCATATTAGCCACTAAGTGGAAACAACCCAAGTGTCCATCAGCCGATGATGGATGAACTGTGTTCTATCCGTACAATGGAGTATTATTTGACCATAAGAAGGAATGAAGTACAGGTTCACGCAAAATATGGGTGAACCTCGCAAAGTGAAAGGAGCAAGTCACAAAAGGTCACATGTTATATGATCCCACTGATACGAAATTCCTGGAATAGGCGCATCCACAGAGATGGAACTAGAGTAGAAGTGACCAGGTGATGGATGGAGAACAAATTGGGACTAACTGCTAACAGGTATGGAGTTTCTTGTGGGGTGATGAAAACATTCTGGGATTAGATGGTGGTAATGGTTGCCCAACAGGAATATACTGAGCGATACACTGAGAACCACTGAGGTGTCCATTTCTAACTGGTGAATTTTATGTTGTGTGATTATACTACAATTAAAAAATAATAAGGGGACTTCCCTGGTGGCACAGTGGATAGGACTCCACGCTCCGAATGCAGGGGGCCTGGGTTCGATCCCTGGTCAGGGAACTAGATCCCACATGCATGCTGCAACTAAGGGTTCGCATGTCACAACTAAGGAGCTGGCGAGCTGCAACTAAGGAGCCTGTGGGCCGCAACTAAGACCCGGTGCAACCAAATAAATAAGTAAATATTAAAAAAAAAATTATACAAGAGTCCTGAACCTGCAGCACCCGCAGCACCTGCCACAGAAAGCTGCCTTGGAGTCCCGGGCTCAGGGCGGAATCCCCAGCCACCAGGACAAACACCACCTGGGGAGGCTCCGAGCCGGCTCAGGGCAGGTGCGGAGCTCGGAGTCACCTGGGGTGCCGGCGTCCGGGCCGCCACCGCCCCAAGAGACAGACAACCTGCCGTCTCCTCCTCTGTTTGTGCAGCCTGGCTTCATTAGCAGGGAGGTGATGAGCTAATTCCCTCCAAACAAATGTTTGGGATGTGGTGTTTCCTTTGACAATGAGCAGTGGCAGACGGTGAGAAATCTGCTCGCACCTTCTGGGGTGTGTAGGGGGGAACCACCCTGCATGCCTGCCAGCACCGAGGCTCTGTGTGCCGCGGCCAGGGGCTTCCTGGCAACACAAGCTGGGACACAGAAAAGCAGGTGATGCCGGTCCATCTGCACTGGGGTGAATGTCTGGTGGTCGGATGGCCCCCCACTAGCTTGGAGCAGACAGCCCTGGATTCCTGCACTCTGTGAGTGACTTGGGCAGGGCACTGACCCACACTCCGCCTCAACATCAGAGCTCAGTGAACAGAATGTGCACTGAGGAGAGCCCTGGGGATCAATGCAAGGAGGGAGACAACAGGATCAGGCAGAAGGGGATGCCAAGTTGATTGCAGGTGCCATGACAGCCTCGGTGAGCCCAGGGGGCCTGGAGTGGAGGGGCCTGCAGAGCTGTCCCGAATTGGGGAGGTGGCCAGGCCTTAATTCTCCTGCAGGGTGCTCCTCCTGGGGCAGTGGCATCTGCAGAGGGGGCAACCCCTGAGGAGGCCAATGGCGAGGTCTTTCTGCCCCAGCACTGCCCCCAGCCGAGGGGTCTGGGCAGTGAGTCACGGTGCCACCACTCTCATCTCTAAAATCAGAGATTGAGCTTGGAAGACCCTAGGGAGGTGCTAAAGATGCCCTGCGTGCCTCACAATGTGCTCTGGGCGGGATGCTGATGGGGTGAGCAGGTGGGGAGAGGCAGGGAGGGAGCGTACCCTGTACAGAGGGCCACCACTCGGGCCGCAGGCTGAGCGTCTGCCGGCTCCTCAGTTGTCAACGGGGCAATCATTACAGTTGTGACGATGCCATCAAGAAAGTAACAGGGCGTTTGGGGAGAGGACGCGGGGCGGGCAAGCCCGCTGTGGTCAGGGAAGGCATGCTGGAGGAGGTGGCTTCAAAGAAAGTCAGCTTGTGAAGGGCGGAGGGCGTGCCACAGGGGGCGGGGCACTCAGAGCTGCGTGTGCGGTAGGACCGTCGGGGGTGACTGGGACTGTGTTAGGGGGAGCCGGGGGCCGTGGAGCAAGCGGGGGTGGGGGCAGAGTGGTGCCTAAGGGCCAGACGGTGCCGGGGCCGCACACAACAACAACGTCAGTCGTGCATTTCCGCAGGCAGCGAGGGCATCTCCAGCGGTTCTGATGGCTGCACGTCGTCCCACACCAGGGACACGCTTACCTGACCAGGGTGGATTATCCAGTCCCCTCTCGACACTGCACGTTGGAGTTGTGTGTGTGCACATTTTACTATTCCAAACAAGGCTGCAATGGACACTCTTGCACCTGTGAGTAAGTGTGCATGTAGATGCATTCCCAGAATCTGAATTGCCAGGTAATGAGATGTGACGATCAGAGTTCCTTTAGTTGTTACCAAGTGTCCTTCCAGCAGAGTCTCAGGCACACTCCCACCATCACCGACTCCTTACCAGCAGCGGGCTGTCAATCTTTTCCATTTTTCCAAGAGGAGGTCAATATGATGTCATATTCTTGATTTAATTTGCATTTCTCTCCTTAATAGTGAAATCGGGCTTCTTTTCACTGTCTTCTTTAGGGGGAGGGGAAACATCTGGATTCCTTCTGTGATAGTTTGCCTGTTCATCCACTTTGCCCATTCTTCTATTGTGTCGTAATTTTTCCTCAATGATTTGTGAGAGCATTTTACACATTGGAGAAATTTAACCTTTGCTTCCGGATGGCAAGTAATTGTTCTTTTATTCGCCTTTTTTTTTGCCTTTTGCCAGGTGCCTTTTGCCTTCTTAGAAGGTATTTTACTGAACAGAAGTCTTGTCCTCTTACCCACTTGAATCTCTCAGCCTGTCCATCCTAGCTTCAGAAAGCATTCCCACACCAACACCCAAAATCACCCACATCATCTTCTATTACGTTTTTAGATTCATTTTTGACATTTGCATTTTGATGCTTTTGGATTTTTTTTTTTTAGTACAAGAAATGAAGTAGAGATTCAGTTTTATTTTTTCCAAATGGTTACACATTTATCCCTGTACCATTTATTAAACAATCCATCATTTCCTCAATTTTCATGCCATTTTTATTAGCTACTAAATACTCATATATTCATGGGTCTATTTCTGGATTCTCTTTTCTCTTCCATTGATGTATCTGTTCATATTTTGAATACTTTTGTCAAGTTCAATTGAGTTTTTTGTCAAAAAATTCAATTAGAATTTTGATGTACAGAGGAGTGGCATCTTTACAACTTTTAGTCTTCCTATTTAATAAAAAGGTACGACTCCCCAATTATCGTACATTATTTTATGTCTTTCAGTCGAGCTTCACAGTTTTCTGCGTGGAAGCCCTTCAACTTTGTTAATTTTTTTAGGCATTTCATATTTTCAGTTGCTGTTGAGGATGAGTTCTTTCCCTTCATTATAGTTTCAGCTGTTTTATACAAAAGAAAGTTATTGATTTTGATAAGTTAATTTTATAACTAACCACCTTAGTGAATTCACTTCCTGTTTCCAATATTTTTGTGTCTTCAGCTGATGATACCACCATGTTCAATGATAAATTTTTCTCCTCCTTTCCAATCCATATGCACTTTATTTTGCTCACTTACTTACTTGCAGTGACGCTTCAGAAGAAGGGCGCTAAGTGGCTCCTTGCTCCAGGACCCTGGTGGCTGGCCCAGCCGGGGGGGATGGTGGGAGGTCAGCCAGGCGACTCCTCAGCGGAGGGGAGGTGGGCTTCCTGGGGGCTGTTCCTGGCACTTCTCCCCTCTCCTTCCAGCAGTGGTTCAGGTCATTGCCTGAGGTACTTAGATCTGGGTCTGAGCTGTCTGACACGGAAGCTCATAGCCACCGCCTAAATCGAAATCTAAGTTAATTACAGTGGAATAGAGTTAAAATCTAGTTCCTCGGTTGCATTAGCCACGTTCCAGGGGCTCGTAGCCACGTGTGGGTCATGGCCGCTGCACTGGACAGGGCGGACATGGGCGTTTCCATTGTGGCAGAATGTTCTGGCAGGCACGGCTGCAGACCCTGTCTACACCCCAACTACACAGTGCTCCCTCTAGGATTTCCGTATTATGCATCCGGACTGGGGGAGAAGGTCTCTCGGAGTTCTTAGAAGTACATCCATGACCCCCCAGCAGTGCCCTCGCCTTCAGCCATCAGGCTGGAAAGTGCGAGTGAGCTGTGGTTTGTTCGTGTTTTCTGGGACCCCTCCCTCCCCGTCTCCACACCCTCTCCTCCCCCAGGAGGAAGGTGGGTTCCCCACAGCGGCACTTCCTGTCCTGAGTGTCCCCGTAGGGCCCTGACACTGTCCCCAGGTCATGGTACCTACCCTCCCTCCTCGGTGGCACAGTGCTCCCCTGGGTGGCTACCCTGGACCCCACTCCTCTTACCGTGACTTTGACCTGCTCCTGGCGGGGGCGCAGCCGTGGTGCTCTCGTGGGAGGGAGCAGTGACTCCCCCATCGCCATGGCAGCCGTGACTGCCACAACCTGTCATCCGGGAGCCCAGGTAGATTCTTCCTGATCCCCCAAATCTCTCCTCATCTCACTAGAGCTCATCTGTTAGAATTTGTAGGTCTTCTCCATTCTCTTTATGATTTCAAGAAGAAAATCCCTCAGTTCTTCTGCCTGGACTATCTGGATCGATATCAAAACCACGTTTGATTTGAGTGTAGCTACCAGGCTCTAAGCTGCTGAGGCTGACGCCCCTTCTCTGCACTGCCTTGAGAGGCGCCGTCGAGGTCTGCATCTTAGTGTCTCCTCGGGGAGGGGGACGCGGCCTCGTCCCTGGGCCACACGCTCTGCACCGGCAGGCGTGGGCCTGACGTGAGGCAGAGGAGGAAAGACGTCTGGGGCCAGGGGGGCGGTGCGGGTTCCGGAAGGGCTGGGACACAACAGAGAAGGCGGGATTGGAAAGAGGCCGGACACGGGGATGTGAGCTGGGGCACCCACGACGGAAACAGTGTGGGGGTTTCCTCAAAACACTAAAGAAAGAACGGCCATATGCCACAGCAGTGGCACTCCTGGGTACGGCATTCCTCTGAAGGAAACAAGGTCACCAGCTCAAGAGACACCTGCACCCTGTGTCCACTGCAGCGCTGTTCGCAACAGCCAAGACACGGAGACCCCTCAGTGCCCACTGACGGGTGAACGGATGAAGACGTGGCGCGTTTACACGGTGGGACAGTACTCCACCATAAGAAAGAGAAGGAGACCTTGCCATCTGTGACAGCATGGGTGGACCTGGAGGGCATCGTGCTGAGTGAAGTAAGTCACACAGAGAAAGACACATGCCGTGTGACGTCACTTATACACGGACCCTAAAAGGCTGAACTCTTAGGTACAGAGTACGACTGCTGGTTGCCAGAGGTGGGGGGGAGGGGTGGGTGACACGGGCGAGGGGTTAATTGAAAAAGAGGTGTACAGAAGTATGCCAGGCATGCTGACGTGCAGAAGCGGGAGTGAGGGTGTGCGTGCGTGAGGGCTGCAGTCTACAATCAGCTGCTCAGGGTGGTCCTGCCCAGGAGGGCGAGGGGGCCGTGCGGGGCTCCGCTGACACAAGCATGGGAGACGGAAGTCCCACGGGGGGTGGGGCAGGCCCGGTGTCTTCAAGGACAGCGAGGGGGCTGTGAGCCAGGCTGGAGAGACAGCAGGTGGGGAGGCCTGAGCAGCGGCCAGACTTGTGCTGCGGGGAGCGAGATGGGGGGCGGGGGCTCCGGGGGTGGTCCCCTCGCTCCCTGCCTCTGACGGGGCTGCCGCCTCTGCCCCCACCCCTGCCCAGCCCTCTTGCTCTGCTCCGAGCACAGCCCAACTCCTGACCCCGCGCCTGCCCCCAACAGCCCAACTCCTGACCCCGTGCCTGCCCCCAACAGCCCAACTCCTGACCCCGCGCCTGCCCCCCACTCCCACTACTTGACTTTTTTCTTTTTAGCTCATATTCTCTCTTTGGTCTCACAAGACTGTACGATCATCCGTTTATTTTTAAACTTTCTCTGCCATTTTGTTTTAGATGTTTTTGCTTAAAAATAGTATTATCAAGACTTCCCTGGCAGTCCAGTGGTTAAGAATCCGCCTTCCAACGCAGGGGACGCGGGTTCGATCCCTGGCTGGGGAACTAAGATCCCATGTGCCGCGGAGCAACTAAGCCCACGCGCTCTGGGGCCTGCGCGCCACAACGAAAGATCCCACGTGCCCCAACGAAGATCCCGTGTGCCACAACGAAGACCCGATGCAGCCAAAATAAAAATAAATAAATATTTAAAAAATAGTCTATAAAAAAATAGCATCATCCTTGGATTTTATTTTTGACCCTTATCTCTTAATGAGAGGTTTAACCTATTTATGCTAAACAGTCATAACCCTTGCTCTTACTTCTGCTGTTGTCTTCCGCGTTTTAGCTTTGTTTATTTGCTTTCTGTCTTCTTGCCGTTTTAACTTCACTTTCTTTGATTTTCCCTCTGGTGATGGGGAAGGTATACGCCTTATGTTTAATTTTGCTGGTTTACCTTTATTTTAAAATGGACATGTGTTGTAAAATGAACATCAAGCATAAATGTATAACTATTGATTCCCCATCTGTGTAGAAAGAAACTAGACAATTTTGCCTTCTTCCTCCCCAGGGTTTTTATAGGTATAATCTAGGATTTTACATTCAATTTTCATTTTGAATTTGTTCATTTATTTTACCATTATGCATCTTCTTTTTCAAGAATAATTGTTCACACTTAGAATTTCTTTCTTTCCTAACTTAACTTCCCCATTCCTGACTCTTGATTAGGTAGACTTTTTTCCCAGTGAGTCTTCAGAAAGACTGTCACTTATGAACTCACACTTGTCTGGGATAATCTTTCTGCTGCTCTCACGCTTATGAACCATGATTCAGCTGGACGTTGACATATTTTTAAAAATTTACCTTTAATTGTTTAAATCAAAATTAGAAGTGACGTAGTTTAAAGAACATCTCTGCAAGGCTTGCTGCAGAAATAGCAGCCCACCTTGTGTCTCCCCACCCCCTTTCTGGAGGAAAACACTCAGTTTTCACGAAGAACGAAAGAGAAATCAGGAGGAATGTTCCGGGTTAAAGCAGACAAAGAGACAATCACGTGCAATCCTGATTAGACCTTGGGTCAAAGAACGATAGATGAAGGAGCTTTGGGGGACAACCAGGAGATCTGAATATGCCCCGTATACTAGATAATATTAGTGTTTTAGTGTTGAATTTCTTGAGCGTGATTCTGGCTCTGGGGTTTCTAGTTTGGCCTCTGATCCTGAAGTCTGAACAGCTTTTATTTACTTTGTATATATTGAGGGCTGAACTGTGTCCCCTCCCCAAGTTCATATGTTGAAGCCCAGCACTTCAGAATGCCACCGTTTGGAGATTGGGCTTTGAAGAGATGATTAACTTAAAATAAGTTGATCAGTGTGGACCCTAATCCAGTCTGGTTGGTGTCCTTATAAGAGGAGATCGGGACACAGACACGCACACAGGGTGGCCCGTGTGAGGACACAGGGAGAAGACCATCTACACGCCAAGGAGAGAGCGCTCGGGAGGAACCAGCCCTGCTGACACCTGGATCTCCGACATCCAGCCTCCAGGACTGAGAGAAATAAACGTCTGTTGTTTAAGCCGCCACGTCCGTGCTACTTGTCATGCCGGCCTGAGCTGACTGAGACATTTTTACCTTTCTATCTTTTTAGCATTTTCTATTTTTCCAGCTTTACTGAGATAATTGACATATGACTTGTGTAGGTTTAAGGTGTACAGAGCTGATCTGACGCACTTACACATTGTGAAATGATCACCGCCAAGTACCCGCTAACACCTCCATCCTGACACCGCCATCCCTCACATAATTACACTTCTTTTTGTGCGGTAAGAACATTTAAGGTGCACCCTCTTAGCAACTTTCGAGGGCATAATAGGGTGTTATTAGCTGTGATTGCCATGATGTACAGCCGCTCCCCAGCGCTCGTTCCTCTTCTAGCTGAAAGTCTGTGCCCTTTGACCAACGCCTCCCCATCCCCCCGACCCCGGCCCCGGGGAACCACCGCTCGACACCTGTACACCCTCGAGTGGTCACACGTCTAGTCACACCCAGCTCCGCGCAGTCAGCCCCCCTCCCCGTGCTGCCCACCCCTCTGCTGCTCTCTGTTTTCCCGAGTTCAGCTTTTCTAGATTCTGCACGTAAGTGAGCTCGTACAGTGTTTGTCTGCCTCTGGCTTATCTCACCTGGCATAATGCCCTTAAGGTCCACCCAAGTTGTCACAAATGGCAGGATTTCCCTCTTTCCCGTGGCTGAATAATATTTCATTTAATATATTTTAAAAAATTGACACTTGTGCCCCTGGGACGTTGAGGGGTGCAATTCAAAGGGCTGGTGATGAAGACACCAGCTCTGACCAGCCTCAGGAGATGAGACACGTCACACTCCAGCAAGCGTCCAGGCCCAGGTAGCACGGGAAAGCGCCCCTCCCCTGGATGGGGGGCACTCACGGTCCTCCCTCGGGGGGCGTCTCCTCCCCACCATTCGGATGGGCGCTCTGATCAGACGACGTCTGGTGTCCGGCGTTGAAAGGCGGCTCTGTCCCCGAGGGGCCCTTTTGTGGGTTTCGCCCGCATGACCCACGTCTGGTCCAGGAGGAGCCCTCACCCGGTCTCGCTCCCTCTCCGTGTCTGAGTGGCCGTAGGCCCGGGAGAGTGGATGTCGCCCCAGGGCCCCGGCGAGGCGTCCCCGAAAGAGGGTCTCTCTGGGGTGCGAGCTCAGGCCCTTGGGCCCCAGACGCCCTGCTCTCGACCTTCTGCCCCAGGCCTGCAGCCACAGCCACCTGCCTTCACGGTCCTCAGACACGCGCCCCACTCCAGCGCACCCACAGCTTCTCCCCGGGGCCCCGCTCACTAAGCTAGAGAGGGCGCACGCTGTGCCCGTCACCCCGTCACCCCCCGGCACGCCAGCCGCCCTCCCCACACCCTCTTCAGAAACCGTCTTTCTCCACTCTCGCCCCTGCAAACTTTTTTTTTTAAATCTTTATTGATCGATTGATTGATTGATTTTGCCCCTGCAAACTTGACTCTGACTCTAGTTTTGAGCCACCTTCTTTGTGAATCACCTTCAGGGAGCAGCATCTATCGGGTCTGGACACGTCTATTAAAAGTCCTGGTTTCCCACCCAGATGCACTGAAATTTATTTTAAATGGGAACATTACATCATAGATTGCTTGAGCTAGATATAGTTTGGTTAAATATATCTAAAAATGAATACACTAGAGTTTTACAATAGGAGATCAAACTACTCAAATTTAAAATGCTTGTCCAAAAGGGAAAGGCCAGTCTCTTCAGTGAATGGTGCTCGGAAAACTGGACAGTCCCATGCAAGAGAATGAAACTCAACCCCTATGTTACACCACACCCAGTAACTAACTCAAAATGGATTAAAGGCTTGAATGTAAGACCTGAAACCATACGACTCCTAGCAGAGAACATAGGCAGGAAGCCCCTTGACATCGGTCTTGGTGATGATCTTTTGAATCTGACACTAACAGCAGTGAAGGCAACAAAAGCAGAAACAAACAAGTGGGACTACATCAAACTAAAAAGCTTCTGTACAGCGAAGGAAACCATCAACAAAATGAAAAGACCACCTACCTAATGGGAGAAAATATTTGCAAATCAGATATCTAATAAGGGGCTAACATCCAAACAATATAAAGAACTCATACAACTCAATAGCAAAAAACCAAACAACCTGATTAAAAAATGGGCAGAGGATCAGAATAGATGTTTTTCCCGAAGGAAACATACAGATGGCCAACGGGTACATGAAAAGATGCTCAACCTCACTAATCATCAGGGAAATGCAAACGAAAACCCTAATGAGGTATCACCTGAAACCTGTCAGAATGGCTGTTATAAAAAAAGACAACAGATAACAAGTGCTGGTGAGGATGCAGAGAAAAGGCAACCCTTGGGCACTGTTGATGGGAATGTAAATTGAAGCAGCCACGATGGAAAACAGTATGGAAGTTCCTCAAATAACTAAAAACAGAACTACTATATGATCCAGCAATTCCACTTCTGGGTATTTATCCAAAGAAAATGAAAACACTAACTGAAAAATATATCTGCACCCCCATCTTCACTGCAGCATTATTTACAACACCCAAGACATGGAAACAACCTAAGTGCCCACTGCCTAATGAAAGGATAAAGAAATTGTGGTACATATATACAAGGGAATATTATTCAGACATAAAAAGAATGAAATCTTGTCATGTGAGGCAACATGGATGGACCTTGAGGGCATTATGTCAAGTGAAATAAGCCAGACAGAGAAAGACAAATATCATATGATCTCACTTATATGTGGAACATAAAAAGAAAAAGAAAAACAAAACAACCTCCCCAAGCTTATAGATACAGAGAACAGATTGGTGGTTGCCAAAGACAGGGGGTGGGGGTAGGAGAGATGGGGGAAGGAGGTCAAAAGGTAAAAAGAAAAAATAAAATAAAATAAAGATAGAATTTTAAAAAGTAAAATGCTTGGCCATCTACCACCGAAATCACTGCCAGCGTCACCAAGGGTGACATCCTTTGGGAACAGCGGGGTTTGCAGATCACTGATGTGAGGCTTTGTGTAAACGTGCACCTGCTGGTACCTGGTTGGCTGGGAGTAGAGGGCTAAATTGCTCAATGCAATTAAGCAAGAAGGATGTTGAGACTTCTCTAGCAGGCTGTGAAGGAGGGTGGGGGACACCCAGAACGGAAAGGAGCTGAGACAGGGAGCAAGGGTGGGAGAGGGGGAGGGCTGAGCAGGGCCGGGGCATCTCATCACCCTTCCCCCTTCACCGTTGTCACCCTTCTCTCCTAGTTCCTCTGGGGGAGGAAGGCATGTATCAGTTAGCTATTGCTGTGTAACAAGTCACGCCATAACCCAGTGGCTTGAAACAACACACATTTCTCACGAGTCCCTGGATTGGCTGGGCAGCTCTGCTGATCTCGGGTGGGCTTCATCTGGGGCCGTGGGGCTCCAAGGGCAGCTCTGCTGATCTAGGCGGGGATCTCACATGTGGAGGGTTGGCTGGGTGCAGGCTGCCCTAGGATGCCTGGAACCTCTCTCCTGGGTCCTCCAGCAGGTTACCCGAACTTGTTCACATAGCAGTTCAGGCTCCAAAAGGTGGAGTGGAGGCTGATTTCCCACCTCAGAACTGCACCCTGTTCTGTGGCCACAGCAAGTCACCAGCCAGCCCAGGTCGCTGGGGAAATGGACCCCACGTCTTGATGGGAAGAGCTGCAAAGCCACAGTGCAAAGGGCATGGACACAGGGAGGATGAAGGGTTGGGGCCAGGTTCACATCCAGCCACCACATCTTGTAACTGGTGGATGGGAACTCTGGGGAAAACCTATATCTGCCGCTGGCTGGGGCCAGAGGTCACTGCTTTGCCCTGTGGGGCCCTCTGTCCATGCAGCCCTTGTGGAAGGAGGCACTGCTCAACCCAGTGGAGGGCAGGCCTGGCGCAGCCGTGAAGGGTGCAGAGGTGAGGAGCCTCTCCCGCAGGACGGCCAGCGTGGGGGGCCAGCAGCCCGGGCCTTCTGGCGCGTGGTTGGGGGAGAGCCATGCCAACACAGGCTGCCAGTGGGGAAGAGAGCCAGAAGAAGGTGGGAATTCATCCCCGGCCTCGAGACGTCCTGGGCCAGGAACGAGGGACTGGGGCCCAGATGGTGTTTTTCATCTCGTGTTCCAGCTGGCGGCGGAGGGCCTGGGAGGGGAGGGAGCACATGGGAACCAAGTTCTGGCTCAGCAGATGCCGTGGAGGAACCCGGCTTCGGCTACTTGGACCGAGGCTCCAGTGGGTTCAGGGCTGGGACCTGACGTTAACCGTCTTGATGTCGTGCGTTCATCCAGGACCTAACTGCTTAGAAATCACGCTCGTGGACGTGTGGGCCCATTTCTCACTCTCCAGGAACTGGGGTTGAGGCAGGCGGATGTTTACCCCGTTTCACGGGTGGAGTCAGGGAGGAGAGGGGCCCTGCCTGGATCCTTGGCCGGTGAGCGTCCGGGCCGGGTCTGGATCCCAAATCAGTGCTCACTCACCTTCCACACGCTGCCGTGAGAATGGTTTGGAGCAACCTTTTTCCACTTCTTTGTGGAAAGAAGACCCATGGAAATAAAGCATTGACATCGAGACTCAGGATGTATATGTGCATTATAGTGTGTGTGTGTGTGTGTGTGTGTGTGTGTGTGTGTGTGTGTGTATGTGTGCGTGTGAGAAAAAGACAGGAGGCAGATGTGCCTGGATTCCCAGAAGGAAACCACAGGAAAGACAGCCTACCCTGTACCTGGGATGTGTATGTGGGGAGCTGCCCACTGAATCCTCAGACGCCCCCTGTGCCCACCTGCTGCCCCAACCCAGGGTGGAGGTGGGGACGGAGCCGCTGAGCCCAGCAGGGACCCTGCCAGCCTCCCGGTTCCCCCACCACCTCCCCACTCTCGTCTCTGGTCCCAGTCGGGTCGCACCTGCTGGGCCGCCTCCCCACCCCTGCCCCGGTGGTGGGGACAGGACCCAGGCTGCCGGGCCACAGTGTCGCACTCCCCTGGGCAGAGCTGGACCCCCGTGGCTGGGCGAGTCCCCCCAGATCCGACCTCCGGGTGTAGGTGTATTGCCTGTGCCCACCGGCATCTGACCCGGGGCTGACTGGGTGCCCACAGACACCCAGTACGCTGTGGCCACTGATGTACTGGCCCCAAGAGGGGGAGGAAGCGTGGGCGTTTCCAGAGCTGCCTGGGGATGCCGATGAAGCCACTGCCCATCCCCACCTGCTCAGGGGCTCTCACTCAGACCCCCCGTGGCTGTCCTCCCGCCACGTGGCTGCAGAGCACGTGCTGGGCTGGGGAGCCCGGCAGGGGGCTCTCTCCACCACTGCCCTGGCCATGGCGGGGTGCAAGGCGGGGGGGTCTGGGTCCGGTGCCTTCCACGCGGCTGTTCCCTGCACCCTCCCAGCACGCAGACAGACCCTCTTTGTCAGAGAAGGAAACAGGCCACATGACCTGCCCGTCCTCAGCGCATCAGCGGAGCTCAGCTCCCTCTGACGCCGCTGGGGTCCCCCAAAGTGTGATGGCGCTCGAGACATGGCGTGGAAGGGAGCCCCGAGCCCAGCACCATCAAGTTCCACAGTAAGAAGTTACTTCCCTACAAATTATCTTTCTAGTCTTCTAATGGCTTCAAGGAGAAAGACTTGATTTGGTGCTACAATGTTTTAACATCTTTGTAATACCTGCTAATCTCTCTTCTTTTAACTGAGAGGGAGTAGGCCTGGGGCCCAGCGTCTTGCCAGGCAGCAGTATCGAATTAGGATTTTTTTTTAAATTAATTAATTAATTTATTTTACGGCTGTGTTGGGTCTTCGTTTCTGTGCTAGGGCTTTCTCTAGTTGCGGCAAGTGGGGGCCACTCTTCATCGCGGTGCGCGGGCCTCTCACTGTCGCGGCCTCTCTTGTTGCGGAGCACAGGCTCCAGACGCGCAGGCTCAGTAGCTGTGGCTCACGGGCCCAGTTGCTCCGCGGCATGTGGGATCTTCCCAGACCAGGGCTCGAACCCGTGTCCCCTGCATTGACAGGCAGATTCTCAACCACTGCGCCACCAGGGAAGCCCTCGAATTAGGATTTCATAACATTATTCTGACGTCATCGTGTTTTCTTGTACTCGTATTATGGAAAATGAGACTTTTTTCCATTTATGAAGTGGTATAAAGTTTCCTGTTAGGCATACACTAAAATAAATGAAGGAAATAGAAAAATAAAAGAAGATTTAGGTATGAATTAAAAGTAACTAATATCTAAGAAAACAAATCTAAGAAAGTCTGAAATCAGAGCGAGGGGAAAAGCTGAAGGGGATTTGGCAGGGGGCCAAAACTGGGAGCACGTGGGTGCTGCAGGCCCGCACCCACCCCCTCACGGGAGCAGGGCAGCAGCTGGGTGTCCCGGACCACGCCCAGGGTGCCAGCCAGCCCCCGCACCTGCCCCCTTCCCTGAACGGCACCCCTGGCGTGGACACGCCCGGCCGGAGGGTGGGGATCTGGCGGCTGACGGCTTTCTGGGACCTCTGAGCCGCACCTGTGGGTGGGGGTCACCTGCCGTGGCCGGGGGATGGGCGGGCCGAAGCCCAGCTCTGGGGAACTGTCCATCGTCTCTGAACCCCGGAGGCAGGCTGTGGTCCTGGCACACCGCCCAGCCTGCCTAGTGCGCTCCTCAGTTAGAACCCTGATAAACGTGGTCCTAAATATGGGCCCTGTCCAGACACCTCCGCTGCACCCTTGCCCTCCCTCACGCCCGGGTCAATCAGGACTCTTTCGGGTGCTTAGAGCAAAGTACTGGGATGGCCGATCTAACCAGGATGGAGTAAGCCCGGTCCCTCACCAAAATAACCATCCCTTCCACCCCTGCTGTGTTCCTGTCCGGGTGTTCCACTCTCCTCCAGGAAGCCCTGGACGGGGGTGGGTCTTAATAAGTCTAAGCCAATCACAGTCACTCCATTCCCCTAGCCAGTGATTGGCTTAGGAAGACGCGGGTGGCCCGATTCTGGCCACTGAGACGTGAGGTTGCCTCTGTGATGCCTGGCATCTTGGCAGCCATCCTAGGCTCAGGAGGAACATTAGCCTGAAGGGACTGTGCTGAGAACGACAAGGAGAAAGACAGAAAGCTCTGGGTCCTCGGACTTCTCACTGGGCGGGATAATCAAGTCTTTAATCCACGACACATTGGTTGGGTTTTCCGCTCCTTGCAGCCAAAAAGCAGCCCAGGGGATACACACAGGGTGGGTGCTGGGCAGGGGTCGGGGGAACCTCGGGAACCAGATGCCAACGCCCACTCCCTCTGTCTGCTCTTCTATAGCCTGAGGGCGTGAGGGTGGGTGTAGGAAGCTTGTTTAGTCAGGGGAGGCCTGGGAACCATTCTCTCTCCTGGGATCCCAGTAAACGTTGAGATCAGGGCCAGCCCCTGCCCAGGCCGTGGCCCCAGGGGTCAGCGGGCTCCGGCACAGCTGGGAAGCTTGGGCGCCCCCATCGGGTACCCCTACCGTACTCCACCCCATGACTTCTCTGCCATGAGGGCAAGAGCAGGACACCCCCAGACCTGAACGTTTCTTTTATGGTGCCTATTTTTAATAGTGGTTTTATGGCACAAGGTTTTTCTATTTCCTTGTAGGTTACTACTCATCAATTTTTTTCTTTTTATTTTATTCTATTTATTCATTTTTAACTGTGTTGGGTCTTCATTGCTGCACGCAGGCTTTCTCTAGCTGTGGCGAACAGGGCTACTGTTCGTTGCAGTGTGCAGGCTTCTCATTGCAGTGGCTTCTCTTGTTGTGGAGCACAGGCTCTAGGTGCACGGGCCTCAGTATTTGTGTCGCATGGGCTCAGTAGTTGTGGCTTGTGGGCTCCAGGGCGCAGGCTCAGTAGTTGTGGCGCACGGGCTTAGTTGCTCCGCGGCATGTGGGATCTTCTCAGACCGGGGCTCAATCCTGTGTCCCCTGCATTGGCAGGTGGGTTCCTAAGCACTGAACCACCAAGGAAGCCCACTACTCGTCAATTTTTGAACGTTAAAAAAAATTGTTTTCTCCCCCTTTGTTTTTACTATTTTTTATCTGTTTCACTAGGTATTGGGGTAGGAGATTCTGAGATCCTGCTTCATGTTAGCATTTTTACCCCAATTTCAGCTCCGCGGCCCCCTCCTGAGCAAGCCGCCCTGTCACAACCCCTAGGAATGCTGCCTGGCTCAGCAAAGCAGGGGAACAGTCTACCACCCCTTTGCAGCCTGCAGGGGACGACGGCAGTGTGTCATTACACAATAGACCACCTGCCACGTTCCCTGTGCCATGGACCGCTAGCTCTGACTAATGGAACAGTTTTCTACGTGTTCTTACTTATTGTGAAGCAAAGTGGGACTCCGTAAGCGTAGCTCAGCATGAGCTCTTACTGTAAAAAAAGTGGAGCCTAGTTATGAAAAAATGGGTCAGAGCCGTGGATCAGACCAGATGAAGGTTTTCAGCCAGACTGACTGGGGTCCGAGTTCTGGGCCTGTGTTTTACTCCGTGTTTCACTAGCCATGTCTGAAATTGTACAATAGCTTCTTATTTAACTAAGGGACGGAACATGGGCAAGTCACACCATCTCTGAGAGGCTCAGAGCCCTTCTCTATCAAATGGGGATGATAATAGTAACGCCCGCTGTCGTTATGAGGATTAAAAAGGATCATGCAGGTAAGTGCCTGACACAAGGTGTGGCTTTTTTTGGTCAAAATCGGGAATGGTTGTCACTATTTAGAGCAAGACTTAAAGAAATGCAACCCTCAGGTACACTTATGTGCAAAACCCATGAATTTACACTGCTTGTCAATAATCATCACTTGATTCCGTCCCAGTTTTCTCAGACTTGAGCTAAAGGAACATAATGAGAAGCCCGCAGCCCCCCGGTCTGGGCCAGAATCTGAGCTCCAAGCCAGCAGCTGCGAACCCCCTTCACCTCCAGCTCTACGTGTTCAAGCCCAGCACCCCCTCCCCTCCCCCGGGCTCCCTCTCTGCCCGCCCTACCCAGGCAGAGCTACCCTCATCCCCCCTATGTCCACCCTGGACGACGCATGTGGACATCCCTTTCCTCTCCGGCCTCTGCAGCAATGCCCATGCCCAGTCCGGGAGTCTCCACCCTCTCTAGAACCGGGGCTTTGCTCCTCGCTGGGCTGGAGAGGAGGGTCCATGCCTGTTCTCTCCAGCTGAGGGCCAGACACGCCGTAGGCGCTTAATCAATGCCTACTGGTAAGTACACTGCAGGCCGGCAAGACGCCTAATCTGAAAGGTTCCCCTCACTCTCCACCCTCTCACCTGTGCTCATCACGCCATGTTTACCACCTGTGTGTCGACTGCCCGTTTGGGACCCAGGAAGCGTTTGCTCTCTGCTCCGCACCCACCGGCTGTAAGATTCACGGCACACAGTAGGTCTTCCGTAAATAAGGTCCCCACAGTCCACCACGACGGAACTTTGGTCACTCCTCGTAAGCTGGATTCCTCCAGGGAGCCCCAAGCACTCCCTGTGTGCATGCACACACTTCACTAAGTGGGACGAAGTGGGGCCCAAGAAAGAGGGGGAGGGGACAGGGCAGCAGAGACAGCAGAGACAGAACGCACCAGAACTGCACCAATTAGCTGAGTCTAGTGACAAGCCACGAGGAGCCGGCTCGACACCTTTCTACCTGCCTGATGGCGAATCACAGTCTGCCTTCCCTAATCCTGCCATCATCCCTCACATTGATCCCAAACAGCGAGCACACGCCGGGGGCAAAGAGAATGCAATTAACAGCCCGGTGGCTTCATTTCAAAGCTGTCACCCTCCAGTTTGCCCTAACGCTGCAGATTTTTTATCCTCTGGGCTATTTCTCTCTTCACCTTTCCTTTCTGCAATTCATGTTTGAAACAATAAGCAGGGCAAGAATTTATAAAAAGAAACTATGGGATTACACCAGGGATTCCCAAACTTTTGGAAGTCATGGAACCTTTCTTAAAAGAACTCATGGCAAATGGAAACTTTATAGTTATATTTAGAGGAAGCAGATAGTCACTGGGCACTTTCCACTCACAGCAGTCCTATCAGGTTCAGAGAGGTAAGGATAGTTGCTAAAGGTCACACAGCCAATAGGTAGTGCTGGGGTTTGAACCCAAGTGCTGGCTCCAGGCACAGGGCTCAGGCATCCCACGCCCAAGATGGCTGCCTAGGCCAGGGGCCTGTTTGCCAGACCCCAGTGGTCTCACATGTGGCAGATGGGTGGCCGAGATGGGGCAGGCGGGGCTTCCAGACCCAGGCACCCTCCCTGGCCAGACCAGAGGGCCCCTGCCTGTCCCTTTCAGATCTGACCCCCAGGGTCAGGCTTTAACCACGAGTGGCGGGCAGAGCTCGTCCCCAGAAAGGCTGAGAGGCGGCACTTGGTGCTCACTTGCTGGGCTGGACTCTCAGACTCCCGCCCAAATTCCATGGCTGATCTGGGGGCCGGCGGGTAGGGGTCAGTCTGTAGGTGGCAGAGAATGGAGCCCAGAGTAATTCCAGGTGTTTTAGTAAATGGGATAAAGCTGGGACAGCGGGCAAGAGGGAGGGGTGAACTGGAGCTCAAAACCCAGGCAGGTGGCTCAGCTGAGATGGACGGGGGTCGGGGGGTGGGAAAACTCGGGGCACTAGGACCGGAACCAGGTGTGGACCCCTTAGAGAAGCCGCAGCATGGCCGCCCTCCCTGGCCCTGCAGCCTCGCTTCTCTGTGGCTGTCCCCCAACAGCCAGGGCGACTCCGGGGCTGGTTGGGGAACTCAGCCCAGGTCCTTCTGGGAAAGCTACTGACAAGGGTGAAGCTGTAGGCCAGCCCTCCAGGACCACGTGTCCAGCCCCCTCACCCGGCCGGAGGGCTGGGGCTCAGCCCGGCGACAGGATACACAGCACGGTAGGGGTGCTGGGGCCACGTGGCCCTGACATCGGGCCCTCTGTCGGCAGAAGGTCCCTCTGTCGCTCTGGAGAGGCCTCTAACCTTCAGCCTGGGAGGGTCTACGCGTGGGGGTGAGGGGTGGCGAGACGAGACCCGAGACCAGCTATGGGGCAGAAGACACCCCACCCCGGGTGTTGGCTGAAACGCGGACACAGCAGCCTTCGCTCCTGCGGCAGCTACAGTTTTCTCTGCGACCCTGGGGGTTGGCAGGATGCGGCCTGAAGGACCCTGAAGGAAAGTGGGAGGTCACTGGGGCCCTGAGAAGAGTGTCCCCCACGGGCAAGGGTGCAGAGGTGCTCACTGGGACCAGGACGGATGGGAAAGAGGTGCCCCTCCCCCAAGGCAGACTCCTGCCGTACGTTCTCATCACACAAGAAATACTGTGAACTCTCTTTTAAAACAATGAAAAGATGCCAGGACGGGTTTCCTTCCTCTGTTAGAGCATGCTTCCAGGTCGATCCGTGTAGATCCAGATCCAGTTTTCAAGTCAGCACACAAATTCCACTGCAGGATCACGGACCGTCCTAGCCACTCCACGGGTGACCAACACATGGCTGCTCCAGCGTCCTGGGACGTGCCTGCTTCCACCCCTCCCCCACAAGTGGAGTTGCTGTGTCCCGAGGCGCCCGTGGTTCTCAGGGCTCCCGCGTAGCCATTTCCTTCAGCTTCAGCCAGTTTCGCCAGCTGTGGGTGAATAAGATGGTATCTCGAGTTGATTCAATTTGCATTTCCCTGATGGCCGGTCAGGTCTAGCATCTTCTCTCGGTCAGTTGGCCCATCTATTTCCTCTTCATTGAACTCATATCCTTCAGCCATTTCCTGTTTGGTTGCTTATCTTCTCCTATTACTGTGATGTGCGGTTTACGTATTTTGGACACTCAGGGTAGACTTCTCTGGGGACAGCAGCATGTTGGAGGCTGCTGTGGGAGGCGCCAGGCTCGTCTCTAACCGGAAGCTCTGTGGCCTTTTCTTCCCAGCTGCACTGAGATATGATTGCCATGCAGCCCTGTATGAGTTTAAGGTGTATGGCATAATGATTTGACTTACATACATTGTGAAATGATTACCAGAATAAGTTTAGTTAACATCTATCACCTTATATAGATACAAAGGAGAAGAAAAAAAATGTTTTTTCCCTGTGATGAGAACTCTTAGTATTGACTCTCCTAACAAGCTTCCTATAGATTGTACAGCCGTGGTAACTACAGTCACCATACTGTACATCACATCCCAGGACTTTAACTGGATGCCTGTGGCATTTCTGATTGACAGCTGAGACATGGGTACAGTGCAAGTTAGGGCGGTGCTGGAGGAGGGGGAGTATGTGGGGGCCACAGGAAGTCCTCACGGGAGGACCAGTCATTCCTGCTTTGAATCCACCTGTTCCTCCCCCGGGAAGGAACATCAGTTCTCAGGCAGCCCTGTGGGCAGCTGGTTTTGAGTGGGGAGCTCAGCACCAACACCCAGAAGCACCCAAGGCCAGAGACACCGTATGTGTCTTCACACCAGGAGCAGGGGCGCCCACGCCCTCTGGGTGCAGAGTTGGGGGGCGGGGGTGCTGAAGTCACAGAGGTGCTTCCTCCCCCCGTGAGAGGAAGCCCAGCCTGGAGGAGACGCCCTGCTTGAGCACAGGAAGGCTGTGCCCCTTCCAAGGGGTTTAGCCTCTTCTGCTCACGCCGCTTCCTCTTGGGACCAGACTCCAGACTCAGACTCGGAGGCAAAAAGGTGCTTGCAGGTTATCTGGTGGGGACAGCAGCTGGTGGGGAGGAGGAGGAGGGGGTGGGGGGAATGAGGAGGAGGGGGGAGGAGAGGAGGGGGAGGAGGGAGGTGGGGGGAGGAGGGGGACGAGGGAGAAGGGGGAGGAGGGAAGGGGAGGAGGGGAGGGGGAGGAGAGAGGTGGGGAGGGGGAGGAGGGAGGAGTGGGATGAGGGGAGGGGAGGAGGGGAGGGAGAGGAGAGAGGTGGGGAGGGGGAGGAGGGAGGTACGGAGGGGGAGGAGGGTGGAGGGGGAAGAGGGGAGGGGGAGGAGGGGGAGGAGGAAAGGGGAGGAGGGAGGAGAGGAGGGGGAGGAGGGAAGGGGAGGAGGGGAGGGGGAGGAGGGAGGTGGGGAGGGAGAGGAGGGAGGTACGGAGGGGAAGGAGGCAGGAGGGGAGGAGGGGGAGGGGGGGAAGAGGGGAGGGGGAGGAGGGGAGGAGGAAAGGGGAGGAGGGAGGAGAGGAGGGGGAGGAGGGAAGGGGAGGAGGGAGGGGAAGAGGGGAGAAGGGAAGGGGAGGAGGGGGAGGAGGGAGGTGGGGGAGGAGGGAGGTGGGGAGGGGGAGGAGGGAGGAGGGGAGGGGGAGGAGGGAGGAGGGGAGAGGGAGGAGGGAGGAGGGGAGGGGGAGGAGGGAGGCAGGAGGAGGCAGTGCAGCCTCGCTGAACTCCCAGGGTTCCAGGGCTGGAAGGGGCTTCAGACTCGTCCCAAACTGAGGTGAGAGGACTGGGCCTTTTCACCCCCGCATTTGGGAAGGTGGGGGGCATCTTCGCAGAGGCAGCTCCTGCAGGGGCTCAGCTCTCTGCCAGGTGGGGACTGAGAGCCTGGGTCCCACCTCACTCGGCACAGCTGGGTCTCGGGTCTCGGGTGTCGGTGGAGCCCCCCGGCCCAGCCCTGCTGCCCCTCTCGCCCCACAACCCCTGCTTCCCTCTCTGTTTCCCACTTGTCTCGAGGCAGCCAGGCGTCAAAGCCGCAGGGCTCTCCGCGCTGGGGATTCACGGAGCTGACAGGCGCATCCCATCAGCACCCGCATGGTACACCTGGAGTCACAGTTCAGACTAGCAGGAGGCTGGACTTGGAGACCGGGGCAGGGGCAGACCCGAAGGAAGGGCGTTTGCAGCGGCCTTTCCAATGGCATGCCCTGCAGACCTCAGATGCGCCGGCGCCACACGGCCACCTGCAGAGTCCTCTCTGTATCTGTGTGTGCCCACGTCTACATCTCTCTAGCTGTCTACTACTGGTTCCAACCTCTGGTGGAATCCTGGCTGACGCAGATGAATAATCAGGAAACACTTAACTCGGACAGGGGACCATAAGCACATTTTGCTCGTCGGTACAGATAACTTTCCAAGACGAGTCTGGGCACAGTCACCTGGGTACCCAGCCATCTGTGGCTCGAGCAAAGTTGGCCAAGGTCCTCGGTCTGGATGGCACGGTCAGTACAACAGTCGTCCAGAACACAGGTGACCAGCCCGTGACGAGCAAAGACACAGTGCAGAAGAGAAGATGAAGATGGACACCTGTCCTGAACATGGCTGGTCAAGGAGACGGTCACAAGAAAGTGGTCGGTGTTCACAGTTTCCCAGGACCTGGGTGGCCAGTCCGCAGTCACGAGGACAAAGCCAGAGGGGCTTTACTGTCCAAGACGCCACGGTCAGGAACACAGACCTTGAGGGCAAAGCCAACGTGGACAGCGTGGACGGGACATCACTGGCCCAGAACAAGTCTCGGGGACACAGAGCCAATGCCAACAGTGCCAAGAGCTGTGCAGGATACTCGCCGCCTTTGTATCCTTGCTGGAAGGTCGTCCTTGAGACGAGCACCACGTGCACTTCTGCTGGACGGAGGCTGTGGTTTATTTTTCTTATTTATCCAAGAAGCTATTTTTGTTCATTAAAACCTAGTTACTTGCTGTATCTAGCCAGGATCCTGGAGTGCGCGCTTGGTTAATTTAAGCAAGCAGAGCTTTGACGAAGTAATTTTATTGTCCTCTGGGATTGGCCAGCTTATGCCAAGCCTCACTCTTTCCGTTGAAATGGAGTTAATTTTTGCTGAAATTGCTTCTCAGCAGACAAACACGTTCCCCATCACGGAGGGCTTATGCTTCTGCAGCTCTATTATTCCTTAATTTACACACCCGGGCAGCACAGGATCAGTGCCCTACAGATGGAGACTCCTGGCAAGGTGGAAGGAGGTGGTGGAAGGAGCGCCGCACCTGCTCAGCCCCACACACCCGGCCAGGATCAGCCCTCAGCTACTAGTCACTAGTCATCCAGTAATTGGTCCAGCCCCAGGCCCTGTGCGCCCAGCTCTGTGCTCAGCACAGCAAGAGGGTGCAAGGAGGAGGGGCTGTGACTCCTGCCTTCAGAGACCTCAGTGAGACTTACACACGACGCTTAGAAACAACACAGGGCAAAGCGGACTCAGGCTTTGGCCCCGGTCCACGATATGAGAGGATGGACCCACCTTCTGATGGGACCCGAAAAAGAAAGAGAATGGCCCTTGCTATGAGGAGCCCCGACGCTTCTGGTGAACTTCAGGGAGGGGCTGCAAAGTGGGCAGGGGTGGATGGACTGAGTGAAGGGGCCCAGAGGGGCAGAAAGACACTCAGTGTACTTCAGAGAGGAGGTCAGGCGAGGGTCAAAGGCCAGGGCTGGGGGTCAAAGTCATGATGATTAAGCCAGCATCTGAGGCATAAAGCGGGTCAAAGGTAAGATCAAGGCTAGAGGGAGGGTCCTTGGTCCCATAACCGGGGCCACGGGCAGCACCATGGAGAGCTCCAGCAGAGGCTGGGGCAGGTCCCACTTGTGCAAGAGGATAGGTATAAGCCCGTATTCTTTAATTCAGCCTTGGCTGGAAAATGAAACTGAAGCAGAAGCTATGGGCTTTGCCTAGCAGTTAATGAAGAACCTTGAAAAAAATGGGAATCTGTTGACTCAGATGCTTTGAGAAGACAAGCAATAAGTTACCATTACATCTTGCTGGACCGACAGGGAGAGTGCTGGGAATATTTGCATACCAATTACCAGGAAATTTAAGTTCAGTCTATACTTATTTTATGTCTTGCCTTCAGAAAGCTGAGTTTCTGCCTACATCTGTTTGCTAAGAAGATCCATTTTCCTGTAATATTGAAATTTTGTCCAAATAGTTTCAAAAAGTGTTGACTTGTAACCCTGAGATTAAACATGTTTATTAGAAAAAGCTACATTTGTTAAAATGTTTGTACAAGGAAAGCATTCATGCAAAGTTTTGCATTTGCCTTGACGATAATTAACCCACTGCTTCCCTCACTAACCCTGCAAATCACAGTCAGCTCAGATGTATAAGACAACGCTGAGTTCCTTACTATTGGGAGCACGGCAGAATATACATTTCCATGTAAAATGTATTTGCAAGGACAGCTAAATGACTCTTAACATACGGACTTTTAGACCCAACGCATAATCTGTGCTCATGGAGGGGCAGGGGGGCCTGGCTCCAGGCTCAGGAACCCACGTCTCTCTGATCCTGCCCCAGACGGAGGCTGCAGCCTCTCGCTGTCTGCGACCCAGCTCAGGCGTGAAGCCCCTGTCGCCAGAGCCCAGGCCCCGGTGGACCAGGCACTTTCCATTTTACTCACGTGTACTGAGTTGTCTCTGCATCTGCCACCTGTAAGTTTCAGGTTTTGCTTTCGAGCTGAGCTAGGCTCTTAAAACACAGGACACTTGAGCACCTCCACAGGCTTGGGGTGCATGGGGGCGGGCTGCCATTTGACCTGGACCTGCAAGTCCCATTTTTAACTCCTGCCTGGTTAACTAGCTGGGTACTAGTCAAGACCTTCACAATGCTCAGCACAAAACAGGACTTACTGGTTGTGTGACAAACTGGTGAACAAATGGATGAATGAATGAATTTTAAAAAGCAGGTAAGTTTGGACTGTGAAAATGAACCAAGGAAACGTAAACCACACTGGAGCTGGGGAGCCATGAAGGGGGGGTCTCACGCACACCCCGCCACCAGAGCCCACAGACCAGCAGGAACAAAGAAAGGACGTCTCCCTCTGACCCCGCAACAAGCTGCCACCGCAGCCCTCCCCCCACCTTCAGGGGCCATTATGGGGACCTCTGATCTACCCAAATGTGTTCTTCTCGGAACTCACCTTGAAGACCACAGCTCTAAAACAAAACAAACTGAATAAGATGCCTATTTCAACTGGCACCTTGAGGATTCCAAGGATATTCAGGACTCTAAAATTGCCTCTTTACAAAACGTTGCTTCTAAATTGACCAAGGCAAATCAACAAATGAGACAGGATAAAAAGGCACAGGAGGCCTCTTCACCCCCATCACCAACCCCCAACTTCCTCTTCCCCTGCTGCACCTGCTTTGGGAACCCTCCTCCTCACTTCAACCCTCTCCTGAACTTCCCTTTTCCCTTAACCTCTCCCTACTCACTCCTCCCCCAAACCTCTTAGAACCTGCCCCTTTACATCAGACCCTCTGAGGGTCCTAACGCTAAGCCCCTCATTTCCCATCTACCTGACACGAAGGCCAAACTATGAGCCGTAGTCAAAGATTCTCCTCGAGTTCCTGAAGATGCTCATAGACTCACCGTGAAACTTAACACAGTCATCCAGACTCACAAGCCGGGTTTCCCAGACTTAGACCAGCTAGGTCACCCTCGGTGATGAAGGCCACGCCAACAAATCAGCTGTGAAAACAGCTAGTTGGAAAGATCCTGAAAAATCTCTAGAACTGCAAATGGGACCAACCCCTGCCTTGTTATAGGATCAGGCTTGGCAATCCCTAAATGACCTCACATGGCGACCCTAGAGCTGTCCCAAAAACTGCTGATTGAAATAAGATTGAAGGTGGCACTCAGAAATCCAGGGAGCCTGTGTACGACTATTACAGTCGACTCCTGATTGTTTATAAGAAGAACTGTTGTCTCCCAAGGATGTTGAATCCACTTGGGTAGCCTTCAACTCTACATTCATTAATGGGCTAAACCAGGACATTCTCTCTTGGTTAAGAGAACCAGACTAGAACGGGAAACTATGTCCACTCCAGACTCAGTTAATTTGCCAAACCAATTAGCCTGCACCCTGGATGATTCTACTAAGAAAAAGACCATTAAAATCCTTAATATCCAACTTCAACAGATGGCGTCCCCTAACCAAAGTCCTCCCAGCCTCCATCATTATTATAAGAAGCCAGGACATTGGAAGAAAGACTTGTAGAAACCAGAATGCTCCAGGCATCTTTGGTCGCCCAACCCATCTTTCCAAAGTCCTCCCACTTCCCAGTGATGGGACTCCAAGGAATCGGGAGCGCGGAGTCCTAACCACTGCACCACCAGGGAAGTCCCTGTCATATTACTTTTAATTCTGCTTTGCATAACTATTTGAAAACTTTGAACTTGATGCCTGTCAACACCCTGCAGAAATGATGTCCTGAATAGAAAGATGTTGGCTTAACACTTTGAGATGATTGCTGATGCTGATAACCTTCACAAGATACGATCCTAAGAGTGATAATGCTTGAGAGTCCCCCCCTTCTACCTTCCGTGTTACTCCAATGTGGCCTCACAAGGTTTATGATCACTATGCACTTTCACCTCTGATGTGGGACATGACATCCAGGAAAGGTTCTTTTTGGCACCGAGCGACAAAAGCCAATTCTGCTAAAATTGGATAACCTGACCCTTGATCAGTGATGCTTTCAAGGAAAGATCTTGATCAAAAGGGGGAAATGGAAAACGAACCAAGGAAACCTAAATCAAACTGGAGCTGGAGAGCGATGGCGGGGGGGGGGCTCTCTCACGCACACATCCCTCACCACAGCTCACATACCCAGCAGGAAGAAAGAAAGGACGTTTCCTTCTGACCCAGCAACAAGCTGCCCACCACTTGCAGCCAATGAAAAACTGCCATATCCCTCCCCAGCTTCTCCCAAAACCTAATACAAGCTCACCTTCCCCATAGGGGAAGTCTCCTTAGACTTGCCTGTTGTTTGCCATAGTTTGCTTGTCCCGAATTACAATTCCTCTGCTATTCCTATATAAACTCATTTTGGCTAGCTAGAGACCTCATTATTTCATCTTCAAGGTTGACAGGAATTTAGGCCTCCTGGGAGAGCAAAATGCCTTAAATTCAAGAGATGAATCACTAGCATCAGGGGCAGGAGGAAGGCAATCTGTTGGGAACAAATTTAACCAAAATCTTACACAGCCTCACTTGGCGCCAGAGGCTGCCTAACACATAACTCTGCCCAGACCTGGACAATGTGACAGGAGGAGGGGGAGTCTGTCCAACCGATCCTGCAGGTCTCCGCTTGCCCTTGAGGGCAGGAGAGGAAGCCCGACTGCCTAGACAATCTCCAGGGTGGGGGTCTAAAATGAGACAAATTTGCATGGCACTTAGGAGCTGTGTGGCCCTGGGCAGGTGACTCAACCCCTAGAGTCGTTTCCTCAGCTGTGAAATAGGGATTAGTGAGGGTGCAGCCTCATCAGGGCATGAGATGATTCGACATTCTGCACCCACTCGGCACTGAGAAGGTGCCTATGCAGCCATGAGCTTTGTGGAGCAAGTGACACCACCGGCTGCCCTCCAGGAGGAGCAGTGGCCCCGGCTGTCAACTTATGGCGTGGCGTGGGTGGCACGGTCACCACCAAAGACGCGACTCACAGGCACGGCAAGAACGATGCTTCCCTCCGAGAAGAGAGCGGCAGGACTAGCTACGGCAGTGGGTGCTGGTCTCCCAGGACCAGCAGGCCCGGCCCAGAGCCCCAGCCGCGCAGGGCGATGGTCTGCACGCAGCCCTCTCACGCTGCAGGCAAAGGACCCGGTCCCGCCACGCTGGGAACAGACGCAGTGATGGGGCTGGACAGGGGCCACATGACACACATATGAGCCCGACAGGGAAAGATATTCCCAAACTAAGAGGTGTGCCCGGGCTCCCCTCCACAGAAGGACTGCTCCAGGTCTGGCACGATCTGTTCCCACCTACAAGCTGGGTGTGACTGCCTTTCCCAACAAGCAGCAGTACGGCCAGTAAGGTCGAGGTGGCCACTGTTTCTCCTGGACAGTCTGCACCTCCTTCCCACCTGCCTCGTTAGGAAGGGCTAACGAGGCAGGACGGACGGATGCCGACGCAGACCTTAGCCCAGAGCCAGGCCCAGCCACCTTGGTGCTTCTTTCATCTCGTTTGCTTGTTTTGTTTCTCAGTGTTTATTATCTTCTGATTACAGAATTAATATATGTTCATGGTGAAAAAACAAGAAGAATAAAAATCCCTGAACATGCAGAAAAGTGGAAAGAGCAAAATTAAAATCATTCACAAGCCCATTACTGTTGTTAATATTTTGGAGTATTTCCTTGCAGCCTTTCTTTCTACGAATATAAACAACTTGGAATTACATTATTTGTAAGGTTTTTAACATACATTTTTATTCAACATTTCCCGCACCCTTTACCACATATTCTTTGAAAACACATTTTGAATGCCTCCACGATATTTCGTATTAGGGGTGTGACTCGTTTTTATCACTCTAGTGATGTAATTCTCACAGCTGTGATGTTCTGAGTCGCATGTTTATGTAGACAAACAACGGTAGCATTTTGCATTTATCTATTTCTCTACTTAATTCCACTTCACGCCCCTTCCTCAGATGGCAGTAACTTTGATCTAGTCTTTTCCAGGGAAATTCAGTCACTTGAGATTTAAAACCAGATCATTTCCACTTCTTCCCTTTTTTCTCTTCTCCTGGGTTGACTGCTAAGTTTCATTCCTTTCTGTTTCTCAACAGCAAAACCCTAAACGCCTCAGGACATGAAGCCAGCGTGGGAACCTCGTAGGAGAAGCTCTCTGAGGCACCAAGAGGGCCAAGACCGCACTCCCTGGGGGGCAGGGGGTGTACCTGCTTCTCCCCTGGCTGCTTTCAAACTTCCTGAAGCCCCTCCCCCAACCCCCTGACCAGTGACGTCAGACTCTGGGTTGGCTCGGCCTCAGCACTTTTATTAATTAATTTATTTATTTTTGGCTGTGTTGGGTCTTCGTTTCTGTGCGAGGGCTTTCTCTAGTTGCGGCGAGCGGGGGCCACTCTTCATCGCGGTGCGCGGGCCTCTCATTGTCATGGCCTCTCTTGTTGCGGAGCACAGGCTCCAGACGCGCAGGTTCAGTAATTGTGGCTCACGGGCTTAGCTGCTCCGCGGCGTGTGGGATCCTCCCAGACCAGGGCTGGAACCCGTGTCCCCTGCATTGGCAGGCAGATTCTCAACCACTGCGCCACCAGGAATGCCCCAGGCCTCAGCACTTTAAAAACCTCCCCAGGTGGGCTTGAACACCAGCTGAGAACCTTTTGCTCTGCAGACCCAAAGGCAATGACCCAGGAGCGGCTCGGACTCTGCACTGTGATGAGACCCCCAGGTGGTTGATAGGGAAAGTGATCCAAGGGGTAAAAACCATTTTTACAGCCCTTGACCCCGTCTGTATTGATGATGTAGGAGGGACGATATGCTGAATGGGATGACTTTGGGGGGGGTCTGTGCTGTGAGGCCCACTTGCCAAGCGGTGGCCGGGTGTTGGCCTGTGACCTGAGAACGCGACTGGAGGGACCAGCACACAGGACGAGGGAGAGGTGGCCCGAGCGGCGAGGCTGAGGGGCTCGGGTCAGGGGAATGTGCGGGGCTGGGGACGGATGAGTGTGTCCCGTGGGCTGGAAGGACGCCTCCCAGCTGCCCGGAGGCCCAAGGGGACCCTGCGGATAGAGCTGGAGGTGGGTCCCCGGATGCCTGGGGGCTGAAGCCCCCTGAGGGGGCTTCTCTGAGGAGCCCATGAAAGCACCTGTAAGAGGAAGGGTTGGCTTGAAACATCTGGAAAGTTCCAGAAACCAGAGAACAACCATGTCCCAGTCAAGGAAAGGCCTTCCTGCTACCCACCCTCTGCTCCAACCCTGGAGTCGGCCAAGGTTGACGGGATGGTGGAGAAGCAAAAAGAATGAAGGGACCAGAGCCTGGTTCCAATCTGGTCTGACCACTTCCACAGAGCAGACGTTCCGGTCCTGGGGTTGAAACGCAGTTTGTGGTTTAGAGTGGCCGGAGGACCCTGTGTTGCCGTCACAACTACAATAACCATCGCTACCCCTGTTGTCTGCAGGGACAGAGCAGGGACAGGGCCTGCCGGGGGCCGGGGGGTGGGGCGGGAGGAAAGTCCTGGCATTCATAGGCTGAGGGGTGGGGCACAGAATTCCCAGGGCTTAGGAATCAGGTTAGGAGAAACCACCTCTGTGAGGGCAGAGCGGAGACTCAGGCCTGGTTATGCGCAACTTCTAGCCGACCACGCAGGGCAGTAAGGGGGGGGGGGGAGTGACAAAAATGCAGCAAATGACCCTCTCGTGCTGTCCATGGGGTAAAGTAAAAGGGATATACAATAGCATTACACAAAGATTCATATATAATACCTGGAAAGATCTACATTAAAATATTAATAGAGAAATCTTTGGGTTATGGAACTGTGGGTAATTCTTATTTTAACTAGCATATATTATAGTTTTTACACAGAATATGTATTACTTTAATAAAACAACAAGAAAAGTTTTAGAAGTCTTTTTCTGTACTGGCATAAGGTAAATTATCATTTCTATTTACTTCTCGTTCTTTTACAGTTTCCCCTGAACACTGAAATCTTTCATCCGTCTATAATTTACTTTGGTGCAAGCTGAGGATCTGCCTGTGTTTTTTCAGAATATTTAGCCAAAGGCCCAGCAGCATTCACTGAAAAACCCAGCCTTTTCCTCTCGCGTCTTAGCCTTTCTTCCTCTTTTCTTGCTCCCCAATGCCATGTCACCTGTACCGTAAATACAGTCACGATGCCTGCAAGGGTCAGTTGTGGGGGCACTCCTCCTTTTCCACTTCTCTGCTCAGCTGTCCTGGTGGCGGTCTGGCACCTTCTCATTTTGTACTGTTCTCTGGGAACACGAGGTCACCCTCCTGATCCCTCCATGTGTGGTCTTCCACACAAACTCTGGAGTTACTCTGTCCATTTTGAACCACACGTTACAGTGATTTAAGAAGAATGTGCATATCTGAACCAGTGAGGCTTCCATTCAGGAACCTGGATGTTTCTACACACGTCTGCCTTCTTTAACGTCTGTCATCACCTTAACGTTTTTTTCCCTTTGACCAGTACCTGCAGTCTTCTAAGAAACATCCTTGACCAAAGAAAAATTAATCAATCTAGTTGAAGTTCGTTTAAAAAGTAACAAAATGGAAGCGTTACATATTTAAACAGAGACAACTAAAGCTGTTCTCAGAGGAACGGTCAAAGCCTTAATTCTTTCAATGTAAATAAGAAAAACTGAAACTTAAAATCCAATGGTAGATAAGAAAAATGGAAACTAAAGCAGTAAAGAAAATAGGAGGAAGGAAATAATAGCACTAGAAGTGGAATTAAAAACAGAAAACCAAATTGTACCAATGTTTTCTTAGGTCAGTCTCCCACAGCAAAAGAAATAAAAACAAAAATAAACAAATGGGACCTAATCAAACTTACAAGCTTTTGTACAGCAAAGGAAATCATAAAAAAAAAAAAAAGAAAACCAGAATGGGAGAAAATATTTGCAAATGATGCAACTGACAAGGGCTCATACAACTCAACAACAAAAAAGCCCAAACAACCCAATCAAAAAATGGGCAGAACGGGACTTCCCTGGTAGTCCAGTGGTTAAGAACCTGCCTTCCAATGCAGGGGATGTAGGTTTAATCCCTGGTCAGGGAACTAAGATCCCACATGCCGCGGGGCACCTAAGCCTGCGCACCACAACTACTGAGCCCGCATGCCACAACTAGATAGCCCATGTGCCACAACTACAGAGCCCACGTGCTCTGGAACCCATGTGCCACAACTACAGAGCCCACGGGCTCTGGAGCCTGCGCCACAACTAGAGAGAAGCTTGCATGCTACAACTAGAGAGAAGCCCGCATGTCACAACGAAGAGCCTGTGCGCCGCAACAAAAGATCCCATGTGCCACAACTAACACCCAACACAGCCAAAAATAAAAATAAATAAATAAAATTTTCAAAAATGGGCAGAACAACTTAATAGACATTTCTCCAAAGAAGACATACAGATGGCCAGTAGGCATGTGAAAAGATGCTCATCATTGCTAATTATTAGAGAAATGCAAATCAAAACTACAACGAGGTATATGACCTCACACCGGTCAGAATGGCCATCATTAAAAAGTCTACAAAAGAACAAATGATGGAGAGGGTTTGGAGAAAAGGGAACCCTTGTACACTGTTGGTGGGAATGTAAGTTGGTGTGGCCACTATGGAAAACAGTATGGAGGTTCCTCAGAAAACTAAAAATAGAGTTACCATATGATCCAGCAATCCCACTACTGGGAATATACCTGGCAAAACTATAATTCAAAAATATATATGCACCCCAATGTCACAGCAGCAATATTCACAATAGCCAAGATATGGAAACAACCTAAATGGTCACTGACAGATGAATGGATAAAGAAGATGTGGTATATGTATGCAATGGAATACTGCTCAGCCATAAAAAAGAATGAAATAATGCCATTTGCAGCAACATGGATGCAACTAGAGATTATCATACTAAGTGAAATAAGTCAGAAATAGAAAGACAAATACCATATGACATCACTTGTATGTGGAATCTAAAATATGATACAAATGAATCTATCTATGAAACAGAAACAGACTCACAGACATAGAGAACAAACTGGTGGTTGCCAAGGGGGAGGGGGGAGGGAGAGGGATGGATTGGGAGTTTGGGGTTGGTAGATGCAAACTATTACATCTGGATGGATAAACAACAAGGTCCTAATGTACAGCACAGAGAACTATATCCAATCTCCTGGGATAAACCATAATGGGAAAGAATATAAAAAAAGAATGTCTATCTGTGTATAACTGAGTCACTTTGCTGTACAGCAGAGATTGGCACAGCACTGTAAAACAAAACAAAACAACAACAACAACAGAAAACCAGGAGAATTGATGAATGAATCCAAGATCCAGTTATTTACCCTCCAGCTATGATAACAGACTTATGTGTCTCTTCTTCTAGTCCTACCAATTTCTGCTCCTGTGTTTTGAAGTTCTGCTGTTGGGTGCATATACATTTAGGATTGTTAATGTCTTCCTGGAGAGTTGTGCAGAATGTCCCTTTTTCTACTAATAGTATTCCTATTCTGTTTTTTGAAGCCTATGTTGTCACGTGTTAATCTGGCCCCTCTAGGTTTCGATGAGTATTTTATGGTATACCTTTTTCCTTTCATCTTCTCTATGTCATTATATTTAATGCAGATTTCTCATAGACGACACTTAGTTGGGCAAGATCTAGTTATTTAAATGTACCAGAAAAATAATCCAAACCTCTGGCCAAACCAAAGTGAAACAAAACAAAAAATTAAAAATAAATTAACAGAAGAGTATATTTGTGCAATTTGGGAAAACTTGGTTTTAGGAAGAGTTTCCCCCTCCTGGTAGGTGCAAAGGAGGTAGAGCCTAGAGACTTACAGACTCACAATGACAAAATTATTTTTCCTGCAAGGATTTTAATAACAAGGGCCTTTTAAAATAAGTATGAGTGTGTAGTTGTAAATACCTACATATCGCTGGTAAAGTTATTTCTTCGATGGCTTTTGCTCAGAAGTTATATCCTTCCTTTTGCCCTCAGCACCCTCATCACAGAACAGAATCCCTTACTCACTGGTGTCCTGTTTTATCACTCACTGTTATGATTTTTAAATTTTACATTGTATTTTAAATTTAATTAAAAGGCCTTTACACAAAGCAGTCATATTGCTTCTCTACTTCCTACTTGGTTATCTCAAGATTTCTTGATCTTTCTAAACCGCACTTTCTAAAATTTCAGTATCTCTTGGGACTTCCCTGGTGGTCCAGTGGTTAAGACTCCACGCTCCCAATGCAGGGGGCCCAGGTTTGATCCCTGTTCGGGAAACTAGATCCTGCACACCTCAACTAAAAGAGCCCACATGCCCCAGAGAAGATCCTGTGTGCCACAACTAAAGACCTGGTGCAGCCAAATAAATAAATTTTTTAAAAAAATAAAATAAGATTTCAATATCTCCCAGTAGAACATAAGTTCCACGAAAGCAAGGATTCCCATTGGTGTTGTTCACTGGTGCGTTCCCAATGCCTAGAACAGCACTTGGTATGTAGTTGGTGCTCCATTAATATTTGTTCATGATAAACAAATGAGCTGCTCAGGATGAGAAGTTGTGATATAATAAATACATCTGGTCTTTACCCCAGTTCTTGGCAAAGGGCTTCGAAAGCCCTTGAGTGACAGGAGCGTCTTTGTTTGCTAATGAGGTGATTCCTGATGGGCCCCTAGAATGCTCCAGGGTCAGGGCTGGTCACCAGGAAGGTCCAGCCCGTGACCAGAGTCTGGAGCTTTGAGCTGCCCAGCCCTTGGGAGGGGAGGGGGACTGAGATGGAATCAAGCCTGTGGCCAATGATTGAATCAGCCATGCCTCCCTAAGCGAACCCTGATAAAAACTCTGGAAATGAGGCCCCGCGGGTCTTCCTGGTTGGCAAACGCAGTGTGGGCTGGGAGGGCGATAGATTTGAAACCCTGAAAAAACTGGAAGATTTCTTTAAAAAAATATGAATAATCAAAACTGACTCAAGAAAAGGCAGAAAGATGGAATACACTTGGAACTGTGAAAGAAGATGATAAATTCATAGAAAAGAAAAATGACCTCCAATGACAGCTCTGATGTTTTGGCAGGTTAGGTTTTAAAATTTTTTCCCCAAACTTGGAGAGAATGGGCGGATTCTTGGCTGTGTGAACCTGCCGTGAAATCTCTCACTGAGGTTGGCTCCAGGAACCATTTCTTTCCGTGTTTGGTTTGGATTCATCTCCTCTGTCACCAACTCCATTGGTTTGCTTTCTGTCCCAGGCAGAGCTGTGGGGCTGCCCACTGCTCCACATGGGGTCTTTTTTTTTTTTTTGGCTGCCTTGGGTCTTTGTTGCTGCGCGTGGGCTTTCTCTAGTTGCAGCGAGCGGGGGCCACTCTCTGTTGCGGTGCGCGGGCTTCTCCATTGCGGTGGCTTCTCTTGTTGCGGAGCACGGGCTCTAGGAGCGCGGGCTTCAGTAGTTGTGGCGCACGGGCTTAGTTGCTCCGCGGCATGTGGGATGTTCCAGGACCAGGGCTCGAACCTGTGTCCCCTGCATTGGCAGGCGGATTCTTAACCACTGCGCCACCAGGGAAGTCCCTCCACATGGGGTCTTATTCTTCAGGAGGCGGCCCTCCAACCCCGGCTTAGAGCACACACATTTCATAATGGAATCCTTACAAACCAGTTTCTTTTAAAAATGTGTAATACACAAGGAGTGCGTTATCATTATGAGAAAATAAGGGAAAAACATGAAAGTCCTCGGTTCTCGAGATCTGCTGTATAGTATTCTGCCGGTGGTTAACAATATGGTATTGTGGGCTTAAACATTTAAGAGGGTAGATCTCATCTTATGTGTTCTTACCACACACAGAAAAAGATATTAAAGTTTGTGAAAGCATTGAAAAAATTTTAAAAGAACCTTTATTGAATTCACATACTCAAGGAAATAACTTTAATTTGAGAATGTTTTTACTTTGAGGAAATAAGAGATATGGGCTTAGAAATCTAGATAAAGCTTGATTTTTTTAAAACATGAAAAAGAGGGCAGTGGAGAAAGTCCTTGGAGACGGTGTCCTTCCTCCTGAGGAGCGTCGCTTCTTGCGGGGGCAGGAGGGGTCCGCAGGCAGGACCATGCTCTGTAACAGGGTCCCCGGATCCGCACACTTTCTGGGGCAAAGGGCGTCTGCAGAGACCAGAGAGCCGTGCGCACAGACTTTCTTTCTTTCTCTAATAATTGTGCTGTGTCTCAACAGTCTGTCTCCCGTTTTGCTTGCTTTTCCTTTCGGTGTATACAAAAAGTTATGGGAAATTGTGTTTATTGATATCAACAACTAAGGTAAGAAGAATATTTTGATTAGATGTTAGCTTGGGTTCTTATTTGTGCCTCAAGAGAAAAGATAAAAAGGGACAGAACATCAACACACGGCTCCCCTTGCCCTCAGCCTGGAGGAGTTTCCGAGGTCTTGGTCTCCTACCCGCCACGTGAGAACCCACCCTCCAGAGGCGCAGGCTCAGAGTCCGGGAAGCGTCCGCATGGGATTAGAACGGGACGTGAGCATGGCTCCCGGTGGGCTCAGCCCAGGCCCGGGCTGCCGCCGTGAGGACCTCCTCAGGCCAGGTGCACGGTTCTCTGTGGCCAAGACGCACGGTCCCTCTGACGTCTGCTCCCCTTTCTCCCACTTTATCTGGGTGTGGCGTGCTCTAAAGACACTCCCCGGTGTCCCTCGCAGGGCAGCGGTCGTGCGACACAATAAGACATAAGCGCAGAGAAAGGAGGCTGGTTCCACTGGCCTGTCCGTTTTCTCCTTTTCCTGTTTGGAACACGGAACAAAGCGAGGGTCCCGGTGACTGTCCTGAGTGCGTGAGAAGGTGGGTCACTGAAGGAGACACCAGGCTGGCCCCGAATTCCTGTCCTCGGCTTGTGATGTATTCAGGCCACGGTTGGGGGAGCTCCAGTGGTCTTGCCAAGGCCTCAGAAGGAAGCGGTGGGTGGCCTGGAGAGCTGTGAGGACCCTACCCTCTCCCCTCGGGATGGGGCAGGCAGGGAGGGGACAGAGAGGGGACGCCGACCGAGGGCCTGATGGAGACAAGATCTGGAGGAGCAGAAGCTTTAAACCAGACAAGAGCCTGGAGTTTCAGTACCAGACCTTCTTTGTGAGACTCAGCCGCGAGAGGGGGAAGCTGCTTTCTACCTGCCCTGTCGAGTCCCACGAGCTTGCTTAGTGACAGAATTTGAGATGTAAAAGGGAGGACGGGGTGTGCAGCCCCCTGGCTGGGTCAGCCTCTGGGTGTCCTGGCATTTCTGTTCCATTGCAAGCCGAGGAAGCAGAGAGCTCGGCTTGCGGAGAGGGACGGCATCCCAATGGTGGAGACCGCCAGGTAAGAGACGAGCATGAAGAATGAGATAAAGTCTGCTTCTTAGAGGTACCACTTCTGTGTGGGGTCTTTCCGACTGGGTTCCGGGATTGCGACGACACTTCTGTTGTTTCGGAGACGTGCTCCCTTATTCCAAAGACCGTGCGTGTCGTGTCGGCGCAGGATTTAACACCAAACTGGGCCCCTCGTCGACATCCATCACCTCCAGGTGTACCAGGGCTGGTGGTTCAACAGAGCAAAATGCGATCTGCTTAGACGCAGAGGGCGTGGCACTCCCCATGGCCGGGGATGGCGCATCCTTCCTTCAGGCCAGGTGGGACGGGACCCAAGAGTCTCCGTGAACACTGGGGTTGTGTGCAATAGGGGGACCAGGGTCTTCCTCCGTGGCTGATGCCCCCGGCCGTGGAAACTCGAGCTGCTAGACTGAAGCATGAGCTGGCTCTTGGGCGCTGGCTCACCAGGAGGCCGGCTGGCAACGCCCCCAGGGTGGGCAGGGCAGGGAAGTGTGAAGGCAGCCTGCAGGCACAGCTCGTCAGGGCAGGCACGTCTGACGTCCTCTTGTCGCTGGACGCTGGGAGCAGATCCAGTCACGAGCCTCCTCAGAAGGACGCCACCCAAAGACTGACTGCCAGGCAGACGTGTCCCCACCAAAGGGACTGGGGACGGGCTGAGAGCAAGAGGGGAGGACCTCGCCCATGTCAGGGGCGAAGCACTGGGGAGGCCCTGTGGGGTGTCCCTGAAGGTCCCACAAGGGAGCTGCCTGCGAGGGTCACGAGAGGATCACAAGCAGCCAGAACCAGGAGGGGGTGACGGAGCAAGGGGATGAGAGCAGACTGTGTCCTCCTCTGTCGCAGGGCCCATCCGGGGCCAAGCGTCGTGCCAGAGGGGGTGGGGAAGGGAACAGCTTTACGCTGGATGTGAGATTAGCTTTTGATTTCGCCTGGCTGGATTTTTTCACACTTGAAGATGAGACTTCCCTCATTCCTGAAAGTGACCAGATGTGGCCAGGGGGTGGGGGAGTGACAACACTACTCCCCGGGTGCAGCTGGTGGAGTCATGTCCACGAAAGCCTGGCAGGTGCGTCACTTCTCACACATCAGGTGAGACCCTATGTAGTGTTTTGGAGCTTGCATGTAACTCGACACTATATTGTGAACATTTTTCCATACAAAAATTTCTACAACTTCATTGTCAATGCCTGATTGGGTAATTTATTTAATTACCTAGGAGAAATTGGGTGTTCGGAAGGATTCTTTTTTATCCAGCCTTAGAAACTCAATCTTAAATCAGCAGCCATCACACTAAAGTCTAATAGAAATTAGGAATAAAATGTGGCTCTTGGTCTCCGTCATTTTTATTGAACATTTTCCTGCAGTTTCTAGCTACTTCAATTACATATGAACCATAAATAAGAGGTATGATTCTTACACATGAAGAAACAAAATTATAATTATTTGCCAACAATATGTTTATATATACTTATGTTTCCCAAGAGTTTAAAAAAATAAATGGAATTAATTAAGAGGCTTCAGTTCAAACACAAGATAACTATTCAAGTGAATGGATTTTCTATATACCATAAGTAACTTACTAGGTAGTACCATCAAAAAGAGATCCCACTCATAATAGGGACAGAAAGTATTAAAATTTTTGAAAATAACATTTCCCAAAAATTTGAAGAATGTTATTAAAATTTACTATATTTTGCAGGAAAAAAAAAAAAACCAAAGGAGAAATTTATTTCTGCATAAGAACACCTAACATTTTTTTAAGCATATGAAAAGATGCTCGCCATCACTTGTCATTAGGGAATTCTAAATTAAAACAACGATGAGACACCACTCTACACCTATTTGAAGAGCTACAATCTGGAACACTGACGACACCCAATGCTGGAGAGGATGTGGAGCAACGGGAACCCTCATTCAGTGCTGAGTGCAAAATGGTGCAGCCGCTTCAGACGACAGTTCAGCAACTTATGACAAAGCTAAACATAGTTGTTACTGTATGATCCAGCAATCCCATTCCTGGGTATCCACCCAAAGTATTTAAAAACTTGTATCTACACAGAAACTTGCTCATGAACGCTTATAGCAGCTTTATTCATAACTGACCAATCTTGGAAGCAACCAAGATGTCCTTCAGTAGGTGATGGATAAATGAACTGTGGTACCTCCATAAAATGGGATATTATTCAACAATAAAAAGAAATCAGCTATCAAATCATGAAAAAACATGGATGAATGTCTTAAATACTTAAATGCATATTGCTAAGTGAAAGAAGCCAGTCTGAAAAGGTTACATACTGTATGATTCCAACTACATGACATTCTGGAAATGGCAAAACCATGGAGACAGTGGAAAGATCAGTGGTTGCCAGGGGCTGGGGGGAGGGAGGGATGAAGAAGTGGAGCACAGAGGGTTTTTAGGGCAGTGAAGCTATTCTCTATGATGCCGTGATGGTGGATACATGACATAATACATTTGTTAAAATCCACAGAAGGTACAACACAGAGTAAACCCAAATGTGAACTATGGACTTTAGTTAATTATATCACTATTCATTCATCAATTATGACAAATCTACCATGCTAATGCATGTTGTTAATAATGGGGGGACATGTGGGGGTCTGGGAGGGGGGTATTTGGGAACCCTGTACTTTCTGCTCAAGTTTTCTTTAAACCTAAAACTTCTCTGCAAATAAAGTCTATTAATTAAAAATAAATAAAGAAATGAGCTATCAAGGCACAAAGGGACATGGAAGAACCTTAAACACTCATTGCTAAGTGAAAGAAGCCAATCTGAAAAAGCTACACACCGCATGATTCCAATTATATGACATTCTAGAAAAGGCGAATGTACAGAGACAATTAAAATATCAGGAGTTGGGGGTGGACTGAATTGGTGAAACAGAGTTTTTTAGTGTGGTGGAATGATTCTGTATGATAGTGTAATGGTGGGTACATGAAAATACGGAGTTGTTAAAACCCTACAGCATGAAGAATGCCCTTAATGTATTTAAATCTCAAAGTCATTTAGGATGTAGAGGGATCCCAACATGGAATGCAGAACGTGACAAAACAATTTAACCATGCTACAAATGTATGAAACAACCCCATCAAAGGGGATGGAGAAGAAGGTGCTGTCTAAGGAACTTCGGAAATGAGTGGAAGCTGAACAACTGGTGGCAAAAGAAGCTTCACATAAGCAGAGACTCTAGTCGACAAAGTTGTTTCCCGTGGGTACAGGATGACGATTCTGGCACTGCCCTGTGCACTAGCGCTCACAAGTAAGTACACGGATGTGGGTACACACATGGGGGTGGTGGGAGCTTACAGAGAAGCAAAGGGAGGAGACCAGGGTGACCTACGTGGTAGAGTTGAGACATCAGTACAAACTCATGTTTAACTTGATATAGATGTATATGGTTAGATATAGAAACATAGGAAGATAGATGACAGACAGACAGGTGTATATACACAGGTGTGTATACACACACATTATTTCCTAGCTCTGTCAGCTGAGTGGGGTCACTGTCAGCAATATCAGCTGAAGCAGTGACACCCCAGTAGCAACAAGCACACCCAAAGTCCACATCTTGAGGTCTAACACCATCTCCAATAAAAGGAACCGGGGCTCGTTGGAGAAATGGCTGATTCTAGGACTGAGCAGGAAATATGGAAGATGAGGCTAGACCAAGGAAGTGCTCAAGACCAAAATGATGGGAGTGCCGTAAAAGGACACAGGAGCCAACCCAAAGTACAAAGTAAGTATCCATGAGTCCATCTTGATATAAAGAAATGATTGGCTTGGGCTTCCCTGATGGCGCAGTGGTTAGGAATCCGCCTGCCAGTGCAGGGGACACGGGTTCGAGCCCTGGTGCAGGAAGATCCCACATGCCGCACAGCAACTAAGCCTGGGCGCCACAACTACTGAAGCCCGTGCGCCTAGAGCCCGTGCTCCGCAACAAGAGAAGCCACCACAATGAGAAGTCCGCGCACTGCAACGAAGAGCAGCCCCCGCTCGCCACAACTAGAGAAAGCCCATGCGCAGCAATGAAGACCCAACGCAGCCATAAATAAATAAATAAATAATTGAGAAATTTAAAAAACCTAGGGAAATCCAAACCAAGTATGGACTTTAGTTAACAATAAGGTATCAGTGTTGGTTCATTCACTGTAACAAATGTCCATGAACTGGAACTAAGGTAAGGTGTTAGTAAGTCATGGGGAACTTGTGCGGGCCGTGGGGACATCCTCTGTACTATCTTTGTGATTTTTCTGTAAATCTAAAACTGTTCTAAAGTTAAAAGTTTATGACAACCTAGATGGGTGGGATGGGGGGTTGGTGGAAGGGAGGTCCAAGAGGGAGGGGATATATGTATACATATAGCTGATTCACTTCACTGTACAGCAGAAACTAACACATTGTAAAGCAATTGTATTCCAACAACAAAAAAATACGTATGAACTCTTCTTTAACCAATTTACTAATTTTAGTGTAATTCAAAATCTTCAGTAGGATGTTTTTTCCAAAATGAAAAATTGATCCCAAAGGTACATGGATGAAAGAGAAGGAATAGCCAAGTACGTTTTGGAGAAGGTAAGAAGGGGGTGAATTTCTATAACTGATATTAAAACCCACAAAGCCATAATCCTAAAAGAACATGGTTCTGATGCAAAAACTGATGAAATGGGATTTGACCCAGAAACAGACCTGAGAGTTTATAAATATGTAACCTGTACAAAGGTGGCCTCTGATGGACTGGAAAAGAAAGGTTTGCCGTATTTGCCTATTTGCACCAGGCATACGGTTGCACAAAAAGCACCCTGTTTTATATAATGTCTAACTTGACCTCAGGGGCAGAAGGGCAAGTTGACACATTCCTCAGATCACAGCTGCTCTCACCACCCCACGCGCCTTCCCTTCAGCCTTGATTATGTCTCCCTCCTTCCCTCCCCGAGCAGCGCCCAATCTAACATGTTTGCTTTATGGGTTTAGAAATGCAAGTACTTTTGAAAAATAGGTAGTATTGCTTTTTGTATGTGTTTTCCACTTACATAAATGGGAATGTCCAACAGGTCTAACTGTACTTCTTCCCTTTTCCACAACAGCATGTGTTCTAGGATCTGGCCACACTCTGAGCCCGATGCTTTGGACCAGTGGTCCCCAGCACACATGCGCCATCTGTATCTGTCCTCTTCCCCAGCAGTGAGCCTGTGGGTTGCCTCAACCTTCCCAGGCCATCAGTAATGCTGGAATGAAGGAACCTTCTTGTTTATGGCTGTCGTTCAGCGTGACTTTCACCAGGACTGACCCTCAGGAGGGCAGGTTGCTAAGTCACAGGGCTCTGAATGCTCCGTTCCGCGAAGGACAACCAGCTTGCTCTCCAGAATAACCGGACCGGCTCACGTCCCAGCTGGCAGTGCGTGCGTGTTCCCTTGCCTACATTCTCTCCGACGCTGGACATGATGGTTTCATTTGATAACTGGAAGGACTGAGCGTCAGCACCTCTTGCGCTGTGTTCTAGCTCCCCGCTTCAGTGGGTAGCCCCCCTCCCATATTTTTGGCTCAGTGTTCTATTGAATTTCCCACCTTTTCCTCAATGATTGCCAGACTCCATACATGTTCCAGATCAGCCCCTTGGCTGAGTGCTGTCTCTCTGCCTGGGGATCGGTCGGCAGGCTCTGGTTTATTCAAAACAACGTGGGAGACTAGAGTCACGGCCACTGCACCCCTCCTCCCCTCTCTGCTGGCGAGGGGAGCTGCTGCCCGATCTCCCCGCCCACCCACCCCACTCAGGGTGAGCCACACTCAGCGGCTCTGGAAGTTCTCTCCGTCCTCGGCGTTTGTCTGACAAATCCGTTGACCTCCCTCTGACTTTGGTGGCATCTCCAACACTACTTTGGGGGCAGTGGCCCCATGCTAATTTGACGTCTTTCCTAGAGCCAGAAAACAAGTGTGTCACGTGCCAATTTTACAGGGAAAAAATTGGGGAGAAAAACATTTAAGTGTTCTTTATATGTGAGTATTGAAAGTATATTAAAGTGTTTTTAAGGGAAAACATATAATTATTGTGTTTGCCACATCTAGCAGCTGAAAGCTGCTCTTCTTGTTTTCTCCAAGTCCTTGTCATTTTCTTGGTTGGTGGCAGACCAAATTACTGCTCAGCAGCCCTTGCCTGACGCCTGCAACGTTAAACAGAACCCAGTGTCGCAGAAACACCTCGCGGGCTTTGGTACCACGGGCTGTGGAAGTGACAGGTTTAAATCTGGATGGTTACGGAATAACCTCAACTCTGTGTCTTGGGTGTCCTGCAGCTCATTACTTGTGTGGAAAAAACCTGCCACCAGGAGTCGGAGCTTGTGTCTTTCTTGCGAGGGTTTCCATGGCCGCGCTTCATCCGACTCTCGGCGGGGGTGGACCCACACATCAGCGCACTCAGACCTCTTCAGGGGATGTCAAGGACAGCCAAGGCCGAGGACCAGCATCAACGTGCACTCAGACCTCTTCCGGGGATGTCAAGGACAGCCAAGGCCGAGGACCAGCATCAACGTGCACTCAGACCTCTTCAGGGGATGTCAAGGACAGCCAAGGCCGAGGACCAGCATCCACTCAGACCACGGGTTTTCACACCCGGCAGCACTCCGCACCACCCGAGAGGTGACAAAAGATTCCTGGGTCCCGCTTCCAGAGGTTCTGATTTAGTTGCTGTGGATCACACAGCCTGCGCGTCGGGATGTGTAAGTGCTTCTCAGGTGATTCAGAGGCGCAGCAAAGTTTACGGATCCCGCCTTGAGGAGAGTTAGCCATCACACACCTGCTGCAATCACTGTGCCCATTAGTTCAATCCTATCAGATTCCTAAGTGCCCCGTCCTCCAATAATCAGTTATTTTTTGGGGCTGAAGGCTTACTTGGGTTTTTGCATATGTTTTCCTTTCCTTGACTTCTTTTCTCTGCTGCGGCCAAGAAGAAGCCTTTGTCGCTCCATTAGCTCTTTTTAGATAATGTTTCCTTCTTTGGGGTCTGGTTGCCTTTATGCTTTTTGTCTTTGCTGTTTGGTTTTGGCAGTTTCACTCACGTAACGTTTGGGTGTAAATCCATTTTTTCCTGCTTGCCATTTCTGATTCTTCCCTCTGAGGGTTCAAGTCTTTGCTCCATTCCAGGGAGGTGCTGGCTGTGCTCTTTGGATGTTGCCTCTTCTCCCTCCCATTCAGTGTACGTTGCATCCTTTGTGCTCCTTCTCCACATCTCTTAACCTCTCTTTCATATTTTCCCGCCCTTTCCCTCTCCATCCGCAGTGTGTTTGAATTCTTTACTTTTAAAACTATGTCATCATCACTTAATTTCACATTTCAGTGATTATGCTTATTTCTAGAAGTTGCATTTGCTTCATTTTTAAATCGACGTGCTTTGTTTGCTTTTATATTTCCCTGTTTTTGCTCATGTTTTCTAGTCCTTATTTTATCTCATTAATAATTGTAAGCACATTTCCTTTATACTTCAGATTGATTTGTTATTTCAATTTCTTGGTAAGCCAGTCCTTCTATTTCTTCTCCTACTCCACCACTCAGAGACTCACTTCATCATCTCTGAGATAGGAGTCCTTACCTTTTAGAGGTCTATACTGAAATACTTATGATTGAAATGGCATGATGCCTAGGGTTTGCTTCAAAAGAATCGGGTGTGGAGGAAGTGAGCACGAGTACAGACGGAGTGAGACTGGCCTCCTGGTCTGTAGTTTTCACGTATGAGTTCATCTTCACCAAGGATTTTTTTTTCCTTTTGGGGATTCTCATGCTCTGTGTTGTGGAAATACTGCTAGAGAGCACGTTTTTGTCTTCTTTGGCTAGTTGGCCCCATTGAGTTCATGATAAGATTGTTTTAAGACTGTTAACTTGGCTTTAGGACTTCTGCAATGTGTGCTCCGTATAAACTGGGACCTTGTACTGGGATGAGGAGCCTAGAATCTTTCGGCTAGAGCCTCGTAGACCTAAGCTGCTTTGTTGCTTCTCCAGCTGCTGGGCGGATTCATTTGAGTTCCCCCGTCGCTGAAGGGCCGTTTCTCCAGGATCCCAGGTTTCAGCTGAAGTCTGGCTTCTGGCTCTCAAATGCGGGGGCACCAGGGCAAGTCTCCATTCCGGAAGGAGCATTCAAACCCCTCCCTGCATCCTCTGGGGTTTATTTCTCAGCCAGTACTGATGACATCTACTACTTTATCAGCGACACACAGCAATTCCCTTTTTGTCTCTCAAGCTCTGTGCCTGCACATTTCCAACAGATCTATTCTGTGTGTGTGGGGTGGAGGAAGCGTCCACATTGGCTCATTCTGCCGTGTTGTTGGCTATTAACGGCATATAGGAAATAATTTACCTTCTTGCGTTTAAATTTGTAACTAAGGAGTTCTCTTATTTTCTTATTCTTGGGTTCCTTAGACAGATAATATATCGTCTGAATATGCTAATAAGAATGATAGTTACTACTTGTTTGCCTACAAACAATATTATCCATTATTTCAAATTGTCCTCAGAAAAAAATCTCTGTACCAAGGATGCCATCACTAATCTCTGCTGTGCACATGGATAACTTGAGTCTCAGAGCAGTTAGACGATGTTCCCCAGATCACTCAAGGCCACACAGGGCGTGTGGAGCTGGGACTGCAGGCCAGGCACCCGCTTCACGGTCTGCACGGCCGACCCCACCCTCCAGCACTCCTTACACATCGATGCATTTGCTGTTTTAAAAACTGCGTGTGAATGAAGTGGCTAAAGTTCCAATAAACTTCCAGTGCACACGTCCCGTGGGGTGGAAAGACGGTCCACGCCCAGTGGCCGGTTCTCTCCGTACCACCGGCACATGGTTTGAGCCACGCGACTGGAGGTGGCCCACGAGACGGGCGTGGAAGTGACGTGGAGACACCTGTTTCAGGTGGGCAGGCAGCCACCTCACGCTGACCTTCACGTGGGAAGTAAACCTGGGCTGGATAAAGCCCTGGCTTTGAGGAGGGGGCTTCCGTCGTGGCAGCTTGTGCCAGTTCCTACCACTTGCCCCAGTTCCAGCAATGCTTTCCCCTGCTACTTTGCAGGGGAAGTAAAAACCGCCGATGACCACTCCAGTGACCAATACACACACTCACCTTGATCTCAGATTCTGATGCTCTCACCTCTCTCTTGTATATTCAAACCCCTTCTCTTAGCTGGATCCCCCTCATTTCTTTTATTTCATTTAAACATCCTCATCATGGTTATGTTTACAGAAAGAGCCCTTACCTTTTAGAGATACATAATGAAATATTTATGGCTTAAACAGCAAGGTGCCTGGGACTTGCTTCAAAATAACCCAGCATTGAGGGGGTAGCGGGTAGAGATGAAGTAAGACTGGTCGTGAGTCAGTAACTACTGAAGCTGGGTGCGGGCTACACAGGGAGTCATCACACCCTTCCATTTACTTTTCTGTAGATACATTTGAAACTTTGTATAATGCACAGTTTTTCTTAAAATGATATATACAAATTAATAGAAGAAGAAAAACTTTCTTATGAAAGTATTTTTTGAAAATTGGAGAAGAAAATGTGTTTATCGCAACCTATGAAAGACACACGCCTCCAGTGCCTCTTCATCTCACCCTCTCCCAGTTAATCAGAAATGGGGACCCGGGAGTATTTTTGTTTCACTGCCGACTTTGAAGACGGGGGAGCGGCTGAGAGCCAAGTACTCAGGCACCTCTAGGAGCTGGAAAAGCTGAGGAGACGATTCCCTCCTGGAGCCTCCAGAACGGAACTGCAGCCCCATCAACACCTTGAATTTAGCTCAGTGGGACCTGTTTTGAACTTCTGACATGCAGTACTTTTTTTCCCAGCCTCTAAGTCATCATTTAGTGGTTTACAGAGCCCCAGTCACACGATCGAGGTGTTCGCAATGCAGTAAAGCATCGCAGCAGAAGTTATACAGTTAAGTACAACCAACAAGTTACAGAACATTTAAAAAAAAAGCTGGAGAGAAACAACACTATGTCAAATTCCAAAGATGCTGATAAGTGTCAGTAATTCCACCGCCTGGAGACCGACAGGCGAAGACACACAGGCACCGCACCTACAATGGGCAGATCTGCAGAGGGTGAGTGAGCAGGGAAAGTACAATTTCACAATGATACAAAGATAATCAATTTGTGTTAATCCAAGTCACTAAGTTTGTAGTAAAGTTTTACAGCAGCAATCAGAAACTAATACACACATGTTCCAGCTGAACAGAAACAGGATCTCAGTTGGCCGTGAACTTCCCTTAGAGCTGTCAGCAAACAAGGAAGAGGTTCAGACCTCGGCCTCTCGGACAGGAGAGTCTGGCTCAAATCCCAGTCTGCCCACAGCAGCCCACCTAAGTGTCCTGTGTGTCCGTTTCTTCATTTGTCAGATGGGAACGACAATAGCGCCTGCACAGTAAGTGGCCCTGTTGGGAGGACTTACATGTGAACACGGCTGTCCTGGGAACCAGACACGGGGTAAGCCCTCAACAATGTCAGTTACTGCTGTCAGTGGTGGTGTCTTTCTCCATCTTTCCAGCCACTGATTTGCCTGTTCCTTTGCCAACACCGCACTGTTCTGATGGGTGGGAAAGGGTCAACGCACTATTATTTTCCTTCATCATTAGTTAATTTTATAATGATTAATTCTCCATATAAAGTTTAAAGCTTTTCATACAGTTGCATGAAAGAAAAAAACTAGCACTGATTTCACAAATGGTATTGGAACAAACTGGATATTCATATAAAGAAGTACAAAACACCACTCCACAGACCCTAGAATAGCTGAAATCAACAAGATGACAACGCCAAGTGCTGGCAAAGATGTGGAACCACTAGACCCCTCACACACTGCTGGAGGGAATATAAAACGGTACAACCACCACTTTGGAAAACAGTTCAATGGTTTTCACAAAGTTAAACAAACACGTGACAGTTCACCCAGAAATTCCACGTCCAGGTATTTACTCAGGTAAAATGAAACCACACGTCCACACAAAGATTTGTACATGAATGTCCACGGCAGCTTTTTCATAATATCCCCAAACGGGAAACAACCCAAATGTCCACCAACTAGTGAGTGGACGTTCATGCCACGGAAGAAGAGGCAGCAATCCAGAGGGAGGGTCCCTGATTCATCCTGCAACAGAGCTGAGTGCCAGCATCACACGGAGCAAAGGCAACCGGGGGCAAGTGCCGACTGCAGCACCCCGCTCAGCTGAAATTCCAGGGCAGGCAGATGGTCACCAGGGATGGAGAGCTGACCCGGGCAGCCTGGGGTTGGGGGAGGGGCTGACTGCAAAGGGGCCCAAGGGAACTTTCTGAGGCGATGAAAACGTTCCGTATCTCAGTTGTGGTGATGGTTACCCAAGGGTGATACGTTTACCAAAATTCACTGGACTGTGTGTGTAAAAAGGATGCATTTTATCGAGTCTAAACTGTCCTTCAAAAAAGCTGATTTTTTAAAAGAAGAGGAAAGAAACAAACATAACATTGGGATTCAGTGGGACTGCATTATTTATACAGTAATTTTGGAAGACGTTTTAAAGCAACACTACGGTTCCCATCCCGTGCCCGCAAGGCTCTCTTCCTGGACTCCCGTGTTCACACCCGCCGTCTTAACGCCTGTGGAGGGAGCCTCATGCACAGGTCTCCAGCCTCAACCTTTTCTCTGAGCTCCCAACCCCAGAACTGCCACCTGACTTCCTTACACCTGGTGGCTCAAATCTCTCTCAACCCAACGTGTAGGAACCAAGTTCGCAATCTTCCCACTCAGGGCAGAACCCTGGTACGACTTCCGTCCAAATAAACCCACTCCTCCCCCCTAAGGGTGTGTCCGGACCACCCGACTCTGGTTCTTCTTTCCCCTGTAAACGTCTCTCTACCTGTGGACCGTCTTCCTTTGCCACGCCCTGCCACCCACCTCATCAGACACCACCTCCGTCCCAGAGGTCCGCGCAGCCTCCTGGCCCCCTGACACGCTCAGTTTGTTCCCCTTTCACGGCCAGCGTGGTCTAGTCCCATTACGGCATCTCCACTGCGCTTGGAACCTGGGTGGGCTCCGTCACCCCTTCTGTCTAACCCCGCCTGGACCGGCGTGGAGGTGGGGCTCCCCCCTACCTGGAGCCTAGGTGCGTGCCCCTCCCCCCTCGGCCTGGCTTGAGTCCATTAATCCTTCCAATTCCAGCCCAAACACCCACCCTGGGTGCTTTCCCTGAAGACCTGCCCCACCCACCAAACCTAATCCAACCTCCTGTCAGTCACTTAACACAATCACAATCCTGCCTTTTTCTGTAATGATTAGATCAACCCGCCTTGCGCCTAGAACCCATTTCTTCAAGGCAGGGTCTCTGGGCAGCAGAAAACTGGAACCCAATCAACTCTTCTCGGGTTAAGCTGGCTGGCCCGCCCTACTTCTATCCAATCACGACGGATGATCCCGACAGACTTATAAGAGGGGCCTGGGTGGTTCAAGAGCAGTTAGTTTCCTGTAGGGCCCCTGAGAGGACAGGCCTGCTCTGCGGGAGGTTCTTCTGAAGGCTGCCCTCAGGGCGACGGCCGTGACTGTGGGCACCCCTGGACTCCAGCGCCTCAGGCCCAGGCCCCTCTTCCCGGAAGGGTCTCCTGGAAGCCGCTCCGCGTCTCCAGACCCCAGAGCCAGCCGCAGAGTCACGGCAGGGAGACGAGGTACGTGCCAGGCGCCCCGGGGGGATGGGCACACCTTGTATGACCAGCTGGGGCAGAGCCTCCGGTGCCCTGGGAGGGCCACGGCCAGCTCCCCAGACAGCCTCGCCCCACCTCTGCTCCCCACCTTCCTTCCCTCTTCCCTCTGGGGAGGGAAAGCTCCTCCAATCGGCCCAAGGTAATCTCGTCTCTCCCACCTTGTCCGGGCACTTGGGATGAATTAGTGAACCCTCCTCCAGGCCAACTGCTACTGGCTCCTCTTTGAAAACAGTTTAACGGGTCACCCCAGACCCCTCCCTCCAGACACCGTGTCCCCCTGCCGCCAGCCCGACCCAGCGGGCTCCCGCCTGCGTGCAGTGGATGCGGGGGTGCGGAGGGGTGGCTGGGGCCCCCGGACTGACCCGGTTTCCTCTCTCGGGCAGATTCCTCATGCAGGAGCAGAGACCCTCCAAGCGCTTTCGCTCAATGGCCACTAATCAAGGTACGTGAGACGCCCTCACCCCCTTTCCAGTGCTCCCCAGTTTTGACTCTACGTTCGGTGTTTACTTGTATGACACAGAAGGCGTTTTGTGGAGAACAGCAGCCCTTGCCTCAGTTTCCCCTTCAGACACGACCATCTTCCTCTGTTTCTTAGCGCTACTTCCTGTTCTCTAAACGCCTCCGCTCCTGCCGACTTTCCCCAGTTAGACTTTACGCAGGGTCTTCCCTCCCAGCAAAGGGGTGTGTGGTTGCCGGTCACGAGTTCTCAGCATCATGCCTACCCTCACTTTCCACACTGGAGCCCCGGGCCCCACCTCCCGCCTGCCAGGGACCCGTTACTCTGAGCGCAGACATCCTGTGCCCCAGGGTTAATTCCCCCTCTTCGGAATTTTCCAGGACTTAGTAGTTGGGCTATTGTTTGCAAATTCAGTGTTCTCAAACTCTTCCCTGATTGTTTAAATTCACATCAAGTGCTCTACCAACTTCACCCCCTTCCAACCTGCTCCAGCCTAGACTGGCAGTCTCACCCAGCCGTCACCCTGCGACCCCCCCGCCTCGTCATCGGCTGGGGAATCCCAGCCCCCTCTGGAACTCTATGCCCTGTTTCTTTTATCTGGTGTCCTTTTCTCTCTTGGCTTATTTTTTCTCACTGGAGCACTCAGCTCTCAACCCTCACCTCCCAGCTTTCCTAGCCAAGAACTGAGGGAAAAAATTAACCCATTTGGTGGTGACCCCAAGTCCAGCTCCAGCCCAGGCCCCCACCTGGAAGACCCTTAGCCTTAGCATCATGAGGCTCAACCTCTGTCGTCCAAACCTGTATCCTCTTCCTCGGGAAAGGCTTCATGCCCTCCCGCCGGGGAAGGGCTGGGGGAGGAGCTCATGAGGGGTGGGCAGGAGGGCGCCTGCAGACAGACGGGTCACCCGGTCGCCACCGGCCGCCGACCCCTTCGCGCCTCCCCCGAGGCTGCAGCCCCTCCTTCCCAGCACCCCTGCTCCAGGCACACCTCCTCCCTGCCCCCCAAGTCCAGCTGTGATGCCCTTGCTGCCTTCCTTTCAATGGCTCTCCCTGGGCCGCAGGGTAAACTCAAGCCTGGCTCAGCTTAAGGAGGCCTTGGTGAGCTGCCCCTCGTGCGGTGCTGTCCTTCAGCTGCCCAGGTGTCCTTCAACTCAGGGAGCCGGGCTCCCAGCCTCTCTGCCCTCCCTGCCCCTCCGCCGTCAGCGCCGTTACTTGGTTTTGTTTGCTTCTGTCTGTCTCTCCTATTGAAGTTTAGCGCAGCGAGGACAGGGGCTGTCATTTTTATTCAAATTGAATCTCTCTGGTGAACCTAGACTCCACGTCCCCATCAGTACAACGGGGATTACAATACCCGGCTGGCCAGGCAGCTGTGAGGGCTGAATGCCGTGGCCCGTGGGGAGTGCCCAGCCTGGAGGAGGCTTGTGGCCGTCCAGGGGCAGCCCCCCCACCCCCCTCCCACCCCACCCCCCCCCGGCCCCCAAGGCTCCCTCTGCTGAGTCTCTGCATCTCTCTCCACCTCAGGTGTTCATCCCCAGGAGACAGGCTGCCCTGGTGCAGAAGGCGGAGACCCTGGGGGGGCAGCCGGACCCCCGCAGCCAGGCCAGCCCTCGAGACCCTTTGCTTATGTGAACCCCATGAGATGTGAGACCCCCGCTTTCGTGGAATCGGCTCACCTTGCACAGAGAGGCCGAGGCCGCCGCAGGGGAGATAGCCAGAGGGCTGAAAGAGGCCGGGGCAGGGACCCCCGCCTGCACAGGGACCCCCAACTGCAGGAGGGGCCGGGACGCCTGCTGGGGACAGATCTGCATTTGGAGCTGGACAGCGGAGAGGTGCCCGAACAGCCCGCGGAGCCAGAAGCCAGGGAGACCCCTTTCACCAGAGCAGCCATGGCGGCCGCGGCACACGGACACGTGCTGCAGGACCCCGGCCCCGGCAGTGACGCACCTGGGATGAGACCCCAGGGGCTGCCCAATGCCTCCGGGTTCTGGGGTCTCAGGGAGGTCCAGCCTTCCGCCTGTTCCTACGTTGGGTTCATACCCTCGGGCTCGGCTTTGATAGTCATGCAGACACCCTCCGGCACCTACCTGTATTCGGTCACAGTGCCCTATGCCCACCACAGCCAGCCCCTCTCTCTCTGACCTGGGCATTTGCTAAATACTCCAGGAGACCCTCCCCTCAAATGGAGTCCCATTCCTGTCCCCACTGTCTCCCCCGCTACCTGTACTGCCCGGACTGAGCCTGCAAGCTCCCCCAGGATCCCGGCAGGCCCAGGTCTGCTTCCCACAGGACAGGCAGTGCCGAGGGACAGAGCAGTGCACGAGGTGTCTAGGCAGAGGGAGCCCCAGGATGCTGACGAGACGGAGAAGCTGTGATCGGAGCTTCCCAGCGAGCGGCTGCAGGTCACAATACTGACGGCGGTCCCCCAGCAGCCTGTGAAACGTGGCCAGTGATTCCTCTCTGAAGAAAAATGCGGATCCTGAGTGGGTGTGAGAGTGACACACGTGGATGAGGCTTGGTTAAAGAGGAAATTCCAAGAGCTGCCTGTGAGGTGAGACGTACAGGGAAAGCAGAACTGGCCTGACATCTACACTCCCCCAAAAGCATCGGTGATTCCGAGAAAGCCAAGAAGAGACCCCCTCAGATCCTGGAGAGCATACGACCCTGAGTCTCGAATTCCATAACCTGGACCAGGTGGCGTGCGGACAGGAGGGGCCGGGGCGCCGTCGAGGCACAGGAAAGGGGCCTGAATCCTAGTCAGAGCGGCCCGAAGTGGGAGCTTCCTCTGAGCTCGAGAGCTCACAGGCTGATAACAAAGCCCCTTCCTGTGAAAGCCGGCTCCAGGCGAGTTGTTTTGCTGCCTGCCCTGAAAGCACAGATAATGCTTTTCAGCCGGGGAAGAAAAAAAAGAAGTGGGAAGAAAAGAGAAAGAAGTGGGATGCAAGAAGGACCAGAAAGCAAGGAAATGGGTAAACTGTATTATTAAGTCTGAATAAGTATGATCCTCAAAGAAAGATGAATAATCTGGAATTGAAATTCCAGAAGGGGACTTCCCTGGTGGCATAGTGGCTAAGAATCCGCCTGCCTGTAGGGGCTTCCCTGGTGGCGCGGTGGTTGGGAATCTGCCTGCCAATGCAGGGGACATGGGTTCGAGCCCTGGTCTGGGAAGATCCCACATGCCGCGGAGCAGCTGGGCCCGTGAGCCACAACTACTGAGCCTGCGCGTCTGGAGCCTGTGCTCCACAACAAGAGAGGCCGCGATAGTGAGAGGCCTGCGCACCGCGATGAAGAGTGGCCCCCGCTTGTCACAACTAGAGAAACCCGTCGCACAGAAACGAAGACCCAACACAGCCATAAATAAGTAAATAAATAAATAAATAAAATTTAAAAAAAAAAAGAATCCGCCTGCCAGTGCAGGGGACATGGGTTCGTTCCCTGGCCCGGGAAGATCCCACATGCCGCGGAGCAACTAAGCCCGTGTGCCACAACTACTGAAGCCCGCGCACCTAGAGGCCGTGCTCCGCAACGAGAGAAGCCACCGCAATGAGAAGCCCGCGCACCGCAACAAAGAGTAGCCCCCGCTCCCCGCGACTAGAGAAAGCCCGCGCGCAGCAACGAAGACCCAACGCAGCCAACAAATAAAATTAAAAAAAAAAAAAATTCCAGAAGGCATTGACATCGAAATTTGGGGGATGTAGGAGTTCAGAGGAGCTAAAAATTACTGCAATTCTAGTCCTAGAATCCTGTAGATGCTCAACCTGAGGGAGAAGAGGAACCCTGGGCATTTGTAAGCAGGTGGCCCCACTGGTAACTTCTAAAGGAGATGGAGTAGAATGAATAATTCCAAACAGACTGAGGAACACGTGGATCCAAGAAAATTTGACGAATCAAACAAAAGGCAGAGGGGGTAATAGAAACAAGGAGAAAGCAGGACACGTTTAAAACGCTAAGTAAGGAGCAAGTAAGTGGGTGGCGGCCTCCGTGCTCCTGGCTTCAAAGGGGATATTTTACACATTGACCATTAAGCAGGTGTTTCCTGTACTTTTCTCATAGACATGTTTGATCAAGTCTAGATCACTCCCATCTTCTGAGTTTGATAAGAGGTTTATTATGAATTGGATTTTGTATTTTATTAAGTAGGCTTTGACCGCCTGATTTTGATTCATTTGTAAGAGAAAACGTCCAAGGTAAATGAAAAGAATTTTTCCCATGAAAGATTTTTTTCTTGTGTATCCAACCATCCCCTTAAATAAACCCTTCTCTCTGGCTTTTATTGGAGTACATCTTTTATTAAAATTTCACAGTTTTCTTCTTACCAATGTCAGATGAGTTTACTGTAACCAGAGAAAGAAACACACAGAAAGACAAAGAACAAGTGTCTGCTTCCCCCGCCCCCTGCCACCGTGTGCTTTCCCCACAGCCGTATAGGCCTCTACGAACACATGTGTACTTAAAGGCATCTTTGGGGTTTGATTTTACAAAAATGGGGCATGCGGTCCTCCTGGGGTCACCCGGGGTGGTTCAGGGTCCAGGCAGGTGTGGCAGGTGTGCTGGGGGTAGTGCTGGAACCCATTCTCCGTGTGAAGCAGGCGCCATGCAGACACCCAAGCTCGTCTGCAGTGGGAGCTGCTTCTTGCCGTCAACCTGGGTGCCCCGTGCTCAACCGCGCGTTGCGCCGTCACCTCCCTGGGAGCTGGCCGTCCCTCTGCAAGGCGCACACTTCAGGCTCTTCAGGGAACAACCCTCTGCTGACGGGCTGTTTCCACCACAGAACGCTTTGCAAAACACTCGTACGTGGACTCTTCAGTACTGGCTCTTTTAATTTTATGAAATAAATCCTCAAAGTGAGATTCCCATGTCAAACAGTAGGGCCATATTTTATCTTAATAGGTATTAAGAAATTGCATTCAATTAGGCTGTATCCGTATCAACTCCCATCAGCGGGATACCAAGGCACCGGTTCCCCCCCTCCAGTTTTCCCAGCAATAAATGTTGGGACGTCATAATTTTTGCCAGTCTCTTGAATAAAAATTTGTCATTATTGTTCTAATTTGATTTCTCTTGACTACTAATAAGGTTTAGTATCTTTTTATGCATTTATTGCCATTTCTATTTCTTTCTCTGTTAATAGCCGATACATATCTTTTGCACAGTTTTCTATTGGGTTTTAAATCCTTTTCTTATCAATTTGTAGGAACTTCTTGGATATTGGAAACAGTGATACTTTCTTGTCCGCAGGGGTTTCTTATGCGCACTGGGTCCAGCCTCAGCTCACAGCCCAGCTTTCCCTGTGCCCAGCCCCCAGGCCCTGCTCCCTCCCCAGGGCCAGAGGCCCATGTCTGCCATGCACGGCCCACCTTACAGCAGCATGGAACTGTTTCCTCAGTCACTTCACTGTTTAGACATTGTCCAGGGTAAACTTGCCAATTCAGGGTTTCCAGGAATAGCTCAGTGTTTTCCCCATTCCTCCCTCTTCGGGTGCTTTCACCTACATTCCTGAAGACTTGCCAATGTCCAGGTGTCAGGAGGCTTTTTCTTTCTTTCATTTTTAGGCACCTTTAGTTTCTTTAGTTTAATAATATACATATTAGAGTGGTGCCTAATCGATTCGGAGACACATATTCAGCCTTTATTAATGGGATGTGTGTCCTCAAACTTGAAGACCACTGGTCTCTATTTTATATATAGGAAGCAGACATCATTTCAATAATAAATCTACATCAAGATAGTACAATCTAGGTGCCGGTCCTCTCACTGAGGACATGCGTGTTTCCACCTTCACGCCACCAAAGAAGGCATCCAAGAGCCTGGCACACACCTTGGTCATCTGACAATTAGGACGTGTGTCAGGACCCGGAAGTACACTTGCAGGAAGACTGGCAGCAGATGCTACAAGGCGCCCTGGCTGGGGGCTGTGGACCTCACCTCGCTGGTCACCCGTTCTCCACCCCGATGATTCAAGTCTGCACAGGATAACTCTGGACAGCCCTCTGCCTTCAGGCGGGTAGGGACCCCCACTATCTCTCCTGCTCTCTATCGGTATGTTAAGTTCTCTCCACTTTCTCTACTCTCCTTTGGAAGTTATACAGTGTACTGGGTTGAACCATATGAAATTGCCATCATGTTGGTCAAACAGCAGCAATTTCATATTGTTCAACTGAATACAATTAATTTTTTAACACACATACTTGACTTCAAGTCTAATGTTAGTTGATCGCTATCCTTCTCTACCCTATAAGGACCTTTGGATATGTCTACCCTGCTCACTACCAGTTCCATTTTACATGGTATTATTGTCTTATATTTCAGTTCCATTTTGTCATCACCAAAATAATCATTATTAACACAATTAGTGTTTATCATCGATACTTATTTCACTCTATTTCCACGAGTCACCAATCTGTTTGCTGTCTTCATCCATTCCTCCTTTGTCTGGTGTTCAGTTTCCTTCTTCCTGAAGTACCTTCCTTAGAGATTTTCAGTAAAGAGCAGTTCATGGTAAGCTGTTTCTGAAACGTCTTTATAGCATGCACACTCTTGAATAATAGTTTAGCTGGATATAAAATTCTAGTTTGACAACTATATGTTTTCTCTCACTGCCTTGCAGATATTTTCCTGTTGTTTTAGGCTGCTCTTGTTGCTGTTTTGAAACTTCTCATAGCCCAAACACTGTGCTTGGGAGGTACAATTCTGTTCCTCTCGGGCCCTTTTACAACATCCTTTTTGTCTTTGATGTTCTGAAGTTTCCCTAGGAGATGTCCATACCTACATGTTTTTAAAACCTTTCTCTAGATTCATTGAGAATCTTCTATCTGAGAATACATTTAATAAAAAGTGGAACATTCTAAGCTCTTATCACTTTCATTTTCTCTCTTTTCTCCTCTGGAACCCCTGGTTGATGTATACTGGGTCACGTCATTCTAACCTGTGTGTCTCGTAACTGTGCTGCATTCTGTACTATGTTCCACTGGTTTTCCTTAGATCTGTCTTCTGCTTTACTAGTTTTTCTACTCTATTCAGTCAGCTCTTTCATCTTGATTAATGGATTCCTAATATTCCATTTTGTTCTTTTCTAAATCTACTGTGATTGGTTATTTGCTCTTTATTTCTGATTTTTATAAGACTTACTTTATTTCTTTCATCATTTTGAACATTGTTTTATAATTTCTCTCAGATTTTTCAGTTAACTAAAGTTTTCAGGGAACAAATCTTCCTGGTTTCCTTCCTTCCTTCCTTCCTTTCTTTTTTTTCTTGCCAGCAAAATTTCACTCACGGTGAAATCGTCTATTTTTTGGTGTCTGTGTACCTGTCTGTGTGCATATTTAGCTGATCCCAAGCAAGGTTTATACTTACTGTGGAACTTCATGGTGCTTGGGCTGTTAAAGTGACATTCCATGGTGGCTTTCTTTTCGCTTATGCCAGGTTTTGGGGGTGGGGTGGGTGTGCCACCACCCCAAGAACAGACTCCATGATAGTTTCTCAGCTTCTGGTCCCCACACCAGGAGGCAGTGTTTAAAGCCAGATTCTGGGTCCTCAGGAAGGGAAAGCCCAGGACTCTGGGTTTTCCTTGAGGATTACAGCCTCCTCCCCCAATCACAGTAGGGTCAGGCTTCCTTCCCTGAGCAGGTGTGCGAAGTGCGTCCATTGCCCCACAGGGGTGTAGGAGTCACCTCAGCTTCCGTTCTTCCCCTCCTGCAGGCCAGGTGTGTGCACAAGACCCAAGCTCCCAATCTGTGGGCCCAAACTGGCCAGAGCTGCCGGTCCACGAGCCCGATGCCCCGACTCTCTCTCACTTCCCGCTTTGCTCTCACACACGGACACCTTGCTTCCTGGTTTGCCGTCTATGCCAGCATGGAAGAAAAGCTAAAGGCACCGCCTGTGGGCCAGGCTGCTTGGGTTCCAACCCTGGCTGCACCACAGATGAGTTCCTTAGCCTCACGGCTCTCAGTCTTCCATGTCACGTGGACATAAAGAGAGTCCAGCCGCGTGGGGCTCTCAGCTGAGTTCACAGACTCTAGGTGCTCAGCACTGTGCCCAGAACACGGTGCACACCCAACAGACACTACCTGCTATCATTTCAAAGCGGGCGGGGTGGATCTGTCTTACCCAGCACTCTACGTGCTGCTCAGGCTTTCTGTGTCCCCCACTTAATCTTTCCTGCTTGTTGTTTATGTGTAAACTGTGTGATCCCAGTTTTTCAGAGCTCTGGCTCTATTTTGGGGGGTGGGGTGCTAAATCACTTTGTTGGAAGGAATGGCATTCAAACGTAGGGAAAAAATAAGCAAATGCTTTTGCACAGGTTACGGAAAGAGTAAAAAATGCAGTTCTGGTTTTCTAGTATTGTGTAACGAAACACTCCAAAACTCAGAGTCTTAGAACCTCCATTTTGTTTTCCTTCGCTCACAATGTAGTAGGTCAGGAATTCAGGAAACGCTCTGCTGGGCAGGTCACCCTGACCCACGTGGCAACAGCTGGGATGTCGACAACTGACCCACTTCCAACATGGCTTCTACGCTCAACTGCAGATTGTTAATTTTCATCGCTGTGCAATGTCCAATATGTGAGTGTGCTTCATTTTATTCACCCAGTCTCCTGTAGGTGGGCTTTGGGGTTGTCTCCAGTTTCTTTTCCAGTATGAACACTTCTGTGCATTTCTTCTGGTAGACACGCCCAGGTTTCTGTCTTGGGCACACATTAAGGAGTGGAATTGCTGAGTCAGAGCGCACGTAAATGCTCACGTTTATAAGATTACACTACAGTGATCGTTCTACATTGCATGCCCTTCAGCCTGTGTCAGCTGATACTTAGTATTATCAGACTGCTTGCTTTTGGCCAATAAAACAATCTTGTAGTTTGCTGTAGCCTGTATGCACGTCTGAATCACTAGTGTCACTCAGTGCCTCTGCAGGTGCTTTCTCTTTTGTGCAGCAGCTGCGTTATCTTTTGCCCACTGGGTTTCTTTCTTCTTACTGATTTGAGGTGTTCTTTATTTAATCTTGACGCCAATTTTTTGTCAGTCATGTTTTGCAAGTATAGTCTCATACCGTGACTTTTTTTTACCTGATTTAAATTGTCTTTTGACTTACAGAAGCTTTTAATAATGAATTAAAATATACCAGTCTTTTTCTTTTATGTTAGCACTTTTTGTACTTTAAGAAATCCTCCCCTACCTTGAAATCAGAAATCCTCACCTATATTTTCTTCTAAAGATTTTAAAATTTTGCTTTAGATATTTGCTTTGACACAAGTTCTTAATCCATCTGGAGAGGATAATTTAATTTTTTGTGTATAATTTAATTTTTTCCATATGGATAACCAATTATTCCAGGTACACATTGAAAGCTCACTTCTTTCCCTGCTGGTTTGTCATGTGACCTGAGTCATTAATAGAAGGTCCATATGTGCACAGATATGTTTCGTAACATTCTATTTGTTCCACTGGTCAATTTTTTTTACCCCTGAACTAATACCACACAGCATCCCTTACTAAAGTTTTATAATGTCTTGGTACCTGGCAGAGCAAGCCTACCTTCCTTCTTTAGAAGACAATTCTAATGAATTCCAATTTTAGAAGCAAATGGACAAGTTCTATAAAGGATCTTGTTGAGTTTTGATTGGAGTTGTATTGAATCATTAGATAAATTGAGGGAGATTATATTATGATATTAAGTTTTCCAATTTATAAACATGGCCTCCTGATCAATTATATGACCAATGCCTTTCCTGGAGAGTATATCCCCGCTGTCTTTGACAACTATTCTGCCAATGTTATGGTGGATGGAAAACCAGTGAATCTGGGCTTGAGGGATACAGCTGGACAAGAAGATTATGACCAATTATATCCCCTATCCTATCCACAAACAGATGTATTCTTAATTTGCTTTTCTCTTGTGAGTACTGCATCATTTGAAAATGTTCACGCAAAGTGGTACCCTGAAGTGCGACACCACTGTCCCAACACTCTATCATCCTGGTGGGGATGAAACTTGATCTGAGGGATGATAAAGACACGATTGAGAAACTGAAGAAGAAGCTGACATCCATCACCTACCCGCAGGGCTTGGCCATGGCCACGGAGGTCGGTGCCGTCAAATGCCGGGAGTGCTCGGTGCTCACGCAGCGAGGCCTCAAGACAGTGTTTGATGAAGCTATCCGGGCGGTTCTCTGCCCGCCACCCTCCACCCCCGTCAAGAAGAAGAAGAGAAAATGCCTGCTGTTGTGAATGTCCGGGCCCCAGGACCCTTTGTACGCCTTGCTCAAACGGTGGAGCCTTTGCACTCAGTGCCAAGTTTTTGTTACAGATTAGTTTTTCCATTAAACCGTTTTGAACCAATCAGTAGTTTCTAGGTTTTGTTTGTTTAAAGTGTAAGAGTTCAAACTTTCACATTCTATTAAAGTTTAGCCCTAAAAAAAAAAAAAAAATTTATTAGGTTTTCTTTTATATCCTGCAGGAAAATTTTACAAATTTCTGCATACAGGTCTTTACAACTTTGGTTAGACTTATCTTGTTATATTTGTTATTTTTGTTGCTATATAAATGGTAGAAACATTTTAAAGTTTCTTGATGATGTACAGAAATACAGTTGACATCTGTATATGCAATGTTCGTATGGAGCTTACACTCAGCTACGTGGCTCAACTCTATTATTGCTAGTACTTTGTTTCCAGATTCTTTTTGATTTTCTAAATGGAAAATCATATCATCTGCAAAAAGTAAATATCTGCTTTAATTTTTCCCTTGCCAATCCATGTCTTCAATTTCTTTTTCTTGAATTATTTCACTCTCTGAGATCTTTAGTTCTTTTGTCTGATTTCAAGGCAAATGCATAAATAGAATTCTCTTCACCATCCGTGTGTTTTCCCTGGGCGTCTCATTCATGTGCATAACGTCGGTGAGGGTAGCAGCTCCTCAAGCTCCTTTTATCCCAGCCCTCCCCTGGCCCCCGAGCCCAGCATCCAACCCACCCATCACGGTGCCCCAGGGACGTCACACAGCTCTCTGCCCACTGAGTTCAAAGATGAAGCTGCTTCCGATGCAGCATCCTCTGTCCACGAGGGCCTCCCATGAACACCCAGGAGCCTTGGTGTACACTCGAGTGTACACCCCCCCGTCTAGTCACCAACACCCAACACATTCTACTTCCAGAAAAAATCTTAGATCGGTCCAGTGGTTAACTGGGAGATTGGGATGGACATGTATACACTAATATGTATAAAATAGATAACTAACAAGAACCTGCTGTAGAGCATAGGGAACTCTACCTCACTTCACTATACAGTAGAAACTAACGCAACATTGTAAAACAACTATACCCCACTAAGAATATTAAACAAAAAAAAAAAAGACTCCGCCTTCCAATGCAGGGGGTGCAGGTTTGCTCCCTGGTTGGGGAGCTAAGAGCCCACATGCCTCGCAGCCAAAAAACCAAAACAGAGAACAAAAGCAAGGTTGTAACAAATTCAATGAAGACTTTAAAAATGGTCCACATCAAAAAAATCTTTTTTAAAAAACCCTTAGCTCCATCCTCTTCTCCCTTCCTCTGCTCACCCACCAAGTGCTCCGTAACTCAGGTGCCGTCTCCTCTTTCCCGATCGCAGCCACAGCCCTCCAACTTCCCCTCCTTGTCCTGGCTGTGCCTTCTCCCGATCCTCTCCATCTTTTAGGAGAAGTATTCTTTCCAAAACGTATGGAACATCAATTCCCTACCCTACGTAGACGCCTCTGATGGTCTCCCACTCCCGTTCTTGAGGTGACTGTAAAGAGATGGACTCGCTGGCCTCGCCGGCTGCTCGGTCCCCCTCCCATTGTCCCCTCCTTGGGCACTCTGGCCCTGACACGCTCTCCAAGACCTGACACGCTCCCTGAGACCTGACGGCTCTAGTCTGTTACTTAACCCCTGACTTGCGCATGTCCAACATCATCTCACGTGTCATGGGTGGAAGCTCTACCGCTTCTGCAAAGACTGACAGAAGACCCAGGTGCAGCAAGCAGCAGCAGGTGCAGGCTTTAGCGTGTGGCTCAGTACCGGTCCCCACAGAACGCTGAGCGAAGCCATCTCTTGTCAGGAGCCCAAACTGAGGCTGGCCGGGTGCGTGGCTAACTCGGAGGAGTGGGGATGGGGGTAGGCGTGGCCCCTGGGACAGGGGGGATCTCAAGTGTGGAAAGGCAGGAATGGCATCCTGCCCACGGAGGGAGGGGCCTAGAGAGGGGGCTGGGGTCCAGTTGGCAGCCCCTCACTGACTCCTACTCAGGCCAGGCCGCCAGAAGGGAGACCTTGTTCCCTGTCCCCTCCCACCCACTTCCCTAATTGCCAGCATTGTGAGGCAGGGGCCATGGCATTCAAGGTCCCGCATACCTGGGCACAAACCTGGCCCGGGCTGGCCATGTGCGCTGGGCCAGTCCCGAGCCCGGCCGTTCCCGGCGTCCCTGTCCGCGCAGGGGGCCAGGGTGAGGACTGATGGAAGCCAGCGTTGGGGACCAGCAGTGTGACCGCGTCTCCATCCAGGAGGGCCTGGCCCCAGCGCTGCGGAGGTGAACGCCAACTCCCAGTCCCTACGCGAGCCCACCCTGCCTTCCCGCCCACCCGCCCGCTGCAACGTCGTGCTGCCCCGTGGGCAGCGTCTTCCGGCGCTCACAGCCTGTCTGGTCCCCCACCCGCTCGGTGGGCGGGCAGGCGGGTTGTTAACAGCAACGTTAGTAACAGCATCTATCGAACGCCTCGCTTGTGATGTACGTGGCACCGAGCTAAGCATTTTAGATGCATTATCTCTACTGACCCCATGGCAGCTCCCTCAGCACTTGTTTCCTTGTAAGATTCTTTAGAATTCACGAGACTCCGGTTGTTATGCTTGAGCGAGTTGCGCTCCAGAGACGGAGGCTGCCTGGCCAAGGTCACGAAGCAACCCGGCGGTGGGGGAGGCTCCATCCTTTGTGCAGCCCGACACCTGCCTCTGGAGCCGGGCGCCTGCTCCTTTCTCCGCGGTGGGCGCTCCCCTCCCCACCGCCCCCCGTGACCTCGTGGCTCCAGGCTGCGAGCATGCGACTAGGGTCAGTTTGAGGCTCGGGTGGCACCACGTTTCAGGCAGAGACCAGGGTGTGGTTCTCTCCGGGGCCAGCGTTGGCCATCAGGGCCTGCCTACCCGTCGGTTAAAGGGTCCACGTGAGCTGGGGTCAAGGGTCAGAGCACGGCTGCCAGAGGCCAGCGTGCGGCCGGGGTCAAAGTCAGCGTGTAACTGGGTCAGGGGCTGGAACACCCGTGGGTTCCGGAGTGACAGTGTGTCTGGGTCAAGAGTCAGTGTGGGGCTGAGGTCAGGGGTCAGCGGGTGGCCAGCCACCGTCATGAGGCTGACCCCAGCGAGAACCAGACCCTCACCCTGCCCCATCAGGCCAGCACCCCCTTGCCCACGGCCCCAGCATGGAGAGCTCAGTGGGACGGGGCGGGGGGGGGGTCCCTGGGGCCAGGTGACCTGCACGGGGCCCCCAGGGAGCCCCATGGGTGGTCTGCTGCTGGGCTGGGTAGGGCATCATAAAGAGGAAGAAAGGGGGTCTCTAGGGCAGCTCTGAGCCCTGGCCCCTTGCATCCCCACCCCCAGGGCCACCAGGACCTCTCCAGGGGCAGACCAACCCCAGCCCCTCTGCTCAGGCACCATCACGCCTCATGGGACCAAATGTGGCCTCTGCTGGCCCGAGACCCCCAGCTGGCTGCCAGGAGGTCGTCCGCTTTCCTACATCTTCCCTGGGGTTCCCTCCTGCGGGACGCTTCCCAGCCCGTAACTTGGAAATCCTCTTCATTCTTCAAAGCCACCCCGGACACCTGCAAGCCCTGCCGCATCCCCACCAGAGCGGTCACTTCCCAGACCCCTCGGCACGCACGTCGCCTGGTCTCATCCCTGCGGGGTTCAAGCCACGGGTCGGGGCGGGGGACACAGGTCGGGTAGGAAGGTTCACGGCCTCCAAGATGAGTGGCAGCAACTCCTCTGCACGAGGAGGTGGGCTTCTCATCACATCCCGGAGAAGGGCTCAGCGGGCTTGCGTGTCTGCCGGCCTGCTAACTCGTGAGCCTCCCTTCCTGAGGGGCAAGAGGAAAGGGCCGGCTCAGAGCGGATCCATGAAGGCGGAGCTCGGCTCTGCTGTCACAGCTGTCCTGCTGTCTGGGTCCCTTTCCACCCGGCGCGGGTGACAGGGCTCCTCGTTAACAATCAACCTTCTCTCTGAAACACCAGGAGGGGCAGGAGTGCGTGCCATGCACCGGGCGCTGCCCAGCCCTGCGCCCCGACAGACCCCCTTTCCTGTGGCCGCAGAAGCCCCGCCCAGGCCTCACAGCCTGCAGAAGAGTTGGACTCATTAAAAATAATTTCCTGGCCGGCGTCATTACCTTCCGCTGGCAGAGGCCGTCCAACTCCCTCAGCAAGAATCAGAAGCCTGCCGGCCCCTGGGGACCCTTCACCCCGAGGAGAGGTGAGGCCGGAGATCAAGCCTGCCCAGTAACGAGGGACGAGCTGGCACTCCTGGCCCCGAGCCCTCTGCAGGAACGACTGAGACCCGGGGCACAGTCCTGGGGCTGAGGCAGTCACTCCCCACTTTCCTGGCGGAGAGATCACGTCTCAGAGGGGCAAGGCACCTGCAGATACGCGGCACAGCCGTGTCTGGGAGCCTGGCTGTCGGAGCGGGGCCAGGCTCACCACCATATGGGGGTGCCAGGGCTCAGGGCCAGCAGTTCTGGCTGGAGAGGCAGGGCCACCTGGTGCCTGATGGGCCTGAGCTGCTGAGGGCTTTGGGGTGACTGCACCTGGGTGGGGTGCAGGACAGGCTCATGGCCAGAAGCAGGTGGTCACAGGCCTAAGGGCCGGACAGGAGCACCCAGGTGGAAGCCTAGGCAGGTGGGCAGCCAGAGCTCCCAAGGCCAGCAGCACCCAGCAGGTGACCCCCTCCTGCCTGCCCTGCCGGGCTGGCTCTGGGCCAGGCGGCCCCTTACTGTCTGAACACGGGCTGCGCCTGGCGAGCACCACAGGCCCTGAAGCACCCCCATCACCGGAACTAGGAAAACTTCCCTGGCACCTGGGAGGCCCTGGTCACCTGCCAGGTGTGATCCACCAGTGATGAGAGGTGCCAGACGGGCCTTCCTGTCTGAAACACACAGGAGCGCACGCACCGCTATGGGCTGAACATCCGTGCTCCCGGATTCACGGGAAGCCCTGACTCCCAGTGTGGCTGTATTTGGAGACGGGGTCTCTGAGGAGACAATCAAGGTTACACGAGGCCATCAGGGTGGGGCCTGATCCTTATAAGAAGAGGGAGTAGGAAAAGGGACTTCCCTGGTGGCGCAGTGGTTGAGAATCTGCCTGCCAATGCAGGGGACACGGGTTCGAGCCCTGGTCCTGGAACATCCCACATGCCGCGGAGCAACTAAGCCCGTGCGCCACAGCTACTGAGCCCGCGCTCTAGAGCCCATGCTCTGCAAAAAGAGAAGCCACCGCAATGAGAAGCCCGCGAACCGCAACGAAAAGCAGCCCCACTTGCCACAACTAGACAAAGCCCACGCGCAGCAACAAAGACCCAACGCAGCCAAAAATAAATAAATAAATTTATAAAAAAAAAAAAGAAGAGGTAGGGAGAGCCCGGCTCCCCCCGCCCCACTGCATGCACCAGGAAGAGGTAGTCCGAGGGCGTCTGCAGCCCAAGGGGGGGGTGCCACCCAGAACCCAACCACATGGGCACCAGCCTGCAGACCTGTGAGGAGTCACACACGTGGAGAAATCCTGTCTCAGTGTGAAGCGGAACGTGCAATCAAGGAGGGGAGGGGGGAACAGGGAAGGACCCTTCCTCAGACTGATGCCCACTCATCAAGACTGTGCACCTGGGGGGCCCGGGGCCACCCCCGTGGCCTCATGCCGCACAGCAGAGACCTGGAGCCTTAGGAGCTTGGGGGTCCGGGTCCCACCCCTAGCATCTGAGCCACCACAGTCACGTTTACATCAATCAAAGTGGACTTTAGGCCAGCAGAGTATTGTGAGGGTTAGGAGGGCGGCAGGGGTTAAGAACGCATATCAGGATCCTCAACTTGCATGCCCCGAATAACAGAGAACCACAACCGCCAGGCGTATGACAGGTCCCATCTCGCTAACCCTTTAAGTCAAATGGAAAGACGGCTGGTCTAGCATTTTCACCGAGTAGGTTTGCAAAGCCCCCAGTCGCGGTCGGTAAGTACACAGGCTCACTGGACGCCGACGGGTACCAGCTTCTGGAAGCCCAGGGTGTGCACATTAACTTGCAGACCCTTGGCCTCAGCATCCTCTCCCGTGACCAACACACTCTACCCCACGAGCGCGGCAGTGCGTGGAGCGCGTGCGCAGGTCTGTGGTGGCGTCAGGGGTCGCCTCCATCTGCCAGATCCAGCACAGGAGGTCACCTCTCTACGGCGGGTTAGAGCAGGCTCAGCGGGGGCGGGCCCTCCAGGAGGCCCTGCTTGATGCTTTCGAGCCCAAGGACAGCGGGGACCAGAGGGCGACGCCAGCCACTCAGGGAAGTGCCCGGATGGACGGGGCAGGGGACGGATGGAGGGTCGACAGACTGAAGACCCCGCTCGGCTGGAAGAAGTGCCGGGGTCTGAACTTGCGGGGGTGCGTGGGCCGAGGACCACTTCTGGGCCTGGCCACGGGGAGGGGGGCCGCTGGAGGGCGGGGCGCCGCAGCAGAGGGACAAGGGCCAGGGCAGAAGGACCCGGATGGGAAGGAAGGGTGACCGCAGGTGGAGGGTGGGGCAAACCCCGACACACCCCGCCCCCCAGGCTCGCAGCGCCCGCGACCCAGGGCTGAGGGTGGAATCCAGCTCAGGACCAAGAGAGAATTACCCTTCCACATCTGAGTCTCTGGGAAAAGTGAACGCGCTACAGATCCACAACCCAATGGCTGGATCATTTCGCAGAACAAGTGATAAACGAACAATCTGAAAAAGAAAAGGCTTTCCTGGCCAAGTCACCAAAGGCAGAAACCACTAAAGGCAAACTGATGTGATGACAAAGAAACTTTAAAACATCTCTCTGCACAAGACCCCCAAACCCAAAAACAAGCAAAACACCAGAAACAGAAAAGCTACGGACAGCTGAGTCACAGGGAAGGATTTTCAAAGGCCAATAAACACATGAGAATCCTTCAAGAGTAATTACAGAGACTTTAAAAAATGTTAGGCCGTGATATACTTTTCATCTGTCCGATTGGCCTATTAAAGACTTTAACAGGTGGGGTTGGAGTATGTGAAGAAAGATGCATTCACCTGCACGGCTGGGGGACTCTCCATCGGGGAGAGTGATTTGGAAATTGCTCTCACATTTGAGACGTCTATTCCCTTCGGCCCTGCTGTTCTGCTTCCACAACCAAGACGAGCTGTTAACTGAAAGGGGCAATTTCAGCTCCAGTGGGAGGCGTCTCTGTGGTGGAAGTGGGTCCATGGAGATCTTAGTAGGGGAGCAGAACAGGTGGGTGGGCTGCAAACCAGCCCCCAGGGCCCCTCGAGCTCCACGCCTGCCCGTGGGGACCACGGGGGCCCTGAGCATTGCCAGGGGCTTGGCTGTGAGGGGGAGGGCGCTGGGCGAGCATGCGGGGGACAGGCTGGGGAGGGCCCAGGCTGGCGAGGTCGCCTCTGGGGACCGGCAGTGGAGGAGGACACGGAGTGTCCGTTTTTACTTCCTGCGCTTCTGTGTACCTTACTTTCGTAACTAAAATCCCGAATGGAAGATTTATTTTTTTGAGATGAAAACAAAATCAGGCCTGGCCCAGTCGGCCGGTGTGGTGATTGCTGGCACTCATTCCCACCACTCTCGTTACTGTCAGGCTGGCTTGGACTGAGCTTGAGCCGGGCTGGGCAGCTCGAGGGGGCGGGGGCGGGGGAGGCTGGAGCCGCCCACACGGATTCCTGGGAGCAGGGGGAGGCGGGGAAGGGTGGCCGATGCTGTGTCTCAGGAACACTCCCTGAGCTAATAAGGAGAGGGCCAGGAACGGGGATAGGAAAGTCCGGGGCTGGTCAGGGGTAACCTTCCAGCAGGGGGAGGGACTGGTCTGGGCGGGGAGCAGGGAGGGCCGGAGGCCGGGGCCTTCACCTTTGACCCGGGGGAGGGGGTGGGGTTGTGCGGGCGGTGAGAGGGTGTGAGGTCAGGGGTACATTCCTGAGCTTTGAGGGGAGAATTCACCTGCCCAGGGAAAGGGTGCAGAGACCAGGACAGGGCCTGGGAAGGCTCCTTACCATAAAAGGAATCCTCCCAAATGATCATGCATTTCACACCTTTCCACTTGCAAACTCAATGCTGTTTGTTTGGGGATCTGAACGAAATGGTTTCCCAAAAAACCCAAAGAACGGTGAGACCCACAGTAAAAAGGATGCCCCCAGACACCTGCGAAGGACTGCCCTGGGCCGGGGGGCGGGCAGAGACAGGGAGTCTCTGAAGTGGGGGATCCGTGCGGGCACCAGGTGTCCAAGTGAGGACACCCGCGTCCCACACGGAGGGAAAATCACGGGGGGAACCGCGACAATTAGGAATGTGTCCACTCGCACCAGCGCAGGAGAAAGGCGCTGATGAGGGAAGAAAAACCGCATCTCCCCTCGGCCCCTCCCCGCCCCACCCCGTCCCGGCACGGGGGGCGGGGGGGGGGCCTTGCCGTTTGTTTCCTCCGCACCCACAGCCCCATAAACCCAGGGAACAGATGCAGACGTCTGGGGGCCAGGCAAGAAGAGCGGCTTTTACATCCAGCAGCAGTCCTTAAGCTGCAGCGGGGGGCGTGCCTCTGGGCCGGGTTCTGGGTAGCTGACCGGTTTCCCGGAATCTCACAGCAAACAGGGGTCCGTTTTGGCCTTGGCTTACGTGAGTCCCCACATAGGTCCTCCCAGCCCGGCCACTCGGGTATCTGTCTGCCCTGCACTGACCCCAGAGCGCTCCGACCCCAGGAAGCGGCGACGTCTGCTCAGACACGGGACCCCCACATCTTCCCTTAACCCTGGGGGTCTTGTTGAAAGACAGACTGTGACTCAGCAGGTCTGGGTGAGGGCTGAGATTGTGAATTTCTCACAGGCTCCGGTGATGTCCTGTCTGCGGTCCACACTGAACCATCCAGGGCTCATCTGGCTCTAACTTTCTTCACCCCCTGCTGTTTTAGGGTCCTTCCATGAGGCATCTCACTGGCAAATAAGCTATTCCATGGTGTTCACCTGCCCATTTTCTTATCCAGTTATTCCAGACGGGCCTGCGGGCTGTTTCCAGCATGGGAGCTTGTCCAGGGACATGGGGTCTTCAGGGTGGGCTTGCCCTTACCTTGCAGAAACCCCCTTGGTCAGCAACGGGTCCACCATCCCAGCCAAGAGGGACCACCAACACGGGCATTACCCAGTTTTTAATTTTTACCGACCTGGTGAGCAAAGGTGAACCCCTGCAGTTTATTTTGCATTTTTCTAATACACAGGACTTTCTCCTTCCGTGTTTGTTAGCCTTTGGAGTTTCTTCCCCACCAAGTTTTACATGCTCTCTGTTAAGGCAATCCCTAGACATTATACTTTTTGTTGTTGTTATGAATAATATCTAATTCATTATATTTATTACATTTTCTAACTGGTGTCGAGAAATGCTATTGATTTTCATAAATTGATCTTGTATCCACCAACCTTGGATCAATTATTAGATTTTAAGATTTATATTGTGATGCTTCTTTTATATGACATATGTGTAAAACGTCATCTATATAAATGACATACATGTATAATGAATGAAGTGACATGTGTATATTTACATAAGACATAATAACAGTTTCATCTCTTCTCTTTACAATCCTCACCCCTCCTGGGTCTGCTTCTTTCCTCCTGGTGTCGGCCCGGCCCTCCGGTTCCATGTTAAACACCAGTAATGAATGAAGGCATCTCTGCCTTTAATAGAACCTTTAAGAGAACGTGTCTAAAGTTCCTGCATTAAGTAGAGTGTTTTGGTGTATTACCTTTATTAAGCTAAGGAAGGTCCCTTCTATTCCTACTTCATCAAGAAGTCTTATTATTGTTGTTGTTGTAATTAATGTTTTCATTATAAATAGATGTTGAATTTTATCAATGATTTCTCAGCATCAATTGAAATAATCATGAATTTTCTCTTTTAATAAATCATGAAAACATTAATACATTTTCTAATGTGAAAACATCCTTGCATTCCTGAGATAAACCCTACCTGGTTATAACATATATTTTTTAATACATTTATACTCTATTAAGGCATTTGCATTTATATTTGTAAGTAATACAAGTTTCTCTTCTTTTCCTTTTTTAAAATTCAATTTAGGAATCAAGATTACACCAGCCTCCTAAAATGAGCTGAGCAGTTTTTACTCTTTTTGGACATTCTAAAATGACTTGGATAAGATAGGAATTAACCACCACTTAAGAGTTTGGTAGAAATCCCCCATAGGATAGTCTGGGTTGGGGGCTCATTGGGAAGGGAAATATTAGATTTCAATTTATTTAATAATCATTGGCTTATTCAAATTTTCTATTTCTTTTTGCACCACTTTTTTCATTTTCTATATTCCTAGAAATTTATCTACGTCATTAGGTTTTCCAATCTATCAGCAAATAATTATTTATTATACCTTTTTATTGTTGTAAAAAGTCTGTTGTATCCAAAGTTAATTTCCCTTTTTCATTCTGTGAGTATATATTTTTATATTTTTTCTCTCTCTCTTCCCCTCTCTCTCTGCTTTCGGTATAGTCAGTTCTGTTGATCTCTATTTCAGTGAATTCTGATCTTTATTATTTCCTTCCTTCTTGCTTTGGGTTTGCTTTGTTGATCTTTGTCTAATGTCTTTCTTTGAATGTCTAGTGCATTTTTTCTACATTTTTTATTCCTAGTCATTTTATTTAAAACCAAAAATTTCCTAGTAAATTCTGCTTGATCACAACAATTTCATATTGTTGATTTATGAAGATTTAATAATTTTCAGATTTCTGTTTTAAATGAAGGGGTAGTTAGTAATGTGTAATTTAGTTTCTGGCCACATGGGATTTTTTGGCAGCTTCTTTTCATAATTAAGTTGTGATTTTATTACACTGTGTTATCAAACAAAATCTCTATGATGGTGACTTCAGGGGAACAAGCTGAGACCTCCTTTGTGGCCTAACAAATGGTCGGTCTTTCATGTGTGTTCAAAAAGAATGTGTATTCTCTGTTTATTTGGAGTATAGCTCTCTATATACCAAAGAGCCAAACTTACTGGTTGAATTACTCAGCTGTTTTAGGCCAATCCTGTTATAACTGGGGGGATATTAAGGGGTATCATGATTTGACATCTTTTCTCTACCATCTTCTGTTCTCTCTGCCATAGTGTGGGGCAAGGTCCGGGTCCAAAACAGCAGAGTGGGAAGGATGAAAATAAAGTTTAGAGAAGGTTGAAAGGGATGGTTCTGTATTAGTCAGGGCTCTCCAGAGAAGCACAACCAATAGGATGTAGATAGACAGATAGAGGGATAGAAAATGATTACAAGGAATGGCCTCATGCGATTCTGGAGGCTGGCAGGTCCCAAGGCCTGCAGGGTGAGTGGGCAGCTGCACCGAGAGGGGCATGGGAGCCCTGAGCCCCTCGCTGTGTGCACTGCCCTGCGCATCTCTTACGTTCGGCTGTTCTCCAGTTGTATCCTTTATGATAAACCGGTCATCTAGTAAGTCAACTGCTTTCCTGAAGTCCTCAGGCGGTGGGTCGGGGGAACCCCCAACATGTAGTCAGCCAGGCACAAGTGTGGGCAGCCTGGGTTCCCCACCTGCAGCTACCTTTGAAGAGTGGGGGAGGGGTCATCTTATGTGACCGACCCTTAACCCTGGGGCCTGACACCAGCTCTGGTCTTTAGTGTCAGAGTTGGTTGTTGGACACCCAGCTGGTGTCAGAAAACCAGAGCCAGTGTTAGGGAAAAACCCTTCAAGGACTTATAAAGGCTTGTGTTTTCTCCTCAAGGTACGAGATAAAGTCATTTACTGAGAGAAAACATGGTTCAATAATCTAAAAAGAAAGATGTAAATGTTGAGTAAAATATTAAATCCCCAACTTTGGAGAGACAGTGTGATCTGATTATTAAGCCTAGAACTGATTTCCATCGTCACTGTTTTGCTAACTGGTGACCTTGGGAAGTCCTTCAGCTGTGTTCTGCCTCTGTGTCCTCATCTGTAAAATGGGAGCATGGTGGGCCCTGCCTTGGAGTTCTTGCGAGACTAAAGGGAAGGTTCTCAGCTGTCCTTAGCTCACACTAATTATTAAAAACCCAAGAGAAGAGATTAAAAAGCCTTAAAATATTTTTAATAAGGTGACCAGTTACAAAATCAATAGGCAAAAATCCAAAGCTTTTCTAAACACCAGCAGCAATAAGAAAAGAAATATCACAGATGGGCCTCCAACCACAAAAACAAAAAATGCCAGAGAGGATATAACAGAAACAAACCCTAAAGTTCACCTGGACGTCCACAAAAGCGAACCAGACCTTTTTCTCTGGCAAACATGTAGACTTATTAGGAAACTAGAGTAATTAAAGACAGTTTGTTATCAGAGTAGTAGTTTTTCAAAAAACAATGAAATAGAATAGACAGTGAAAAAAGGGCCCTGAACCTCTAAGGGAAAACTGTTACACCACAGAGAAGCCATAATATAATTGCTGGTGAAACAACAGACTAGGACATAAATGGTGCTGGGAAATTGGTTATTCACATGGAAATTTTCAATGAATTCCCTGTCATGCCATGTGCAAGAATAAATTCCAAATGGACTAAATGCCTAAATCTGAAAAGAAGCATCCTTAACATTAGGGAAAAAATAAGAAAATATCTTTAATGGTTTTGGGGAAGGGAAGAGCTGCTTGAACAAGGCATGAAGGATAAGATTAATTAATTTTACTGATATAAATGAAGTTTTTAGATGATAAAAGACACCATCAACAAAGCAAACAGAAGGGAGAAGATTTATGCAAAGCACGTAACTAATGGAGAATTCATATCTAGCTATGAAAAGAACTCCCACAAATCAGTATGACAAGAATAGAACATGAGCAAAGAATATGAACAGGCAATTCAGAGGAGCATAAATCTAAATAAATAAACATGAAAACATAATACAGCTCATGAAAACTCAGGAGATGCATATTAAAACAATAATAAGATGCCCTTCCACAGCCATCACCTTAGTGGCAAATATGAAGTGTGACAAGAAATCAATGTTGGTGGGAGTGTGGAGTAACGGGGACTCCCATGCACCGTGGGGGGAGCGTAAGCTGGCACAGAGGCATTGAGAACAACTTGGTGTTGCCTCGTAGGGTCAAGGATGTGCACACGTCCCATGACCCGGACATCCCACTTCTGGGTATCAGCCCAGAGAATCCCTCGCGCGTGTGTAGAACGACAGATAGACAAGGATGGTCGCTATTTGTAATGGCAAAAAATAATAGTAAGAAAACAGGGCTTCCCTGGTGGCGCAGTGGTTGAGAATCTGCCTGCCAATGCAGGGGACACATGTCCCGTGTCGGGTTCGAGCCATGGTCTGGGAAGATCCCACATGCCGCGGAGCAAATGGGCCCGTGAACCACAACTACTGAGCCTGTGCGTCTGGAGCCTGTGCTCCGCAACAAGAGAGGCTGCGATAACGAGAGGCCCGCGCACCGCGATGAAGAGTGGCCCCCACTTGCCGCAACTAGAGAAAGCCCTAGCACAGAAATGAAGACCCAACACAGCCATAAATAAATAAATAAATAACCCCCAAAAAAGTTTAAAAAAAAATAGTAAGAAAACAGAAGCCAGCTAAATGTTCATCAACAGGAAAGTGAAGACACATGTCACAAGCTGTGCACGTTCATGCAGCAGAGACGACGGATAGTGTATCACCATCCACATACCGTGAAGAACAGCGGGCGAGAAAACAAGACTTGCAGCCTGATAATATAAAGTTTCAACGATGCAAAACAGTTCTATACATTGTTTACAAGACACACGCATTTGCTAAAAGTATAAAACTGAATGACTCACAGAATGAGAGAAAACATTTGCAAATCAGTTTCTGATTAGAGGGTAATATCCAGGATGTATAGAGAACTCCTAAAACTCAACAACGAAAAAGCCTGATTCATAAATAGGCAAAGGACTTGAATAGCCATTTCTCCAAAGAAATATACAGATGGTTAAAAAGCACATGAAAACATGCTCAACATTAGGGAAGGGCTTCCCTGGTGGCGCAGTGGTTGAGAATCTGCCTGCTAATGCAGGGGACACGGGTTCGAGCCCTGGTCTGGGAAGATCCCACATGCCGCGGAGCAACTAGACCCGTGAGCCACAACTACTGAGCCTGCGCGTCTGGAGCCTGTGCTCCGCAACAATAGAGGCCGCGATAGTGAGAGGCCCGCGCACCACGATGAAGAGTGGCCCCCACTTGCCACAACTAGAGAAAGCCCTCGCACTGAAATGAAGACCCGACACAGCCATAAATGAATAAAGTAAATAAATAAAAATAGTGTTAAAAAAATCTGTTAAAAAAAAAAATTAGGGAAATGCAAATCAAAACCACAATGAGATATCATCTCACACCCATTCGGATGGATGCTATCATAACAACAGAAAATAACAGGTGTTGGCGAGGATGTGAAGAAACTGGTACCCCAGTGCCCTGTTGGTGGGAATGCGAAATGATGCAGCCACTGTGGAAAACAGTATGGAGTTTCCTCGAAAATAAACAGAAATACCCTACGACTCAGAAATGCCACTTCTGGGTATATAACCCAAAGAACTGAAAGCAAGGTCTTGAGATATGTGTACAACCCACGTTCATAGCAGCAACATTTTTTAAAAATTTATTTATTTATTTATTTATTTTTGGCTGCGTTGGGACTTCATTGCTGCACGTGGGCTTTCTCTAGTTGCAGCGAGCGGGGGCTATTCTTCGTTGCGGTGCGCGGGCTTCTCATTGTGGTGGCTTCTCTTTGTTGCAGAGCATGGGCTCTAGGCGCACGGGCTTCAGTAGTTGTGGCACGTGGGCTCAGTAGTTGTGGCGCATGGGCTTAGTTGCTCCACAGCATGTGGGATCTTCCCAGACCAGGGGTCGAACCCGTGTCCCCTGCACTGGCAGGTGGATTCTTAATCACTGCACCACCAGGGATGTCCACAGAAGCATTATTTACAATAGATAAAACATGGAAGCAACCCGTATCCATGGATGGATGATGGACAAACAAAGTGTGGTCCATCCATGGACCTGGGGGGTATTATGCTTAGTGAAATAAGTCCAACAGAGAAAGACAAATACTGTATGATTCCATTTACATGAGGTCCCTAGAGTAGTCAAATCCACAGAGAGAGAAAGTAGATGGCGGGGCCAGGGGCTGGGGGGAGATGGGGAGTGAGTGTTGATGGGGACAGGGTTTCAGTTTCACAAGGTAGAAAGAGTTATGGGGATGGATGGTGGTGATGGTTACACAACGATGTGAATGCACTTACTACCACTGAACTGTACACTTAAAAATGGTTAAGGTGGTAAATTTTGTTATGTGTATTTTATCACAATAAAAAGAGAAAGGAGAAACTGAATGGCGGTTATAACAGTGAAGGAGACAGGGAGGAAACAGATTCAAGAGGAAAAAGAGAGTTTAAGTGTAATAGCTTCTAAAAATCTCAAATAAACTGTGGCATAATATTAAAGTTTGTTAAATTTGCTAAATTATAGTGGTAAGTACATGGATACTAATTATCTTGTTCTCTTCACTTTTCAGTGTTTTGAGATATTTCGTAAAAAAAAAGAAAATAGATGAACTAAGTCATGAACCCCAAACTCTAGAAAATGAACAGCAACAGCAAATAGCCAAAAAGGGGAGAAAAAAATTAATAAAAGAGGAAATTCCTTTTGTATTTTTAAATTTCATTAGTATTTATCAATAAAACCAAAGCTTTCAAGAGACTCACAAAATTGGCCATTGGCCAATCTTTGTAAGCAAGAGGGAGTACGGGGCAGGGAAATGCAAATTCATTTCAGGAAGAAATGGAATTTAACTTCAGGTAAAGAGGAGATTTTTAAAAAACATAAGAACATGTCTTGTACAGTTACTATCACACATTTTAGATGATTAATGAAATGGACAACTTTCTAGGAAAATGTAAATAATAAAAATCAGCCCAAGAAAAAGCAGATAATCTGAAGTGCTCAGTAAGCTTAATATAAACTGAAAGTGTAACCAAAGACCTGTGTGTGAAATATCACTAGGATGGGTTGGTTTTGTGGCTGGATTCTACCGAAGCAGCTCATGCACCTTATTTTGGAACATGGAAACAGGAAAAGCTTGCTGAGTCTGCTGGCCGACAAACCGGACGCTGTCCCGAACCCCCTCCATTCCCATCTAACTACCGAGAAAGGCTGGAAACATGAACTACTCACTTGCCCTTCTTCCTTGCAGTTGGAGGTTCCCGTAGGACGTTCTGGCCAATGAAACACAAGCAGAAATTTTCTGGGAGCCCCAGGGGAAGTGTTTATTTTCTCAATCAACGCGGACAGCCATCCGGTGCTTCCTCCCCTGTCCGTGCCGGGGCCCTGGTGCCTGGAGCTGTGGTGGCCAGCTGCACCCAAGGGTGGACGGCCAAGGGGATGCAGAGGCACAGCAGCGGCCACCTACCTCTATGCTTTCTTGTCACAGATACCATTGAAAGGTCTTACTTATTACTATGGCTGAGTTCTCTAAAATAAGCACAAACCTGACTTAAAACCCAGTTAAAGACACCCTAAGAAAATTACAGCCAATCTCATATATAAACAGATGGAACTAATCTCAAATAAAATACTAGCAAGTCAAAGCCAGCAGTGCATTAAAATAAAACGCCAAGTAGGGTTTAGTCCAGGAATTTAAGGATAATTTAACATTAGGAAAGTCATCAGTGTTATTCACTCTATTAACAGACTAAAGGAGAAAAGCATGTATACATGTTCATCTCAATAGATGCTAAAAAAACATTCGATGAAATTCAAAACTAATTCATAGTAAACATTCTTAGTGAACCAGGTGTAGATGCTATCTTCTCTAATTGAATAGAACTCTTATCAAAAATCTGCAGCAAACATCTTACTAGGAAAAATAGGAGAATTCTCATTATAGCTAACGCAAGTAAACAGGAAAAAAGAATAAGCATACATTTTGGAAAGAGAGAGAAATAACTCATTATTTACAGGCAAAGTCATCTATTAAAAAATCTAAGAGAGTCTACAAAGAAACACCTTTCTGTGGCCTCTTTTTCACAGCTATAAAATAGAGATAGGATTAGCATGTACCCCATGGGCTTGTTGACACAATTAATTTCATACATGTAAGGATCTTAGGCTGGTGCCTGCACAAAGTGATCAGTAGAAGATCAACATATAAAAATCAATAACATTTCTATAGGCCAGTAATTACCAATCAGAAATGGAAAACAGGGGCTTCCCTGGTGGCACAGTGGTTAAGAATCTGCCTGCCAATGCAGGGGACACGGGTTCGAGCCCTGGTCCGGGAAGATCCCACATGCCGCAGAGCAACTAAGCCCGTGTGCCACAACTACCGAGCCTGCACTCTAGAGCCCATGAACCACAACTACTGAGCCCGCGTGCCACAACTACTGAGCCCGTGTGCCTACAGCTCGTGCTCTGCAACAAGAGAAACCACCGCAACAAGAAGCCCACGCACCGCAACGAAGAGTAGCCCCTGCTCGCTGCAACTAGAGAAAGCCCGCGTGCAGCAACGAAAACCCAAAGCAGACCAAAAAAAAAAAGGGAAAACATTTAAAAACTTGCCTTCACAAGAGCAACCAAACCTCTGACACACCTAGAAACGATCCTAACCAGAGATGCGGCTTAGGCAGCAGACGACCAAATTCCATGAAGGGACAACGGCTTGGACAGGTGCCCGGGGGGCAGGAAACATGCCATCAGGAGTTCAGTGCGATCCCACATTCCGTACAGATTTTCCCTGGACTTAGTGGCTCGTTCTCAGACGTACGTGGGAGAGTGAAAACCCACGGATACCCTAAAACAGGCTGTGAGGACAGGGCAAGAGGGCCCAGGGGCACCTGCGTAAGTAGTCTGCTTCCCCTCCTGTGGGCAGGCCCGAGTCGGACAAGTGTAAGTGCTGGCATGTGCCGACCCCTCGCCAGATCCTGCGCCCAGTGCCCGACGCCCTCCGGAAAGTACGTCGTGATTCTCGATGGCGCTAACATAGGATGGCCACTCCCGCCTGACACGGTGGATCATCCGTAGGTTTAGTGTTTGACAATCTGATGACTGAAAAATAATATCCCACTCTTGCAAAAATTATTAGTGCAGCTGCCCTCAGGAAACGAACAGGATTCGATTCCCTGCTTTCCTATTTACCACAGTCCCAGGGTCCCAGGGGCTTGAAAGCAAAGAACCAGAAGGCGTGTAACTGGGAGCGGAGTTGCCAGATCGTGGGACGTCACGGCTTCTACTTCACTATCGTCACCAAGCCATGTGCCAGGTGACTGCACCTGGCTGCACTCCTAGCCACGCGTCAGCACTCGGGTGCCCTGGGTGCTTGTCTGCTCTTGGCACTGTCAGACTCTAATTTTCGCCATGCCGCTGGCTATGCAGTGGCATGTCACTGTGATGTCACTTTGCATTCCCACAATTCCCTTGCACAGGTTTATTGGCATTTGGGTCCTCTTGTGAAGTGGCTGCAAAGCTCTCTCGTGTTTCTGGCTTCGGTTTTCTGTCCTTTTCACTGATTCTGTACAGTCCTCCCCAGTTCTGATCGCAGGCCCTCGGGTCTGGGCCTCGCACAGACCTTCCCAAGTCTGCGGCTCCTCCACTCTTCGCCCACTTCACACCTTCCTTTGCTCACCCGGACCCCTGGGAATTCTGCTTTGTGACCCGTGCGTCGCACCTGCTCCCGAGAGCATCTGAATATCATGACACCTCCATCTAACTCAGCCGGGACCCCTGTGGAGCTCCAGACCCACACGTCCCTCTTCAGTCTCGCTCTTCACATGAGGTCCACAGGCCAGCAGCGCTCACGTCCCCCGAGGGCTGGTTGGAAACGTGACATCACCGAGCTTGCTCCGAGGCTCTCCACTCCACTCCCCACCCCCGGGCCGAGAGAGCCCAGCCACCTCCGCTTGGAAGTTTCACGTGTGCCCCCAAGAGGACCACGTGTCAAAACTGGGACAGCACGGTTAGAGGCATTTAAATATTGCAACTTAGCAAATTAGCGGTGCACACACATCCCACCTCTAACGGCTGCATGCGAGGCTGGCTGGATACCCAGAGTCTACATCTGAGGCGCTTCGTGATGGAAGCCCCGAGCCACAGGGCGTCCGCGGGCCCTTGGTGACGCAGCTGAGCGTCCGCAGGGCTCCGTCCTCACTCCTCTCCTCCCCCAAAGAGCTCTGAACCCGCCCGCTACCCCCGTCCACTGCACACACATCCCTGCCAGATTCCCGCCTCCTCGTAAGGGGTGCTGCCGGGGCCACTTGACCTTGTAACACCTGCTGTCCACCCTTCAGAGCCCTCTTCCTAAAACACAGATCTGACTGCCACTCCTGGATTAAGCAGGTTTAATCGCTCCCTGTTGCCGTCAGGATCGAGTGAAACTTTCACAGCTCAGCCAACTCTCACCGGCCCCTCGCCCCTCCCCCAGCCCGCAGCCTCAGGAGCTGCCCTCCGTCCCCAGACGCTGGCTGTCACGAAGGGCTCCCCACCCCCAAGGCCCCCACCTGCGTCCATCTCTGCCCAGACACCTTCTCTAACCTCTAGGCCAGGCCAGGGCCTCGGGCCCCCTGCTTCCCCCCATCGGCACGTGTGCTGCCCTCTCCTGCCGTGGCCCGTTCGGGGGTCTCTCCCAAGAGGAGCACAGAGTCCCAAATCCAGGGCCCACGGCTGATTTGCTGTCGACAGTATGTCGGGTTTACCTGGGGCCAAGGCCCTCAGGTAGAAAGTGAAGTCTCCAAAACCTGCAAAGAAGGTTTCTCTGTACCTCCTGGCCGGTACATGCCGGGCCCTCAGTTGCTAAGCTGTTCCTTTCTCTCCTCCTTACAGCCGCCCTGGGATGCCCTCCCTCATCCCTACCAAACTGGCTTTTAAAAAATTATCTTTGAGATGTAAAAATCCATCTATTTTAAGTGTGAAGTTTGAGTGCTGACACATAGGTACAGTCACACAAGCACCTAATCGACATGCAAAATATTTCCATCACATTGAGAAGCAACCCTTGTGCCCCTGCAGGAGACCCGTCCCCACCCCAGCCCCAGGCAACCACTGATCTGCTTTCTGCCACTGAAGCCAAACTGGCTTTTACACCTTCTCTGTTTTCCAGGGTCCTGAACCACAGGATGGGCTGTGGGGTCTGCTTCCTGGGAATGCAGTGATTCATAGAAACAAAATAAAGTTTTATTTGTTATTGCATCACATGAGAAGAAGCAGAGGATTTTTCCTCAAATTTGAAATATTTGAAATGTTCATCATGCTTGGCTTGAAAACAGGGTCCATTTTGCAGAGCCCTGAGGGGCCGTCTTCCTTCAGGGCAGCTCTGACCCAGCCCGGCCCACCAGGTGTCCCCAGGGAGAGCAGTGTCCCCAGGGAGAGAGGTGTCCCCAACTTCTGGCTTGCATGAGTCGGGGAGGGTGGGGCCTTCTCTGACGTCAGGAACGCTGGAGCAGAACAGGTGCATGGGGACCACCTCAACGCTGGCTTCACACATGTTCCAAGCACCTCTGAGATCCTGAGGGCTGTTGAGCTGTCCATTGCTTGTGGGCCCCTGCACTGCTCACCCTTTACCCCTGACCCATCAGAAGGCCTTGGTGTTTCTCCTTCCAAAGCACATCTCAGAACTACCTGCTTCTCTCTGAATGCAATGCCCCCACTCATCCATCTCCCGTCTGGATTAAGAGCCTCCTGCTTTGTGTCTACGTGGTCACAATGCTGTTACCCCACCTGACAAAAGTTGCAATCGGTCCTTGGGAGAATCTAATCCAGAATGAAACTTCCCGTATTGTCTCAGAACCGTCTTATCATAACCAGTTGTTTGGATCTGAACCAGCTCCTACGGGTGGTTACAGGTGGTGGTTCTGTCTCTTGTCTGGGAAAATCTCTGCGAGCTTCTCGTTACACTGCTGACGCTGGTGCAGAAACCAAGCGGTGGTTCCTGAGACTGTCTCACATCCTGGATTCGTCTCTTTACTTCCTGATGCTGTCTTTTCAACAAATGGTGCTGGGAAAACTGACATCCACATGCAAAAGAATGAAGCTGGACCCTTACCTTATACCACAAACAAGAATGAACTCAAAATGGATCAAAGACCTAAATGTAAGACCTAAAACTATAAAATCTTAGAAGAAAAACTTCATAACACTGGATTTGGCAATGATTTCTTGGAATGACACCAAAGCATGGGTGACAGAAGTAAAAAGAGATAAATTGGACTGCATGAAAATTAAAAACTTCTGTGAATCAAAGGACACAATCAAAAGAGTGAACAGGCAACCTAAGGAATGGGAGAAAATATCTGCAAAACATATATCTAATAAGGGGTTGCTATCCAGAATATACAGAGAACTCCTAAAACTCAACAACAAAAAATATTTTTAAATGGGCAAAGGACTGTATGTCTTCTTCCAAAGAAGACATACAGATGGCCAAGAAGCAAATGAAAAGATGCTCAACATCACTAATCATGAGGGAAATGCAAATGAAAACCACAAAGAAATATGACTTCACACCCACTGCGATGGCTGCTATAAAACAAAACAAAACACAGAAAATAATAAGTGTTGGTGAGGATGTGGAGAAATTGGAGCCCTTGTGCACTGCTGGTGGGAGTGTAAAACGGTGCAGCCACTGTGGAAAACAGTATGGCGGTTCCTCAAAAAATAGAACCATATGATCCAGCAATTCCATTTCTGGGTATTTACCCAAAAGAACTGAAAGCAGGGTCTCAAAGAGATATTTGTACACCATGTTCACAGCAGCACTATTCACAACAGATAAAACATGGAAGCACCCCATGTCCATCGACAGGTGGATGGATAAACAAAGTGCAGTCCACACATGCAATGGAATATGATTCAACCTTAAAAAGGAAGGACATTCTGACACCTGCTACCACACAATGAACCTTGAGGACACTGTGCTCAGTGAAATAAGCCAGTCACAAAGGGACAAGCACTGTATGATCCCACTTATATGAGGTCCCTAGAGGAGTCAAGTCCACAGAGACAGAAAGTAGGACTGCGGGTGCCAGGGGCTGGGGGAGGAGGGTGGGGAGTTAGTGTTTAATGGAGACAGAGCTTCAGTTTTGCAAGATGAAAACATTCTGGAGATGATGGTGGTGATGGTTGCATGTTATGAATGTACTTAATGTCATTTAACTGGACACTTAAAATGATTAAGATGATAAATTTTATGTTAAAAATGATAAAATTTATGTTAATTTTTTTACCGCAGTAAAAAATTTGGAAAAGATGATGGGCAATCTATTAGAGTTTTCCAAAAATATTTTGTGATTCTTTGTTCATAAGTCACACAGCTGTGCATCCAGTTCTTTGATCTTTATTTTGGGCACCTTACACTTAATGAACGAGAATTTTCAATCCATTTACCTACAGTTTCTCAAGTTCATATTGTGAATAACAGGACCTTTATCAAATGATTTATTTCATTTTAAAATTACTAAACTAATAGATCATTATCAAAACAGAAAATGCATACACGCAGAAACGAGAAAATTATGATTACCCATAATTCTATCTCCCACAGATAATCTGTCACCGTTTGGTATCACACTTCCAGACCGTTCTCTTATGCATAGATACTTTTCTCTTACTCACCAAAAAAGTGATCAACGTGTATAAACTGCATTGTAACTTGACTTTTTTATTTCATAATATATCATGGACAATTTTCCCTCTTAATCAATAAATTTTATTACAGTTTTCTCCAAGGCCTTACTGTATAATTTTCTGAGCTAATCTCCTATTGTTGGAATTGATTAGATGAGTTCATATCTGGAAAGTATTTAGGACAGTGTCTGGCATGTGGTAAGTGCTATATAAATAATTTCAAATGTGTTAAAAAGCCACAAGAATACAGGAGAAATTGGCAAATCCTCAATCATAAAGTTAGATTTTTAACACTCGCCTCTTGGAAAACTACCGATCAAGTTCACAAAAACGGGGGAAGCTATGGGGATGGGCATAGTGTCCGTGGGTACCTCAGCAGCCCCCGCACAGCCGCCTCCTCGCCAGGCCGTGCCCCGACCCCGAGCTCTTCTCCTCCACACCCCGTCCCCCCCCATCCAGGGGGTGCTGCACGGCCTCCCGGCTGCCGTGCCCACGTCCGCCCGGCCCGTGGGGCTGCAGCAGGGCGCGCCGCTCTGACACTCAGGCCCGTGCCCGCCTGCCCCTTCCAACGCGAACTCCACCACGGCTCCCTCACTCCGGCCCACCGGTCCCTGGAAGGTGGGGACAGCTGGCTGCCCGGCCTCCCCAGCACCCTGGCTTCCGGCTCTGCCTCTGGCCCTGTGGGCGCCTGGAGGGGTCTGCTCCCCCGGGGGCCCTGGAGCTGGGCTTTCTCTGCCCACAAGGCCCCCGCTCCCCGACGCTTCTCCCAGCGGCGCTGACTCTCTCTGTAACCCGGCAGGACCCTACGAGGCCTTCCCAGAATAGACCCCACCCATGTTCTCCACCTGCCTCCTGTCTGTAGAAAAACTTTAGTCAAAGAAGAAATTTAATCAGAGGAGTGAGAAAATGCAGAAAGAAAGGAAGACAGCCAAGCAAGACAAAATAATAATACTTTAGCCATTAAACAAAGCGAAGGACCTTTAGTTCCTCCTCAAGGGCTGTAGAGACTATTCTGAGCCATGTCCCTTGAGCTGTTTTGCAGATACTGAAGTCCCCACCAGGTGGGAGAAGTTAACTGTCTGCTGCCCACAAACACGGAGACCCCAGACCAGCTGGAACCAGAAGGTGGATGATGCCGACTCCCGATGACCTCACCACCAACCAATCAGAAGGATGTCCACGAACTGACCACGCCCCGCCCCTTGAACACTACAAGACTCCTCACTACCCCCTCCAGGGGGGACACACAGTCTTGAGGGCATTAGCCCGCTGTGGCCCCCTTTGCCTGGCAAAGCAATAAAGCTATCTCTTTGCTACTTCACCCAAAACTCTGTCTCTGTGTTTCTATTCGGCACCGGTGCAGAGGCCGAGTTTCGGCAACAGCTCCACCTCCAGACCAGCTCCAAGCCCCTCCATCATCTTTCCCTCCTCTGATTACCAGGTCAACTGCACACCCGGCCCCTCTCCTTGCCAGCACTCAACACAGTTCCTCCGTGCCTTTGTTTCTGGGATAAACCGATAACTGGATCAATCCAACCAGCTTCTCACCTACTATGGCGTCACGGGGAGGAGGGCAGGTCCTACACTCTCCTTCAGAGTCACACCTGGAGGCCTAACCCCGCCCTCCTCACCTGCAGACGCTGGCTCTCCGTCCTCACAGAAAAGCACCACGGGCAGGGCCAGCACACGGGCCGCGAGGAAACAGCGCGGGGCAGCCCAGTGTGGCCGCTGGGGCATCACGGCCAGAAAGCAGTGCTGACCAGGGGACTCCCCGGACCATGGGCTCCTCCTCCAAGCACAGCATTTCAGCGCCAAAGAAGAACCTTGCGGAGAGGCAGGTGTGTGTGGGAGAGGGAGCGGCTTTTGTCTGCTAGGTGTGGGTCCTTTTCTGCTTTTCTCAGAAGGGGTGTCCTGTCTCCTGGTCAGAGTTAACCTAGGTCTTCTACCCCCTTCCTCAGCATCTGGGTCCTCTAGTCAGTCCCTCCTTCCGGTTCCAACACCCTCTCCTCCCTCGCCTCCTAGTGACTCTTTATCTCCCTCATTCCCTAAATGAGCAGAACTCTTCGCCCCTCCCCGGCCGTCAGCCTGCCCACCCCTCCTGCAGGCTAGGAACCCCTCCCCCGCAGTAGGAATCCGTGGTTTCCCATCAGGAGGGAGGTTGGGAGGCTGAGATGCGTGTCCCAGCCCTGCCTGCAGACGCCAGCCCCCAAGTCTGTCCCACCTGAACCCCAGGGGTGCCTTTAAGGGCCCCCTTCCACCCACAGCTGCCAGACTGTCCTCTGGAGACACTAGCACTGTCAGTCTTTTAAACCTGGGCCAATGTCATGGTGCAAACTGAGAGCCTCAGCTCTTACACACAACTTAGGAATAAACAGTGTCAGAGAGCTGATTGCAAGAGGGGTCGTTTCCCCCGCCCTGCCACCCCCTCTCTCCCAGGGCAGCTCCTGCGACCCCTGTAGCTAATTATTTTGGTGCCCACTTCCACTTCTCCAGACACCACCCTTGGTTTTCAGCGCCAGGCGTGAGATGGGGTTCAGTTCACACCCCTGCCTCCCCCCACATCCCCTCCACGTGTTCAGACAACTCAGGATCCGTCCAGCCTGCCGGCTCCAGGCCAGCCTGGCCTCGGAGACACCGTGGGTTCAGCTCCAGACTCCGCAGCAAAGCAAATACCACAGTAAACTGAGTCACATGAATTTTTTGGTCTCCCAGTGCTTGTAAAGCTTATGTTTACACTCTACTGTAGTCTGTTAAGTGTACAATAGCATTATATCTAAATAAACAATGTACATACCTTAAAAATACTTAATTACTGAACTTGCTAACCATCATTTAAGCCTTCAGCGAGTTCATCCAAGTTCACTGATTACCGATCACCATAACAAATGTAATCATCATGCAAAAGCTTGAAATACCATGAGAAATTCCAAAATGTGACACAGAGACACAAAGTGAGCAAATGCTGTTGGAAAAGTGTCACCAATAGACTAGCTCGACGCAGGGTTGCCACAAACCTTCAATTTGCAAACAATGCAATCCCTTCGAAGCGCGATAAAGTGAGTACAATGAACCGTGTACCTGTATTCCTGGCCTCCTCTTTCTCCGCCGATGCCCTCATCTCACTGGAGCGCATCCTCTAGTAGTTTTCTGAGGAAAGATACATAGGAGGAAAACTTTGACATCTCGCATGTCTTAAAGCACATTTACTCTGCCCTCACCCTTAATTTATATTTTGCCTGGGCTTAGAATTCTAAGCTGGAAAATCACTTTCCTTTAAAATTTTGAAGGCGTTGCCTCATTCCTTCCAGCTTTCAACATGGGGATGAAGTCTGAAGCTGCTGCAGTTCTGAAGCCTTTGTCTTTGCTGTATCTGGGGAATGTAGGATTTCCTCTCTCCTTAGTTCTAAAATTTCACAATACTTTGTGCAGGCCTGTTTTCATTGATCTGCCAGCCCCTTGTTGGGCCCTGTTCACTCCAGAAACATACTTCAGGTTCTGGGAAGTTTTCCTGAATCATGTCTTTGATTAACTCTCCTCCATTTTCTAGTGTATTTCCAGAATTCTTATTATTCAGATAGAAGATGTCTAGCAATCCTTTTGTTTTCTTATTTCCTTTCCCATTTTTCTATTCTCTGGGGGGATTTCTTCAACTTTACCTTCCAACCCATATGTTTCTCATTTTGGCCACTTAATTTGCAAGCTCTTTGCTCTAAGTGCATTTTTTATAAAAAAAAAAAAGAAGAAAAAAAGCATGTTGTTTATGTCTCAAGGATACAATCTTCTCTCTCTGAGGATGGTAATTAGTTCTCTGACTTTCTCTCTGTACACACTGTCTCTGTCCTCCAGGCTTCGTTTCCTCAGTTTTATTTCGCTCTCTGTCTTTGCGGCACCTGACATAACAGCGTCTCTGTTTGCTCAGTGGCGGTTCAGTCTCTATCATGTAGCCACAGGCTTTCCCCAAAGCCCGGCGAGCTGGCTGTGGGCTTCTCACTAAGAGTGGGTGCTAAAGAGCCTCGGGACACGGCTGCGCCTCGCCCTGGGGAATCTCCACAGCTGCAGCCTCTCAGCCGAACTCCCAGGAGGAGGCATGTCCATGCCCCTGAAGGGACCAGGGCGGCTCGCTGGGCGCCTCGAGGGTGGGACCTGGGGGTCTCAGCAGAAGGCAGAGGTCTGCCCACTCCCACCCCTGCCTCCATTTCCAGACAGAGGAGGAAAGTCTAGTCCCCTCTGCGGGGGGTGGGGAGGGAGGAGGTGCGGCCCTGCCGAGCGTGCGGACGGGCTCAGGGGTCGCTGCCCTCCCTCCCTCTGCAGGTCGGCATCTGTGTGGCCACCGCCTCTCCACATCCTGCCCCGTTTCTGCTCACCTGGCTGCTCTTGCTGTCCGCTGCCTTTGTCCTTATCTCAGGGCGCGTGGGAGGGGAGCACCAGCAAACTCGTGTGCTCAATCTGTAACTATTTACAAGTCTGAGCATCTTCTCGGGCATTTACTGGCCTCTCGTCTACCACCCGCACTTTCTGTGGCTTTCTTTACGGTCCTTCTGCCATTTCTCAGTGGAGTTGTCTATTGTCTCATTATTTCAACACTAACAACTTTTATTCTCCTCCCCCAACTGAACATAATTTCTATCTGCCCCCATTTTGCTTGTTGGGGAAAATGTTCTTCGGTGATTCGAGCTCATTCAGTGCTCTCCCATCCTCCTGCAGCAGAGGTTTCCCCCCAACTCTGGGCACAGAAGCCGTGTCCTGCTCCAGGCGGGTCACACGTGCAAAGTGTTCTGTGGGTCCACCTGGTGCACCACCTGTGGGGGCCCCCGCCCTGTGCCCTCCTGTCACCACCCTCTGTTGCTTCTGGCGTCCGTGGACGCATCCACTGAAACATCTGCATTCCCACCTGCGTCCTGACCGAAAGCCTCCTCTCCCCCCTGACCTTGTGCCTTCAGGCGTGTCTGCCCTGTCACACCGCTCCTCGGCCACCTCACAGGGCAGCTGATGGCTCGCTCCACCAGGCCCCCCCGCAGCGGCCTTCACGTGGCTGCTGCCCCCCCAGCAAGGGGGCAGGGACGAGCACAGCTCCCCTCTCCCCTCAAGTCCTTTAGAATGTGTCCTGAAAGGAAGGGACAGGAAGGAGGGCCCAGTCCCTTTTCTCCCCCCGACTCTTCCTTGCTTCGCCTTTAAAATCCGTCTACTCTTAGGAAGGTAGGTGTGTGGGGAAGTGTACCAGTCATCCACTGCAGAGCAGTGCTGCAGTAACAGCAACGATCCTCAGCAGCGCACAGCAAACACGGCTGAGCTCTCAAGCCTCAACCCTACGGCCGAGCTCTCAGACCTCGACCCTACGGCCGAGCTCTCAGGCCTCGACACTACGGCCGAGCTCTCAGGCCTCGACCCTACGGCCGAGCTCTCAGGCCTCGACCCTACGGCTGAGCTCTCAAACGGCTTAGCTCCCTGCCCTGCTGCCCCGGGCCAGGCTCAGCTCCCGGTTCCGGTCCCAGCTGGGGTCTGCGAGGCAGCTGCAGGCCACCTGGGCCGGTGCTCCTCAGCAGTCAGCGCCCAGGTCCCCGGCTACCCCCCCCCAGGGTCTGGGGGCCTGCGTCCGCGTCTCCTGGGCTGGTGCGCGTCTGCTGTGCCCCAGCTCTGCATGGTTTCTCACACTCGGGCCGGCTCTCAAGGCAGATGCAGAGGCACCAGCCAGACTGGACGAGCCCCCCTGAGACCTGCTGGCCTTACACCTGCCGACGTGCCCTGACCCCGGCTGGAGTGGCTCATGTGACCTGGGACATGGCCACGGGGAGAGGGAAGAGTTGAGGCCTTTTGCCATCCACCTGCCCAGGAAGTGCTGAAGGAGACGGGCTCCGACGTGGCTGGCTTCCCGAGGAACTCCCCACCCACCTGGCGCCCAAGGTGCACCTGCAGGTCCACGTCTGCCTGGGCTGCGCTCTGAGCTCTTCCTTCAGCACCTGCTCACTGGGGCTCCAGGCTGGCCTCCCAATCACACCTGGAGCCCACCCCCTTCTCTCCCTGGTTTTGCCGCTGAGGCCCCTGACGCTCCTCCCTCCTGTGAGGTGAAGCCCTTCCGGTCCGATCTCCACCCCTCAGTCGAGGTGCATTTCTGAACCATGGCCCTGACCTCGATGCACTGCTCAGCCCTCGCTGACCTCCTAGGGAAGCAGGCCACCCTGCCTGGCGGGTGTGCTTCTCACACCCCAAGGAGAGCCCCTCTTTCTGCCTGTATCAATTATGTTTCTGACTCTGGCCGGGGGGGACCCCACTCCTTTTGGGATTTGCTTCATTTTTTTCTTCCTTATGCCTCTGGGTCCCCATGGAGCCCAGGTGTTAATCCTCCCAGATTCTGTTCTCCACACTGGGGAGCGGGCTGGGGGCTCGCAAGGACAGGAAAGAGCGGCTCAAGTTGACCTGAGACTTTGCCTCAGAGGAACACCGCACACCCCCCAGCCCCTGACCCTAAACAGCAGCTTGTGCTGCCACCCCCCAGCCCAGGTTTGCCGCTCACCCCCTTCCCGAACCCCTCCTCCTGCAGCCTCTGTCCTCTCCACAGGCGGGAGCCAGGGCGGCGAGCTGGCCACGTCCACGATGGGGGCAGCCGCCTCCCAGGAAGGAGCCGTGCAGACACTCAAGACCCCTGACCAGCCCCTGAAGGAAATCCACACGCCTCCAGCTGCCCCCGGGGCAGACGCAGGGTCTGTCTGTGGCTTTCATGCCTGTGCAGGGAACCGACATGGGGACCCCCTGTGCCGGCCCCTCCTGGGTGGGGTACCCCACCCCCTGGAGGTACACCTGGGCGCCCTTCGTCTGCCATCTCTGGATGGGCCCCCCTCCAGCTGCCTCAGCGCCTTCAATCTGGGCCTGGGGCTTCTCCAGCTTTGATCCCCCCGCGAGGAGCCAGCGCTCCACCCCCTTGGCCTCCGGAGTATTTCCTTACCCCGGGGGACCCCCACCCTCATACTCCTCCGTCCCTCCAGCTCTGAGCGGGGACGCCCCCAGCCCCTGTGCCCAGGTGGGGTGGCAGACTCCGGGCAGCTCAGCCCCCAGGCTGCAGTGCAGGGGCCATCCAGAGACGCTTCCCACTTAAAAACATGCCAAGTCCTTCCATCAGAACAGGAGTCCAGATTCAGCGTTTGGGCCCCCAAACTGTTCTGCAGCCCAGAACTCTGCCCTCTGCCCCCTTCCCCCCGCGCAGACCTTCAGCCTGAACCCCGCTGCCCCTGCCCCCCGCCAGGCACCCCCCAGGGCCCGCCACCGCCTCTTCCAGCTCTGATCAATCCCCGGTCACTGTCCCCAACCAGGGCAGACACGGCATGGTACCCAGTGAGCTGTGTGGTCTGCGGGACGCTTAGGTTTCGGTGTTTAATTTTTTAAAGGGTCTCAGACGTTAAGTTGTTCACTATTGTTCAGCGCACAGCACGCTCCCACCGGCCCATGTAAGGCCCCTCAACTTGTCATTTATCCTCACGTTCCTTTTTCCCTCTGCCCTTCAACCGCGCTGCCTGCACCCTGCCGCCTCTCCAGCCCTTATCGCGGGCCAGCACCTCGTATACTTGCAACCTTGTACAACAGGTGTAGCCTGTGCTGTTAGATTCCATAACGACGTACTCTAATGACGCTGCTTCTTGCTCTCTTAGAGTTGTCACTACGTTTCAGATCCGCCCACCAAGCTGGTGTGCATTTAGTTCTCGGCTCCAAACTGCTCTGCAGGTCACAGTGCGGCCACCACCCTTGGCTGAGCCAGTGGGCAGGGAAGGTCGCAGGTACAGGCTGCAGAGGATGGGCTGCACCTTCATGTAGGAACAGGTGCAGTTCCGAGGTGACCAGGCCTGGGATCGGCCGTGGGAGGGGGTCGTGGGGGCGCTGGGGTCAGAGAACACGGCGATTGGCAGTGACAAGGTAAAGGGACAGACGCAGCTGCTGGGAGATCCGTCCAGGTGGGCGTGGAGGCTACAAGGAACAGGGCAGGAGAGGTGGTGAGGACACAGCCGGCCCAGCTGCAAGATGGCGAGAAACGGGGGGAGAGGACAGGGCCAGAGGGAGTAGCCGGGGCTAGTCTGACGGGACCGTCCAAGGAAGTAGCGGTGAGGGGCAGGGGGACCAGGAGACCCGGGAAGGGAGACGGCCATCGCTGGAGAGGACCTCGGACAGCGCTGTCCCCGGGGCCAGGGGTCCTTTCCGGAGGGGACGCTTCACAGAGTTGATGTGCATCCCTGGAGGACATCTCAGAGACCAGGGACGTTCTGAGGCTTTTCTGATGGACACGGGGTTGGGAGAGTGCAGCTGGCTTCCAACAGGCGGGGCTGCATAGCTACGTGACTGGTACCCTGCGGCCCCTCCCGACAGGAAGCCGCCCTGATTCTCCCAGCCTCACGCACCCGCTGGGGGCTTGTGAGGGTAGAAATCGGTTGATAGTTACTGAAGCCTAGACGCGAACTCATCCTACATGGAAACGCAAAGTGCATTCGCACATTTTAACATGCACTGAATACTAGTGGGTGTGACCTCCATCCTTCCATTTTCTGTGTTTCTAATGGAAATGGCTCTGGCCTTATTTCTTACATCCTAACTTCTTCATAATTGTGTAACATCTCACGACGTCACGTCTTCTGGGAAGTCACACCCAAGCATCAACACAGTGAAATATCATTTCTCCTTAGTATACAAGTGTACTGAGCTGTTAAAAATGTATATTTAAGTTATAATTTGTGATTTTAAAAAGTTTTGAAATCATAGATTCCCAGGAAGTTGCAAACACAGTACAGAGAGGCCAGGGTGGAGGAAGTCCAGACTTTGCACGTGGCTTCCAGACACCGTGAGGCTGGGGGCCTTGTTCCCGCCAGGCAGGGATGGACGTCTGGGCTCCCCTCTCAGCCTTCCCCACACCTGCAGTGGGCGTGGGGATGAGTGAGGGGAAGGAGAGGGCTGCCCCCTTGTAGCGCAACAAGAATGGAAGTCGGGGGTCTCCCTGCCTTTGCTGGTGGAAGGGGGCCGTGGTGTTTCCCGTGGTGCTGGGCCAGGGCCCTTCCTGCTGTCAGGCTTCCCGTCTTCCTAGGTGGCCCCTTTCCTGGGCCTTTTCTTAGGGCTTCCTTGTTGTTTGTCCGCTCCCTCGGCGTCTCTGGGGGGCTGGCTTCTCGCAGCGGGTCTGGGGTCCACCAGGGGAGCTCACCACCGTGTAGTCCTCAGCCCCAGGCCCTGGCCCACGTGCCTCCCCCAGGTTTGTTGTCCTGTCTGTCTGTGTGTGGTGGTCAGAGGACCCAGCTGCGCTTAGTGGGGTGAACAGGGAGAAGTGAGTGGCTCCCACCTTCGTCTGGCCTGAAAGCCTCACAATCTATGAATTTTTTCACAATAATGAAGACAGTGCTATTAAATAATTGGTACAGAAAAGCAGCATCAGGCCTGATAACGCTTGGCCAGCTCATTGCACAGCAAGAGGGTGACAGCAGGATTCAGAGAAGGGGCCGAGGGCGTAGGGACTTGCTGAGGACACGAGTGACCCGCACAGCCCAGGGGTCAGAGCACACGCGGGGGAGCCCCGGCCTGGCGGGGGGCCCGGCCTCCTGTCATCCTGAAACAGGACCCTTGGGACAGTGCTGAGGGGTGTCAGGGGGTGGTAAGCGGTGTGCTGAGATCTTCAGGGTGGAGCAGCTGGCGGTGGGACCCCCTCGGCGGCCCCTCCCACGGGGACTTTTATCCGGTTAGCTTCTCAGGACTGCGCGGACCCGACAGTGTAGCCGGCACCTTTCCTGTTCACAATTTGACTAGAAATGTGCCGTCTCCTGGATCCTTCATATCAGAAGTCGTCTAAACGGTCTCTTCCAAGAGGCAGCTTCTCACACTGTTAACATGAAGAAGAAAACAAGCGCTGATAGCGTCCGTTTCTGCTTTTATCTTGATGTCCTTTTCCTTGCTTCCCTGGGTTTACCTTCTTCTATTTCCCCGGTTTCCAGACTTGAACGCTGAGCTCTTTTTCCTCCCAGTAGTCCTCGTATCTGATCAATGTCTCACCCTCTGGACACCCTTTTGCCGTATCCTGTAAACTTTGTATGTAGAGTGTTACCGTTTAATTCTAAGAATTTCATGATTTGCCTTAATTCAAAGGGTTATTTAGAAGCATGTAATTTCATTTCCAGGAGTGTAAAGCTAACCCTTTATTTCAGAGATGCAAATTTACTGAGAGGTTCAGAGGTTTCTTTCTATTAAGGATAATAAATTTCATCATGTGTCTGGAGGGCAGGGGTTTTCCTTCTGTTCTTTCTGGTGTTTTTCAATCTTTAAAGTTTAATTCTGGAGGATTTTGGTCATTGTTTCTTCAAACACTCCTTCCCCCTCATCAGCTCTGCTCTCCTGGGATTCCGAGATGCATCTTGCAGCATCCCGACTCTGTCCCGTGCCCTCTGACCCCGCTGCTCACCTGGCCCCGGCTCCCGGGTCCCTCCTCCACCTGCGAGGTCTTCATGTCTTCACTCCTTCCGTCTCTCCGGCATTTTCCTTTCACTGCTCGGTTCCTGCTCCTTGACACCCACCCTCCCGTCCCCGCGGGGACTTTCCTCACAGCTCCTTCACATTCCTGATGGGGCTGCTCCGTCTGCGCTGGTTTCCTGCCCTGCTTTTCGGGCTCCGCCCCTGGACGGCGGCTCTCTGCCCCCAGGGAAGGCAGCCGCCTTCGTGGTGGCCCAGGTACTAGCTGCGCCCTTTCCGTGTGGCCTCCCCCAACCTGGATCTGGGGGCGTCACTATGCCGAGGGCCGTCCTGTTCCTCAGGTGGAAGTCACTCCACACCTGGAACCACAAGCGTCCGCCCCTGAGGGGCTCTGGCCTCTTTGGAGGGGCCGGCTCTGTGGTGTCACTGCTGCTCCCGGCAGAGGGGCCCCTGGAGTCTTGAGGTGATGCTGAGTGGCCAGGGCTTTGCAGCTTCCCCCAGCCCTGCGGCCTCCACAGCAGGAATAAGATCACTGAGAGGAACCGGCGGGAGAACAGCCGGCCTGTGTGCCGGGCCGAGCCGCGCCCTTGGGTGGACGGCGGGGCTCACATCAGGTCGCATCGGACACATGGGAGGCATGTTTGCGTCTGTCTGGCCTCGGGGGTCAGCTCCATGGCTCGTGCACGATCCACCTGGCCTCGTGGGCGCCTGGGAGAAGGCAGCGCCCTCCAGACCCGCTCCAGCCTCGGCCCAGCCGACGCCGCAAAACCAAAACCTGAATTAAAAGTTACTGGACGCCTGGCTGGGGGTGCTGGGGGTGCAGGGCGTGGGCCCGGCGCTCAGGCCACCCTCCCCGACCTCCCCTGCCCTCGGCCTCCCCTCCTTCTCCTCACGGCCCACGAGCTCACAGACCTCACGATCGTGGGGCTGGGGGTCTCCTTCCACAGCCATGTGTCCCCTGTGGTGACACTCACGTTGTTTACTTAACGTGCTTTTTAAAGGTGTGACTTAGGGCATTTGGGGAAATGGAGACCCAGCATCACTTTTCCTAAACAGAAGGTAGCTGTAAAAGTAAATACACTGGAAACAATCTTGTTAAATCCAAGATGAAAGCTCTTCTGCCAAAGACTCAGTCCTGCCTTGACCATGAAAATGTCCCCTTTCAGACCGCCAGAGCCCCGGGCTGGGATGGTGACCGTGGTTTGAAGCCTGGTTCTGGCGCTTCCTGGCCGTGTGAATGAGCAGGTCCTGACCCTTCTGGGCCTCGGTTTCTCACCTGACTTTATGACCCACACAAAGCTCCGCCGTGGGTGCCGATCAAAGTTAGCTGTGACCCTCACGTTCCCCCGGAGCCTGTCCCGGCCACGACCCAGGAACGTCAGGGCATAGTCAGGCTGCCGGAAGCATCGACCCCTCAGCAGAAGGCCTTGCGCCGTCCACCCCGTGGTGTCCCGTTACCTGCGCCAGCCCGGCCGCGGCAACCCCACGAAGAGCTCGGCACAGACGCGCATTGCGGTGTCCGGGCCCCGAGCCGACGGCAACCAGCTAATCCTCCCGCGACGCCTGTCCGTGACCATTCAGGGACCACGGGCAGGGGAGGGGGTGCCGGGGCTGAGCCACACAGCAGTGACGCAGGGCCTGGAGTCAGACCAGCAGCTCCCCGCCTGGCCTCCCCGGAGCAGGTGACCTCCCTGCTTCCTGCAGGTGAGGACGGGACGCCAGGTGGGAACTGGACACACAGGTGAGCAGCCAGCTGGGGGCACCGCACGCCCTACCACAGCTTGGACCAAAGTCGTGTCTGCCAGAAGGCCTGCGGGCCTGAGCGTTCGGCGGGGGCAGTGGGGAGGGGCTGGCGAGCGGCCCACCTGGGAGGCGTATCCAGACTGGGCCCCTCAGGTGAGGGTCACATCCAAGTTCTCAAAATCCCCACCGCTGGCCCCACGGCCCAAAGCGGTTCAGGAACGAGAAGCTTCCCAGGGACCAGGGTCGAGCCCTGTGGGCAGGGCAGTCCGGCCCCCAGTCTGCCCAGTCCCTCATGCAGCCACAGCTCAGCTGCCCGCCGCCCAGCAGTGATGCCCTCGGGAGGCCGGGCACGGCCGGCTCTCAGCTCCGGGTAGGGCTTCCTCGGCTCCCTGCCTCTGGGGCCCAGGGGCCTGGATGCGCTCGGCCAGCAGCCACCTCGCGCCCGTCCCGGCTGACCGGCTCCGAGAGGCCCTCCCGGCTGGTGGCAGGCTGACGGGCAGGCCGAGCTCCGCTGGCTGCTTCCCCGCAGGGACACCGGCTCGTCAGCTCTCAGCTTGTCCCCTGCTCTGGACGGAACCCCGGGCGCCCTCATGGAGCCAGCGCGAGGGACCCGAGGCTGTGGCACCTGCCCCCGCCCTGCGCCCCCCTCAGCCAGGTCCCGCCAGCGCTCGGGTCTTTGTGGTGACTAGCAGCGTCTGTCCGAAGGTCCCGCCGAGTCACCGGGGTCCTGAGAGCAGGGGTCCGGTCTGCAAAGATCCCTCCCTGCGCCCGGAGCATAGCACGAGAATATTCTCAAGCCAGGCAGTTCCCACGCGTCTGTCGCTGGGATGCAGCCCTGCCGCCCCGGCCTCCCCTCCCATAAAGGCAGATGCTGACCTGCCAGCACCTCCCAGCCGAGCTCCAGATAGAGGCAGCTTAGGGGTCAAAGGGGAGAAACGTCTCCCTGATATTCTGGCCACTCGGCAGACCTCCGGTGATTTCCCGGGGAGACCCCGCTTGCAGCCCGTCATGCCTGTGAACGAGCCCCCTCCCGCTGCTGAAAACTCACACTACCCATCACGAAGCCTACTGGCCGAGGCTCTGGGCTCATGGGGCTCCGAGCAGGCGTGGTAGCGTGGCAGCCACTCTGCAGCGGGGCTTTTCTTACAGGACGGCGGTGAGGCCACGTGCCCCTGGTGTCACACAAAGCTCCCGGGTACACAGGGCCAGATGTCGATGGCAGCCACGATGGCCCCCTGCTCTGACCCTCCAGCCCCGCCAGGTGCCAGGCAGTGAGACCGGGATCTCCGCCCGGCTGTCCAGCTCAGAGTGGCCACCTTTGGGCTCCAGGTCCCGCTCACAGCTTTCACTCCTTCCCTGCCTGCGTCCGTGGCCTCCGCAAGACAGACAGCGTGTCCCTCCTCGCGTGGGCCCACCCTCACCTCCCGGCATCCCTCTGCCCCAAGCAGGCGCTTGTTAACGTCGGCAGGTTGTTATGAGTACCTGTGTCACATTATCGCTGGGAAGGTGAGCTGGGGAAGGCATTCTGGGTGGTGGGCGCTCCGTGCAGAGCACAGAGCCCAGGAGGACGGTGGGGGCCTTCCAGGAAGAGGGAAGCCCAGGGCGGGGAGGGGCAGAGCCGAGCCTGGGGCTGCTGGGGCACCAGGGTCGTGAGCACGGAGGCCCGGGGGACGCGGCCTTCGCCTCTTTGTGCCTCAGTCTCTTCCTCGGGACTTGGGGGTCACAGTACAGCCACACTGCAGGGCTGCCCTGAGGTTACAGCGACGGGTACACGTGCACCACCTGCCCCTGCTCGGCTCCAGCCCTGGCATCCCTGCTGGCGTCTGCCTGTGAGCCTGGGTCCTGCTGGTCGTGCAGGGCCTTCCCCGGGCTTGACCGGGGAAGGCCACGCTCAGAAGTGCTTACACGGTGCCTCACGAGAAAGAAAAAGGAGCAGCCCCTCCGTCCGGAGGCTGGCCTGGCTCCCAGCTGTTCTCTGCGGGACTTAAACCCTCCCAGGGCCTCGGACCTGGTCCCTCGAAGACCACGACAGAGGCCCCGTCACGGTGTGTCTCAGCCCAGATGGATCAAGCCAGCACCCTTCTCTCGGCTAAAATGAGTTTCTGCCACTTCTCTACCCACCCCGGCTCGTCTGTACAGATAAGATGATCCAGAAACCCACTGTGGAGTTGTCTCTGCTTTTTGGCAATAACCGTGCAGAGTGAACCCCACTTGCTTACATGCTCCCCCAAACTGCCCAATCAAAGCCCAAACCCAGGCTTGGTCCCTTTCCGACACCCTGCCCTAGACGCCGCGTGCTCTCCGGGCCGGAGGTGAGTGGTGAGCCAGCCTGTGAGGAGGGCGCACTCTCCAGAGGCTGCTTGTGCAGGCAGACCCAGTCCCCTGACGCCCCTTCCTTGCAGAACCTTTTCCCCCCGACACCCCACATCGCAATGCACGGTGACTGGCTGAGTAGCCAAGGGGAGGGCAGGGGGCTCTGGAGTTCCCGCCCCCGTCCTCCTAAGTCACCTCTGTGCCTGTCCTCAGGGACACCGTCCTGCCACCCTCAGCCCATCCCGCAGGAGGCAAGCCCTGCACGTCCTGTGACCTACAGTCTGAGGGACCTATTTCAGAGCACTGGTCACTCGGGTGAGGGAGGAGCTGAGAAGCTGAGGGGACAGGGGGGCACCGGCAGGAAGAGTGGTCTCAGGGCTGGGTCAGGAGGAGGAGAGGACGCTGCCGGCCCCGCGATTCAGGGCATCGGGACGGAACGCGGCCTCAGCAGGGCCGTACAGGGGAGCCGGGGCCCGGGGTGGGGGGCGGGGGACACGCAGAACGGGAACGGGCCGGCTTCTCCCCGCTTTCCCGCCCGCTAATCTCCCCAGCGCCTCCCATCGCTGACCCTGCCAGGGAGCCGGGAGGTGGGAGAGCCTGGAGACGCAGTTTGTTGGTGCAGCGCAGAGGGGGGAAAGACACGGGACCCCCCAGAGTTGTCCCCATGCTGCGTCTCACGGTGTGGGCAGGGAGGTGGCCAGAGAGGGGACGTCTTTTTGGGGGGCTGCTCTAGCGGAGGAAGGCTGGCTTTGAGGCCCTGGCAGGAGATGGAAGAGGAGTGCAGGGAACCCGCGTCAGAAGCCCGCCAGAAAGGGGCGTGGGGCGGATCCCAGCCGTCTTACAGGCCGGGTCCCTCAGCCAGGGACGCAGCACAGCTTCGTTTCCAACTCTGCCCTGTGCACCCGATGGAACAGAAACTGCACGTGGGGAGCCTGGGGTGGGCAGAAGCGGGTTTGCTACGTCCAACATCCTAGACGCAGCCTCCACCGGCTCAGGCTCTGCAGCAGTAGGGGTCTGGCACACCAGTGTCCTCGTGACACCAGAGAGAGAGCCAGGGGCCGGGGCAGTTGGCCCTAACTCCCATGCTGCAATCTGTCTCATTCACAAAGCCAGGCAGGGGAGACCTTCAGAGACAACGACATCTGGCCAGTTTTATCACAGTGTTCTATCTCATTACATCGAATTTATTTTCTATGTATGGCAAGAGACACTGAATTCCCAAGTACTCTAGTGATTATATTTAATATGTGACACTTCCATCGAAAATACAACAGTTGAAGTAACAAAAGCTAATTTAAAATAAGATACAAAGTACAGGAATGTGGAAAAACTGCAAGGTTGGCATTGGAACAACCAGAGTTTAGAACTGAGTGTCTAAATGTCTATCTAGATATCGCCCCATGGGAGAGGCTGAGCTGTGGAAGCTGACCCCCAGCCAGGTAAGAGGAGCCCTCAACCCTGTAGAATAGGTGATAACGAACAGAGCACCTGCCAAATTAGTGAGACACATTTAAAGAGGTATTCCCAGGAAAATGCATCACTTTAGGTTTATCATAAAGGAGCGAGAGAGAGAGAGGAGAGAGACTGATTCAACAGAAGTCAGAAAAACAGCAACAGAAAAAAATCCATGGAAACAAAACGAAAGAAAAAGAAGACAAAGACAAAAATCCACGAACATAGGGACTTCCCTGGTGGTCCAGTGGTTATTAAGATTCCACACTCCCAGTGCAGGGAGCCCAGGTTCAATCCCTGGTCAGGGAACTAGATCCTGCATGCCGCAACTAAAGACCCCGCACGTGGCAACGAAGATCCCGCGTGCCGCAACTGAGACCCGGTGCAGCCAAATACATATATAAATAATTATTTTTAAAAAAATCATCAAACATAGAATAATGAAATAATAAAAAAGTTAAAAAACCAAAACACGATTTGTTTAAAAAAATAGACAAAACATTAGGAAGACTGATTAAGAAAGATGAGCAAAGAAAGAAAGATGTATGTAAGCAAAATACAAAACTACAAAAGAAATTTATGAACTGCAAATTATGCAAGTAAATGTGATAAGCAAAATGATGGTACCCTTACTACTAAAAAGTCCCAGGCACAGACAATTTTACAGATGAATTTTCCAAACTTTCTCATAAGTACACTCCAGAATATTTTTTTAAAGAGGAAAATTTCGAATTTCAATATTTTGAAGCTATTATTACCTTAAATTCAGTACTGGTAAAGTCAACACAAGAAAACACATATAGGTTCTTTCCCCCTTATGTAAAATATCTTAAATAGCACATGAACAAACCAAATGCAAAATGTCTTACAAGATTAAAAACTAGGATCAGATGTAGTTTACTCCAGCATTGCAAGGATGATTCAACAGGAAATAATTCACTATGCTGTTAGGCTACAGAAGATAAAAAGTGACTACCTTAATGATTATTTTAATACAAAATGATACTTAGTAGACACAGAAAAAGCATTTGATAAAATTTCAATGCAGGGGCTTCCCTGGTGGCGCAGTGGTTGGGAACCTGCATGCCAATGCAGGGGACACGGGTTCGAGCCCTGGTCTGGGAAGATCCCACATGCCGCGGAGCAACTAGGCCCGTGAGCCACAACTACTGAGCCTGCGCATCTGGAGCCTGTGCTCCGCAACAAGAGAGGCCGCAACAGTGAGAGGCCCGCACACTGTGATGAAGAGTGGCCCCCGCTTGCCGCAACTAGAGAAAGCCCTCGAACAGAAACGAAGACCCAACACAGCCAAAAAAATAATAAATAAATAAACAAACAAACAAATAAATAAAAATGTCAATGCATTCATAAGTTTTAAAATTCCCAGAAAAAGAGGACCACAAGGAATAGCGCTGAACTTGACAAAGCTGCTACACCCAACACACACCTCTCTAAGAAAATGACAGTTCAGGCAAACTAAAAATTAGCTACGAATGTGAAAGAGCTGAACCACACACTCAGCAGGTGTGATCCAACGGACACACGTGGAACTCTGCAATCACCACGTATGCGTGAGAGTAAATCCACAAAATTTACTGGGTTTACAACATCAATGCATTTTGAAGAACTGGTTTAATACAGCCCACAGTCCCCAGCAGGGGAACCAGGTTCCAATCAGCAATAAAAATGGACAGTAGTGAGCACGGCGGTGTGGATGCCCACAATCGTTTGAACAACCTCCCCTGCTCTCAAAGTTGTCCAGCGTGTGCAGTCTTCCTTCTGACTTAGATGCCCACCAAAAAATGAAATGGAATGATGCTGTGCTTTCTAAAAACACAACAAACAAAAAAAACAAACAGAAAAAAAACTGCCAACCTAACAAAAAGAGTTAGCAAAATACCCCTTAAAAATGAAGGACCAAAAAAGACATTTTTCAGGTAAACGTAAACTGAGAGAATAACTCACAAGAACCTGAAGTAAAAGAAGCACAGAAAGAAGAGAAAATGATTCCAGTTGGAGGCGTGGAAATTCAGGAAGGAAAGAATGCTGGAAAGGGAAAAGTATGGATAAATGTAAAAGTAATGACTATTTAAGACTAAAACATTAACAATGTCTTATGAAGTTTATAACATAGACACAGAGTACATTACGACAATAGCCCATAAGGCGGAAGGGGAAGAATGAAGTTAAACTTCATGGTTTGGAAACTGGTATGAAACCTTGTATCAAGTGGGCTATAATCAATGGAGGGTACGTATTTTTAATTTTTTTATTGGACTATAACAGCTTTACAATGTTGTGTTAGTTTCTGCCACACAGCAAAGTGAATCAGCCACATGCATACCCACATCCCCTCCCTCTTGGACCTCCCTCCTCCCCCCCAGCCCCCATCCCACCCAACTAGGTCATCACAGAGCACTGAGCTGAGCTCCCTGTGCTATACAGCAGGTTCCCACTAGCTATCTATTTTACACATGGTAGTGTATTTATGTCAAACCTAATCTACCAATTTGTCCCACCCTCCCCTTCCCCCTCTGTGTCACCAGGACTTAGAAACAACCTAAATGTTCATCAACAGATGAATGGATAAAGAAGATGAGGGTTGGGACTTCCCTGGTGGCGCAGTGGTTAAGAATCTGCCTGCCAATGCAGGGGACATGGGTTCGAGCCCTGGTCCGGGAAGACCCCACATGCCGCGGAGCAACTAAGCCTGTGTGCCACAACTACTGAGCCTGCACTCTAGAGCCCGCAAGCCACAACTACTGAGCCCATGTGCCACAACTACTGAGCCCGCAGGCCTAGAGCCCATGCTCTGCAACAAGAGAAGCCACCACAATGAGAAGCCCGCACACCACAACGAAGAGTAGTCCCCGCTCACTGCAACTAGAGAAAGTCCACGTGCAGCAACGAAGACCCAATGCAGCCAAAAACAAATAAACAAATAAATTTAAAAAAAAAAGAATAAAGGGGACAAATAGTCCAGACAATATGACAATCCTAAATTTGTATACACTTAATAACTTATCTTTAAAATATAAAGCATAGACTGACAGAACTAAAAGGAAAAATAGAAAAATGCAAAATTGTAACTAGAGATTTTAATTCTCTCAATAAGTAATAGAACAAGAGACAAAAAAAAATGTGAACAAAATGATTATCTAACTTGCCCTAATTGACATATGTAGTGTGTGGTACCAAACAACTGAAGAATTTTTAAGTACACAAAAACGTACTAACTCGCACCCTATGCTGTGCCAAAAGCTGAGTCAGCATGTTTCAAAAATTAATTTGAGACGGAAACATGAAAGGTAACACAATAAAACTCCAAGATAAAATTTATGAGAACGTGTTCATGACTTTGAACTAGACAAAGAATTACTAAACAGGTTTCCAGAGCACTAATCAAAAAGAAAAATATACTGACAAATCAGACTTCTATAACATTAAGAACTTCTGCTCATCAACAGATACCGTTTAAAAAGCCACAAAGAATATTTAATCAATACTTGTATCTGACAAAAGACTTTTTTATAGAATACATAAAGAACTTTTTATAAACACACACACTCCCAGAACACAGCCCCAACCCAAGGGAAAAGTGGTGATAAGTCGGGAACTCTCACTTCCCCAAACAGGATAGGCAAATCACCATATGATTGGGACTTCCCTGGCGGTCCAGGGGCTAAGACTCTGCGCTCCCAGTGCAGGGGGCCTGGTTTTGTCCCTGGTCAGGGAACGAGATCCCGCACGCATGACGCAACTAAAAGAAAGATCCCGTATGCCGCAACTAAGACCAGGCGCAGCCTAAATAAATAAATAAACAAAGTGTTTTTTTTAATTCATCATACGATCTATCCTAACCACCCCCCCCCCAAAAAAAAAGCCAGGTATAAAATATACTGTTAGGGCAGCTGGGAATGTTTGCATATGTTCTGAACACTCTATAATGTCAGGTATGATAATGACAGTGGTAACGTAGGAAAATGCCTTATTTTATGGAGATACACGAGCAAGTTTCAGGCATCTGTAATTTACTTTGAAATCGTTTAACAGATTGATAGGGAGATGATGGACTGATAGGTGGATAGATTAACAGAGATACAGGTTACATCACTTGTAAGAATATTTGCTGACTAGAGAGACATGAAACAAAAACTGCAAAATAGTAAGGTTCCATCTAGTTGGAGGGTATATGGGTATCCATTCTTCCTGTTACTCCTACCATTGAAATTCTTCAAATGCAAATAGGGAGCAGGAGGCACTGAAAACCTGGGGCCGGGGGCGGGGGAGGGGGGTTATGGAGGAGACGCGGGTCCTGTGTGGCCCTCAGCCTCCCTGCCAAGCAGGCCTACCAAGGGTCCTGTCCCAGCTGTAAGGTGACATTTGCCGTTCTCTGTGCACTGTCGTGCCTGGGGTGGAATCTGGCGACACGGCGGGGCTCCCCAACCTGGTCTGGGCTGCTCCATGGGACACTGTGGGAGGCTTGGCCTAGCAGCCCAGCTGCCGGAGGCCATGCCCACCCTCCGTGACCTCTAGGGGCCAGTCACGTGGGCACCAGCAGTCTCAGATTTGTCCAGACTCTTGCAATCAGTGCATAAAGAGAAAGGCATCTTCACTATCCAAGACAAGCCTCAGTGAGAGGCATGTGCACCCTCTTTAAAGAAGCATCACCCAGAGCACGGGGCCTGGAGGGAAGACATAAGGAATGGAAGGGGGTGGCCTCCACTCTTTAGGATGAAACCGCTTCCAGGTCGAGGACTGAAACCCATCACCTTCAGATGCCGGGCACGGACGTGGGTTCCTCAAGGTTAACTCAACCTTCCAACCGATCGATTATTTCAAATTCCAAAACTATACCAAGAAACTTGAGCATTTTCTTTTTACTCCCTTCAAAATGTATTTTTAATGACTTCTCTCAGAATCAGTATAAGAAAATACTTCTGCTTCAGAGATTTTGTGGAAAGTGCTGCTTGAGAAACTGTAGTTCTCAGGGTAGTGCACATACTATTAGTACATGAATATTCTAAGTGAATAACTTCTGTTTTAACATTCAAGCTATATTATATAAATTTTTTCATTTTAATTAGTACTCTATTATAACACCAATAGTGAACAGAACAGTAATTGGATGATTATAGAGAGATCTACAGAGACTCTTAAAACCACAAAGAAGATTCTGGTTTGTCTGCAACAATAAGAAGACAATGGAAATTTACTTGATTTCTTCTTTAATAAGAACTGCTTAAGAAGACACAAAAATAAAAACAACACATTACTATGGAATACATCTCAAATGGTATATTTAGAGGAAATTTTATAGCATTAAAAATTATATTAGAGGGCTTCCCTGGTGGCGCAGTGGTTGAGAATCTGCCTGCCAATGCAGGGGACACGGGTTCGAGCCCTGGTCTGGGAAGATCCCACATGCCGCGGGGCGTGCGACTGGGCCCGTGAGCCACAATTGCTGAGCCTGCGCGTCTGGAGCCTGTGCTCCGCAACAAGAGAGGCCGCGATAGTGAGAGGCCCGCGCACCGTGATGAAGAGTGGCCCCCGCTTGCCACAACTAGAGAAAGCCCTCGCACGGAAACGAAGACCCAACACAGCCAAAAATAATTAATTAATTAATTAATTAAATAATTAAATTTATTAAAAGAAAAAATTATATTAGAAAAGAATAAATGCTAAAAATGAATTGACTGAGTGCCACCTGTAAGACATTACAAAACGCACAATAAGCTCACAATAAATAGACAAGAGGAGAGTCTTCAGAAGACACGAGAGAATCAATGAGTTAACAGTGGGTTCAGTAAAACCAAGAGATCCATGGTAAGATTTCTTCTTTTAATACATGCAATATTAGCAAAGAAAAGTGGGATGCCGAAGATTATAAAAGTAGTAGGAAAGAATAGCATGAAAAACTTTTTGCTAACAAATTTGAAAATGTGAAGGAACTGTATACATATACAAGTGAGGCTGGGTCTTAAAATAATACTAATGAATGAAACATAAATACAATTGACAGAACAGCATCATTTATGTAAATGTAAAACACACACTCACTATCACATATCTCAGAAGAATGCACTATGCCCTCCATCACGGCAGGCGGGCGGCGGTGGGGAGAAGAGTTCAAAGCACAAGCGTGAGAAGTCCAGGGCACAGGTGCCATGACCTGAATTAGCAGAGCTCAGCTCAGCAGACATAAAGATTGTAAATTATCTGGGCAGCGTGCACAGTAGGCCTCAGTGGACCCCACGGGTCCCTAAGCGCTGGAGTGGGTGATCCCCAAGGATATATTAGAGCTGGAAGAGGCGGCAGCGGGCCCTGGGGGGTGCCCGGTGGGGGGCGGGGGCAGCGGGGTTCGGGCTGAGGGTCTGTGCTGGGGGAAGGGGGCAGAGGGCAGAGTTCTGGGCTGCAGAACAGTTTGGGGGCCCAAACGCTGAACCTGGACGCCTGTTCTAATGGAAGGACTTGGCATGTCTTCAAGTGGGAAGCGTCTCTGGATGGCCCCCGCACTGCAGCCCGGGGGCTGAGCTGCCCGGAGTCTGCCACCTCACCTGGGCACAGGGGCTGGGGGCGTCCCCGCTCAGAGCTGGAGGGACGGAGGAGTATGGGGGTGGGGGTCCCCCGGGGTAAGGAAATACTCCAGAGGCCAAGGGGGTGGAGCGCTGGCTCCCCGCGGGGGGATCAAAGCTGGAGACGCCCCAGGCCCAGATTGAAGGCGCTGAGGCAGCTGGAGCAGGGGCCCATCCAGAGATGGCAGACGAAGGGCACACAGGTGTACCTCCAGGGGGTGGGGTACCCCACCCAGGAGGGGCCGGCACAGGGGGTCCCATGTCGGGCCAGCAGGCGGGGTCAGTTACAGGCTGGGCTCCCAGAGGTCAGTAGGCACAGGCAGGGCCCATGACTGCCTGGGGGGCAGAGCAGCCCAAGTCACGGGGGCTTCCACAGAGGCCCGGGGTGCACAGCAGATGTCCCACACTGCTTGCTCCTTGGATGCACGTGCCCCCATCTTAGACAAGAACCACTCTCCCCTCTGTGGGCTGACTCCACAGGGTCCCCAGGTGGCTCTTGGAACCTGCGGTTGAGCAGACAGAGGGTTAGAGCCAGGCAGGGAGAGGGGTTTGGGGGCTGGAGGAGAGGTCAGGGGTGAGGTGAGGGAAGAGCCCAGTTAAAGCATGGGCGGAAGATGAGCAAAGAGGGTGCTGTAACAGGAGTGACCCTGTGCAGGGGACGCGTGTGGCCCTTCCTTATCTTGGCATCAAGGATTCAGTCCCCATGACCCCTCCATGCAGGTCACAGAGGACAAAGATGGGAGAATACCAACGGCCACGGTCGATGGACACCTGGCATGGAGTGAATTAAAGATTCAGCAAAGACCCCAAATTGATCAGTAAAGGAACAGCAGAGTCAGAAATATGCAGAAAACCACCAGAAAGTGGCATCCACTGAGAATACCTAAAGAATTCCATCCTTGACTCCATCCTTCCTTCCTCCTATCCATAGGTTGAGGGGGAACCGTTTTCCATGACTGCACAAGGGCAGGCTCTAGATGCAAAGTAAGCTCAGTTCCAGAAAAATACCCAAGTGTGTATACAGGAACCTTGCAGGCTCAGCGTCCTCTATAGAATTAACATTCAAAAATTTCTACGGTTTCTCAAAAACTGAAGTGGCATGATGGGGGAGACCATTTGTGTTTCATACCAAGACCAGAAACACAGACAAATAACATTGGCTATTTAGAAATTAAATATCTGGTTAAAAAAATAAAAATACAAAATTAGCATGTTTGAGATCCAAAGACAAACTACAAAACTGGGCAGGGGGGCTATTTCCAATATGGTGACAAGAGCTAAATACACGTCCCTACAGAAAGTGTGGACTGGTCAACAGTGGGAAAATAAAAAAAACTGGCCAACAGAAACGGGAAGGAAGCACCTACAGGCCAGTCAGAACAAGTTAACGCTGGTCATTTATCATGTTCAAGTGTCCTACTTTACCCAGATGTTTGAAAAATCAAAATGTATAAAGAATGGCACTCTGACTTTTATAATTAATTTGGTAAAGAATAAAGCCTATACTGGTATTTTTAAAGGGTATGGAGAGAAACACGTGCTGTTCTGTGGCTGGAGGACCATCGCGGGTCCCCATGAGGAGGCGGGCTGGGCAGAGCCAAGGTGCTCCATGAGGACCCCATTACTATCCCTGTTTCACAGGTGAGGCTACATCAGTAGTCATGAGTGTAGAATTTGCACCAAGGTTACTTGCTCCAGTTTCCATGCTTCTAGGCACAACAGCCTGTGGCTTGTGTACATACAGACGGTTTCATAAAGGCAAGCTTTTTATAAGACTTATTCAAATCCTTTACATCCTGGACAAAAAGCTGCGGCTCTTGTCAGGCAGCTTCTCTCAGAGCCGTAGCTCTGTGGGCACTGATGTCACCGCCCCTTCCTGCCCCTTCAGGCCCAGAAATGGCAAGGACCCCCCCACTGTCCATAGCCCTTGGGTGCTTGGTCATCCTTTCTTGGTTTCCTCACCTCCTCCCAAGCCTCTGAAAATAGTTCATCATTAAACATTAAATGTTCTCCAATGAACCACCTGAATGCTTCACACAGGAATCTTGACCACTACACTTCCCTTGAGTCTTCAGAAATGGTTTTTGCCTTGAATTATATTTTTTTCTGATGCCACCATTATCATACATGCTTTTGTTCAGTCATCAGTATTACCTGTCAGTATTTATCGTTCAATAAATAATTTTATCCATCCATGTTTGTTTTACATTAAATTAGTAAATCAATATAGCCATATTCTCCCTCCAAGGAAACAAATTTCTTAGCACCATTTTTGTATTATCTTCTTGTATACCCCTAACATCCTATATATCGATGTTTGGAACCTTAGCTTGATCTTGGTATATAATTTTTTAACTCAACACTTATTTACATTTAACAATAGCTTTCACTAATGGCTCTGTTCACTGCTGCTTTATGACTTACACAATTTCTTTCTGGACTTATTTCCTTCCACATTTTTATTCTATGATTTCTCTAATGTAATATATAATTCAAATAATTCTATAACTCTGTCCTATTATTCATTCTATAAGGACCTGTACATGGTAAAGTTTGGAAAGTTTTTATTTGTGAAAACTTACCTCATTCTCACTTTTGATAGTTTGGCTGGGTATAGGATCCTAGGTCCAGAGTCACTTGGTCTTAGCACTTTGGAAACAGTATTTAATTAACCTCTTGCTTCCACGTTTGCTGCTGAGAACTGTGATTTTATCAGCATCTCTTTCCTCATAAGTGGTGCTCTTCTCCTGATAATCAATAGCACTCTTCCTTCATCCTTTCACAGTTGACATGTCACTGGAGTGTAATTATGATTTGTTTGTTCCATGGTGGCTTGCTCTGATGCACACTTGGTGTGATCTTTCTATATGAAGATTAATTTCTTTCTTCAGTTTTAAAAATCTTTAACATTTATTATGTTGATTAATGAACCCTCAGTATCACCAAAGAAAATCTATTTTTGACACTTATAGTGGGATTCAGCCAGAAATAGCCAAGACAACTTTCACAAGAATACAGTTGGAGAACTTACACTATCAGATTTTAAGACCTACTATAAAGCTATAGCATAAATAATTCAGCATGGTTTTATGCAGGAGTAGACAACTAGATCCATAAACAGAGCCATTCATGATTTTCAGCTAAGTTGACAATGATTCACTATATAAGTGAAATACTTTTCAACAAATGGTGCTGGAGCACACGGATGTCCATATTAAAAATAAAGATATAACCCACATGTCACACCATACACAAAATTAGTTTGAAATGGGTCACAGACCTAATTTCAAAGACAAAATAATAAAGCTTCCAAAAGAAAAAAAACAGAATGTTTATTTTTACTTTTGATAAAGGTATTGTGGTTCTGTAAAATATTAAATCAGAGGAAGCTAGATAAAGTGTATACATGAATTCTCTGCACTTATTTTTTGCAATTTTTCTGTAAATCTAAAATTAGTTTAAATTAAAAAGTTAAAAAAATAGGGCATAACTTTATAACTTTGGGATAGGCAAAAATTACTTAAGTAATAAACAAAAGTTACTAACCAAAAAAGAAAAGACTGATATTTTTGACACCATTAAAATTAAGAACTGTTCATCAGAAGACACCGTAAAGAGAATGAAGACATTCTCCTTATGTTTGTAATACATGTATACAGCCAAGGATATGTATGCAGAATACACAAAGAACTCCTACAAATCAATATGAGAAAGACATACAGCCTAATTTAGAAATGGGTTTGACTTCACAAAGAGAATATGCAACTGGTCAGCAGGCATAAAAAATGTGTTCCGCATCATTAGTCATCAGGGAAATGCAATTTAAGCCAAAATAAGATACCATTCCACACCTCCTGGAATGGCTCACATCAAAAATACTGATTATCCAGTACTGACAAGCATGTGGAAGAATGGGAATCCTCTAAAGTTGGTGGTGGGACTTTAAATTGGAATAGTGCTTTAGAAAACTGTTTGCCAATACTGTGTAATCCAGAAGCTACACTCATAGGTTTATATCTGAAAAAAATGACTGTATGAGTCCACAAAAAATATGTATAAGAATGTTTTTAGCAACTTTATTCACAAAAGGTAAAATGAGAAACTGAAATATCAACCAACAATAAAATGTATAAATAAATTGTGACATGTTCATACAATAGAAGGATATGCAACAATAAAAATAGACGTACTATTGCTACATGTACAAGAAGGATGAATCTCACTGACATCACGTTGAGCTAAAGAATAGTCAGACGTAAAGGAGTTCATTCCACATGGTCTCAGTTATGTGATATTCAAGACAAGGAAAAAGTTACCATAGTGATAGGAGTGAGAGTAGAAGTTGCCTTCAAAGTGGGGTAGAGTGGACTGGTGGAAAGGAGCACATGGGACCTTCTGGGGGCTGTGGATAATTTATATCTTAATCTGAGCTGTGGTTCCATGTGTGCCTACGTATGTAAAAATTCATTGACATAATGAGATCCCAGAGAGGGGGGGAGAACAAAAAAGAGCAGAAAGAATATTTGAAGAAACAATGGCTGAAAACAAATTTGATGAAAAACAATCTCTATGTCCATGAAGCTTAATAAACTCCAAGTAGGATAAATTCAAAGAGATCCACACCTGGACAGATTTTAATCAAACTATGGAAAACCGAAACCAAAGACAAAATCTTGAAAGCGGCACAAGAGGAGCAACTCATCACGCATGTACAAGGGATCCTCAGTGAGATTAACATAAATCTTGGAGACAGCAGGATGCGGGATTCAAAGTTCTGGAGGGAGAAAGGACTGTCAACCAAGAATTCTATATCCAGCAAAACTATCCTTCCAAAATAAAGAATAAATTAACACATGCCCAGATAAACAAAAACAAAGGACTCATTGGCAGTGGGGGGTGTCCTTCAGGCTGATATGAGACAGTAACTTGAATGCACATGAAGAAATAAGGAGCACCATATACATAGCAAGTATATAAAAGACCGTATGAATTTTTTTTTTGTTTTTTTTTGGGCTGTGTTGGGTCTTTGTTGCTACGCACAGGCTTTCTCTGGTTGCGGTGAGCAGGGGCTACTCTTTGTTGCGGTGTGTGGGCTTCTCATTGCAGTGGCTTCTCTTGTTGCGGAGCATGGGCTCTGGGCATGCGGGATTCAGTAGTTGTGGCATGCGGGCTCTAGAGCGCAGGCTCAGTAGCTGTGGCACACGGGGTTATTAGTTGCTCTGCAGCACGTGGGATCTTCCCAGACCAGGGCTCAAACCTGTGTCCCCTGCACTGGCAGGTGGATTCTTAACCACTGCACCACCAGGGAAGCCCCTGAATGTATTTTTTGTTTGTAGCTCTTTTTCTCTCCTATCCAATTTCAAAGACAACTTCAGGGCAGGGGAGCTGGGCAGGTAGCCAAGAGGGCAAGGAAGGAGGGGGCACCCTTGTGAGGGACATGTGGGGAGGGAACAGCTATGGCGGCTTAACCTCTGAGCAAAGGGGAGATGGAGGGAGGGACCAGCAGCCCTCTATCCAGGGCAGACTGACCCCCTTCTCCTGAGGCAACAGGATCCCCCACCCAACCCATCAGACAAAATCTGCTCGTCACCTGTCAGAGTCACCTGCAGTCCTGGGATGTCCCTCTCTGGCTCTGTGCCTAGAAAGATTGGCCTTAAATGTTCCAGGGCAGCACGGCGGCACTGCTGGGGCGCTGGGGCTCCAAGTAGCAAGGGCATCCCCACAGCACTGTTGCTCTCACCTAGGTATGTAGGGGCCCAGACTCCCCAGGCGGGGGAGGCGGAGGAGTGCGGATGGGGAGGGCGGGGCTTGGACCAGGTGGGCCTCTGAGGAGAGTGTAGCATTCCTGTCAAATGGCCCACATCCCCATGACTCCATCGTAGGAGAGAAGTTGGTTGGATTGATCCAGTTATCTGTTTAACATCCCAGAAACCAAGTTACTGACAGAGCTGTGTTGAGTGCTAGCAAGGAGAGGGGCCGGGTGTGCAGTTGACCTGGTTATCAGAGGAGGGAAAGATGATGGAGGGGCTTGGAGCTGGTCTGGAGGGGGAGAGAGAGTCAGCGCCGCTGGGGGAAGGAGTCGGGGAGCGGGGGACTTGTAGGCAGAGAAAGCCCAGCTCCAGGGCTCCAGGGCTCCAGGGGGGAGCAGACCCCCTCCAGGCGCCCACAGGGCCAGAGGCAGAGCCGGAAGCCAGGGGGTGTGGGGGAGATGGAGCTGGACCAGCAAGCAACTGGCTTCCCAGGCCCTCTGGCGGTCTCTGCCCCACCCTCAGCCCCTACAAGGAGCAGCGGAACGGTTGTAGAAGGGGTGTGACATGCTTAGCAGGCAGCGGTCAGACCTGAATTTACACAATTTGGGGGCAACTCCCTTAAAAATCATTCAGGATAAAGAAGATGTGGCACATATATACAATGGAATATTACTCAGCCATAAAAAGAAATGAAATGGAGATATTTGTAATGAGGTGGATGGAGTTAGAGTCTGTCATACAGAGTGAAGTAAGTCAGAAAGAGAAAAACAAATACAGTATGCTAACACATATATACGGAATCTAAGGAAAAAAAAAAAAGGCCATGAAGAACCTAGTGGCAAGACGGGAATAAAGACACAGACCTACTAGAGAATGGACTTGAGGATATGGGGAGGGGGTGGGGTGAGATGTGACAGGGTAAGAGAGTGTCATGGACATATATACACTACCAAATGTAAAATAGATAAGTAGTGGGAAGCAGCCACATAGCACAGGGAGATCAGCTCGGTGCTTTGTGACCACCTAGAGGGGTGGGATGGGGAGGGTGGGAGGGAGGGAGATGCAAGAGGGAAGAGAAATGGGAACATATTGTATATGTATAACTGATTCACTTTGTTATAAAGCAGAAGCTAACACACCATTGTAAGGCAATTATACTTCAATAAAGATGTTTAAAAAAAAAAAAATCATTCAAATTTAGGAATGTAAAATTGCTAGGCCGCTCAACCCTAGCCCGCCCTGGGAAGGAGCTCTGCCCTGACCTATGACCCCATCTCATGCCGACTCCCGGGAGGTAGGTGTTGTAGTGAGACCCGCCCCTCCCCGACTAAATCAGTGGGATCCAGGGGACAACGCGGTGACACACGTGGGCTGTCACTACTGTAAGATTAATTCTTAAAACATGTATTTTCACAGCTCTCTCATGTCCAAAATGCCCCAAAGGAAGCAAGTGCAGAGCTGGGGGCTGCGAGGTCACAGAGGGAGCGGCAGCCACTCCCCGAGGGTCCGCGCGGTGTGGAGACAGACCAGCGGGAGAGGCGGGGGCCAATCCCCCAGCCCCGCGCGAGAACTTGGGCTGGCGCTGGGACCCCTCTCACGGTGCCCCCATTTCAGAAACGGGTCGCAGCTTTTGGCCCCGACAACCTTGGACGGCACGCCCGCCCGCGGATGCGTGCAGGTGCTCAGACCAGTCATGCCAAAGGGACCCTTTCCCCCTTTCCCGCTGGCTTTTCTCCTTGATCTGTCCCTTGCTGACAGGGGTGTGTGGTTAAATCCCTCATTACAGCGGGATTTTATTTATATATGTTGAAGCTGCTTTTTTAGACCAATAGAGGTGATTTATTCTTGGTGGAATGTGCTTTATATCAAAATTAAGTACACTGCTTTGTCTCTTTTAACACTTTTACCCTCGATTATATTTCCCACATAATTTTGTTACATCTTTGTTTCTGTCAACATTTGTCTTCCATATCTTTTGTGTTATTGTCTCTTCCCCATTTCTCTTCTATTGCATTTTAGGTGCATCTCTTGTAAATAAAGCATAGCTGGATCCTGCGGCTTCATCCAATTCGAGAGTCTCTGCCTCTTAATAAAGAAATACCCATTTACACTTATTCTTCCCAGTTTTTTGGTTTTTTCTATTTGCTATGATTTTTACTGTTTTTCGCATTCTGACATTCACTGGGTCATTTAATTCATTTCGCCTTGAAAGTTACACCTTTTATTTCTGCTCTTCTAGTCATTACCCTTAAACTGTTAACACATACACACACATTATTCAAATTCTGGTGCTAACTAACATCTGTATTCTTCATCCCAAAATACATTACAAATCTCTCAGATCCTTTCATTCTCTGAGTGACGCCAGGCCCCCCCGCCCCCAGACCCAATGTTATCATTGGAAACTTCCATCTAACTAGGAATGTCTTGCTCTCTTGTTTTAATTGATACTACTCGATAACATCTTGAAGATTTCCGATGCTCCCCCCATTTCAATGTGATCTGCTTGGGAGAGCTATGAAGCTGGTCCCATTCCTCCTCCCAGCTCTACCGTTACTTTGCTTTATATGTTTTCCAGTTTGTTATTGCACATACTGAGGGCTACACTGGTGTTTTCTCTGTGGTTGTTCCTTTTATCGGCGTGAAATGCACAGCTCAGCGATGAGTTTCTACTTGCACCTCCAGGCCCTTCTTTTCTGCCCCACTTGGTGCCCCAGAGGCTGGCCTCAATGGACTGCATCCCCGGAACCCCACCCTCTCTGGGTTCCAGGAGACCAGAGGGCAGGAGGGGAGTGAGCTCAGGTCTGGGCCCCCTCCCAGCCCCTCCCCTCCTGCAGGGCTGCGGGCTGGCGGCAGCCACTGGCCCTCCTGCAGCCCCGCTGCCGGGTCCTGGGAGCGCAGCCTCTCCCCCTGCTCTGCAGGCCCAGGCTGGCCCCTGCCGCGGTGCTCACCCCTCCTGCTGGCTCCTTCAGCCCCGCCGACACCTCTGTAAATAAATTCTTATTTCGCTAGTTGCTCTTTTGTTAACCTTTCAAGTGTTTCCTCCTGCAACAGAACTGATCCGTTTTCTTTGAGGCTTTAAAACAGTCTCTGCCTCGTACTGCGTTGTCCTGTATTATTACTGCTACACCCTCCTTCCTGCGTTGGTGTTTACCTGTCAGTCTTGACCTTTCGATAGAAAGTTTAACCCATTCTCGTTCACTGAGTCAATGCCACGGTTCTCCCCCAGCAGAGACCATCTTCTTGGCGTCACTCCGCCCCGTCTGCTCTTCTCACACGTCCCAGGACTGTCTTTAATCAACGCTTCTCCCCGCTCACCACGGCTTCCTCCTGGATGTCGTGTCACCCTGGATGCGGCTCCACAACTTGTCCTGTAAGGCCTGCTCGTCTCGTGGTCGTTGTCAGTGGACAGCGTGGCCGCTGGGCTCCTGCGCCTCAGCACGTGGAGCCCATTCTTCGTCCTTGACTCCATATTTGCGCTCTCGCCTGACTCCCTCACTACAGACGATCCCACTTCGGCGGTGGCTTTAGGGTGAGTCTTTGTCATTGATGTAGTGAAATCCCGGCACCGCGTGTCTGCTGTTTGTTTCTGTTGGTCTGCTTTTCAAGGGGGTGCTCAGTCTTATTTTTTGAAAATGTAGCTTCCTGTCTGGTCCTTCTTTTCTTCCCTTTGGGTGGGAATCCCTGCTGGGCAGATATTCAAACTTCCAGGTTGAGCGTCCCCTAACTGTTCCGTCATACTTTCCATCTCTTATCCCTTTGTGCCGCGTTGCCCTGCAATGCGCCCCGTCTGTTAGTCCTTCACGTGAAGCAGCACATATTTCATCTCCCGTTTCCACAGCCCTCCGTCTTTATGTGCGAGGTATCGTCCTTATCGCCTGGTGGCATTAGTGACAGTGTCTGGCTGGTTGTTAGTGACAGAAGTTCCTGGATTAGTCTGTAACCTCCTCCTGGGTGTGGGTGCACCCTGTGCGCAGCCGCCTTGGCTCCCCCCAGCGTCTCCGGCCCCCCGGGCTCCTCTGCTCTGGCAACAACCCTGTAATCCCACTACTCTGTGCGTTCGGGAGACTCCTCCAAGTTCAGGACCATGAAGTCCCCGGCTTGTTTGCAAGGGGGACCGTGCTTTCTCTCTTCAACTGTGGAACACTCTCGTTGCCCTCACGGATTTAGCACAGGCAGGAGTGACCTGAGCCTTCCCTGGTCTTCGTCCTGAACGAGGACTAGGTCCCCTGCTTTTAAGTTTCTTTATAAAAGTCATTTAAAGTTTTACTCGTTGCTATTTTAAGCTTTCTGTTGCTATTGTGAATGGGACATTTTCCCATAGCATCACTGTCACGTGTCGGGTTCTCCGGGAAGCCAACTCCTGGGACCGATGCCACGGAAGGTGGAAGAGAGGGGCAGGCGGCAGCGCTGGGCAGAGGGAGCGAGCAGCGGGGCTGGCCCCGTGGCTGTGACCCCCGTCCCCCTCGGTCATTGGATGTGTGTCGCCTTGAGAAAATGTGTCCCTGGTGGGGAAGGCTCTCGGCCCCGGGCCATCCCTGAGGGGCTCTCTGCTGACCGTGCTCCCAGCAGACGGAGCACCAGTCTTCTGTGAAGGGGGCTCAGGGGCACATAACTAGCTACTTACGCTGACAGGGAAGCTGTTCACCTGTGTACCTTACGGACGCCCCTTAAACTGCGGTGAATTTACTGTTGATTCCGGCGGATGTACTTGTGCACATTAGTGATGATTCTGTCTGCTTGTTTACAACACTTTGCCTCTTATTTCAGTTTCTTGTGTTAATGCATTAGCCAGAATTTACCCCAAAATAAATGCTTGTGAAAACGGTCATACGTAGGTGGGGGGGGGGGTGATGTTGGGGAAATGGGTGAAGGTGGCCGAAAGGTACAGACTTCCAATTAAAAAATAAATGTGTGCTGGGGATGTGATGTACAGCCTGGTGACTATAGTTAATAATGCTGTATTGCCGATTTGACATTTTTTTGCATCTATGTAAGGTGATGGATGTTCACTAGACTTATCGTGGTGATCATTCTGCAATATATACAAGTGTTGAATCATTATGTTGTACACCTGAAAATAATACAATGTTTTATGTCAATTATGCTTCAATAAAATAATAAATAAGTAAAAATGAAAGTAAACGGTTATAACTGAGAGCCCCATTTTGCTCGATTGCCCAGAAAATCTCGAGTGCTATTAGTTGTTGCCTTGAACTGCCTCTCCTCTTCGTACTAGAGAAAGCCCCTTGTAAGCCACACAGAGTACAGTGAACAGCCTGACAGCTGGTACCCGGTTAGCAGACTGCTCTGCTCTCCTCGGATGTGTCTCATGGGCACCGTCCACTGTGGCCAACGAAGTATTCTTCCCGTTGAAATCTTCCCAGTGACCCCGTGAACGCCTGCTGACCGGCTCCTTGTCCTCTGGTCTCAAGCTGTGCGTGTCGTGGTCCATCTAGAATTTTTCCTGGGCCGACTTCCTCCAGCCCCTCCAATCTGCCCTTTGGAAGGTGGGAAGCACGTGGCCCATCCCGATCCTGGTGGCCCCTCTGTGTCCTCGCTGTTGGGAAGGCAGGAAGAACATGGGACCTGGGAGAGGTCGTTCCGAGCCCACGATTGGGGATCGGAGGTCCTGGGATCTGTTCTGCTCTCTCCCCATCTCAGTCCCCACGTCTGGGACCCAGGTAGGCCCCTCCTCCCCGGCCGAGGGTAACTCCCCCCCAGGGAGGGGAGTCAGAGCCGGAGCAGACCTGGCACCCGCTGGCAGGCAGAGCCCGGCCTCCGAGCTGTGTGTCCCCAGGCTCCTGACTCCGCCTCTCCCCGGGACCCTCTCCCGTTTCAGAAGGACCTGCTTCTCCATCTCCCCCGGGACTCAGATCGTGTCTCCCCAGTAACACTCGCTGACTGTTTCTTCCTGCTCAGAGCTGGCTGTGGCCTCGCGTCTGCAGACCCGGCATTGAATCAGGCATCACGTCATGAGGACGTCAGGTCCCTTTGAATTCTCTTCCAATCCTACTTGTCGCATCCCTCAGAAAGGCTCGGCTTCCCTCGAGGCTGTCTCTACCACCTAGCACGCGTTGCTCTCCCTTCTGTCAGAGAGAGCGCAGGCATCGGGCCCAGGGCCTTGGCAGGAGCTGGTTGCTATTGCAGGTGTTCCTGGCGTTTGGTTTACGCTTACCTTCCAGTGGCAGCAAGTGGTACTAGCTTTCCAGTGTATTGTGTGGATCCACACGCACATATGTTCAAGTTTTTTAAAAGTGCATGAGATTGGAGAGACTGTATGAAGTAAATAAAAGCACAGGTGGTCTGACACCATGACCAAGTACACGCTGACGGATGTTTGGGCGCCTCCCAGAGCCCCAGGAGACCCTGCTGACATTTCACCGGTGGATCGGGTCTCATGGCCACCCCCAGCTGTAAGGGGGCCTGGAAAAGGGGTGCTTTCCCAGCTGTGCGGAGAAACACACAGGCACCCCTCCCAAAACAAGGAAGAAGAGGGGAACGCACAGGGACCAGACGGCTAAGGGCATCTGTGTGGCACCCACTCTGCCGATGAAGCACTGAGGCCCCAAGATGGAAAGCACCTCGTGGGGGAACCGGGATTCTAAGCGGAGCTGCCCGATCAATGCAGGGCTGGCAATTCCCCAGCCCATCAGCCTCTTTCTCACTCTCTGAGGCCCAGAAACATCCAAGGAAGAAGAATTTACATCCATTCATTCATACATCCAGGACCCCTGCTGTCCCTGAGCTGCACAAGGGCTTGTGCTGGGCACTGAGACCTGCCCCCTAACTGCCCCGTCCAGGGGGTGAGATGACCTGGCGCCTGCGTGTGGCCTGGAGGCCACTCGAGGCCCTGGCCCTGCCCACAGGCTGGGGTCTGGCGGGTCCGGCTGGACCGGCCGCCAAGGAGCAGCAGACAGCAGTGGGAGGGGGTTGGACACTCCAGCTCTGAGTGCGGAGGTGTCTCCCCGAGAGCATTACCTCACTCAATCCTCAAAGTAGCCCTGCCCTTCCACCCGCAGACGGAGAAACCGAGGCGCAGAGAGCCTAGAGATTGGCTGAGGTTACACAGCCTAGAAGTCTTGGCCCCAGGCAGCAGCCCCAAGGCCACGCCCCACCGCCTGCCCGGCCTGCCTGGGTCTGCCGAAGGGTGGAGGTAGTGAGGCGCCTGTCGCTGGCGGCGTGCAAGCGGGCAGCCCCCAGCAGGGGCCGGTCCCGAGCAGGAAAAGAGGCAGCGTGACGGCGGCGGCCTGGAGGGCGCGTGACCCGGGGGAGGGGGGCTGCAGCAGCAGGCCAGTGGTTTATGTCTTAATTAAACAGAGAGGAGTTCAGCTGATGCGTAGCTGCTGGCCATGCCGGCCTCCTGGCTCCCTAAGCTGTGAGTCACGCACACAGCCCCGGTGCCCAGGGCCACTAACAGGTCTGCAGCGCTGATCGCCCTCCACGCCCACTTAGCGGGGCTCTGTGAAGTCTCTTGCCTCCCGGGGACTGGGCTGAATCGCTTTTCCCTCCGAGCGCCGTCCCATAAACCCCCCACAGGGGCGCGACCCGCTTGGAGGCGCCACACTCAGGCCCCTCCCACGGTTCCCCGTGGTGGGGGCAGCTGCCGCGGGGGAGGGGCCCCTCTTGAGCGGGTGCGGCATCGGGCCACGGAGGCGTCTCGCAGGCGCTGCCTCAGCCACCCTCGCTGCCCTGGGGCTGGTCCTTCCCCTGCCGCAGAGACGGGCAGCTGGGGCCCAGACGGGCAGCTGGGCCACGAAGCCGGGAAGCCGAGAGTCCACGCCCGCTCCCCGCGGGGCCCCAGGACCCGACTCCCGCGGAAGGATTCACACACCACGACTCAGCCGCCAGCAGTATCTGTGGAGCCCCGGCTGCGCGCCAGGCACGATTTAGGGGCTGGGGCTGCGGTCGTGAAGGAGAGGGACACAGTCCCCCCGCAGCTGACAAACCTGAGGATGAGGAAGCCAAGGAAGTACCAGGGTGACTACAGGTGTGGCCACTGTCGTCATAGGCAGGAGGCGACTACGGGAGCCCCTGGGGCGGCTCTCTCGGAGGGGTGGCCAGAGGGGCCTCAGCAAAGAGGGGACCCTTGGACCAAACCTGCAGGAGGCACAGGGCGCTCACGGAAAACGTGTCTGCGCCCCGGGAACAGCAAGGGCAAAGGTTCTACACCCCGGGAAAGAGGCCGCGAGGCTGGAGCAGAGTGGACCAGGGCAGGCCAACAGAGGTGGGTCCCCAGAGAAGGGAACTTTGCCCTCATTCCAAGTGCCAGCCGACAGCAGACGCACCGCGAACACCCGCAAATGGGCTCCCTGAGCTCGGCCGCCGCCCTGGGCACCTTCTCACTTCCTGGCCGCCAGAGCCCCGTCCCCGCTCTACCCCTCTGCCTCTTCGCGTCCACAGCCGGGCTTGGCCCAAGCCCCAGGAAACCTCCCTTCCCAGAGCCTCCCACGAAAGCCCCTCCGAGTGGCCAGAGGGCACCCTTCCTGCCCGCTCGCTGCAGGGGTCCTGTGGCCCCACTGCAGACACCGAGCCAGCAAGCGGGCAGCCTCTTCCCCCAGGGCCTCCCCGCCTCCCCACACAGCCCAGGGCCTGACATCCGGCCGGTGCCTGGGAGCCACCGGTGTGGGCGCAGCGTCTCTCAGGACAGGACTGGGCCTGGCCATGGCACCAGAAGTGGGGGCGGCCCTCTCTGGGCTTGACCTGATGCTGCTTCTCTGCCTGGACGGGAAGACCCTCACGTCCGCACCCACAGGGAAGGACGGGGCCTCCTGAAGGCCGCGTGGTGAGCGAGGCACTGCCCTCCAGGGGAGAGCCTGCTGGGAGGGAGGTGTTTGGCCAACAGCCTGCAGCTCCAGAGCCGTCAGGATCCAGTGCCGCTTCACCTGGAGGCTGAGCACCGAGCCCAGCAGGTGCTGGAGCCGCTCCTGCCCGACCCAGGGCTCCCCCGCGGGCAGTCTGGGCTCTGGGGCTCTGCGCCGAGCTGCCCCCTGGCCACGTTGTCTCCGAGCTGCACTGCGGTCCGAGGCTCCTCCTCCCAGTCCTGCCCAGCCCTTCCCAGGTGTCAGCCCTGCACCGGCTAAGGCTCTGCTCCTGCTCCCCCATCTCCCTGTGAGCCTCTCACACGCCTCCTTCCATCTCCACGTCTGCTCCTTGGAGGCCAGAACTGACGGGCTCCCGGACCCTGGCTGGACAAGCTCGGCTCTCCGGCTCAGCTCAGTGACACCCCCTCCTGTGCCCTGTGCCCGCCCCTGCTGTCCAGGAGGGACTAACAGCGCAGCCCACCCCCACAGCGTGGCCGCCCACACTGACGGCCGGGAGGGCCTCCCTGGCAGAGTGCCTGGCTGCCCCCAGCCTGTGAACAGGAAGGTGATCTCATCCTGTTGTGGTAACTATGGAAACAGGGCCAGAGCAGCTATGGCTCGCACAGTATGAGGTGCCTCAGTTCCTGCACCTAGGCAGGAACTGACCCCCAGCTCTGCAGTCTGGCAGGGACGCCCCCATGGGGGTGTCCCCAGCATTGCCCAGAGGGATGGAGGAGATGCCGTCAGCTCCTCCCAAACCCCCCCAAGTTGCAGGTCCGGTACCCCCAGGGGTGGGTTTTAAATCCCCAAGTGGGGCTTCCCTGGTGGCGTAGTGGTTAAGAATCCACCTGCCAATGCAGGGGACACGGGTTCGAGCCCTGGTCCGGGAAGATCCCACATGCCGCGGAGCAACTAAGCCCATGCGCCACAACTACTGAGTCTGCACTCTAGAGCCCTCGAGCCACAACTACTGAGCCCGTGTGCCACAACTACTGAAGCCCGCGTGCCTAGAGCCCGTGCTCCGCAACAAGAGAAGCCACCGCAATGAGAAGCCCATGCACTGCAACAAAGAGTAGCCCCCACTCACCGCAACTAGAGAAAGCCCACGTGCAGCAACAAAGACCCAACAGAGCCAAAAATAATAAATAAATAAATTTTAAAATAAAGTAAAATAAAATCTCCAAGTGCAAGCATGCACTCAGCACCTAGTAAGTGCAGGCATTTCACCTGGGTGACAGGTCACATATTGTCTCTTCTTACACATAGGCTCAGAGAGGCTAAGACACTTGTCCAAAGACACACAGCTGGAATTCAGACCACATCCCCTGACTTCAGGTCCAGGGCTCTGGGGACCATGGGTAGCTGAAAGAGTCACGTTGGTGTCTGATGGGCCTGGGTGTGAAGAGATCCCAGCATTGCCAGAGATCAGCACACACTCCAACAGTGACTGAAAGAGTGGGGCGCTGGCTCCAAATGGAGATCTGGCTAGAGAAAGAATTCAGAGCCTTGAAACAGACCCCCTCGGGTACAGGAGGGCTCTCGTTCACAGAACTGTCAAGACTGAACAATGCACGGTCTTGAAAAGTAATTTACAAAATGATGCTGAGATACCTGGAGATCAATTCTGGAAAAAAAAGAATCTATGCTTTACACCACAGACTCAATATAGGTAAATTAAAGATCTGACTGTATGCAACCCAATCATAGTTCAACTCTGGCAGATATTTGGAGGTATTAACACCTGACTTGGAATCAAAGAAATTAAAGAAGAAATAATAGAATTAATAATGTGAACGTTAACGCTTTCTGGACATCAGAAATTTTAAAAAGATTAGGAGACATTTGCATGAAAGGGGTACAGGGTCGATATCATCTGTGGGTTACAAGTATTTGTCCAAACAACAGATCCCATGGCTAAATGTGCACAGGGCCAGGGTCCAGGAGAACATGCAATGAGAGGCTGATTGGGGGAGCTGGAAATGAAATGATGACACTTTACACCTATTGAATTAGAGCAAGTTGAAAACAGAAATAAGTGCTGGCATGGCCACGAGCCAGGGTGCGCCCCGCCCCCCTGCAACCCACCCCCACGCCCGTGCTCACAGCCCGTAAACTGCACGTCCTCCTGAAGCGCGGTTTGACGGCGCATGTCCAGAGCCCAGAGAAGTGTCAAGCCCTGGATCCGTAATCCCAGCCCTGCGGATGCACCCTCAGGAAACAATGCAAGAGCAGAGGAAAAGCCATGAACAAGAATATACTGGCTGAAGCACTTTTCAGCATTTTCTTATAGAAAATGTCAAACCCACACAAAAGCAGAGAGAATAGGATAATGAGCCCATGTGTCATCCCCCAGCTTCAACACTTATCAGCTCACAGACAACATTGTTTCATGTCCCCCACCACACACGCACACACGCTGGCACACACACTGGTGCACACACACGTACACGTGCACACACACTTTTTTTTTGTATTGTAGGGTGAATCCCAGACACCATTTCACTTTGTCTGTAAATACTTCAATTTGCATCCCTAGCAAATAAGGATTTTTAAAAATCTAATCATGATATCATATCCAATAATAATTGTTTAGTATCTTTTTATTCATTGCCCGTGTTCAAATTTTTCCATATGTTTTAGATAACTTTAGAATCAGTTTGTCGGAAGCAGGATGCAAACAAGGGAAAGGCATTGCGTTTGGTCGCTGTGCTTTTGTCTCTTTTATTCTGTAATGGCTCCCCCCTTCCTTCTTCACTGAGGCATTTAAAATAACGCCCCCCAGATGGGAAGCCATCAACAGGCCCAGGGCCAGGGCCACTTAGGCAGCGTGTGGTGCATCTGCCTGGGCGCCCAGGGCCCCTGCCGTCCGGGCAGCAGTGGCTGAATATAACCGGGAGCAGCTGGCCACCGGCTCCTGCCCAGCCTGGCGGCCGTCTTGCCCAGCTCTGCCACCCGCGGTGACTTGGCTGCTGGACTTGGCTGTGCCCTTAGCCACCCGCCCTCGGACCTGGCAGCGCAGCCTGGCCCTTCACTCGTGGCATGTTTGGACCTGGTCATATTTCTGGACGTCCCTCCTTGGCTGTGGCTGACCTGCCGGACCCAGCAGCTGTAGGTAAGAAGCACCACGCTGCTGCCCTCTGTGACAGCACTCAGCCCTCTGGGAGAGGTCTGCACGGGCGCTCATGGAAGGTCACCACCCTACCCTGCCATGGCCACACCAGGCCCACGCCCACACCCACGCCCACGCATGCTGTGTTTGCAGTGGAGGAAAATGGAAATGCCCACTGAACGAATACATAGAAGTGTGCGTTCTGATGTGGACGCGACTGCAGCCGTGTACTCTCCTTTTGATTCAGAGGAACGACGCATCCCCCCATCCTTCGATTCTCAGCCAAGTCCACCTGTTAGAGATGGGGACTGGCCTCGGTTGCTTGGTTGCCATGGGAACGCTCTCCCACCAGGGAAACGGACAGGTACGGTGTGTGCGGGGAGGGTGGGCTCAACCCCATGAGCCTTTCTCTTCCAGCCTGGAAAGCCAAGGAAAGCAGCCAGTTGGTGAGGGGGCAGGCTGCCCAGGGTGCCCTGATCTCAGTGGCTGTTTTAAATGTAGGTTTTATTATTATTCAGGGGCCAACGGATCATAATGATTGCCATTGAAAAGATAACTTGTTACACTCACAGACCAACGGATCATAATGATTGCCATTGAAAAGATAACTTGTTACACTCACAGACCAACGGATCATAATGATTGCCATTGAAAAGATAACTTGTTACACTCACAGACCCCAAGAGGAGGGGGCACATCATGCCACGGGGGCCACACAGAGAAGCACCAGGGTTGGTCAGGGGGCTGGGGTGCAGGGAGCGTGGGCACAGCCTCTACTGAGGTTTTCCCAGGAAGGAACAGGTGAGGCAGGTGAGCAGGCTTGGGAGTGGCTGGCTTGAATAATTCCAGGCCTCTGGGCCCAGAGCTGTCCCGAGTTGTCTGGCACCTGGCCATGGTGAGGGGTGATCAGGGCAGGGCGATAGTGGCCCTGTGTGTAAGAGCCCCGTGGAGGAGGTGGGATGTGTGAGCTCTGGATGGGATGATTTGTATGGAAAAAGCACGTTCCGGGATGAGTCATCTGTCCCTAGGAATTGGCCTCCCTGGGAGGGGCGGTCCCTCCAGAGTCGGCACAGCCCCAAGATGCCAGAACATCAGAAAGTAAAAGGCACAGTTAATACGGGGACTTGTGCCAAAACCTTGAGTCTTCCTTCACCTCTGTCCCTCCCTCTCCCCCTTCACCCATCTGCTCTCATCTCTGACTCATCCACTCCTCTCCCCACGGCCCCCAGCCTGTGCCCAGCGTCCTCAGCTCTCCCCCGACAACAGCCCCCGTGTCCCCCACCCCCACCCACCATCACTCACGGCCCGGGGGCCTCGCTGTCCCCCCGGGGCTCCTCTGCAGTTGGCTTGGCCACCCCACCCCCATGACCAGTGGACCCTTTCTCCACCCCCCTGAAGCCAGGCGGGCTCCAGGACCGCTCTGGCCCATGGGATGTGGCAGAAGTGATGCTGGACGTGGCCCCTGGAACCCCTGTGCACTGCTGGTGGGGATGTAAAATGGTACAGCTTCGGAAAATGGTACGAAGGGTCTTCAAACCCAGCAGTTCCACTTCCGGATGTTTACCCAAAGGAACTGAAAGCAGGGACTCAGATATACTTGTATGACCACATTCATTGCAGCATTATTCACAAAAAGGTGGAAGCAACCCAAGTGTCCATCAACAGGTAAATGAATAAGCAAAGCACGGTCTATACAGACGATGGAATATTATTCAGACTTAAAAGAAAATTCTGACATAGGGTAAAACATGGATGAACCTTGAGGACATTATGCTCAGTGAAATAAGCCGGTCATGAAAGGACAAATACTGTGTGATCAACTTACAGGAGGGCCCTAGAGGAGTCACATCCACAGAGACAGAAAGTAGATGGTGGGGCCGGGGCTAGGGGGAGATGGGGAGTGAGTGTTGATGGGGACAGGGTTTCAGTTTCACAAAGTAGAAAGAGTTATGGGGATGGATGGTGGTGATGGTTACACAACAATGTGAATGTACTTACTACCACTGAACTGTACACTTAAAAATGGTTAAGATGGTAAATTTTACGTTATGTATATTCTACCACAGTAAAAAATGCAAAAAAATAATGTTGCTTGCTCAGCGAGCTCTTCCACACTACCGTGCCTAGACTCTGTCCTTTTATCCAGACCTTTGTAACCATTTACTGGGCACACACTCTGCACCAGGCACTGTGTCACACGAGGGGGCTAAAATGCACAAGGCCCCTGCTCTGGGCGGACATTCCGAGGAGGGAGACAGGCACCAGGCTCTGCAGACGCCCCGAGGCCACTGGGAACCAGCCTGCCCGGGTGTGTCCTTGCTGCACCTTTCACAAGCTGTGCGCCCCACCTCCCCACCTGAACACGGAGCTGACAGCACCTTCTCCGGAGTTAAACGAGACCCTACCTAGTCCCACCTTCTCTGCTGAGCTAGTCATCCGGACAGATGCGCTGCGCTTGACGCGCTGGCTAAACACCCAGTGCATCGGCCTCATCCTCTCCCTCCTACAGGGTTAAGTCCTGTATCTCTCCAGCCTCGTTGCCCAACTGCAGGGATGGGGCCGGGCCGGAGCGTCGCACAGGTGAGTGCTGCCGGGCTCTCTGGGTAGACAGGAAGGAACCAGGGCTCCGCCCCAGCAGATGTGGGGCTTTGAGGGCAGAACTGAGGCGCAGAGAACAAGCCCCCTCCTGTCCCCAGCTTGTGCTTCTGCACCAGGAAGCAAAGCAGAAGCCACAGAAGTCATCCCTGTCAGTGCTGCCTGTGCTTAATGAAGCCAGAAATAAAAATGAAAGACACCGCCGGCTCCGGAAGGGGGGCAGGAGAGGGACCAGCCCTCAGGGGGTGAGGGAGGTGGGCGCAGGGGAGAGGAGACCCCTCCTCAGGGCACGGGACCTGCCGGGATGCAGTGGGTTCAGTCAGCTTAGGACATTCCCACAACTCGGGGTCAAGAGGATTCTTCCAGGGAGGGAGAGGGTGGGCCAGGGTGGGGGCCAGTTGCTCATAATTCCTGCAACAATTTGAAGTTTTAACTGCTTTACTTTGATAAAAATGTCAAAGGTTTTAAAATATTTTAGCAACTCACGATAAAGGAAGGTTGAAGGATTTAGTTTGGAGTTTTACATCTACGGAGCCCTGTCTCCCACCTGGACCCTCACCTCCTTTCTCACTCACCCCTTAGGAGTCCCAGGTGAGGGAGCAGGCTGAGGCTAGGAAGGAACCAGCTGGGACTGGACCCAGGCAGGAAGGGAGGCCGTGCTTACCCGGGAAGGGGCCCGGCGGTTCCCGTGATGCCAGCCCCAAGGGGCAGGGCCTCATGTCTCGTCCCCATGGTCCCCAGCCCTCAGAGCAGCGCATGGGTGTGTAGCAGGACAAGTGGAGCAGAGGGTCGCCCATCTGAACCCTGCTGTGTTCAGGGCCCGTCCAGTCCTCCGCAGGGACGAACGTACTGACCCCGCCAGCCTGCCACACGCTTCCTGCTCCCCACCTTCTCCCACGCCTGCCGTCAGGGCCACACCACTTACTGCCGTGATTACAGGCTGTCTTCCCAAGTTTCCTCTGTGAAAGCCATGCCCTCCCTGTCTTCAGGACAGGATGCTCCTCTCCTCTGCTCTTGTGCCTGGCGCAAAGCACGAGGCCAGGACTCGGAATGGACTTGTCGACAGTGCAAGGGCATCCTCGAGGGCCCCAGGGCCACTCAACAGGTCAGCGGCTCGACTGTGGGGTTAGCACCTGTCAGTGAGGTCTCTGCCCAGCTGCAGGACTGGGAATTTTCAGCCCCGTGGAATGGACAGCTCCACGGCGGCTGCCCACGATGCGTCCCACCCCCCGCGTCCCACCCCCCGCGTCCCACCCCCAGTCCAGGCCTGCGCAGGGGTCAGCTCGTCAGAGAGAAGGACCAGGCCCCTAGCAAGGGAAACCAAGATAAAGAAAACCCAGGTTTGGGCTTCTCTGATGGCACAGTGGTTAAGAATCCACCTGCCAATGCAGGGGACACGGGTTCAAGCCCTCGTCCGGGAAGATCCCAATCCCACAAGCCGCGGAGCAACTAAGCCTGTGCGCCACAACTTTTGAGCCTGTGAGCCACAACTACAGAAGCCCGTGCACCTAGAGCCCGTGCTCTGCAATGAGAAGCCGCTGCAATGAGAAGCCCATGCATTGCAATGAAGAGTAGCCCCCGCTCGCTGCAACTGGGGAAAGCCTGCGCGCAGCAACGAAGATCCAACGCAGCCAAAAATAACTAACTAAATAAATAAATAAAATAAGTAAATTTATAAAAAAAAAAAAAAAAAAGAAAACCCAGGCCATGTTAACTCCACTCTCAAACAGCTGTGTACAACAGAGATAGAATTTTCTAGCAGCCACATTAAAAAATGGAACAGGTGAAATTAGTTTTAATAATATACATATATTGAAAATATTATCATCTTAACATATAGTTAGCACAAGAATTACTAATGAGCTATATACTACTTTCTCTTTTTTTTTTTGTACCATGTCTTCAAAATCTGGTGCGTCTCTTACACTGACGGCACATCCCAGTTCAGACAAGACATGTATCAAGACATGTATCAGTGGCGGGGGCAGTGGCTGGAGTGGGCAGCAGATGGAGGTCAGCAGGCCGGGTCAGTAGGGTCTCATGGGCCAGGGAGGGACTCCTGGCTCCATTGTGAATGAGACGGGAAACCACGGGCGGGTCCTGCGCAGAGGACACTGCGGCTGCTGAGTGGCCGGTCACCGGGGGGCAGCGTCCTCTGCGCCAGCACCGGGCCCCATGGCCTGGGAGGTCTGCTGGGTGACTCCCAGGACAGTGGGATCTAGTCTGTGCTTTCTAAGTAAATGGATGCCTCTTTATAGCTAACAGACACGCACGGTAAGCATTCAAGCTGCAGTGATTACGACTACAGCAAATATTTACTGAGGAGCAGCTAAGTGCTTTGCCAACATTGTTTCACGCAGTCCTGGGAACAGCCCTGCTCTTATTCCCACTTCACGGATGAGGGGAGGGTGGGGAAGAGCCTCGCCCAGGCTGCCGCAGCTGGGACGTGCTGAGCCCCGGTGGACGGCCCACCTCCCCCGTGAGTCTCTCCTGGGGGACCACCTCTGTGCGCAGGACGGCACGCCCGCACCCTTCTCTGGGTCTGTCCCACGAGAAGGCAGACTGGCATTCACACCAGTCCACCCCCAACCTTGCAAGTGAGAAAACCGGGGTTCAGACAGAAAGGCTACCCGCCCAGGGTGCAGAGCGGGGTCTGGGGGCCGGCCCTGGCAGCCCCCACTTCCCCAGCAGTGCGCTGAGTGGCCAGCCTCCCTCCGCCTCCCACCACAGCCAGCTGCAGCCTCCCAGCCCCCTCCCCCTCCCCTGCCTCCAGTTCATTTTTTCCTTTTAGGGCATTAAGCACAGAAGTATTAAAAGGGATTGTTCAGGCCGGTTAATTAGCTCAGAAGAGGCCTCCGCGGCAGCCCAGGTCACAGCCGTCCACCTCTCTTTATTAGCCGAATTGATGCAGACAGCAGGGCCCAGATGGGAATAAATTGAATCTGATGGCAAAGAGGCTCTTGTGCGAGCTATTCACAGGAGAGAGCAGGCCTCACACTTTACTCGCCAGCTTTTTTATAAACCCCCTCCGGCTGCTGCCGCTTGCTCCCAGACGCCCACTCTTGGAGCCCCCGTCGGGGGAACAGCTGGTCCCAGCAGAGCCCCACCTGTGCCCTGAAGTCCAGCCTTGGGTTGCAGGGCAGCCCCAATCTCTGAGGGACACGCTATCCGGGAGGGGGGAGGCCCCACCACAAGGCCAGAGTTCCTGGATGGCCCACCCCCCCGCCCCACCCCAACTAAGGCTGCAGAGACCCAGAGCCCGGGGGCCAGTGTTCCCTGCCCATGGGGGAGGGGCCCAGCTTTGGCACCTGCCCCTCACCTTGTCCTGCCAGCACCGTGCTCAGGACGCATCTCGGTCCCCACCTCCGTGATGGGCGGTAGAACTAGGGCTCTAAGGGCAAGAGGCTTGTCCAGGTGGCACAGCCGGGAAGGGCGGAGCAGGGAACCAAACGCAGCCGCTGACCTGTGCTTTGGGCCTGCCTCTTCCCTAACAGCCTGGGCGGGGGGAGCGGTCACCCCACGCTGCGGAGGGAAAAGCGCAGAGCGGGCCTTTCAGCACCTTGGACAGGGCTGGGCCTGGCGCCGCAGCGGAGACTCTGCCAAGCCCAGCAGAACCAGGCTGTCTGGGGGACAGGCAGCCAGCGGAGGAGAGCGGCCCACCCCACTCACGTACACACTGCTCCGGCCACGTCCACCTCCTTGCTCTTCTGGAATGTGCCGGCAGGCTCCTGCCTCGGGGCCTTGGTTCTGCTGGTCCCTCTTCCCAAGGGCTTTGCCCGGCTGGCTCCTCCTTGTCACTCAGGTCTCAGCCCTTTGTCACCTCCTATGAGAAGCCCTCCCTGACTGCCCGAGAGAAGACACACAGTCCACACTGGCTGCTGACACACTCTCCTGCTGACCTTCCCCGAGTTCTCTCTGGAACAGTCTCACCCCAGAAGGCGGGCCCCCGTCTGCCTGTTCTCGGCCATGTGCCCGGGCCTGGCAGTAGCCAGGTGGTAGTAGCCACAGTGTGAATGTCGAGCGTGTGGGTCTACTTCCACGTGCAAACCCTGAAGGGATTTAACCCACTGAATGAACACAGGGCCTCGGGAGACAGGTCCTGCTGCCGCTCTATGGACCGGGGAGCGAGGGCTCCGCAAGGGCCATGATGTCCCCAGTGCCTCTCAGCCAGCTGTCAGCCCAGAACCTGTGCCCTGGCCCCTGCTCTGCCCTCCCCCAGCTCAGACCTTCACAGGCCTGATGGCCAAAGGGGACTTCAGGCAGATGGCCTAAGAAAACATTCCCGAGATCCCAGAAAAGTTCAAGAGGGCAAACCAAGGAGTTTTATGCCGCCTGGGAAAATGGATGGTTCTCCGTGATTCACAGCAGGGAATCCGACTCCGGCCTCCCCAGTCCCTCCTCTCGCCTCTTCATGCTAATCCCCCAACCCTTTGCTGTTACTGGAAGGCATCTTGCCCTCCACGTGCCGTTCCCTCAGCCTGTGCCTTCCTCCCTTTTTTTATACCAGTGAACTCCTACTCAACCTTCAAGGCCCAACTCCACCTACCCGCAGTCATCCCACCCCTTCTCCCCCGAACGCAGACTCTGCCTTCCACAGTGGGGCTGGAACATGCTGGATATTCATTTCCCAGCCTCTGTGGCAGCTGAGGGGGACACAGGCTAGTCCTGGGGGTGGAGACCTCTGGCACGCATGCCCTCCCCATAAAAGAGCCTCAAGGGAAGGCGTGCCCCTGCACCCCGCCTACGGTTCTCAGTCGGGCACAGATGCACCTAAGTGCTGTGCTGACAGCGCCTGTGACTGTCCCACACACCTCAGCGTGAGCCACCTGCCCCCGCCCACTCATCCCCACAGACGCCGACATGGGGGCGCTGCCCAGTGGTGGGCACTGCAAGGGAAGCTGTGCAACCTCAGAAACCGCCAGGCATCGACGCTGTGCTGTGCACCGGGCCGGGGGTTAACTGCTCACACACTCAGCTTGCACGGGTCTCGCTCGTCCCTGAGAAGCATTTCCTCGGAGCGTTTACAAACCACTTGGAAACCGGTGACAAAGAACCCGCTCCCCACATTTTCCAACCAGCTTCCCACAGAAGTCAGAGGCAAGGACACGGGGCTGGGAGGCTTTCTGCTCCCCCAGGAGGGGCGGCGGCTGCCCGGAGGACAAGAGCGTCCTGATTGCCTCAATGGGGGCTGCATTTTGGATGATGGTTTGGTTGAGACAGAAGAAAGGAGCTTGCCCGGTTCAGCTACGGAGGAGGGGCAGAACCATAGCAGGAGGCAAACAGGGGCCACTGAGCTGGGCCCAGGACACCTGCCCCCACTGGATCTCATCACAGCCACTTTCTACAGGACGTGGCCCATCCTCAGCGCCAGGCTGCTCTGATCAAACTCAGCAAGTACATCAGCACATGTCTGAACCCCCGCGTGTATCAGGAAGGGGGAGCCGCGAGGGGGTGGGGGAGGGGAAGCCAGGAGAGCACGGAACTGGGGGGGGGTGCCTTCGTCCCTCTGGCGGAGGGAACACTGGGGAACCACTTAGTACCCCGCACTGTTCTCATCCCCGTGACCCTGAAACTCATTCCCACACCCCAGACAGTTATGTGCCCCAGAAAACGTGTGTGAGGATGCTCCGAGCAGCCTTGTTCTTGAACAGAAAAAGATTCCTGGACGCGATCCATACGTCTACTCACAACAGAGCAGACAAGGACACGGGGCACATTCAAACGATGGGATTCCACACGACGCTGAGAATGACTGGTCTTTGGGTACACACGTCGTTGTGAATGACTCTCAGAAACAATGTCATCCAAGAGAACCAAGGCACAGAAGAGTACACAGGTCCAATTCCATTTACATAAAGTTAAAAAAAAAAAAGCAGCCAGAAAGCTAAACAATACGCTGTCTGGGTGTTCACACGGGGGTAAGCTGCACGGTGCCCGGAGGGGGTTAACGCAAACTTGACAACGGTCGTCATGGTTTGGGGGGTGGCAGGTGTGATGGGGAGGGCACACGGAGGCCCCCAAAATCTGGAAACGTTCTGTTCATTACAGGCTCATTTACTGATCTACATCACACACATACATTTTACACACTTTTGAACGTGTGACATGCTCCACAATAAAATTTTTTTAAGACAAAAATGTAAAATCTGGGGGCGGTTTAAGGAAGAGTCAACGGCAGAGAAGCGGAGACGAGACCCGCCAGGCAGACACACACACGCAGACACAGCTGGCAGCCGGAGCAGCGGAGCCAGGCCCGGCCCTCTTCTCCCGCCCCTCTGCCCACCGTCTCCCAAGCCGCTGCCCAGTGTGCCAGGCCAGGCGTCCCCAGCTACCCCCGCCATGACGCGGTGGCTGCGACCCTGCGTCTGGCCCCAAGCCCCACAGTCACCGCCCCCTCCCCTGCTGCTGCCGCAGCCTGCTCCCTGCCAGGGCCCTGTGCGAGCTCCTGCTGTGCCCTGCACCTTCTCCAGCGTGACACCCTTAACTGTGGGTGCCCACCCTGGCCGGGCCAGCACTCCACTCACACCCAGCCAGCATCCCAGCGATGGCACACTCAGCAGTATGGAAGGAACGCCTTCTGCCTTCCTCACAGCACTTTGCCGATGGCTGGTGTCACCAGAAGATGAAACAGCTCTCCCGGGAGCCCTAGCAAGTTACTGGCGGTGCTTCTGAAGCCACACGACCCACAGACAACGCACCTGGACGGGGGCCTGGGGCCTCCCACGGTGCCCTCTTCAGAGTCACAACCCCCGCAAGGAGGGGAGTCTTCAGAAGACCAGGCTGAAGGCGGGAGGCCCAGAGCCGCCCCCCACGCTCCGCCAGCCACCCCTTGGCCCCCAGAGCCTGGGTCACTCGCTACTGCCCTCTCCTGGCCAGTGCCTGTCCACGGCCCCCAGGCTGCAGGCAGAGGGGCCAGGTTGGCGAGGTCTGGGTCACAGTCACGTGGGGACGTGTGACATGAGTGTGGCCCAGCCAGCCTCGGGCTGCCTCTGCTCTGCGCCAGACCAGCATGTGGCCCACACGGGGACCCAGGGGACAGGCAGGAGGAGAACACCCTCAGGGAGGGGCAGCCGCCAGCCCACGTCATCCCGACTCCACACGGCCTGAAGCTCCTGTCAAGGGGCCCCTGCAGGCTGCTCAGCCCCCCATCCCAGGATGCCCTGGTCAAGGGGCCACTGGGGATTGGCCGCTGGGAGGACGGCCCCTCTCAGCGTTCAGGGCCTGTGCTGCCACGCTGGACTCGACCGTGTGTGACAGAGCCCGTGCCCTCTCAGGGGTTGACCCCCACCACCCTCCCTCTCCAGGGCCGGGGGCGGCAGCTTCAGGGCAGAATCTGGGGCCTTCTCCCTCTTGCCTGCTTCTGTGAGGAACTGCCCAGCACCCGGTGACCCCGACACTTGAAAAATTACCGAAGTACAACAGGCTTAAGTCCACAGATCTGAAGGCATTGCTCGAATAGAAACGTTACATGTGTGTCACCCTCGTCACTGCCGCCCGGACCAACACTTAAAGACAACACTTCTGTGCCCTGTTTGCTCCAGGCATCACTCCCGCCACTGACTTACCTGCCCCGCGGCGCCATGTGGATGGAGTCACCCCGTGTGCTCTTCCGTAGGTGCGTCATCTTCTGTCTGAGATTCCTCTGGGTCGCGTGGAGCCGCAACTCACTCTGTCATTGCTGTGTAGACACCATGGCACCCTGTGTAGACACCATCACATTATTAGATCACAATGATCTTCTCCTTTTGTCGTTTTTGAACATCTGGGTTGCTTCCACTGGGGGGCTATTATGAGTAATGCTGCTAAGAATAACACTGTCCATGTTATTTTGGTGAAAAAAACCCACCCATGGGCACAGTCCTACGGGTAGATACCCATATACGTAATTTTACAAGAAACGGTCAGTTTTCCAAAGTGGCCACACGATTTCACACTGTCACCAACCATGAAAGAGCTCCGGTCACTCCTCATTCTCGCCAGTACCTGTCATTCCTTGTTTTTAGGGACTGAGATGTAATTCACATACCGTACAATTCACCCTTAGGAAGTATACAGTTCCACGGTTTTCAGAATATTCACAACGTTGCGCAATCACCACCATCACCATCACCACGGCAAACATTTCCATCTCCTTCCAGAAGGAACCCTGCCCAACCCTCCCACCCCCCAGCAGTGACACCAGTTGCCTCCTTCCCCAGCCTGGTCAGCCACTCATTCCTCTGTCTCAATCCTGGATATTTTATACAAATGTGGCCTTTCTTTTTTTATTTTTTATAAATTTATTTATTATTTATTTATTTTTTGGCCACGTTGGGTCTTCGTTGCTGCTGCACGCGGGCTTTCTCTAGTTGCGGCGAGCGGGGGCTACTCTTCGTTGCGGTGCGTGGGCTTCTCATTGCGGTGGCTTCTCTTATTGCAGAGCACCGCCTCTAGGTGCGTGGGCTTAGTTGCTCCGTGGCATGTGGGATCCTCCTGGACCAGGGCTCGAACCTGTGTCCCCTGGGTTGGCAGGCAGATTCTTAACCACTGCACCACGACGGAAGCCCCACAAATGTGGCCTTTCTTGACCGACTTCTTTCACTTAGTGTCTGTAGGTTTGCCAGTGCTGTAGCACAAATCAGTGCTCATTCCTTTTTATAGGCTGCATGATATTCCACTGTATAGATTTACCACACTCTGTCCATTTGTAAGTTGATGGACATTTTTTTTTTCCTTTGGCCGCGCTGTGTGGCATGCGGGATCTTAGTTCCCTGACCAGGGATCGAACCCGTGCCCCCTGCACTGGGAGCATGGAGTCTTAACCACTGGACCGCCAGGGAAGGCCCCAAGTTGATGTACACTTGGGTTGCTCCCACTTCTTGGCTGTAATGAATAATGCTGTTATGAACATTCACGTACAAGTCTTTGTGTGACATTTGTTTTCAATTCTCTCAAGTATTGCTATATATCTAGGAGTGGAAATGCTGGGTTGTAGTGGTGACTCTATGTTTAACTTCTTGAAGATTGAAAACCAGCAGACTGTTCTCCACAGCAGCTGCACCATTTTCTATTCCCACCAGCAGTGATGAAGGTTCTGATTTCTCCACATTTCCACACCAACACTTGTTATTTTTTATCTTTTGAACTACAGTCATCATAGTGAGTATGAAGAGGTATTTCACGGTGGTTTTGATTTGCATTTCCCTGACGGCTAATTATGTGAGCATATTTTCATGTGCTTATTAGCCATATGTATATCTCTTCTGAAGAAATGTCTATTCAAGTCCTTTGCCCATTTTAAAATTGAGTTATTTGTACTTTTTTACTGTTGAGTTATAAGAATTTTAAAAATATATTTTAGATACATGTCCCTTAGAAGACATATGATTTGAAAATATTTTCTCCTATTATGTGGGTTGTCTTTCCACTTTCTTTATAATGTCCTTTGAAGCACAAAAGTTTTAAATTTCAATGAAGGCCAATTTATCTCCTTTTTTACTGGTTGTTTTTCCTTTAGGTGTCATATATAAAAAACCACTGTCAAATCTAAGGTCACAAAGATTTACATCTATGTTTTCTTCTATTTTCATAGTTTCAGCTCTTACATTTAGATCTTTGATGCATTTTGAGATACTTTTAGTATGTGCTGTAAGGTAGGGGTCCAGCTTTATTGTTTTGCATGTGGACCTCCCATTGTCCCAGGATAGTTTGGGAAAAGATGAACTTGCACCTCTGTTGAGAGTCAGTTGGTTGTAGATGTAAGGATTAATTTCTGGACTTTCAATTCCAGTCTATACATCTATCCTTATGCCAGTGCCACACTGTCTTGATTACTGTAGCTTTGTAGTAAGTTTTGAAACTGGGAAGTGTGAACCTTCCAACATTTTCTTTTTCAAGATTGTTTTGGCTATTACGGGTCTCTTGCATTTCCATAAGAGCTTGTGGTGGTTAATTTTATGCATCAACTTGACTAAGCTATGGTAGCCATGGTACCCAGGTTTTGGCCAAACACCAGACTAGATGTTGCTGTGAAGGTGTTTCTTAGACGTGGTTAACATTCAAATCAGTAGGCTTTGAGCAAAGCGGGTGACCCTCCATAATGTGGGTGGGTCTCATCCAAGGGGTTGAAGGCCTCAAGGAAAAAAGATGGAGGGAGGTCCCCTGAGGGAGAAGGAAGTCTGTTTCCAGACGTCTCTGGACTCCATGTACAACATCAGCTCTTCTCTGGGTCTCCGGCCTGAGGGCCTGCCCTGCGGAAGGCAGACTTGCTAGCCCGCATGATCGCATGAGCCAATTCCCTAAAATAAATCTCTAGATAGATAAACAGATAGATAGATAGGTAGATATGCACCCTACTGTTTCTATTGCTCTGGAGAACCCAGACTAATACAGAATTTTAGGACCAGCTTGTAAACGTCTTCAAAAAAGGCAGCTAGGATTTTCATAGGGACTGTGTTCAATCTGCAGAACAATTTACGGGGGATTGACATCTGAACAATAGTAAGTCTTCCAATCCATGAACATGGGATGTCTTTCCACTTATTTTGGTCTTTTAAAATTTCTTTCAACAATGTTTTGTAGTTTTCAGTGTACAGGACTTGCGCTTCTTTAAATTTATTCCTAAGCATTTTATTCTTTTTGATGCTACTGTAAACAAATTGTTTTCCTAGTTTCATTTTGGATTGCTCACTGCTAGTGAAGAAAAATCCATTTGATCTTGTATCCTGTAACCTTGCTGAACTTCTTTTTTAGCTCTAATAGTCACTTTGGGCATTCCTTGGGGTTTTCTATATGCAAGATCATGTTGTCTATGAACAGGAATTGTTTTACTTTTTTCTTTACAAACTAGATGCCTTTTATTGTTTTTCTTGCCTAATTTCCCTGGCTAGAACCTCCAACACAAAGCTGAAAAGAAGTGGTGAGAGCAGACAAATACATCCTTTTCGTTCTAACCATCCTCCTGGGGTGTGGCAGTATCTCATTAGTTTTAATTTACATTTCCTTGATGTCTATTACGCTTTGTTTCACTTCCCCATCAGATAAAAAATTGGAGCGCGCACACCAGTACAGAGACACCAGTGTATGTTGTAACGTCTATGTAATGCGCAGTCTGGGCTGCTTTTGCTGAGGCGCGCACACCAGTACAGAGACACCAGTGTATGTTGTAACGTCTACGTGATGCGCAGTCTGGGCTGCTTTTGCTGAGGCGCGCACACCAGTACAGAGACACCAGCGTATGTTGTAACGTCTACGTGATGCGCAGTCTGGGCTGCTTTTGCTGAGGCGCGCACACCAGTACAGAGACACCAGCGTATGTTGTAACGTCTACGTGATGCGCAGTCTGGGCTGCTTTTGCCGAGGCGCGCACACCAGTACAGAGACACCAGCGTACGTTGTAACGTCTACGTGATGCGCAGTCTGGGCTGCTTTTGCCGAGGCGCGCACACCAGTACAGAGACACCAGCGTACGTTGTAACGTCTACGTGATGCGCAGTCTGGGCTGCTTTTGCCGAGGCGCGCACACCAGTACAGAGACACCAGTGTACGTTGTAACGTCTACGTGATGCGCAGTCTGGGCTGCTTTTGCCGAGGCGCGCACACCAGTACAGAGACACCAGTGTACGTTGTAACGTCTACGTGATGCGCAGTCTGGGCTGCTTTTGCCGAGGCGCGCACACCAGTACAGAGACACCAGTGTACGTTGTAACGTCTACGTGATGCGCAGTCTGGGCTGCTTTTGCCGAGGCGCGCACACCAGTACAGAGACACCAGCGTACGTTGTAACGTCTACGTGATGCGCAGTCTGGGCTGCTTTTGCCGAGGCGCGCACACCAGTACAGAGACACCAGCGTACGTTGTAACGTCTACGTGATGCGCAGTCTGGGCTGCTTTTGCCGAGGCGCGCACACCAGTACAGAGACCCCAGCGTACGTTGTAACGTCTACGTGATGCGCAGTCGGGGCTGCTTTTGCCGAGGCGCGCACACCAGTACAGAGACCCCAGCGTATGTTGTAACGTCTACGTGATGCGCAGTCTGGGCTGCTTTTGCCGAGGCGCGCACACCAGTACAGAGACACCAGTGTACGTTGTAACGTCTACGTGATGCGCAGTCGGGGCTGCTTTTGCCGAGGCGCGCACACCAGTACAGAGACCCCAGTGTACGTTGTAACGTCTACGTGATGCGCAGTCCGGGCTGCTTTTGCCGAGGCGCGCACACCAGTACAGAGACCCCAGTGTACGTTGTAACGTCTACGTGATGCGCAGTCCGGGCTGCTTTTGCCGAGGCGCGCACACCAGTACAGAGACCCCAGTGTACGTTGTAACGTCTACGTGATGCGCAGTCGGGGCTGCTTTTGCCGAGGCGCGCACACCAGTACAGAGACACCAGTGTACGTTGTAACGTCTACGTGATGCGCAGTCGGGGCTGCTTTTGCCGAGGCGCGCACACCAGTACAGAGACACCAGTGTACGTTGTAACGTCTACGTGATGCGCAGTCGGGGCTGCTTTTGCCGAGGCGCGCACACCAGTACAGAGACCCCAGTGTACGTTGTAACGTCTACGTGATGCGCAGTCGGGGCTGCTTTTGCCGAGGCGCGCACACCAGTACAGAGACCCCAGTGTACGTTGTAACGTCTACGTGACGCGCAGTCGGGGCTGCTTTTGCCGAGGCGCGCACACCAGTACAGAGACACCAGTGTACGTTGTAACGTCTACGTGACGCGCAGTCGGGGCTGCTTTTGCCGAGGCGCGCACACCAGTACAGAGACCCCAGTGTACGTTGTAACGTCTACGTGACGCGCAGTCGGGGCTGCTTTTGCCGAGGCGCGCACACCAGTACAGAGACCCCAGTGTACGTTGTAACGTCTACGTGATGCGCAGTCGGGGCTGCTTTTGCCGAGGCGCGCACACCAGTACAGAGACCCCAGTGTATGTTGTAACGTCTACGTGATGCGCAGTCTGGGCTGCTTTTGCCGAGGCGCGCACACCAGTACAGAGACCCCAGTGTACGTTGTAACGTCTACGTGATGCGCAGTCTGGGCTGCTTTTGCCGAGGCGCGCACACCAGTACAGAGACCCCAGTGTATGTTGTAACGTCTACGTGACGCGCAGTCTGAGCTGCTTTTGCCGAGGCGCGCACACCAGTACAGAGACACCAGTGTATGTTGTAACGTCTACGTGATGCGCAGTCTGGGCTGCTTTTGCCGAGGCGCGCACACCAGTACAGAGACCCCAGTGTACGTTGTAACGTCTACGTGATGCGCAGTCTGGGCTGCTTTTGCCGAGGCGCGCGCACCAGTACAGAGACCCCAGCGTATGTTGTAACGTCTACGTGATGCGCAGTCTGGGCTGCTTTTGCCGAGGCGCGCACACCAGTACAGAGACCCCAGTGTACGTTGTAACGTCTACGTGATGCGCAGTCGGGGCTGCTCTTGCCGAGGCGCGCGCACCAGTACAGAGACCCCAGCGTATGTTGTAACGTCTACGTGATGCGCAGTCTGGGCTGCTTTTGCCGAGGCGCGCACACCAGTACAGAGACACCAGTGTACGTTGTAACGTCTACGTGATGCGCAGTCGGGGCTGCTTTTGCCGAGGCGCGCACACCAGTACAGAGACCCCAGTGTACGTTGTAACGTCTACGTGATGCGCAGTCTGGGCTGCTTTTGCCGAGGCGCGCACACCAGTGCAGAGACCCCAGTGTACGTTGTAACGTCTACGTGGTGCGCAGTCTGGGCTGCTTTTGCCGAGGCGCGCACACCAGTACAGAGACCCCAGTGTACGTTGTAACGTCTACGTGATGCGCAGTCTGGGCTGCTCTTGCCGAGGCGATTCTAGTGTTACCTTCCTGCACCCTCACGGATTGTCGGAGTGCTCCCAGGGTGGATGCACCCCTCTCTGGGGCCTCTGACTGGTACTGTGCCAATGGCATGGCCACTGGGACCCTTCCCGAGGGACGCGGAGTGCCCGGCAGTGCAGAGGGACTGCGGAACCATCCCACCCCTCTCACGTGGGCTCCCCTCGCGAGGTGGGTGGCCGCATGGACTTGGGTTGCTCAGGCCAGGGTCCGGCCACAGCCGCTCACCAGGCTCCTTAACTGGAAGGCAGGACTAAGAATGCTGCCCACCCCTGAAATGGTTCCTGCCACGCAGCTCGGTGGGGAGGATAAAACGGGTGAGCCTGTATCAAGTGCTCAGAGTGGCACCGGGCACAGAGCAAACGCTCAGTGACAGCTGGATTGTGATGGCCAGAGACGGAGCGGGTGACGGGAGCAGTGGCGACTTCGTGCTGATTGTAAGATGCGTGGAAGTTCCCTGAAATCTTTGCTTGGTCCAAGCACGAACGACGGGGTGGGCGTGCAGCTCACCGTGGAGAAGGGAGGTGGGGGGGAGGGGTCTGTCAGGCCAGCCTGGGCCCCATGCTCCTGGCTGCCACCTGGCCTGCCTGCTGGGAAGGGGACGTGGACCCCAGCTCGAGGCACAAGACAGAGCAAGGAGCCCCCATCCTGACCCTGGCCCCCCCAGATCGGAGGCCTGAGCAACTCCCAGCACCAGTGCAGCCGGGGCTGGGGCAGAACACCGCCCCTGGGACTTCGGGAACACAGGTGGTCCCGGGATAGGCAGGAGGAGCAGAAAATATTTCTAAACCTGGAAGTAATTTACTGTGTTTATTAAGTGGTTATTGTAGGTTAAATAACCAAATACCTGAAGATGATAACCCCCCAAGCCCTCCAGGCTGTCCAGCTGGGAGCGTCTCTGATGATGGCTCGGCACACAGCAGCCAGGGACTGACTGCAGGAACCTCCGTCTCCATTCTGTCTGACAGCTCTATGCTCCATAAATAGTCGGAGATTATTCAGAACATGTTTATTTAAGACGAACAGCTCTCCTGCAGATACAAATCTAAGCCAATAAGGCTCATAAGCCCTTACAATAATCAATGATAGCATTTAAGCACCCGGCAGCTTTGCTTAAACTGGAGGCCCCGGCTCCTGAGAGAGGAAGAGGCTGGGGTCCGACATGCCGGGTGCCGAGAGGATGATCAGAAGCCGGAAAACCTGGGGGCCCAGACACGGCATCACCCCCAGAACTATCTCATCTCCTCTGCAATGTGGGCCCTCGGCTCTGAAACCCTGTGAGTTCCTGAGGGTTCTGAGAGGCGGCCGTGGGAAAGAAAGGCCGCCCCATAGAACGGCGACGGAGTTAAATGAGGGCACAGGGGCTCAAGGATCTCCAGACTCCTCCCCAAGGTAGAGGCCACCTCGCCTCCCCACATCCATCCCACCCTCCCGCCTCCACAAGACCCATACACTCCTCTCCTCCCTGGAACACGTTCCACCCCCGACGCCCCACCCAGCATATACAGACTCATGCCTCAGCGAGCGAGCAAATGCCACCTCTCCCGGGAAGCCCTCCTGGACCACCTCACCCCCACCCCGAGCCCCCAGCCCCCTGACTTTCTCGTCACAACTCATTATCATGGTTTGAAAGTGAGTGTGTGGCTACTGCTGCCCCTGCCCTGGGAGCTCCCGAGCACAGACCGGTCAGTCGTTCTCACCATCACACCTGGCACCGGGCCCAGGCTGGACAGGGCCGATGCCCAGTGAGTGCTCTCCCTGTGGACACAGAGCCAGTGGGTGCAGAAGGAGGCTTCACTGGGCAGAGGCACCCTGCTGCCCCCCCGGCCGGCCTGGAGCATCTATAGACCGTGTCCACTCCTGCCAGCCTCTCTCTGACCCTGGCTTTGCAGGATGTGTTAAAATCTGCTGGAGCGAATTGAGCCTCTTTGCTCTGCTTCTTCAAAATGAACGTCACTATCTGAACTACTGTAGTCTTACATGCAAATTTTAGAACAAGCTTATTAAGTTCTTTTAAAAATCCTGCGGCAGAAACTTCCCTGGCGATCCAGTGGTTAAGACTCCACACTCCCAACACCGGGGTTCACAGGTTCGATCCCTGGTCGGGGAACTAAGATCTCGCAAATTGCATGGCACGGACAAAAAAAAAAAAAAAAAAAAAAAAAGAATAGCTATTATCAAAAGGACAAGAAATAACAAAGTTGGCGAGGATGTGAAGAAAAGGGAACCCTCATGCATGCACTGCTGGTGGGAATGTAAACTGGCGCAGCCACTGTGGAAAACAGTATGCAGGTTCCTCAAAAAATTAAAAATAGAACTACCATATAATCCAGCAATCCCACATCTGAGTATTTATTCAAAGGAAACTAAACACTAATTCATAAAGATATATACATCCCTATGTTCACTGTAGCATTATTTACAATTGCCAAGATATGGAAACAACCCAAGTGTCCATCAATGGATGAATGGATAAAAAAGATGTGATATATATATGTAAAAAATCCTGAGGCAATTCTGTAATTTTTGTTTGTTTGTTTTGGAAATTGGACCTCAGGTGTGGAGGGCTGCGTTAACCACACTCCTCACTTTGTAGCCGATTAGCATCGTCGGGCCCTAGAAGGTTCCTCTCTTTCAGGTTATTAGTCATTGACCCCTCCCCCTGCCACTCAAGGTGACCGGCCTGTGCTCGATGGGTGTGCTTTGTACGTGTGCTTTTAAAGTGAGCGCTGCTCTTCCGTGGGTATTTTAATTTATGTAAACAGTATTACGTTTGAGCCTCACGCTGTGTGTTTTTCCCCACCAACCGCTGGTTTTAGGATTGTTCCATGTTGGCAGGGGACCGGCTTGTCTGTGTGACTCTCTACCAACCACCCCCATCCCCGAAGGACCCTGCAGGCGCTTGCCTGCCCGCAGGGTGTGAGGTCTCAGGGATGGATGTGGACCAACTGGGAGTGGCTGGCTGGCTCAGGCCATGGGCATGCGCTCGTCCCGACCAGGTGCCGTGAGAGCTCCCTCCTGGTGCTGGGCCCACCTGCTTCCCACCTGAGGTCCCTGCAGCCCCAGCACACATCACACATCCGCTGGCTCCCATTTTTATCGGTTTAGCAGGGGAAACTGACAGGTTCTCCTGTCGTCTGAACCCGTGTTCCTCTGAGTGGTGGTGAGTCTGGTTTCCTGTGGCTCCCGACTCGGCCTCTGCCTATTTTCCTCTGCTGCTCTAGTTGATTTGCAGGTCTTTCCCCGCAGACACTGTGCGGTCAACGCACACAGCGACCAGCACAGATCCAAGTCCCATCAGGGCAGACATCGCAAAGATCCTCCCCAACCAGCCGCCTGTCTGCGAACCTTCTTCAGTGACCTTCAAAGCAAAGAAGCCCTTATACTGATGTCAACACACTCACACCTTTTGTATCTTACAGCCTGTTCGTCTGGAATTATGTTTCAGAAGACACATCCAGCCCCCAGTTACAAAGACACTTACCCAGAAGGCTTTGAACACACAGTTTTGAGGACAACTGATATTCTTCAATGTTAGGTGACCACATCCACGCTAAAAGTCCAGATAAAGGACAACCATATTTAGTTGAAGTTATTGAAGGAATAAATGATCCTGCAGCTACCCCATCAGAGACCACAGGTCCTGTTCATCCCCTGCCCTGGACAGCCCCGCTGAGGCCGGGAGACCTGCCCTGACCCTGAGGCAGCTCCTCACACCTTTGCTCAAATAGGACTGACGGTGTATCTTGGAGGAGGCCAGGCACCCCCAAGGTGATGGGGACATCGTGGGGACAAGGAGCTAGCTCAGCCGTTGACAGGAGACAGTGTTTAAAAATAACACAAAGGTCATGGTAAGCTGTGCTCTGCATGTTGACCCCGGCGTGTTCAGGAGTCTACCTGTGTGAGCAGCCTCTGAGCTGCAAACTTAGACGTGTGCACTTGCTACCTGTGTGTAATACCTCAACTAAATGTTTCAGAGCTCCCGCCATGAAGGGTCAGGACAGGGGACAAACCAGAGCCTTCCAGGAGACGGTGGAACAGAGACTCCTGCACGCAGAGCCAAAGATGGCCTGGGATTGCCAAGGGTTACGGCATCCTAACCAGAGGCAGCTGATATTGGGGGTGGGGGAGTCAGGCCGACCTGGACCCCAGTCCCAGCTCTGCCACTCACGAGTGTGATCCTGGGGAAGCCGTGTAAGCCCTGGGGCCTCAGTGTCTCTATCCACAAAATGGGTGGTGCCGGCAGGCCACGCCCCTCACTGTTCCCTTGACCCGTGTCACAAGCATCCTCGGTGACCACAGGGAACCAGCTCACAGACATGCCAAAGGCGTTAAGAAACAAAGTGTCGGCTTCACTGGGAGCACTCAATGAATGTCTGCTCTTTCTTTTTCCAGAAAAGGCTTCCTCAGGTTCACATGCTTTAGAGCAGAGTCTCACTCGCTTAACCAGGCCAGGCATGACAGGGGAGAGCTGGCAGGTGCAGCCCCCCTTGCTGCAGCCAGGTATGGCTCCAGGTGACAGAAAGCAGCCCCCAGAGCAAGAGAACCATCTTCTTTCACATATAGCTGGAATCTGGAACTTTACATGAAATCTCCATATTTTTCAATTTTGACAAGCCATTGAAATCATTTAAAACACTGTGTGAACCAAACGAAACTCATGCCTGGGCTACCAGTTTGCCATGTTAAAACATGTCTCCACCACCTTCATGTAACAAGGGGCATACAGAGAGGCTGGTCAACTTGGCCAGGGTTACACAGTGAGCAAATTAGGCAGTGGATGCGTGGGACCTCAAAGCCATCCATCATGAAGCCATTATCCACCCAGGCATCCATCCATCATCCTTTATCCATCCATCTATCCATCCATCATCCATCCATTATCCATCCACTATCCATCCATCCATCATCCATTATCCATCCATCCATCATCCATCCAACCATCATCCATTACCCATCCATCCATTCATCCATCCATCCATAATCCTTTATCCATCATCATCCATCCATCTATCCATCCATCCATCCATCATCCATCCATCCATCCATTATCCATCATCCATTATCCATCCATCCATCATCCATCCAACCATCATCCATTACCCATCCATCCATTCATCCATCCATCCATTCATCCATCCATCCAACATCCAGCCATTATCCACCCACCCATCCATTCATCATCCATCCATACATCATCCATCCATCCATCCATCCATCATTCATCCATACATCATCCATCCATCCATCCATCCATCATTCATCCATTATCCATTCATCATCCATCCAACCATCATCCATTACCCATCCATCCATTCATCCATCCATTCATCCATCCATCCAACATCTAGCCATTATCCACCCACCCATCCATCCATCCATCTATCCATCCATTCATCCATCCATCCATCCATCCATCCATTATCCATCCATCATCCATCCATCCATTATCCATCCATCATCCATCCATCCATCATCCATCCCGTGCATCATCCATTCATCCATTATCTATCCCATACATCATCCATACATCATCCATCCATCCACCCATCATCCATCCATCCATTATCCATCCATCATCCGTCCATCCATCATCCATTATCCATCCATCCATCCATCTATCCATTCATTCATTCAGCAGATATTTGTTGAGTGTCTACTGCAAGCACCAAGGATGGTGCAGTGGTTAAGGGCTGGGGCTCTGCAACCAGCTGACTATGCTCAGATCCCAGCTCTGTGCAAAATTGCATGACTTGGGCATGTAACTCAATCCCAGTGCCTTGGTTTCCTTGTTTGTAAAATGGGGAGACTAGTTCCTTCGTATTGAGTTGTTTGTAAGGATTAAAAAAAAGTGAATATTCAGAACAGTGCCTGTCGTACAGCAAGCCAGTGCTACCTGTTGGTGTTTCATAAATAGCCACGTGAATGGTGAAGGACCCTGTCACTCCACAGAAGGCACATGACTTTCACAGTGCCAACTCATCCCTGCCCACTTCTGAATCATGCTGGGGGGTCCTGGACCAGGTCTCCTGTCCCTTTTCCTGGGGTCCCCAGCCCGGCTCCCTCCGCGCCCCCCGCTGTGGCTGGGGCCCCGCCCCTGCTCCCTCTGCCTGTCAGCTCCCCTCTGACATCCCGTCCTCCCCTCCCATTCTCACCTCCTCCCAGGGAACGTCAGTGCGACAACACTGATACATATTTATAAAAGCAGCAAACAAGCCAGATGAATGCGCACACTAACAAGCACATTTTAAAGCACTGTGCTTGACAGCTGACTCCCCCGCCGAGGCTGTGGCTCACACATATGCGCAGGCCGCACGCCCTCACACCCACTCACAGAAGGCCGGCTCCTCGCCCAGGGTGGCTCAGCGGGACAGTGGCAGGTGGGGAGCAGGCAGCGTGCCGCCCCGTGAGCTGAGGCCCCGCTTGGCCTGTGTCTGTGAGCAGAGGACAGCTGTGAGCAAACGCACTGAAGGGCCCCGTGCGCTCGGCTCCCACCCGAGGTCTGCCCCTCAGGCCTGCGTGTTGACGGCCTCAGCGCACCTGTGGAGCCTGCAGCATCCTGGCAGGGTTTTTCAAGGAAGGACGGTTCCCAGCTGGGTTCAAGGCCGCATTGTCCTTCTCCTGGGAGCTGGCAGCAGGTGCCTGTGTTTGGGGTGGGGGCCTGGGCCCTTGGAGAAGGCCTCGCACCTGGGCCTCAGTTTCCTAAGGGACCCTAAGCTAACACCCTCCGTGTTGAGTCCCTAATTATCACTCTACGCCACAGGAAGAAGCCCAGGCCCACGTTACATCTAATGCTCATAAGACCCCGTTCTATAGAAACCCACACTGTGGCCGCCCCAGACCACCCCCAGCGGCTCACGGGGAGGTGGGGCAGGGAAAGCCCCCCGTGCGTTCGTTCCTTATTTCTTCTCTGCAACACCAGCATTGGGCTGGCTGGCAGTTTTCAGGGGAGCCGACCTCACGCGGTCTTGTGTTGGCCATTTGCTGGGGTGGGGGGGCCTCTAGAGGAGGGGAGTGAGGGAAGGGAGAGGCCAGAGAAAGACACAGAGGGATGGGTTCCAGCTCATCTGCCTCTGCCCACCCGGTAACAGTGACGGAGCCTGAATCGCCCCAGGGCCATCCCACTCCGAGGCCAGGGGACTGGAGTTTTGAACCCCGAACCCCATGCCAGTCAATCATTGGCTGCAGGCCACCCACCCCGCAGGGAAGGGGGAGTCACGACCCCCAGAGGCCTCTTAGCAAGGGGGCCATCAGCCCAGAGCCATGGGAGAAAGCCCACCACTGACAGCACCACCTGAGTTCTCTGCAGGGCCCTTCCTGTGCCCGGTGCTACCCGTCCTCAGGCCCAGGCTTCCCATCAGCCAAACTAGGGCACTCGGTCCAAACCGCTGGAAGACCCCAGGCCCCAGTGGGCAAAGCCTCCCAGGGACTGAGGCTGCGGAGAAGGCCTGGCCCTCCTGTCCTGGAGGCGGAGCTCCCCTCTGCGGAGCTGGGAGCCAGCCCAGGGTCGGGGAGGAAATGCCCATCAGCTGCCCCCCATGTGCCTGGGCCTGGGCTTGGGCTGCCCCCCGGGAGCAAGGACCCTCTCACTCCCATGACACCTCTGGCGAGAAGACGCAAAGGACACCTGGGGAGAAGACTGCAGAGTTCGACCCTCAACCCTCACTGACAACATGGCCCGGGGCCGGCCCAGCTGCTCATGGCCAAGTGAGTCTGACCCCTTGGGGCACCTCTCTGTCCTTCTGGACGAGGGCCATCTCCTGCCCGCCCCAGACAGGACCCAGCTCGCCTGTCCCCAAACCAGGCCAGGGATGCTCCAAAGAGCCAGCGTGTGGCTGGGCCCAGCACGAACAGCCAGGCGTCCAGGGGCTCCCCTGACCCCTCTGGCCCCAGGACCTGCCCCTGCACTGACCCCTCGGCCTCCCTCCCCACGGCATCCTCCTCCTCAACACAGCAGGAAGAGAAAAGGGGCCTCACCGAGCACCACTAAGCCCTGCGAGGGGCCCCATCCCCTCCCCTCTCCCAAAGCCCACCTCCCCCCACGACTCCCCTCACTGGGCCTGAGCACATGCCGCCCCTGCTCTGGGCCCTCCCAGAAGCCTCCTGGCACCTACGGTGCCGGGTTCCCTTGGTGGCATCCCCACGGGTGGGGTTTTGTGTTTGTCTGTGTTATTTGTTCAGCATCTGCCTTCTGCCGCTCGATGCCCCCCCGGAACACAAGCTCCAGGAGGGCAGCACCGGGGCGGGGGTGTCCCTGTGGCTCCCCCAGTGCCCAGCATCCCACCTGATGTGGAGCAGCTGCTCCAAAGGGAGCGAGTGGGAGGGGCCCTCCACGGACAGAGGATCCGCCTGCATCCCCTTCTGGCCACTGTGTGCAGGGGGGGAAATGGGCTCCCCAGTGGGAAAGGTGTGGCCAGAGCCGCCCAGCTGGGTCAGCGTGGCCCCAGCACGGCCCCTGCGGGATGGGGCAGGGGTCTGCGTGGGCACTCGGAGCAGGTGGCTGTCCTCGATTTCCTGGGACAGTCCTGGTTGGTGCCTGTTGCCCTGTGTGACCATCAGCAGTGCCTTCTTTCATTCACAAAAGTGGCCGAGTCGTACGGCAGGATGACCCTGCAAGACCAGGTCCTACAGGCCCACAACGGGCACGAGGACTAGGGGCTGCCAGAAGGTCCCAACGAAGGGTCTGCTAGGGACCCCTGCCATCCAGTCTGACGGTGTCTGTAGAAGCCGCGAGCGCGCCCAGGGTGGAGGCATGGGCTCGGGCTGCCAGGGACCCATGTAGGTGGGCCAGGATGAGGCCGGAGTCCAGAGAAGGGGCAGGGCAGTCAGGAGGCCATGGGTGGAGGGGGCCAAGGGAGCTGGAGAGGTGCGGGCTGTCGCTGGGCTGCGGCTCCAAGGGACAGTCCCCCGTCCCCATGTGGAAACGGGGCCTCTGCACCGGCAGGGTGGGGTAAGCAAACACACACACTTCAATCACTGCTCACTAGGTACGCCTCACTCACACACACTCGGTTCCAGATACACACACACACAGATAAACACACCCACAAGGCACAAACAACACCCACACGAATAAGTATACACACTGGAACAAGTAGACGTGTCACAAAAGCAAGTCCTCAGAGACACACAAATTCAGACACAGACACACACTGACACACACAAGGCACATATGTACTCGTGCTCACAGAAATAAATACACACACAGGCACATGCCTGCATTCACACAAAGACGCAAGAGCACACACACACGTGCAAATGCGCATGTAGAGCTCAGTCACAAGGCCAGGAGGACCCGACACGCAGACCTACAGCACGTGCACACGTGTGCCATCTCCCTGCATCGCTGTCCGCCTCTCCACTGTCAGGAGTGAGCCCTGAGGGCTTCTCGTCTGGGCCCAGAACAGAGCGCGCCCCTCTCTGGCTCCTCCTCCGCCTCCCCAATTAGCCCAGGAAACGGGGGCTGCGGGAACAGCCAGTTCAGCCTGGGCCGGGGCGCGCGCCTGCAGCTGAGAAGCACCTGTCCCTCGAGGGCCCCTCTCAGCTGGCTGACGTCTCCCGCCCCTGGCGCAGCCCGGCCACGGTCGCCAGGGCAGCCCCGGGGACGGGGCCCTTCCCCGCTCGTCCCCAGACCAGAAGCACTTGGAGAAGCATCTGTCCAGCTGGCAACTATCTCCTGGGCACCGCCAATGCCGCCGGCACTCACCAGGCCCTGGGGGCGGCACCGCGGTGAGCGGACAGCCCAGCGCTCGCGGAGCTGATGGTCCAGCGCAAGACACGCGCCCGGCAAACCAGCATGAAAATAATCCCCGAGCGCCACCCTGGGAGGGACACGGCCCTGTGGGAGCCCCAGGAGGGCCTCTGACCAGCTCTGGGAGTTCAGGGACCTTTCCGGGCCTGAAGCATCTTGATCTGAGTGAAGCGGGGGGAGGAGGATTCAGGAAGGGGTTAAGGTAGGTCGAAAGCCCCAGCTGGTCTGGAGGGCGTGAGACAATCCCTCCCAGAGCTGCAGGTGGGGCAGGGGCTCTATCCGTCCCCGCCTGCTCTCTGGGGCCCTCGCGCTCAGGCTCACAGCTCTGGTGCTTTGAGGCCCAGGAGCCTGCACGCCAGCTCCGCAAACCGGGACAGAGACTTCGAGCCAGGAGACCCACTGCAGGGATGTGGAAACTGAGGCCCAGAGACCAGCAGCACCAAGGCACGCAGCGGCACTGAGGGAAGAAAGCGCCCAAGGAGTAGAGCCAGCTGGTCAGAGCCCAGGAGAGCAGCTGGTCCAGCCTCCTCAGCGAGCCCCATGCGGAGCTGGGACAGAGACCCCGGCTGCATGGGAGGAACCGCAGAGCCCCACTGTGAAGCGGCGTGCTTACAGGGCAGGGCAGGGTTTGTGGCCAGTTTTGCAATCAATCCATCCATCAATGGCACACTGGAGGAAACAGATGTGGAAATGAGACGGCCCCTCCAGACCTATGGCTGACAAGAGCCGTCTTCAGGGGATGACAAGGACAAAATGAAGCCCAGTGTTGGGGGTGGGGGGCATCTGGGGGCACAGATGTCCCAGGGGTGGGGCTGGAGGGCACTGTCTGGCTGGCTCACGTGTTCGGCGGCTGCGGTGACCCCGGCCTGGCGGTGGACGGGGGTGCGGAGCAGCCTGCCCACTCCAGCCACCTCCACCTCCTCCAGGGCCGTGGGGAGACCAGGGGCGGGAGGGACCTGCGGGTGCAGATGTCGCTTCTCTGGAAAGCTGGCCTTGGCCAGATGCAGGCTGGTCGCAACATCAGCCCCAGCGGCCCCAGGTCCGGGACCGCAGGACGGCACTCTTGGGCCTGGCAGGAGCCAGAGGCCCAGACCCTGTCCTTCCCAGAGTGACCGACGTCCAGGCACCAGAGGGACATGAGTGGAGTGGACATGGCCCGAGCTGGTCCCCTTGTAGCTGCTGACCCCCTGGGGGCTAGGAGCATCGTTCTGACGGTGTGGGGCACAGGCATGGGAAGAGGCAGGGGCTGGAGGTCTGCAGGACAGAGCCCGCGCCAGCAGCCACCTGAGACCCTGGGGGCAGAGGGTCCAAGGGTCCAGGGGTCAGAGGGTCAAGGAAAGGCTGAATTAAACACCAGAAATACCCCCAAACCACTGGCAACCTGCTCCCTGGGGTCTTGCCCACCAGGACCTCCTGGGGGCCCACAGCAGGGTGTGGCCTGAGCTCTCTCCAGGTCAGTTTCCAGCTAGTTGCCCTGCATGTGGAATCAGGGCATCTGGGGGTGCCCCCATGGCCCCCTGAGGTGAGGCCGTGCACACGGGGCCTCTACCAGTTTTCTGGGTCCAAGGCGCTGAGCGGGTGCCACCCCTCAGGGCCACCACGGGTACTCCAGTGCTCCCCAGAGCCCAGCCCCTGCCAGGACAATGCTGGCCCCTGTTTCCTGCCCACATTGCTGGCCACAGAGGGTCCTGGGGAAGGAAGAGGCTCAGAGGCCCACGTGAGGGTGGGGAGCTAGGGGCTGCAGCAGGCGCTGGGGAGACCAGCTTGCCGACCTCAGACCCCAGCAGGAAGAGAAAGCCTCTGGCCAGGCCATCCCTGGGGGCCAGTAAGGGTCCATGCTCCCCCGGGAGGAGCTGCCCGAAGAACAGCAGAAAGCGTCTGCTGGGGGTTGTACTTGTGAGGGTGCCCAGGTCAGCCCTGGGTCCACCTGCACAAGCACAGGAGGGACGTCCGTCCCGGCGCGCCTCAGCTCAGCCTGTCAGGCTCAGGCGGGGACACAGCACCCAGGCACGCGGCCGGGAAGCGGCTGGTGGCCCCCTGGTCCCCCCCTGCCTGAGGCCACCTCCCCGCGTGATCTGGTGGAGTTGGGGAGAAAATGCCAGAGAGGAAATTAGGCCAGCTTCTTCGGAGCAGGAAGGAGACCAGCAGCCACGTGACGGCAGAGACGGTGGTAACGGGGAAGCCTCCTTCAGGCACGGGAAGGCAGTGGGAGGACAGCGGATGAGCCAACAACGGACGGGACGGCGGGGGGGGGGGTGCCTCATGGGTCCCCTGCCATCAGTTCCCCACGCTCGCGGCCCTGCTGACGGCGAGGGCCCCGTGCTGGCTGCTCTGCAGGCCCGCCTGTGACAGCGACAGGTCCGGGCCCCGCCCAGGCCACACCTGGACCCCCGGACGGCCAACCAGAGCACTGCCCGGGCTACACGCACGCTTCTACACGCATGCTGCGGCGCACAGGACCCTGGACACCCAGACCCAAAGACACACTCGCACGCTCACTCCCAGGTACTCACTCAGCACCCAGACACCAGCACACACACGCTCACAAAACACACCCAGACACGCTCATGCACAGACACACACATGCCCAAGAGACACACCCTCAGACACACATGAACACACAGACATCACACACACACACTCATGCTCTCAAACACAGACGTAAACACACACACACACGCTCACAGACACACAACACTCATAAACATATGAGGACACACACGCACACAAATCACACCTGGACGCACTCCTAACAGGTCCTGCACACATGGACATGGTGACCAGACCCTCCCACTCGGGGCAGGTCCACACAGCCACACACTATGCCTCCTGAACACAGCCCTCTTCACGGGGCCCCCCCAGCCCCCAGTATCCCAGCCGTGCAATGTCGCCCCTCCCCTGCCCTGTCTGGCGGATGGAAGGACCATCTCAGCCTGGCGGATGGAAGGACCACCCTCAGCACGGCTCTGCCCTCACGCCCACCATCCTGCTCACCAAAGCTCCGTGGCCCCAGGCAGCCTCCCCGGGCACCCAGCCCTGGGCCCGCCCACGTCCACTCCCCGGTCACCCGCTCAGCAACATGTCCTGAACGTTCCAGGACTGAGCTCTACCCGGGGTCACTCGTAAGCGGCGAGGCCAAGCCCCCTCGTGAGCCGCAGTGAGTGGAGCCCACGCGTGTGGCACGTGGGAGGGGATAAGGCCACAGCAGAGCAGAGCAGAGCGGGTGGGGGTCAGTGGTGGTCCTGAAAGGCCTGAGGGAGGAGGAGGCGGGGGCTCCAGGCAGAGAGAGCGGGGGGGCAGGCGGGCAGGAAATAAGACCACAAAGGCGCAGACAGCCCTCAGTGCGTGGCCACTGAGGATCTGCCGGCCGAGCCCAGCGGGAGGCCATGGCATTAACCCAGGGCAGCTGGGAGGTGTCCAGGTCCCAGTGTACCTCGGCGGGGCCGTGAGATGGTGCCGACGGGCTGGTGGGAGAACCGGAGAGGAGGGAGGGGCAGGGCTGACCTCACCACCATCCGAGATGAGGGAGACTGAAGAGCGGGTTGGGGGGACGCGAGAGCTCCAGGAGGTGATTCTGGATTATTGGGGCAGCCCATGGGATCACGTCCTTACACGGGGGCAGTGGCTCAGACTCACAGAAGGAAACAGAGGGATCGAAGCTGCCGTGAGGAGGCGGTGGGGCTACGAGCCCAGGGAGCTGGAAAAGGCCAGGAAACAGATCCTCTGGGGCCCCCGGACACCTCGATGCCGGGAGCCCGACCCCCAGAACTGTGAGAGCGTTTCACTGCCTGACCCACCAGGTCCGTGGGCATGTTACCGCGCGGCTAACGCAGACACACCTGTGCAGCGGGGCTGGTGAGGGGCTGCTGTGGGCACAGGGCGGGTCCCAGGAGGAGCACAGATCGGGGAGCTGCGGGGCTCTGGGAGGTGTTGGAAGCCCCCGAAGGAGCCTGTGTAACAGATACAAGAAGAGGCCCCAGCCTGACCCGGGGCCCCACGTGAAGAGTCAGAGAGAGAAAGAAACCAGACAAGGCTGAGGGGGCCTTTCTCCTGAGACCAAGTGGAGAAGGTGCTTCAAGGAGGAACGCGTGGGTCGGCGGGGCGTGGTGCGTCCACGCAGTGGAAACCGCTCAGCACATCGCGGTACATCCCAAAACCACCTGAGCGAGAGCAGCTTACACGCGAGAACACGCTCCGACCCCACTTACCAATCCCAGGAAACGCAGAGCATCCTCTAGGGACAGAGAGCAACCGCGGGGCCTGGGGACAGTCCTTTCATTCAGACCACACAGCTCGCTGCCCAGGAGACGGTCCTAACAGAGCCACCCTGTTAGTGCCTCAGCCAGACCTCCAAACAGATAATTACAAAGTAAATGTGCGCGGGGCCCAAGGTGCCCGTGACCTGGCCTCGGCCGAAGCTGCCACACCCCTGGGAGCCGGCCGAAGCTGCGACACCCCGGGAGCCAACGCCCCCACTGGAAATTAAGGCAATTTCACCTGGATTTCTGTCTCTTGCAACCAAAGAAGTCCCTAATAGTTGTCTTAAGTAGGGAAACCCCCAAAGATGCTGTGCTTGGCTGTTGTCTCTGACATCTAGAAAAATAAGGGCTAAAGAATGTGTCTGAAAAGCTGAAATGAGTTCAGCTAAAAACAGAACATGTGAACTTTCCAAAACCTTGACATACATAAAAAGCAAATAAAATGGCAATAGAATCTTAAGCAGTTAAAAAGCAGAAACCAGGAAAGAAGATGACAGATGTTAGCCTGAAATTATTAATTACAACACGTGTTTAACTTAGTGTTTTACAATCGGTATAAAGCAAACCCAACTTAAGAGTCCACCTTTTCCCACTGAGTAAAACAAAATCAAACTAAAGGCTGTTCATGGCAGACATTTGCAAAGCGAAGTTACAACAGATAAAAATACACCAGGATATAAAATCAGAAGGAAAGCACGGGTCAAATACCAACTTCAGATACAGCCACATATAAGGCAAAAAGCGCTACACAGACAAGAGTGCCAAACTGTCATGAGATGTAACGCAACAAATCACAGTCAAGTATAGGAAGTAAAAACTCCCAGAAACATGAGAGGGCTTGGCAAAAATACTCCTCTGATTGAGAACTGTAATTCACTTCTTACAATCTTGAGAGACCACACAGGCAAAAGAAAGCAATAAAGATTCTGAATAATATTAGTAATAACATTGTGTGTGGGTGTGTGTGAATATGGAGAGTAATCAGGGGTGGGGCAGAAGGACGGGGGTAGAAAACTTTGAACCTTGCAAACAGAAAACTCGCCTTCCTTTGCAACACCCCTGGAATAGACAGTTCGGACCATCAAAATGCCTCAATCAACCCTGCCAACAAAAAAACAAAAATGGAGAAGCTGTCCAGTTCTCTGTCCTCAATGCCATACAACTGAAGAGTTCATTCTTTACTACAAAAGCTTTCAAAAAGAGCCTTCAGAAAAGTTCAAGGAAGAGTTGAGTACTTAGAGACGTGCCCTCTCCTTGTTTGGAAGGTTTAATCTTAATGTGGCATTTGTATAAATTCAACCCAAACTAACCTCTGAAGATGACACAATTCAACTCGAGATCCAGTTGGGATTTTTATCTTTTTGACTTGGAAAACATCATTGAAAAGTGGCCCGGGAAGATTCAGTTCACGGATGGACAGGGAACTGCTGAAAAGACGGCCACTGAGGAGACGCTGGGCGCCCCCGGTGTCACAGCTCCTTACGAAGCCCCGAGGACACGTGTGCTGGGGACGCTGAGCTGCAGACCCCGCTGGGGGGAACGCGGGAGGCCACGGCCCTCCACCACCTCCTGGCTGAGGGGCGCTGGTCAGGGGGGGCCAGAAAACGTGGTTCTGCTCCATAACGTCATCTAACCACAAGGAAATAAGCTCCAGGAAAAAAATGAAAAACTAACTTAAAAATAAGCCATAAAATATAGATGAGTGTACGAGATGGGGAAAGCGTCCCTGAGCACAACACCAAAAGCAAAAATCACAAAAGAGTACCAGATTTGACTACATAAGCATCTTAAACTTCTATCAAACAGATGAAACAAACAAAATGAAAAATAAAACGAAATGAAAAAGAGAAAGATTACTTGAGGAAATAATCGTAATATATGTGTCCAGGGAAAGGGTTAATATCCTTAACATATAAATAATCAAAGAAATATTAACATACAAATAGAAAAATGAGCAAAGAATATGAACAATTTTCAATAGAAGAAATACAAATACCAAAAGGCATTTAAAAACCTGTTCAGCCTAATTAGTATTCAAGTACATGCAAATTAAAACAACCAGCTATCATTTTCACCTATAAAATTGGCACTTTATTATTACTATTATTATATTCAGTGTTAGCAAGAGTGTGGGAATATGGGCATTTATGCTTTCTTGGTGGAAACAAAGTGGTATATAGCTTTTTAGATTGCGATTTCACCTCCCATATCCATACCCACTTTGTGTACCTTTTGACCCACCCATGCTTCTTGTAGAAATTCGTCCTAAAAAAATAATTCGCTACAAATCCCTTTATTGAGGTCCTTTTTTGAATGGCAAATAAGAAGCCTAAATATCAACTAATAGGCAATCGCTGGTTATATAAAATCACATATTTTCACACAATGGCATTCTATGCAGCCATCGATAATGATGTCATATGAGTAGGTACATCAGTGTAGTATTGTTAAGTGAAAAGAACAGGAGATAAAGTAGTACATACCCCCCAAATCCGTTTTTGTAAGAAAAGTAAGAAAGGCCGTATGCTATGAACATTGATTACCCACTGCTGGTGAGGTTGTGGGTGATCCGTATACTTGCTACATTGTGGTTATTTCCATTTTAAAATGTTCCTACAATAAATATACACTAATTGTGTAATAAAAATAAATGTTTTCAGGAGGAATGGGGAATGACTAAATTATTACACACACAGTCACAACCCACAGCCAGGAAAGTCTGTGCTGTAGGATTACATTCATTGACATGAAAAGATGGTCAACATCCATCGTTAAACAGAAATAGTCTGTTACAGAACAGTGTGTGCACTATAATCTCCTTTTGTTTAAAAATAGAAAATATGTCTATTTATATGCATAGACAATGACAGGAGATTATAAAATGAAATATGAGGAATGATTATCTCTGGAGGGTGTGATGGGCTATCTTTTTGTTTTCTTTGTGCATTTCTGCATTTTCCAAGTTTTCTGCAGCTATAGTGTATTAATTTTATAATTAGAAATTATTATAATAATTTCTAATTTTATAATTAGAAATTATATTTTCTAAGAAAATATTTACATCCTTGCATCCCATAATTCCAAGATTTCTGTGCTGAGGAAATGACCCCTCCCCGTACTAGTTTCCTTAAACCAGCCATCCTCACTCAGGAGGACGGTGTCCCCGGGAGCGGGCAATGCCTGGGAGCTTCTGGTCGTCACCCTGGGGATGGGAGTGCTCTGGCATTGACTGGCTAAAGGCCAGGGATACTGCTAAACATCCCACAATACGCAGGATGGTCCCCACAGCAGACAGTGATCTGGCCCCAATGTCAGTGCTGAGGTTGAGACCTGCCTTCAAGCATCATTTCTTCTTTTACTACTTAAAGGACAAAACATTCCCCCATGCAGCCCTGCGTCTCTGCAGACGGTCATACTCAGAAAAGCCCAGAAGCTGAAGGCACGTGAAAGAGGTGTGCAAACAGGACCTCCGCCCACGAAGAAGCCTCGAGGGCTGGCTTGTAATCCGGGGACACTTCTCAGACGCACCACCCAGCAGCCTGCACAGCCAGCCCCTCCCCCAGGGCACTCCACCCATCCCCGCAGCTCTCTGCCTAAGGGTCCCCCTTTCTCCAGCCTCTGACTCTACCCCCTTCTGCTCAGGCTCTGGACCCTGCACCACACAGACACACAGACACACAGATGCAGGTCAGGCAGGCACAGACAATAGTTTTTCTACCTGGGGGCAGGAGGGCCAAATAAAGTACCTGGAGACATATAACCTAATGAATAAGGAAGAAACTAAGCTTTGCTAATATTTATTGTATGGATTGACTTTAGAATGTGCACATAACTCACACATAAGTGTACAAATGTCAGGGCTGTGGTGCTCAGAAAACAGCTTCTGGTGAGCTGTGCACACAGGTGGTTTGGAGGTGGCTGGCGTGGAGGGGCAGAGGAAGGCGGTCTCTGCTCTTTGGGGGCCGACTGGGAGAGACGGTGAGAAGACAGACGGTAACAACTCTTGACCCGTCACAACCTGGCTCTGAGCGTGATGCCGCAACGCCCAGCACCTGGCATCAGCCGGCCGGACGCTGGGCTTGCTTCCTGGTGCACACGGGGCTCCGCGGGCAGCAGGGGTGCAGGAGTACTTCTTGAGGAGAACTGGCACCCTATTGCAAAGACACTGGCTCATGGGAGGTCACTCCAGGGTCTTTGAGAAAGAGAAGGCTGGTCTCTTCAGATGGGGAGAAGAGGCTGGTTTCAGACAAGGGGCCCTGTTCCCCTCCTCAGGGTTCCCCTCCTTTCCAACCAGCGCCTGGCTTTTATGTAGCAGGTCTGTTGTGGCTGCTAATTCGATTTAGGCTGTAATTCTGCGACCCCACGATCAAATCTAGAGTCTCGTTTCGGCTCTCTCAGCCCTGTCACTTCAAAGGAGAAGGGACTGCTTTAGGAACATGGTAGCAGCTCTCTAACTCCTTGACGTGCCTTCAGCTGAGATTTTAAAGCCCTGAGCTTTTCCATTTTTTTCCTGTAAACCCCCCTGAACCATCAGAAGCAGCCAGCCGATTGTAGAATTCCTGCCATCACTCCCTATACAGCCCGTCACTACAGCCGTCTCGCCTCCCAAAGCTGGGACATTATCCCAGGAACCGCATCCGTCTTTGGAAGGTGACACGATGGCCCACGAGTTGATGTGGGGACAGACTGTAAGTTCCACGAGAGCAGAGACCCTGCCTTCACTTCTGCCCTAAAATTGTACCAGGTACACAGTAGGCACTAAATAAGTGCAGAAACCCAACCTGAGCTGGCCCATCTGGGCTCACTTAACTGAGAGGGCAGCCAGATCCAGAGACCAAGAAGCACAGGGAGCTCCCTGTGACCACCTCGCTGGCCTCTGCTACTGACACGGGGGCAGCTTGCAGGAGCCCTGGTGTCCTCCCGACAGGTGGTGAACTCGCTTCTGTATGGAAATTTCCTGAGGGACCCTGATGGGCCCGGCTTGAGCCCAAGACCCTCCAGGAGCCCACACTTAAGTGGCACATGGGGTCAAGTCACAGGCCCACCACCTTGGAGGCCAGGGCTGGGGTCCCACAGAACATGACGGGCTGTGACGGGGAGCAGGTCCCAAGGAAGGCCTCCTGCTAAATGAGGAGAAGGGAAGAGGAGGTACTGGGCACACACATGCATGCACATGCACTCACACACGTGCACAGGGGCACACATACACACACAAAAAGAAAGAACTGGACATAATTTATTCATTGATTAAGGAACTGTTAAAAAACTATAGCATATTCTTAAAAAGAATGTGATAAAGGTACACTGAGATCTAGAAAGATCTCAGAAGCATACTGTCAACTGAAAAAATCAAATTATAGAATAATAATATAATGTAATCCCGTTTATTTTTTAAACTACAATTATATATGCATATGTATGCGCATTTAAAAAAAGGTCAGGATGAAAACAGATCATTTAAAAATGATTAGCGCAGGGAGGGCAGTACAAAACGGCAGAGGGAGGGTTAAGAGGACTTCCGGGTTTACCCTAACCCTTCTCCACTGCTTGATCTGGCACGGGGAGCAGCGTTCAGCTCTGTGTTTAACGCTGAGGTGGGTCTCCGGGTGCAGGGCTGCCTGAGCATCTCCCTCGTGCAGGGCCCCCGCCTTCGCGCCTCGGCCTCCCCCGCGGGCCTCCCGTCTCCCCATAACCCACTTCTGTCAGCCAGGATTGGCCATAACAAGGGAACAGGGCACGTTTCTTCTGTCACCACAGAGCTCTGGGTTTGCTATTCTTCCTGCTGAAAGCAAACAAATGGGCCTTTTCCTGCTCTTAAGATCGACCACAACAGAAGACAGGATTGTGGCTTTTGCCAGGCGTGGCCACGGGGGCACATGCCTGGCACCTAGGATGCACCCCTCTTATCTGCTTGCTCTGTGCAGGTGTGGCCAGGTAAGGGACGTGGGAGCTGGCTGCAGGGACGCGGCGTGGAGACGTGCAGGCTGTAGCGCAAACCTGACCTACCCCGTGGAGGGCTAGTAAGCAAGGAGGCCAAGGGTGGGGCCCAGGGCAGGTCACCAAGGGTCTGACCTTCACCTGGAGGTGCAGGCGGCAATGGGCTGCCCCCAGGGGTTTAAGCAGGAGGTGAGCTGTGTGCTTTTCCGGGATTCCTCCGGTGGGGGTGGGGGGTGTCTGAGGGGGCTTACGGTCTGGTTCCCCCACTCCCGGGTTGCCCTGGTCCCACCCAGGAGGCCTCTCCAGTGCCCCTGGGGTGTCGTCTTCTCTTGACTTGTGTCCTTAGCTACACACTGCGCCCTGGCCCTCCTCGCTTCCCACCTGACACAGGACTAACCCAGGAGGACTTGGAAGCGTCCAGGGTCCCAAGGAGCAGACACCTGTCATCTTCACCTGCCCAGCACCCGTCCCCCTTCCTGTGGCACCAGCCCCCACTTTCCTTCAAAACCCCCCTTTCCCTCCCTCAGCCGGTGGCTCAGGTGCAGCTGACCCTCAGCGCCTTCGGCCCTCTGCTGCGCAGGAGAAGCGCTCTTCCTGCTCCGCTGTGAGCCTGGAGCGGCCGACGGCCAACTCAGCCAACCTGGGAGAGGATGGGCAGAGCCGCGCTGGGGGAGGGGGCGTGAGATCAGCATCTTCTGAGCGGCAGAGCATCCTTGCAGCCTGAAGCCTGACGAGATCTACCCTTGGCCTTTAAGCAGCTCAGACCAACATAAAATCACTCTCTGCTTAGGTGGTTTTGTGGTGGGATCCTGCCGCTTGCTACCACGTGTACCTGACAGATCACGCTCCCAGGCAATGCTCTGGACCAGGCTCCTGACACCTGAAATTTCAGAGCATCCGCTCAGTCCTTGTGGTCCTGAGGATGCTCGGTCTTCCCAGATCACGTACAAAAAGAGGAGAGGGGCCTGGGCCTCCAGCAGTGGAAGCTTTGAGTGGGGATTTCTACGCAGCCCAGGGACTCCACGTGGGGACTGGCCGTCAGCCACCTGGGAGCAAGTTTCAGGGACCAGGTCACGGCAGAGGAGGAGGGAGGGCAGCAGGGAAGAAGGGAAGGAGTCTGCTCTTCGCCAAACAAGAACCCCAGAACGCAGGACACCCAGCTCAGCAGGGGCCCCCCAGCCACTGGGCTTTCCGGGCCTCTTCAGGGAGCGGAGACCAGCATCTCATCCCAGGCCCTCTGCAGTCAGATGAGAAAAGTTGGGCTCAAAGGAGAGACAGGACTTCCCAAGTCACACGGCAAGTTAGCGTCAGACCTGTGGCTGGAAGCTGGGTCCCAACCCTACACCTTTCTGTCCCCACTCCTGGCCCAACCCCTGCCCCCGGCTCCTCTGAGGCAAGCTGAGGGCCTTCCTCCCTCTCTCCGCAAGGACTGCCGCCCCCATCCCCCACCCCTCGTCCCCTTTTCACACTGCAGATCCCATGTCCAGGGCAGCAGCTCGGGGCCCCCAGGAGCACTGGGTGCAGGGGCCAGTCTCATGCTTGACCTGGGTACCCAGGCTGGGTACCCAGCACCAGGTCTGGGACCCAGTACCAGGTCTGGGACACAAGCGGCCACGACGGCAAACCCAGGCACAGGGGCGGGCAGGAACCCTGGGCCAGCTGGCTTTCGTGGCAGAATAAGCCACCCAAACCGAGAGGCTTGTACATGAGTAGACGGCCATTTACCGAGCTTGTGATGTGGGCTCGCCCCCTGCAGCACCCGGTGGCCGAGGGCAGCCTGAGCAGGAGGCCCTCCCGACACAGCCTTTCTCTCCACGCGTGTCTCGTCCTCCGCAGGCTAGCCTGGCCTGTCCACGCGGCAGTGGGCAGTGCAGGAGCCGCGGTGGAAAGCACAGGCCTCCTGAGACCTGGGCTGGGAACCAGAACACCACCACTTCTGCCACATCCACTGACCAAAGCGGGTCCAGTCGGCCCAGAGGTTGGGGAGGGGGACCCTATGGGAGGGGCTGCACCGCGTGGCAGGGGAGCAAGGGTGCAGGAGGGATTGGGATCTTTCTGTGAGCAGTCGACCACAAATTCCAAATACCTGGCGAACACCACGGGTGTGCTTTCTGCAGAGCACCTACATCAGGGCTCTAACAAACCGTTTTCGGTTTCATTTTGCACAAAAACATGACTGAGGGCCAGATCCTGCTCAGGGCTGCCAGCTCGAGCCCTCTGCAAGACACAGCTAATGAGTGTTTTCTAGCAAAAAAAAATGAATGAAAATGCTTCCCAATTTAAAAGATGCTTGGAGACTTCTGGTACCAGCAACTTGGCAGACTGCAAAGCCTGACAATCCCCTGCTGCAAACACACAGAAAGAGTAGATAAAATCCAACAAATATTCCTCTAAAGGCAAGAGGAACTGGTAGAAAACGGGGGTTGGGGAGAGTGCCAGGATCTAGACCCAGGAGAAAAGTGAACCAGCCACAAACAAGCGGGTAGCGGCAGCAGCACAAAGACTGTCGCTGGGGAGGCGCGGGTGTGTGAGGGGCGGTCTGCTCTCGGAAGAGCAAGGCTCAGAGTCCAAGGCTCCCGCAGGAGAAGCCTTGGCCCTGGGCAGATGTGGGTGGAAACTGAGACCCCTCAGAGGGCAGAGGCTGAATATACAAACAGACCATGGCCAGACCACATACAGAGACAGAACTTGGACCCACAGTCCGCAGCAACCAGCCCAGGAAAACGGACCATCACCTACAGACACGGACCCAGGTGGCCAGCGGCCCCCTGCAAGCCAGACCACAGTCTCCAGCAACCAGTCCAGGAAGCCAAACAATAGCCCGTAACAATCGGCCCCAAACAGCCAGGACTTGATCAGTCACGGACAGCTTCCCTAATTTTGTCCCTGTTTCCAACTGAGCACCAACCAGAGAACCTGCCTGACCCCGAGGGGGCCATCTCCAGCTTCCCGGGCCAGCAGCGCGCCTGGAGCCTTCCCTTTTCCTGGGTGAAGCTCTCCCACCCCTCTGCCTGCCTTTGAGTCTCGGCCAAACGCAAGGGATGGTGGCCGACTCCCCTGCTACAGAAAGCTCTATGTAAACAGCCTTTGCTTCTTCTCATTCAGACGGCCTTCATTTATTTCCACAGAAGAAAAAACTGCCCCACAGGCTGGACCACTTCCAGATAATCGTCTCCAAATATGTGACCCAAATAACTCTCTTCCAGCAATGTAAGGGTGTTTACATTAAAAACAACTATTACCACATTTATTCTCAATAGGCTAAAGGAAAAACCATAAGATCATCTTCACATATGTAGAATAAGCACTTTAATATGATTTAATGTCCATTCACAACAAAAACTCTTAATAGGAATAAAATAGAACTCCTAAGAGTGATACAAAGTATACACGAAAAACCCACTACAGAGTCACGATTAATGATGAAATATTAGAGCATGATCCAGTAAGAGTCAGGAATGTGACAAGGACACCCACCGTCACCACAGCTACTCAACGTTGTTCGAAAAGTCTCAGCTTGTGCAGTAAGACAAGAAAAAGAAATTAAATGCATAAGGATTGGAAAGGAAGCAGTGAAAGTTTTCATCATGCACAAATTACAAGATCAGCTCCACTGAAAGTCCCAGAGAACCTACAACAACCTGGTGCAGCTGGTAAAGGACACAAGGTCAAAGCACAGACATAAATCATATCTCCAGACCACAGCAGCCGGTGGTCAGAACGTTTAATTTAAAAAGGCACCAAGAACAGTAACAATACATTTATAGGATTAGAAAGAAACCTAACAAAAGATGTGTATGATCTTTGTAAAGAAAATTATAAGACATTATTGAAAAACATAAAAGAAGACCAAAGTAAATTAGGCAGATAGGCCACGTGCACGGATGACAGGACTCAGCATCGTAAAAATGACAAGTCTCCCATATTGATCTATAAATTTAATTTAATCTCAATTATTTTATTTATTTATTTTTGGCTATGTTGGGTCTTCATTGCTGCGTGCTGGCTTTCTCTAGTTGCGGTGAGCGGGGGCTACTCTTCGTTGCGGTGAGTGGGCTTCTCATTGCAGTGGCTTCTCTTGCTGCGGAGCATGGGCTCTAGGAGCGCGGGCTTCAGTAGTTGTGGCACATGGGCTTCAGTAGTTGTGGCACACAGGCTCAGTAGTTGTGGCTCGTGGGCTCTAGAGCGCAGGCTCAGTAGTTGTGGCGCACGGGCTTAGTTGCTCCGCGGCATGTGGGATCTTCCCACACCAGGGATCAAACCCATGTCCCCTGCATTGGCAGGCGGATTCTTAACCACTGTGCCACCAGGGAAGTCCCTATTTAATCTCAGTTAAATCCCAATAGGGAATTTTATAGAACATGACAAACTAATCCTAAAATTTATGTGGATGAACAAAGGACTAAGAATAGCTATGACATCCTGAGCAAAGGGGTGGGGACCTGCCAAGATAGTTATTAAGATCGACCACAAAGCTTTAGTACCTAAAATGGTGAGATGTCGGCATAGTAAGAGGACACCAAAGGGACAGAGCAGGGAACCCAGAGGCAGATCACACAGAAGGAAAAGACCTGCAGACCAGTGGGGTAGGTGACAGAAAACAGAAACGGTTATCCCTGCAGAAAAAAAAGGAATCTTTAATCCAAATCACACAATATTTTAAAAAGATACATTATAGAATTAAACTGTGAAGAAGAACTTTAAGGCTTATAAAAAAACAGGAAAATATCTTTATGTTTTCTGGTGAGGATTTATTGAATAAGACACAAAATCACAAACTACAAAAGAAAAGATTGAGAACTTTGTGTACATTAAAATTTAAAGCTGCTGTAAGACAAAAGGCACAATAAACAAAATGAAAACACAAGCTCCAAACTGGGAAAGATATGTGCTATGCACATAACTGACAAACGATTATTGTTCAGAATATGTAAGGAACTGCTACAAATCATAAAGAAGATGCCTAACAGCCCAGCCAGAGGACAGGCAAAAGACAGAAACACGTAGTTCATGGAAGAGGGAAGGGGGTGGCCGGTGAACAGGAGGAAAGGCGGTAGGGTTGCAGGAACCAAGGAGGTGGGAGCTAAAGAGCGTTTCGTGGGGCTTCCCTGGTGGCATGGTGGTTAAGAGTCCGCCCGCCAACGCAGGGGACACGGGTTCGAGCCCTGGTCCGGGAAGATCCCACATGCTGCGGAGCAACTAAGCCCGTGTGCCACAACTACTGAGCCGGCGCTCTAAAGCCCACGAGCCACAACTACTGAGCCCACGTGCCACAACTACTGAGCCCACGTGCCGCAACTACTGAAGCCCACACGCCTAGAGCCCGTGCTCCGCAACAAGAGAAGCCACTGCAATGAGAAGCCCACGCAATGCAACGAAGAGTAGCCCCTGCAGCAACGAAGACCCAACACAGCCAAAAAAAAAAAAAAAAAAAAAGAGTGTTTCGTGCCATTCTCTGCATGTTTACTGAGCACCTACAACGGGCCAGGCATTTTCCTGCCACTGAAAGTCTGGGATTCCCAGACAGTCCCACCTTCTACACAAACCCAGGCCGGATGTGAGAACTCACCCACCACGTATGTGAGCCTCAAGATCAAAGGTCTGTGGCACCTAAGGAAGTACAGAGGAGGCCTTGTGATCTTCTAGATTGGGTGGGGGTGACTGATACCATACCCCAAATCTAGACCTTCAAGTGTGAGATTGGGGCTTCTCTGCATGAAGGGATGGGGCAGGCAGTGCTATGACCTTGGCAAACCTTTGAACTACGACCCAGCACCCAGACTTCAGTACCAGGGACTGCTGAGTTCAGGTCAGAGCTGCTATGGCTTCTGGGAAAGGCCTGGACTTTGGGGGGCGGGGTCACCAGTCCTTTGGGGGTCTGCGGGGGACCCTGCCTGAGAATGGTACTTTGCTAGAGTAATGTGCAGGGGTCAGCTCCTCAACGTTCCAGAGCCTTCCTCCCTGGAAGCGGGAAGGCCACGGCTGCACTCAGCTGGGCAGTGCTGCAGGCTCTCTCCCAAATCACCCACGCAGTTGGAGGACAGCTGGGACGCAGGCCCCCACGGGTCCAGGCCTGGGGCTCCTACCCCATACAATTAAATGAATGTCTGGAAACATCGGCCACTGGTGAGAGTGCAGAGAAAGTGGAGCTCTCCTGCACTGCAGACAGAGTATCTACGGGTCCACCCTTTTGTGATACCAGGTAGAGAGACCCTGAGCCCACGACCCAGCAACTCCACCCCAATTCTCACACGTGTAACAAGGAGACACCCACAGAAATTGTCATTGAAGCTTCACTTACTACAGAGAAAAGTGGGGAGCAACCCAGACGTCCACCAACCAGGTAACAGAGCGCACACTGCGGTCTTTCGCCGGGTGGAATATCATGCAGCAGCTCAGGAGTCAAACCTAAGACTCATGCTTAGAGCAGAAAGCATAAGACGTGAAAGGCAGAGCTATACATTATTTAGCGATGCAAGAACACACGCAGTCAAAGAATAAGGGTACGCATGGAAAAGAGAAATACTGAACTCAGTACAGCGGTTTCTGCTAAGGATGGAGAGGGAGGAGGATGGGAAAGAGACTCAGGCAGCTTTTGCCGAGGTTCCGCTGCTTTAAATCACACGCGCACACACACGCACACACACGCACGCACACACTCTCTGAAACACACAGAGGCAGAATGCTGACAAACCGTGTTTTGTTTACGAGTGTTTGTCATTTTATTCTCAACGGTTTTTGTGTGTTTGCAACATTTACAATTTAAAACATTTAAGTCCGTTGTGAACACATGTGGGACCCGGTGGGTGAAGTGCCAGGACACTGGGGTGACATATCTGAGAGTGGACGCCTGTCCCTCGTGTGCTGGCAGCGCCGCGGTCCAGGGCTGAGCTTATCAACCCGCCTCCATGAGGGTTCTACTGTCATCACAGGACAGAAAGGGGCTAGAGGTTGTGTGGCCAAAGGAGCTCATCAGACACTGGATTTTCCTTACTGCAGGACTTCTCAGAGCCTTTAACAAGCCAATATAGATGGTGGCTCTCCAAGAATGGGGACCCACTTCCTGCAGAAGAGTGTGGAAAACGCCAGTCCAAGGACAAGTGTGTGCCCACATTTCCCAAACACCCAGTCTTCTGTGTGCTGGGATTCCTACATCACAAACCCCAAGGCTGTCACGTTTCCCTCCAGTCCCTTCACAGTGCTGACCTTACATGAATATTCCCAGCAAATCCAAAGTCCATCAACAGATAATGAGTGTATCTGTACGATGGGTACCACTCGGCAACCAAGGGCATGAACCTCAAAGGAACTGTGCTAAGTGAGAGAACGAGACAAAAAGGAGTACAGACTGTCTGTCCTATTTGTAAAAAATTCAGAAAATTCACACTAATCTGTAGTGGCTGAAAGCAGATCAATGGCTACTGCCTGTGGGCGGGGGAGGGGCAGCAGGGAAGGAGGACAAACTGACAAAGGGACGGACATATGGAAGCTCTGGGAAGTGGATATGTGTATGGTCTTGATGGGGTGGTGGTTTCACGGGTATATAATAGGTCAAAACATCAAACTATACACTTTAATTACGCATAGTTCACTGTATGACAATAACATTTCAATAAAACTATTTTTAATGGATCAGCTAATTTAGGGCCTGGCAAGGAGAGGGGGTCCCCTTGATTTGGGGCCATGAAAGACCAATTTGTCTAAGCTTCTCCATTCCCTAGGATGGCACCTAACTCAGTCACTCAGTGAGGAGTGGCTGAATGAATGGACGGACACACAAAGGAATACATGATGAATAAGCGGATTCGCCTCGGCCTGAACCAGCAACAGCAGATGGCGCTCAGCTGAGGGAGCCATGAGTGAGGACAAGCCCAGACCCCCAAGTAAAGCCAAGAGCCTTCTGGAGGCCAGGAGGATGCAAAGCTGACTGGACAGAGCCCTGGGGGGTGGACCTGGTTCTGCCATGTGGGGACCTGTCATGTGTCCCCCAAATTCACATGCTGAAGCCCTAACCTCCAATGTGATGGATTTGGAGGTGGGTCCTTTGGAAGTCACCAGGGTCAGATGAGGCATGAGGGTGGGGCCCTCTTGATGGGATTAGTGTCCTCAGAGGAGATACTTGCTCACTCTATCTCCTCCATGGGGGGGACACAGGCAGAGGTGGCCTTCCGCACACCAGGAAGAATCCTCACCAGAAACTGAATTTGCCAGCTCCTTGACCTTGGACTCACCCGCCTCCAGACTGTGAGAGATAAATGTCTGTTGTTTACGCCCCCAGTCTAGGGTACTCTGTTCTGGCAGCCCGAGCAGACAGATACAGCGCCTGATGGCTTTGCCCACCCAGCACCCTTCTGGTAACTGTATCCAGATCTCTTGGGGGAAAACCACGCCCTGCTTTCACTTCATGTAGTATGAAAGAGCCGAGACCCCCCCCATTCACCCCCACCCCTGTCCCCACTCCCTTCCAAGAAGAGGCGCCATAGTCTAGGCCTGAACTTTCAGAGTCAGACAACTGGCTCCGTGATGGACACAAGACCCGGTGTCGACCAGTGGGTCAGGCTGGGATTTGAGGGCCCGCTTCCCCGGGTTTGGGAGCTGGTAGAATGGAAGCTGTGGCCATCGGGACCCAGAGTGAGGAAAGCCTGCCTGGGAATGAAGCCACGTAGAAGGAAGGAGAAAGGCGGGGTGTGGCGGGACCCGCTCCTGATGGTGCCAGCCTGGACCAAACAGCCTCACCAGAATCTCAAGACTTTCAGTCACACGTGCTGATCACGCCTGCCCTTTGTTAAGCAAAGTAAGGTTTCCCTCACTCGCAGCCGGAGGGGTCCTGACGGACACAGGGTCCTCTGGCCAGTGCAGGACGATGCCGCATGCTGAGCTGTCTTGGAGCAGCGTCTCACCCGCATCTGCCCCTGTGTGCAGAGCGCAACCCCTGCTTCTCTCTGACCTTAGGCTTCATGAAAGCGAAGAACCACTATCCCCACGTCAGAGACGAGAAGGTTAAGGCCCAGAGAAACAACACAAGTTCAGGCTGAGGGTGTAAACTCCTGGCTCCCATCCAAGGCGGCAGGAGTCCCCCAGGCAGCTTCTCCCACGACCTCTGCTGAGACACGACCTCTGCAGTCCGGGCCCGCCGGCCCCTCTCAGAGCCTCCTCGAATCTGTGAATTCTCCCTCTGCCCTTCCCGACAGCACTCGGGAGTGTGCTCAGACCCCCACAGCCCCTGTGTGGAAGCTTTGGGGGAACGTGAGTCCTTATCCTAGACCCCTCCCAGGCCTCTGGATGCTGACGGATGCCCAGACCCCAGACCCCCACTCAGAGGTGGGCTCATCCCACCAGGCAGGCAGACCCACAGGGCTCCCTCGACTCCATGCAGAGGACAAGGCCTCCCTCCAGGTCAGCCCCCAGACCCCCAGAATCAGGTGGGCCTGAAGAGCAGCCACTGTGAACCTTTCCTGGACCCCACCCAGGTCTGGGCAGATGGGACTAAACCAGCTGTGTGGCTGCAGGTAGCAGATTTAGTCTTTCCTAATGGACTGACATCCTTGGGGAATTAAGTGCAGGATGCACTTAGTAAAGTCATTCTGCCACCAGCTGTGCAGGATAGGAAGATGACAGGGAGAAGCGGGGGCTTATGCTAGGAGGTCTCCAGAGCAAGACGGCTAATTGCCAGAGCCACAGACTCCTCAAACCTCAAACGGAACAGGGCCCGGGCCTGCAGACAGGGGTCTGCAGAGCACAGGGCTCATTAAATGGAGCAGCTACAGACAATGAGGAGCTGGGAAGCAGGTCTTTCCCGACTTTCCCTGCTCAGTACAGCTAGACTCCTGTTCTGATGTCCAAGCAAGTCTCTCTGGCTTGAAAAGAAATGGGAAGAAGGAACACTCACTGTGGTAAAGAATGCACCACTATAGCACCAATGCATCTCTACAGTACTGATACCTCACTACAGCACGGATGCACCACTATAGCACTAATGCACCACTATAGCACTAATGCACCACTATAGCATGAATGCACCACTATAGCACAAATACACCACTGTAGCACTAATGCAACACTATAGCAGGGATGCACCACTGTAGCACAAATGCATCACTACAGCACAAATGCACCACTATAGCACTAATGCAGCACTATAGCATGAATGCACCACTATAGCACAAATACACCACTGTAGCACTAATGCAACACTATAGCAGGGATGCACCACTGTAGCACAAATGCATCACTACAGCACAAATGCACCACTATAGCACTAATGCAGCACTATAGCATGAATGCACCACTATAGCACAAATACACCACTACAGCACTAATGCAACACTATAGCAGGGATGCACCACTGTAGCACAAATGCACCACTTCAGCCCTAATGCAGCACTATAGCATGAATGCACCACCATAGCACCAATGCATCACTACAGCACAAATGCACCACTTTAGCACTAGTGCATCACTACAGCACCCACTTTCTCACCTTCCAGCTTGCTGCTGCCTAGCCACTGGGGGTGGGAAACCAAATTGACTGTAACTGTATGTGAAGTAAGAGTCAAAAACCACTCAGAGATGTTACAGCAGCAAAAATGGCTATGGACCTCCAACATTTCTCTCCTGCATAATAGTGATGAGAATTCTGGCAAATACGGTCAGAATCAACATTTCAGAGTTCTGGGATTTAACCAAAGGTGTGCAGCAATCTAAAGAGTGTTTTTTACTGACTCTCAGTGAGAGCAATGAGCTTTGTGCCACCTCAGCTGGTCCCAGTCCAACCCTCCCTGCCGGTAGCTCCATGATACCTTGAAACCCAACAGCCCACCACGTGGTGAAAACCAGCAGCCAGGCAGGGGGGCAGGGGGGGCAGAATGGTGTAGGTGCTCCTTTAAGGCCCCATCACTATTTGGCCTGTCCAGCGGTTACCTTGAAAACCCCACTATCAAAACTGTCTTTATTTGAACTGACTCAGAGCTCACCCCGAGCAAACAGCCTGTCTCCTGGAGTTATTTGCAGAAAACATCAAAGGCAACTGTTGAATGTTGCAGATGCCTGAGGAACAGTTGAGGCAAATAACAGGTTAACCAAAAAGCTTAAAAGGAAAAGCTAGGGAGTGAGATGTCCACAGGGACACTGAACCTACAGAGTCCTGGGATTCTAGACGGCCATGCAGGTGTGTAGGGCTGTGTGGATGTGCAACGCTGTGCACCTGTGCAGAAAAGACCTGAGGAGGCCCTGAGCTCTCACCTCTGGCTGACTCGGAGAATCTGCAGGGGCAGGAGGCGAAGGCTAAGATGGAGGTGTAGACTGCCTGGCCAAGAGCTGAGGCCCTAAAACGCACACACAGCCCTCAGCAGGGACTGGGAGACGCACGGGTTCCGTGAGTAGAAAATCTCTGTCCAAACACAGGCTGACCACTAAGCTAACAAAATGGAGAATTCAGTAAGCACACATGACAAAGAATACACACATTACAGAATTAGTTCAGAAAAGTCACAAACAATTTTTTTAAAGCCACAACCAAAAAACTTCTGTGATGGAGGGAGAATATGATTTCCAGAGCTGATACATTAGATTATTTTAAATGTCCATCTTTCAACAAAAAATGAGGAGACATGCAAAGAAAGAAGAAAGCAGAAAGAAAACAACAGTCAATAGAAATATCCCTGAGGAAGCCCACAGTAGGCTTACTTGACAAAGACTTTAAGTAAGCTATTTTTATTATGTTCAAAGAAATAAAGGAAACCATGTTTGAAGAACTGAAGGAAAGTATGAGAACAATATCTCACCAAATAGGGAATAAAAATAAAGAGATAGAAAAAAAGAACCAAATGGAAATTCAAATAGCAATAATAGAAATGAGAAATTCACTAAAAGGGCTCAAGAGCAGATTTGAACAGACAGAAGAAAGAATCTGCAACAATGAATTTCCTATTTGGTAATCAATTGAGATTATCTAATCTGGGAAAGAGAAAGGAAAAAGAATGAAGAAAAAGCCCCAGCAGCCTGTGGGGCACCCTCAAGCATATCACCATAAATAGAATGGAAGAGGCAGAAGAAGAGGAGAAAGAAAGGAGCAGAAAGGATATGCAAAGAGAAAAATGATTGAAACATTCCCAAATCTGATTTTAAAATATTGACCTACATCTCCAAGAAGCTCCACAAATTCCAAGTAGGATTAACTCAAAAAGATCTACACCTAGACACATCATAATCAAACTGTCAGAAGTCAAAGACAAAGAGAATCTTGAAAGCAGCATGAAAGAGGCAACTCTCCATGTACAAGGAATTCTTAATATTATTAACAACTCATCAAAAACCATGCAGACCAGAAGGCAGTGAGGTGACATATTCGAAGTGTGAAAAGAGACTTCAACCCAGAGTCCTATATCCAACATAATTATTCTTCAAAAATGAAGGAGAAATTGAGACATTCCCAGTTAAACACAAACAGAGAATTCATTATCCCACAAGAATACCAAAAGGACTCCTTCAGACTGAAATGAAAAGACAGAAATTTGAATCCACATGAAGAAACAAAGAGTGCCAATAAAGGTAACTGCTGTACATAGGTAAATACACAAGACAGTGTAAATGTCAGTATAAAATATACGTTTTCCATTTGTAATATTTTTTTCTCTTAGCTGACTTAAAAAACAACTGCATAAAGCAATAATTATATGTTGATGGGCTCAAAGTGTATATAGACATCATCTGTATAACAGTAATGGCACAAAGCAGGGAGAGGAAATAAAGCTATATAGCAAAGATTTTGTATACTATTGAAATAAGTTGGTATTAATCCAAACTAGATTGTGGTAAATTAATATACTGTGTTCTCCAGACAAGCCACTAAGAAAATAACTCAGAAAAATATAAAGGAAAAGAAACAAGGGAACTAAAATGACACACTAGGAAATATCTATTTAACACAAAAAAAAGGCATTAATGGAGGAATAGAGGAATAAAAAACAAAGTGTGAAATGGCAGAAATAAATCTTACCTTATCGGTAATTATATTAAATATAAATGGATTAAACACTCCAATTAAGAGAGAGAGATTGGCAGAATGGATGTTTTTAAAAAACATGATGTCTACAAGAGACACACTTTATATTCAAAGACACAAATAGGTTGAAAGTAAAAGAATGAGAACCCTTACTTCACAATACATAGAAAAATTAATTCAGAATACCAACTGAGTCAGAGGTTCTGAGACAGACCTAAATGTAAGAGCTAAAACTATAAAACAATTAGAAGAAAACACAGGGATAAATCTTTGTGACCTTGGATTAGGCAATGGTTTCTTAGATATGATACTTACAGTACAAGCAACCAAAGACAAATAGATGAATTGGACTTTATCAAAAATTTAAAGTTTGTGCTTCAGAAGAGGAAAGTGAAAAGACAACCCACAAAATTAGAAAAATATTTGCAAATCACATATCTGAGAGTGTTCTAGTATCCAGAATATATACAGAGCTATTACAATTCAACAATAGGAAGATAAATAGCTCAATTAAAAATGGGCAAAGGATTTGAAGAGACATTTCTTCAAAGATATATACCCAGCAGTATTCTCTGAGGGTCTCATGGCACTCAGCTGTGTGGGCCACAATCTCCATTTCAGACCAGCTGAAACTCTATGATTTTTCCCACTGTTCCCAGCTGTCTCGAAACCTCCAACCTACTCGGTACTCCATGTAAGATGGTGCGTCCTGCTGAGATCAAAGTGTGAATGAGGGTCCTGGTCACTCACTTCCGCCTGCTGGTCCTTTCAACCCCTCCAGAAACGCTGCCTTTCCCACTGCGAGGCGGACAATGCAGGTGGGACATAACAAGCCAAGCGCGGAAGTGCATGTCCTGGGGGCACGGGAGCAGATCCAGGCCAGCCCAGCGCCCTAGAGTCCACGTGGCCAGCCCCAGAGACATGAGGCCAGGTCGCCCGCTGCAAGGGTGTGCCCACACACCCCACCCTTCTCTGCTCAGAAGCACAGATTCCTGCTTCTCCCAGAGCAAGCCAAGGAGCTGGGAGGCTGGACGAAGTGGGGCTTTCACCCGACAGTGGCCGGCGGGCTGTCACTTCATCAAACGGCTCACGCCAGTCCTCCCTGGAGCCAGCCCCACTTCTCCCACATGCGACCCTGCCTGCTCACCCAAGCTCCGTCCCCCTCCCTGACGCTGTATGGTCACCGTGTGCGTCGGGGGCTTTTCGGTGGGAAAAGGGTGCCAGGCCCCCCCGGCTCCAGCCCCAGCCTCCGACCCCCTGCCCCCCTCCCAACTGAAGCCCTTCACTGACCCGCTGACAGGCGCCCCGTTCCTCATACCCGAGAGCTGTCACGTCACCCCGGGCCTTCGGCATCACAACCACCAATCATGCAGCCACAGGGAGAGCCTCCTGCGTATCTGTCTCGTTATTTCTCGGCCCAGTTGGTGACAAGAGTCTCATTTAATCCTCACAACCACATCGAGGACAGGAGCTGCCACCATCCCGTGAGCAGATGTGAAAACTGAGCCTCGGACATTGGAGGTAAGTCTCCAGGGACCCAGCGACAAAGGGGCCTGGTTGCCCCAGGAGCACGGGGTTCCCACGGGGGCCGAGCTTGTTCTGAGATTAGTTCCTTCTCCCCTTCAAGGGCTCATCTATCAAGGGGCCACCCATCCTCACCAGCAAAGACCAACAGAAACAGGTCATACTTGTAAAAAAATAAAAAGACTAGCAAAGTCACTTTTCATGATGTATTTGATTTTACTGAATATGTCTGAAAACCATTGCTTCAATATGTAATCAATGCAGAAACTCCCAGTGAGATATCCTACATCCTCTTTGTCACACTGAGTCTCTGAATCCTGGTGCGCCTGTATGCAGATCCGCTGCATCTCCTGTGCTCGGGGGCCGCTCGAGGCCGGTCTGGACCCAGAGCCCACCATGTGCTGCAGGCTTCGCAGCAGCAAGCAAATCCCCTGTGCGGCCGGCTCACAGCGGCCTAGGCGACCGTGTTCCTCCTGCTTCCCTTCCTGCTGCCCTTCTAAGGCGTCTTGACTGTAAGAACTAATGACTCTGGGGCTGTCAGGCCCTGATCAGCGGCTTTTCCCTGGTTCCCTCGGCAGCGCCTCTGCTCCTCCCTTTGCATACAGTTGAGCTGCTTTCTACCTGGCTTTAAGCAACCTGCTTTCTGCTGACAGGAGCTGTTCCTTTTCTTAAAGGAGCAACACAGATGTCCTCCCTAACGCCTGAAGTTACATGGATGCGGTCTGGGTTTTGTTTTTGCAAAAGGATGGGGTGATTTCCTCAGGGGCTTGGAGCGGCTGGAGAAGTGACCAAAAATCTGGGCCACCCCTGGTCTTTTCTTTCGAAACTGCCCTATCGAGGGCGAGCGGGGGTATGGCTGGCTTTCTGGCAGTGGGACAACCCCCTTCTTTTCCCCCACAAGCAATGCCCACTGTGGATGGCTGCCTGCAGCCCAGGACAAGGACACAAGGACAAGGAATTCAGTACTGGGGACCAGAGCCCCAGAAGCAGCAAGGCCTCAGGTGCCTCGGGAGGGGGCCAGCCCCTCCCTCCACGCAGGTGGAGAGGGAGGCAAGTCCACCCGTTCCCGGGGCAGGGATGCTGCGGGCTGCTGCCAGTGAGACGCCCGCAGAGCCGCACGGCACTGCCAGAGCTGCTTACTCTCGTTCTCACTCACTGACAAAGGCTCCGCTTGGCCAAACTTCAGTCAGGCTCCTGAGACCACCTGGACCCGTCCTGCACCTCCGTGTAAAACCCATTTTTAGCAAGAAAACTGCTAAGTCAGTTTAACCAGGGACCCCCACCCTCGATACCTGCCGGCCCTGGGATCTGATTGGGCTCCTCACCCCCCGCCACTCCCAGGGGGCGTCTGATCACCTGGCTTCAACAGTTCAGCCAGAACTCCCCACCCTGAGCTTCCTCACCCCCGAGCGGCAGCCACCCTGCTCCTTGGCTGTGAACCCCAGTGGTCCACGTATTCAGAGTTGAGCCCAGTCTCCTTTCCCACCGTAAAATCCCTACACCCATCGCAACAGGCTGGATACAGCCTGCCTTACCATCTTTAACAAGTGTCACTGAATATTTTTTTTGACATTACCTCGATACTTCCTAAGCCCTGAAATCCTGACTTTGGCTGTTAGGCATCCTTTGCTAAAATCTATGAAGGTAAAGGCACAGCTATTGAAACAGATGCCCTTCAGCATCCACCCAAACCATCCCCGTACCCGAGACGCACACTCTGCAGTGACGCCCCAAACCACCGTGTGTCAAGACCAGAGCCGGCAGGAGGGCTCTGGGTGCTGCTGGACATGGAGCCCCGCCCACTGCTCTCAGAGGACCAGCTCACCAGCCCCTCCTGGCTCTGGCCTTGCCCTCCACCCAGCCCCTCCCAGTCCCAGCTCCTCTCAGATTCGGAACTCCTAACTTGGTTCCTGTTTGCCATCTATTCCTCCAGCCCGAACCCGCCCCAGGGTTTCCTAGAAGCAGAGGCTGAGCAGGGATTCGGAGGCAGCGAGGGCCAGGGCAGGGCTGGGCCAGGAAGACATGGGCAAGAACACCGTCCCAGCAGGAGCCGGATCCCAGTGCGCTCAGGAACGAGGGGAGCCACAGCACGGAGCAGTTCCCAGGCGGAGGGCTGGCCCTCTGCCCCCCGACAGCCATCATCACCGGCAGTGGGGCTTCGGAGCAGGGGAGGGGGAGGCGGCCCCCAGCAAGCAGCTGCCCTTGGGCTGAAGGCCATCTTCCCAAGGCAGGGGGCTGCCCCGAGTCATCAGGCCCGCCAGCAGCTGACCCCCAGCCGCCTCATCACCCGCCCCACCTGGTCCCCTGCACAGCTGAGCCCACCCTCACAGAACGCGAACAGGACCTTGGCCCAGACGTCCCCTGGACACGTCCTGGACTCCAGGCCTAATGTGTGGTCCGTTGAACACTGGCTTCTGTTTCCTACTGAGGACAGGCGGGGGGGACAAGGCCCAGACAGACAGGAGGACTCAGGACAGGCCTGGGACAGCCCAGCCTGCCCCAGCCTGGGCAGCAGACACTGTGGCAGCTGAGCAACTAAGTGGTTAAGGATCTGACCCTGGAAACTGGGTTTCGTCAAGTGGGGAAACCGTCACGTCAGCAGAAAGCCAGGTGGTGAAAACCAGGAGGGCTGCAGAGATCTAGCACAGAGTTATCTGGCTTTGAGGATGGCTAAAGGCCCAGAGGAAGTACTGAGACCATCCTGAGAACAGTCCAGCATTGTCCAGACCAAGTACCTGGACCAACAAGTTACCCCAACATAGGACGAGGCCGAGTGGCAAAGACCGCAGGCCCCGCCGTGCACCCCAACCGAGAGCCCTCATCTGGCTGATGCCCATGGGGAGAGCAAAGCAATGCATGGAACTGCAGGACCACGTACAAGATGTGAGAGTCCTGACAACTCAACAACTAAAAAATGAGAGAAAAGTCAACATTTCATCAGGCAGTGACTGAACCAGCTGAGTTTCGTAAAACAAAGGTGCTTACTTTACGCGCAGGTGTTTCTGTTTCTTTCAATATTCTTCTATATTACAGTTTAGATTAAGTTGCTAAAACTTAGTCTTAATGACCGAGTTAGTCAGTGTCATTCTGGGTGCAAGTGACAAAATCCCCACTTGAACTTGCCTGGGTAAAAGGATGGTTATTAGATTGAGGACATTATGCTCAGTGAAATGAAACAGACACAAAAGACAAATACTCTGTGATCCACTAATATGAGGTTCCAAAAGCACTCAGATTCACAGAGACAGAAAGTAGATGGTGGGGGGCGGGGCTGGGGAGGGGAGGGGAGGGTTAGTGTCTGATGGGGACAGAGCTTCCGTGTGGGAAGATGAGAAAGTTTTGGACATGATGGTGCTGATGGCTGCACAACAGTGTGAATGTGCTTAATGCCACTGAACTGGGCACTAAAATATGGTAAATTTTACCACAATTTTTTTAACTAAAAAATAAATGTTTTTTAAAAAATAGACAAAAAAACGATAGTTCTTAGAAAGGTCCAGGTATTTCATGCAAAGGGGGGTGGGAAACATCAGGAACAGGGGGTCACCAGCCATGGGACCTGTGCCTGCCCCCCGCCCAGGGATGGTCCCCTCTCTCCCCGGAGACCAGCTTCCTCCATGTGCACATGTGGCTGCTGAAGGACTGCCATTCCTGCTGAGTTCCAGTCCAGACACTTCCCAGGGAAGCCCTCTGGTGAGCCAGGCTCAGGCTGAGGACCCGCCCCTGTACCAACCACGCCCAGCATGGTGGCGGTCACAGAAAAACATGCTGCCCCCTTTACAGCCACAGAGAAAGGGAAGGGACAGGCAGAGAGTACTAAAGATGGCAGTGACAAGCCCACCAGGTCTCCTGTGAACAGGCCCCCAGCCAGGACCAGGGACTCGCATTGCTCCAGAGGACCAGCGGCTTAAGTCTTCAGAATGGAGGACACAGGAGTGTGTGTCGGATGGAGCTCGGGCTGCAGGGCTTGCCGGTCCTGACCCAGGTGAGCTCCAGCATCTGTGGAAATCGCGTCCGTGGGCCCGGAGGGTGTGTGCGTGGAGGCTGGTGCCGCAGGGGGACGGACGACACGGCACCACTCACACCCTCCCGTCCAGTTCTCTCACCTCCTGGTCACCAAGAAGTCCACCAGCAGGTGTCACCTCAGCTTCCCCAGTAGGGATAGTGGGGCGCCATGGGGGTCAGTGAGATCGGGGCGTGACATCACCCAGCATGGGGCCCCGTTCCTTGAAGGGTTGTGCCCGCCCCGTGTGTGACCTCCCTACTAGAATATGAGCCCTGGATTTGTCCGGCTCACGTCTGTGTCCAGTGCCTCCATGAGCTTGACGGATAACCGACAGATACGAACATGCTTATTCTCGCCCCCCTCCCCCTCCACTCGGTGGTCTCATCACCATCACAGGTGAAGGGAGCCCACGAGCCTATTTTCGTATGACGCACTTAGTGTCTTATAAAAATCTAAGTTGCCAACGTTTTAAAATGGGAAGTCTGTTTAAAAATCAGAATTACCAATTTCTTTTGAAATATCTAAAGATTTAACCCCCGGGGAAGCACTCCTGTGTGGGAACAGATGCCTGGACACGAGCATGGTCTCCATCTAGTGGGGGTGCTTCCCAGGCTGCCCCAGGCCCCACCGTTCCCTGTAGTCTCATCTCTGCCCACCTCCCCACCAGTGTTATCTACTGGCCTCTGTAGGCATCAGACAGTGTGAGTCCTGGACTCAGATGTCATCCACGATTAGCCCAGTGTGTGCGTGCATGTATGTGTGGGCATGTGTGTGTATGTGTGGGTGTGTGTACTGATAGGTGTGTGCATGTGTGTGTATGTATGTGTCCCCAGAGTGCCCTCCGATACTCATCTCAGGGGTCACCCTCTCCAGGAAGCCTTCCCGAGTTACCTGTTAACTGTCATCCCCAGCACAGTGGACCCCCTCAAGGTGGCTGGTGTCTCTATGACCCCAGAGTCCAGAATGAACCCTCTTAGACAGCCCCACAGCTCACCCTCGAGATCTTGCCCAGGCAACCCCACGTCCTCCACTGCTGGCCACCTCTGAGTTCCCAGAATCCTGCCAGCAGCTGAGGAGCTGTGCTGGGAGACTCAGGGTTAAGGTGGCCCCGACAGGAGGGTGGGGGTCAGGAGCAGGGAACCAGGATGAGGTGAAGACTGCATGGCAAGGCGGGGCCCCCAGGAGAGCAGCCACAGGGAGGGCCGCCCCGGGGTGATGCCAGCAGTGCATGTCTGCTCTGTGTGCCCACCAGGCCTTGTCCCCTTCTGTTCTTTTAGGAACCCCTGCCCCCCAACTCTCAGTGCTCATGGCCCAGGTGGAACTGACCCAGCCCAGTTCCCGACCCACACCTACTCAGCCCATGACCACAGTGACCAGTTGAGGATTTTAGCACATAGCCCACTGGGAACCGCCTTTAGGACTTTTACAGCAGCTACTGTGCTTGAGACACTTTCTTTCTCGTGGAAGGCTACTGGCCTGAAGTTATCACTGGTCTCCTTGTCTACCACATGGGGAAAGCCTGCCTGAGAATGAGTATGACCCAGAGGAAACCAGAACCAAGAGGCAGAGAGATGTCCTTTGAGCACCTGGATCCAGCCATGCCTGAAGTCAATCATCCTGGACTTCTAGTTATATCTGCCAGTAAGTTTCCATTTTTGTTAGAGCTGGTTTCAGTATTTTGTCACTTACAATCCAAAGAGCCCTGAAAGAACACCGGTTCTATTATGGGTGATTTACATGGTCCTGAAGGACTCCAGAGGGATGAAATGCTTTCAAAATTCAAAGGACTCTTAATGGTCGTGTTCTAGGCATAAGGACAGGTGGTCGTTGGTATAGATCATGGGTTGGTGAACTTTTCGGCAAAGGATCAGACAGTAAATATTTTTGGCTTTGCAGGGAGGCCACACAGCCTCTGTCACAATTACTCAGCTCTGCCATTTACAGTCTCGTGGAAGCGGTGTGAAAGGGCGTGGCTGTGTTCCAACAACACTTCATTCACCAAAAGAGGCAGTGGCCTGTGCTCTGCAGTCTCCAACTCTGGTGGAGAGGCCTGCCCCGCCTGCTGGTTCTGGCCGAGAGGTCAGTGAATAGGCGTCCCCTCCTCCTCTCAGCCCCCGGGCTGCGTGGGCGGGGCGAGGGCACAACATGCTCGGGGCTTCTCCCCGTGCCACCCGTCCTTTTGAGGCTCACTGTGCGCCTGGGCTTCGGCCTCTGTCACGCTCCCCAGCTCCCAGCAGAGTGCAGAGTGTGCAGGTGGACAGACCCGAGTTTGAACCTCTGTCCCTCCTCTCAGGAGCTGTGTGACCTTGGCGGGTGACTTCCCCTCTCTGTGCCTCGCCCGTCAGGAAAGAATCACAGCCTCTTCCTTACTGACCCTCCAGGTCACTGGAGAGGAACAGCACTGCCAGGGGCAGCGGACACCTGTCACTCACGGGCGCCCCCGACCTCCTGAGCACTCTCTTACGTTCACTGTCCATTCATCCGTTCATCCACCATCAGCTCCCCGGAGCACATATCCACTTTTCCAACGGGGTTTTAAATACCCGCTTCCCAGCCTCCCTGGCTGCAATGGTATCAGGCGGGGTGAAGGCTCTGACACTGGCCCCACTGGATGCTTCAGGCCGCAAGCATGGCCTGGCTCCAACACCAAGAAGGCAAGGCGTTATGGAAGGCTGCGATGCGCCCAAGCCCAGCATGGGGCCAGGCTCTGAGCAACCTCTGTCCTGCTTCCAGGTCCAGGGTAAGGCAGGCACGGGACCCAGATGTGATCCCAGGCCAGCCTCCTGCAGCTGTAATCTCGGGCCGAGCACTCACCCCTGGGAGCCCCTCCCCTTTTGTCAGACAAGGGTTATAAAAAGCACCTCTCAGGGTTGCCCTGGTGACTGAAGGATGTAAAGTGTAAAGCAGCTCATTTGAGGCTTTAGAGAAACAAGCTCTCGTAGAAAGACTGACAATACAGCAAACATTTGCTGAGCATTTACTATGTGCCGGGTGTCTGCGTGGTTTCCCAAAGCAGACCTGAGACAAGGACTTGGGTGCAGGCAGGTTCTTGGAAAATGACCCAGAAAATAGAAGAGGGACAGGCGGTGAGAGCAAGAGGGAACAACCTGCACAGAGTGTGACAGTGGGCAGGGGCCCTCCGAGAGCCCGTGGAGAGAGTGCCTCAGAGTGCCAGCCATGGGGGTAACCACTCCTGTACATGGTCAGCTGGGCTTTGACGAGGGGCCAAGGCCATTCGTGGGGAAGGACGGTCTTCTCCACAATTGGTGCTGGGAAGACTGGTTGTCCACAAGGGAAAGGATGAAGCTGGGCCCATACCTCACATCATCTACAAACATTAACTCAAAATGGATATAAGACCTAAATGGAAGAGCTGAAACTGTAAATCTCCTAGAAGAAAACACCAGGGAAAGCTTCATGACACTGGATTTGGTGACAGATTCCTAGATGTGACACCAAAAGCACAGTCAACAAAAGTAAAAATAAATAATGTGGACTGCTTCAAAATTAGAAACTTCGGTGCATCAAAGGACACAACCGAGTGAAAAGGTAAGGTAACCTATGGGGCAGGAGAGAATGTTTGCAAATCATATATCTGATAAGGGGTTAATATCCCAAAGTACATAAAGAGTGTCTACAGCTCAGCAACAAGAATAACCAACAACCTGATTAAAAAATGGGCAAAGGACTTGAATAGCTGTTTCTCCAAAGAAGACACACAAATGGCCAATAAACAAATGAAAGATGCTCAACATCACTAATTATTAGAGAAATGCAAATTACAACCATAAAGAGATGTCACCTCAGAACCATTAAGGGGCCACTATCAACAAGAAAGGAAGGAAGAAGGAGAAGAAGGAAGGGAGGGAGGGATAAAATAAATGTTGGCAAGGATATGGAGAAACTGGAAGCTTTGTGCACTACTGATGCAGATGTAAAATGGTGCAGCCACTGTGGAAAACAGTATGAAAGGTCCTCAAAAAGTTAAACACAGAGTTACCATATGATCCAGCAATTCTAAGTGTAAACCCAGAAGAACTGATAACTGGGATTCAGATATTTCTACACCCACGTTTACAGCAGCATTATTCACAAAAGCCAAGTGACCATGGAGGGATGACTGGATAAGCAAAGGGTGGTCCATTCATACAACGGAATATTATTCAGCCTTAAAAACGAAGGACATTCTGACACATGTGACAACACGGGTGAACCTTGAGTACATTGTGCTCTGTGAAATGAGCCTGCCACAAAAGGACAAATCCTGTCTGATTCCACTTACAGGAGGTCCCTAGAGGAGTCACATCCACAGAGACAGAAAGTAGACGGCGGGGCCAGGGGCTGGGGGAGGGGGGTGGGGAGTGAGTGTTTAATGGGGACAGAGTTTCAGTTTTGCAAGATGAAGAGTTCTGGAGATTGGTTACACAGTAATATGAATGTACGTAACATTACTGAGCTGTACACTTAAAAATGGCTAGGTTTGGTAAATTTTACATTATGTGTATCTTACTACGATTAAAATTTCTAACAAGCAAACAGTAATTAGACAGTATATCCTTAATGAAATAAACCTAAGAACTAAAGGAGGACGTAAGGAAGAACTACACAAGAAAAAATAAAAATAACAAACGTAAACGAGGAACCGCCACGGTGGACTGCGGGGGCAGCTGCGTGCTCACCTCCCACCTCCCATCCCGCCCTGACTGAGGGCTACCCTTCCAGGGCACCCTGTCCCCAGGCTGCTAAGCCCCTGTGACACGGGAGAGGGGTCTCAGGCAGAGGGGCAGAGGGACGCAGGCACGTGGGCGGGTATGCAGTCCCGGTGCAGCCCAGCCCTGGGGCCGCAGAGGTGGCGTGAGGACGCCCCTGGGGTTACCATACTGCCCATCGGTCAGTCCTCGAGAGAGGCTGCCGTGCTCCTCCCACTGTTCACATGAGGACCCCTGATCAAGGAGATTGGGTGACTTGCCCAAGGCCACACGGCCAGGAGCTCGTGGGCTCAGCCTCCGCTCTGTGGTGCCCGGTGGATAAGACTCTGGCGTTTGGGAGAAGGAGCAGGAATGACCCCACCAGCACTGGCTCTGGCGGGACTGGCGTGGCTCACAGGTGTGCCAAGGATGAAACAAAGGTGGGTCATCCACAAGGAGGTGTGTTTTCAGGAAAGGGCAGCTCCAGGGCTCATGTTTTGCTCTGTTTGCAGTCAACAGATCAGAAAATAACAACCCAGCAACTTGGCCCAAACCAGCCCCCATGTGCCAACTGCTACCCTCTGTCCCTCAGTGTGAAGGCACAGACCCCACTCCCGCCCCTGGACAGTCATCTGGCCATCCCGTGGTGGCCATGCCAGCCCAGCTCTGCCCACCAGTGGAAGGCAGACAGGCTGAGTGGGGCTCCTGGGAGCAGTTCTTTGTTCTTCAGTAAAGCGTGCCACGGCTAGGGTGTAGCCAGGGCGGATCAGTGCCACAGGGGCTCCTGGGCGGGCTGTAATTAAACCTCTCTCCTGCCATCTCTGAAAGCTCCTGATGAGGAGAGACCCACAGAGCAGTGCTAGGAGGTGGCCTTCCTTCCACTGAGGGGGGCAGTAGCATGAGGGACAGGTAGGGGACAGCCCAGTGTCACCCACTCCCACCCATGGTGGGGCTGAGCTGTTGGGCCCCAATACCCAGGGGAGTGGTGGTGGTCCCTGGGTGGGAGGTGGGCATGCAAAGGGTCTGGGGGTCTGGCAGGAGGTTGAAACCATATACAAGCGCATGTCCTTGTCCTTTGAAATGAAAAGCTTTCACTTCAGTCTCCCAGGCCTCCCTGGGCCTCAAAACAGCTGGCTCAAGAGTTAGTGATTAAGGAAAGATGTAGAAGCAAAGCATAGCTGTTGGGCCAGGCAACTGGAAACAATTTAGACTCTGGACCAGCCACGTAGCAGAGTCCCCGAATTCCCAGTTCCCTGAAAAGTACAGACAAAGGCCCGAGACACCTTCCTAAGCTGTCTTTACAGAAAGCCGACCCCCAGATGAAAGCGGCTGACCGCAAGCATGTAGACCCCAGACCACTTCAAACCAGAAGGTTGGCGATGCTCGAAACTTCACCTTGATGCCAACCAGTCTGGGAATTGTCCACGAGCTGCTCACACACCCTGCAGCCCCTCCCTCACACAGCCTTTAAAAACTCTCCCCTGAAAACCATCAGGAAGTTCGGGTCTTTTGAGCAGGAGCTGCCCAATCTCCTTGTCTGTCTGTACGATAAACGCTGTACTTTCCTTCACCACAACCCGGGGTCAGTAGGTTTGGTTTGGCAACAAGGGCAGACCTCAGCCTTCAGAAGTGGGGGTCTCCCCACTCCTGGCCTTAACCCAGCCGGTGGCTTCCCCGAGAGAGGGCTGGGGCCCGCTATGTTGGCGGCGGGGGGGGGAGGCGGGACACACCCCTTGGCCTCGGCCTGGGGTGTCCAGGATGGTGGTCATTGTAGCGCAGATCAGGCTCCTCAGGTCAGAGGCCAAGTGGATGACAGGGAGTGAGTTTAGAGGTCACCTTTCCCCAGCGCAGGTAGGAGGAAAGGAACTGTGCATTTCCAGAGCCCACCTGGCTAGGTACTTGGTGTGGGGGCAGGAGGCTTTCCCAGGGACTGGGGGTCAGGAAAAGTGATAGCCATGCCAGGTGCCCGTGCCTCCCCCTCCTCAGCTCCAGGCCTCCTGCTCACGGGCCCTGGGGCCTCCCACCCTGGGCCCTGGGCCTCCCTCTCCTGGGCCCTGGGCCTCCCCCACTGGGCCCTGGGCCTCCCCATCCTGGGCCCTGGACCTCCCTCTCATGGGCCCTGGGCCTCCCCCAGCTCACAGAAGTATTAAGAGGCCTCTGTCCACTTGGGGTGAAGCACTGCAGGTCTCATGGCCACAGGGCCAGCCTGCTCAACCCTGGCCGGTGTCCCAAGTGCCAAGCCAGCTGAGTGGCTCCCGTGGTTCAAGGGAAGCCAGAAATCAGGATTTTTATGCAAACTACACAGAAGTCTGTTAGCCCCAAATTAAGACAAACAAATCTTGGGAGGAAAGACGTGGTGTCTAGCCACCAGTTCACTGCCCCAAGCTCAGGAAGGATAACCGTCCAGGATGGGGAGGGCTCAGAGGGTGAACCAGGGACAGCAACCCGCTGCGGGGAGGGGACCCGTGGCTCAGGGAGGCTGTCGTAAGTGGGGGGACAGGGCCAGGCGGCTGAGCTGCAGCCCCAGCACAGAGCTCCGGTGACGGTCAGCACCGGCAGGCGGGGGCTGGCCCGGCTCTGAGCTGGGTGCCTGAGTCGACTCCCCAGTGGGGACAGTGCTGTCAAGGCCCATTTCACAGACTGCCCCACCGCAGTCTGTTGCTTCCTCTACAGCAGGGGAAGGGAGCCCTCGCTCCCCGAGGTGGAGCTGGGGCCTATGGTGACTGGCCAGCGCCCAGATCACCAGCTGTCACACACTGGGGCCATCTCCCTGCTCTGGCCCACAGCAGATGGTCAACTCGGGTCGGCATCCCCGCGACACCCGCAGCCTTTGAACCCAGACTCCCTCTGTGGGTCCACCCACAGTCCTGGGCTCCCCAGGCACTGCGTCAGCATTGCCCACTTGACAAGAGGATGGCTTTGGACCCTGCAGCCCTCAGCCGGGCACAGGAGGTGCTAGCAGGGCCTTTGAGCTGGGTTTCGGATCAGAAAGCAAGCTGACCGAGGGCAGCTGCCTGTGGGCTGGTCGGTAAGGAAACCATCAGAGGAGACTTTCCAGGCCTATTGATCAGCGGAGAAGAAAGGACCTGGGGGAGCTTCCCGGGGAGAACTGAGGAGGGGCGCAAGGAGAGGCTGCGCCAGAGGTGATGGCGCTCGGGCAGCAGCAGCGTAGCTCATGGGTGGCCTCCGCGGGGATACCGACCACGCCCACCCCCGGCTGCGGTGAGGACGGCCCGAGCCAGCGATGGGAACACGCTTAGAGCGGAGCCCGAACTTGGAGGTTGGTCAAGGGCCTCACTAAGCCAGGCTGACTGCGCCGGGGGCTCGCTGGTGAGGGAGATGCCGAATCAGCGAACAGCACTGGACCACAAGCGCGCATGCGCACACGCAGCATCCCTGTGCGGGATTCTCACCCCGCTTTGCTAGAGGGAGCCGGCGGGAGGCCTGGGGAGAGAATGGGCGGGCCCTGCGGAGGAGGGGGGGGGGTTTGCACTGCTGAGCACAGAACAGGCCTCCTCTGGGCACAGGGAGCTGGGACCCGGGGCCCGACCACACCTGGACTCCTCTGCTGTCGGCCCACAGGTTTGGGGGCCCCAGGCAGGTACAAGCTTCAGGCGCGGCTCAGCAGCATCCTCGGCACCCACCTCAACCTCCCACCTCTCGGGCCAGCCTGTCCTTCCTGCCAGCCTCTCCTCGTGGCGGACGGGGCCCCTACCTGCCCCAGGCCCAGAGTCTCCAACGTCACGTGTGGAAAGAGTCCTTTGCACACCTGACTGCCCACCTCTGAGCCAGTCACTGCAGCCTGGAACCACGTGTTCTGACCCGGCGCCTGGCAGACAGGGATGACCCCAGGGCACCCACCCCTCCCCAGGGGCATCCTGACTGCAGGCTGCAGGAGGACCTCAAGGTTTGCACAGTGCTTTCACACCCAAGATCGTCAGGGCCTCAGGCTCTTCTACCTGCCACCTGCCCCAGGGACCGCACCTTTGCCCCTCCCCCTCCTCAAGTGCAGCCCTTCTTCCTGCCATCCACTCTCACTCTGTTTCCGTGGTCTTTGCCTGCCTGGCGTGCATAGTAACTGCCCCAGGCATTCGTGGGGTCCCCCCAGCTCTCAGGCCACATGGTTTCTTGGTGCGGCCTTCACCCCCAGCTCCCAGGTGTGACCTGCCCTGGCCGGTGGGGGCACTGCGTTTCCTTGAGTTGGCATTTGGTCATAGGCACGTGACCCTGTCAGAGCCAAACAGGCACAATCCTGGGACATAAAGAGAAAGTTTCCCACTTTCTCTTTTTTTGCTGGAGGGGCTGAAGAGACCACAGTCAGGCCCTGGCCTGGCCTGGGGGGAGCTGCCCCAGAGCAGAGCTGAGGGATGGAGAGAGGCCTGGGACCCCTACAGAAGCAGTTGCTCCAGCCACCTCCAAAGGCTCCCCCTTTTCTGCCCTGGGACCCCATATATTCTTTTCTTGGGCCACTTTGAGTTAATTTACCATCTCTACTGTCCCTGGAACCAAGAGTCCCACCCAGAGTCGTCTCCGATGCTCTGGGTCTCAGTTTTCCCACATATAAAATGGGAGGGACAGAGATCCTCTAAACTCCTTCCCAGCTCCGATGCATGCAAGGCAGAAGACCTGAGATCTGGGTTGATTTATCAGGACCCTTTTGGTTTCAACTGGCATAAAGCAGAAAAAGGAGGAACATATTGGCTCATGAAACTGAAAAGTCCAAGGGAAAGCTTCAGGTATGGCTTGATCCAGGCGCTCACCCAGTGTCATTAGAAACTCATCTCTCTTGTCTCCATCCTCCTCAGGGTTGGCTTACATTTCAGGCAGTGCATGCCTGGCTCGGCAGTTCCAGGCTACTGTTTAACCCTGGGCTATACCAGACCCCTTGCATGCTTTGACTGGCTCGTCATGGCGCACAGAAACCAACCAACCACCACCACCCCCCTTCCCACCCCCCCACCCCCAGAGATGAGGATGCTCTTGGCGGCCAGCTTGGTCACATGGCTGGGTTAACAAGGAGATGGAGCCTTGAAATCCCACCAGTTGGGATGGGGGACACTTTTGAAAAGCAAACGTGCCCACAGACGTCCTCCACACAAGCCCCCCTCCTCCTAGGTGACTGTGAGGTCAGGATGGTGTGCAGGCCATGTGACCCGAAGTGCCACCCAGGGTGAGGTCCCTGGAGCCTCCCACCCCCACCCACGGGCTCCCGGGTTTGCAGGGCGGATCAGAGACGCCCAGCACGGTGCTTCCTGCTTCGCAGGAGCGGCCCAGAGCTCTGTCTCCTGGGACCCCGCTAAAGAGATTACTGGCCTGTCTTTCAGTGAAACCCTGGGCCTCTGGGCTGGCTCCGCTAATCCCAACAAAGGATAACAGGCCCCTAATTAATTCTCCGAATCTGATGGCAGCGCGAACGCCAGCCAGTCCACCCGCCTTAATGAGTTTAATCGACTGGACTTGATGATTTTATTTGAAACCTAGGGCCGCAAATTAAGCTCTTAAAAATGCACTTGAACTTGATTGGCAGCAGTAATCCTAACGAAGTCTGTTTAATCCTTGGGCTGCCTGGTCAGGAGCAGCCAGTACAGGACTGGGGGCTCCAGAGCGACTGCCACGTGCACACAGGCTCCCCCTTCCTCAGCTCTAGGCTGGGTTTCCTCTGCCTTCTGACTCCAGGCTCAGGAGGGGGACCCAGGAGTCAGGAGGCCCCTGCCCCACCCTACTGTCACAGGTGAACTCCTACACATGCTTCAAACCCCTGCCCAACCTCTCCCCAGGGATCCTCCTCACATCTTCCATCAGATCCACGTGCTCTCTCCACTCCCAGGAGCCACGGCCACATCGTGCCCATCACCGTGTCCCGGCCCCCAGCTGTGTCCTGTGTGCTGAGTGCTGGTGGTCAGCTTTGCACAGAGGGCCCGAGCACGCCTGTCCTGCTGCAAGAGATGGATCCCAGTGCTGGCCGCACGGCTCCCCCTCCCTGTGTCCACACCCTGGGCCATGTAACGGTATAGAGTGTCCATCAAGGACTGGAGTCCATGTCCCCACCTGAGAGTCTGGCCTGCCCTGGCCTGTGACTCACTCTGGCCACTAGATGGTGGCGGGGGAGGGGGGGGAGTGGAGATGATACTGTGCCAGTGCTGAGCCCACAGTCTCTCTCCCAGGGCCAGCCTCTGCCCGAGGACAAGCCCAGCCAGCCTGCCGCAGAGTGGGGGGTTCCGTGGAAGACAGCCAGCTGTGCCAGCAGGGCTAACCTAGAGCAGCCAGCCCCGGCACACCTGCAACTGACCACTGGTGCTCAAGCAAGCTCAGCCCAGCCCAAGACCAGCCTAGACCAGTCCACAGCGGCCCACACCAGCCTAGCTCAGCCCACCCACCTCCACTTGGAGAAACAGCAAACGCTCCTGCTGAAAGCCCCATGTCCGGAGGTGGCCTGATAACCGGCCCCAGCAGCACACCGCCGCGCCTCCCTGGCAAGTGGGCGCTGCCTCTGGCTCCAGGGTACACCCCGCCTCAGCACACTCTCTGCCAGGGCCAAGCCAACCCCACGGCCCAGCCTTAGCTGCGCCCCGCTCCCCGCCCAGCCCTCACTGGAGCTGGCCCCTCGTCACGCAGACCCGCCCGCCAGGTCCCCCTAACTCATCTCGCGGAGCAGGGCTGAGGGCACTCGTCCCCTCCCCACAGAAGGCAACGGGCTCTGCGTTCACATTAAGCCTCCTGCTCCGTGACTGGCCCTGCAGATTCAGAGGCGGGGATGCTCTGAGTAAGACACGCACACACGTGTGCAAGCACATACACCAACGAGGTTAAACAAGCTTGTCATCCCCCGGTCACAGGAGAGCTCATCCTGCCACTGTCTGCTAAGAAAGCGGCTTGAAGAGGACAGGGAAAACCAGCTTCTTTATAGTTTTCCAAGTGTCGCCCCATCAAATTGGCAGATCTCCAGGTGTTCGCACAGCGCTCTGTTGGCGAGAACACGGGAAACACACACTGCCTACACCGCTGCTGGGGGCGCCCCACGGAGCACCCGGCGTGGGGGAGCCGGGGGATGCCAGCAAACGGACCCCGCAGTCCCACCTCCACATCTGCCCTGCGGACGCACCTGCCCACCTGCAATGGCACCTGGGCGAAGGTGTCCCCGCAGCGTTCATGGCAGCAAAGGAACAGGAACAGTCTAGCATGTCCACCCTTGTTTTTAAACTGTGTAAATGCATTATCTGTTTTTAAATAACAAAGAAAAAAGCTGCAGAGGACAAGAGAGTGGATGTATGCTGTCCAGTGACAGGGGACGCCCCTGCCCACTCACTGACCCCTATTCCTGCCGACCGCACACTTCACCCCCGCCACTGAGCGTGTATGCACACCAGGGGCTCCCCTAGCTCCCCCCAGCCCGTCTGCTCCTCACCTGAGTCCTGTGAAAACCCAGAGCAGCGTCCAGTGCTGGCCAAGCAGCATGACGGCCCTAGGCCCCCCAGGGCTCCCAGCACCGCCCTCCTGCCTGTGAGCCCAGGAAGCAAGCAGCTTTGATGAAATTTTCAAACTCCATGCATCTTTCAGGAAGAGGACCAGGATGGGGGGAGTTGGGTGTGAAGTGGGAAGCTTCGTGGACGCTCCCTGCAAAGTCTGGGCGGGGGTGGGGGAAGGGGGCCGGGGTAAGAGGTGCATCAGCCAAGGCAGACCAGCCGTCCCCCCGACACCTTCAGGCCTCCACCCTGTAGCGGTCAAAGGCACTGGCCCATAACACGGGCAGTGGGCAGGCAGAGGGCCAGCTCCCGGGTGCCTGTGTCCCGAGAGGTACTCCCGAATGTGGTTGCGGCAGCAGCGACCTGCTCACCTGCAGGTCTTAGTGCTGAACCTGCCCATCTCCTGGGGCCGGGCTCCACACGCCTCCAGGCAATTCTGCCACAGGCTCGCAGCTGGGGGCCTCTCTCACCCGGTCGTCTGTCCGTCCATCCGTCCATTCGTGACATAACCAGGACGGCCCAGTGGCTGTAGTTCGGGGAGTTCCACAGGGTCCACGCTCAGAGGGAGGGGGACAGGTTGCAGGGGCGACAAGATGGCCAGGGTGGCAGCAGGGCAGGTAGAGCAGTGGGCCAGAGTGGAGGGCTTTGAATGCTTCTGGAAATCCCACCCTTTGGGGCTGTGGGCTTTTGGAGGAAGAAAATAGGATTTTACAACTTTCGAGCTCATTATCTGTATGCCACTTTATTGATGTCTGTGGTTTGAACTGACCTTACTTGCATTCTTACTTAATCTGCCATCTTCCAACTTCCTTCCTGGTTTTATTTGAGAATGGCTGGGTTGCTTTTGTGTTATGATGGTGGGTTGGGGGGGATCGTTTAAAGTATTGTTCTTTTATTGTATTTTTATGTTCATTTTCAGTCATAACAACTCAGCCGTTAATTCTCACGTTCAATCTACGGTTTCATCTACTTAAAACATCATGTCGTGGGTGTTAACTCCAACCTCATTCATCTTTGCTCCAGCACCTCGCTGGTTTCTTCCTTCATCTCTTTATCTTGAATCTCATTTTCATATCTTTTATTTTATGATTTTTTACATTCTAAAGGTCTCATCTTTCCTCAAATCCCTTGTTTCAAAATCTTATGTTACACGTTATAACAAGATCCATTCTTTTACTGTTATGCCTAATTTCTCATTTTACCCTCACCAGCCTTTCTCTGAGTCACCTAATCTGCATCCCCTCTTCCCACCGGCTGTTGTGCCTTGGGGCCTCTTCACAACCGCAGGTCCACCGGGGACCAGGACAGGGAGCGGGAGCGGGAGCAGGGTGGTGGGCAGGGCCAGCAGGCAGGTGGGCGGGGCTGAGGGCGGCGCCAGCACTGCGGGGCCACGGCTCCTTCCCCTCTACCAGCGGCACCTGTGGCCCGGGCCCCTCTCTCTGGGAAGAGGCCCCCATGGTTTTCTAGGACTGAGGGGCCTCCACCACCAGCCCAGAGGGCACACCTGGGAGCACGTCCTCAAGCCCAGGCTCGCCCGCCCATCGTTCAGACGTGGCTGTGGGGCAGGGAGGTGGGTGTGCCGAGTTCTCAACAGCCGGTGGAAAGCTGCCTGAGCCCACGGGGGACCCGGTCCAGCCTGCCCATGCCCTGACCTCTGAGTGGATCTTCTTTCAAAGGCTCAGAGCAAGATTTTCTCAAAATGCAACATGCCCACGCTTCATTTTTAAAGTATGTGGGACAGTAAGATAGAAAAGGGGGGACACCTAAATTCCATCGCTAGGCACACGCGTCCAGAGGAGGACGACGCAGCCTTGCAAAGAGCGAGGTCAGCCCACCTGCGTTAACGTGGAAGAGGTCTGAGCGTCAGTGCACAGTCGTCTTGGGTCCTTCCTTCCTCTCCTCATGGTCCTGGCGGCCAACTGCAGCACCAAGGCCAATCCTAAAAGCTGATCCCCACCCCGTGCCCCAAGGCCTGCGTGTTGGTTTCTTGTGTTGCACAAATCACCACGAATGTAGTGACTTAACACCCGTTACGATCCCGCAGCTTCTGTGGGTCAGGTACTGGCCTGGGTTAGCCTGTCCTCTGCCCGAGGGCTTCCCAGGCAGAATCAAGGTGCTGGCTGGGTCCTCCTCCAGGTTCACTGGTTGTTGGCAAGATTCATTCCTTGCAGGTGTGGGATCGAGGTCCCGGCTCCTTGCTGGCTGCCAGCGGGCGCCGCCACAGCACAGCGCCACTTCCTCACGGCCCAGGAGAACGCTCTCCAGCTGCTGGGATGGAGCCTACTGGACTCAGCGTGATCAGGGGAGGGACCATCCTACACACCCCTCTGCCGTGTAATGTAACCTAATCCAGGGAGCAGCTATCCCACTGAATCACAGGCTCTGCCCCTTTTCAAGGGAAGGAGATCACCCAGGGTGTGTGCCCCTGGGGACAGGCATCTCGGGCCGTCTCAGAATTCTGCCCACCTCAGCCTGCAGGTGTCTCGGCATTCCTGAGGGCTTCCGATCAACAGCCCTGAACTCTTCATTAATTATGAATTTTTGCCTAGCAACCATTGCCAAGCACCAGCTCTTCAGAAAGAAACATTGGAAGAATTTGGTGGTTGCTTCATGGTCGGGATGAGGAAATGAGTGTCACCGGGTGCTGGGCCGGCCTGCATGTGGGCAGCTCTCTGGCCAGGCTGGGCTGCCTTGAGAAATGCCCATTACCGGCTCTGGATGTCATGTTGTCATCTGTCAAACTGGGATCACGTCTAAACTGTCTTACTTGAAAGGATGCAGGGAAGCCAAGATGGGATAAAGGCGGAGCCATGGCTGCACATGGGAGGGGCCCTGAGGGGCCCCAAGTGCATCAAGAGAATGACTGGTCCCAGCATGAATGTTCTTTCTTCGACACTCGCTCAGCACCCACTTTGTGCTGGGCCCTGGGCCCCAGTGATCCCTCATTCTCTCACTTATTCATTCAGTGACTCGTGACTAAGCACCTACCATGCGTCCGGCATTAGGGCACAGTCTCATTTAGGGGAGGGGAAACAATGGACAAAATAAGCAAGTAATTATATAGTATGTCAGTTGGTAAAGGTTCAGCGAAGATAATTAAAGCTGGAAGCGGGGAGAGGGAGTTATCAGGGGGACATGGGGCTGTAATTTTCAAAAGAGTGGTCAGGGAAGGTCTCCCTCGAAGAGGGAGCTTTGAGTAAAGAACAGACAGAGGTGAGGGAGCAAACATGCAGTGCAGGCACCTGGAGAAACAGTGTCCAGGCAGAGGGACCAGCTGGTGCAAAGGCCCTGAGGCACATGTGCCCTGCCTGATGGGCCAGAGGCAAGCAGGAGGCAGACCTGCCCGGAACACGCTGTGCTAGGGCATCTGCAGACAGAGCCCAGGAAACCCCGCAAGGAGTGAGGAGCAGTTGGCACCCCGGCCCAGGTGCACCTCCGCTTGTGAGGCAGCCTCCCCTTCCACCAAGACGACCCTGAGTAGGATTCTGCCAAAAGGATGGCAGGTGTAGGAAGAAGGTTGTTCACTGAAAACAGAGGAGCGCCCAGGAATAGACCCACATGTCCGTGGACCCTCGTTTCATAACCCAGGTGATGCTGCAGGTCAGCAGGAAAAGACCAACTGGTCAAAACACAGGATGTGATCGTGGGTGATCCACACGACACTCAGAATAAATCAGAGCCTGCCTCATACCCTAAGCAGGAATCAGCTCCAGGTGATGAGAGGCATAAGTGCAGAACTTCCAGGAGGCTGGCCAGGAGAGTGTATCATGACTTCAGGTTAGAGCCCTTCCTCCAAGGAGCAGAAAACAGGAAAGACAAAGTCAACTGTATCAAAATGACGAGTTTCTGTTCACAAAACCCCACAGAAAGTGAAATCACTAGCCACAAACTAAGAGAAGATATTTGTAAGACGTGTAACTGCAAAGGATTAATATCCAAAATATATAAAGGAGGCCAGTGGTCAAGAAAGAAACAGTGTAGTAGAAAAATGGTCATTTCACACAAAGGAAATCTAAACGTCTAACAAGCCTTATTAGTAACCTTGGAAATTCACATGAAAACTACGAGATCCATTTCACACCCATCAAATGGGTGAAAAATAGAACAGTGGACAAAAACCGACTGCTGCCGGAAGTGGAGCACTGGAGGTGCTGGTGGGAGAGCAGCTGCCTGAGCCCCTGGAAGACAGTGGTGCGTGGCGGCCACCATGCTGTGCAAAGGGCCCCCGAGTCGGCAGTCTGTGAGCCGAGGTGTGTTCCAGGCGTCTGCAGCAGGGAGACGAGCAAGGCCGTTCTAGGATATGTTGTTTTGGGATGAAACTATCGATGAAAGCTGTAAACTTTCAGCACAAATTACAGAACAGGGAGTTGCTTTGGGGGCTGGGGGCTCACGGGGCCTCTGAAGGACCATCTACGCCCCTGTGTTAGCCTGAGAGTGACGCACAGGTATTTGTTTTGTTATAAATGTAGAGACTCATATACGCTGTACACACACTTTGATGTAACATCACATAATTTCATAAAGCAGTTCAAAACGAAGATGACTGTAATGTGCATTTGCTACTATACAGTTTCAGAACATACAGGAGAAAAGTTTTGTGAGGCATTACGTCAGTCACTCACTGGTGACTCACTGGGCCCCTCTGGTCCTCTTCCAGAGAAAACCTGCAGCTGCTGTTGGCTGCCGATTGGCCAGCTGGCTGTGACAGCTCCTGGCTGGCATCCTTGCTCCTGCATCGCCAGGAGGGCCAGCACGTGTCCTTGGCCCCCTGACCCGTCCTCAACTCTGGTCCTCCTACGGCGCCATCACCGGGGAGGGAGCCTGGACATTGGGGCATCGCAGAGCAGATGCAGGGAGTGTGGGCATCCCTCCCACCTCTAGCCCCTTGCTTCTTGTTGTGTGATTTTTATTTACTTAACAAGCCGTGCGCTTTGAGCATCTGCTATGGTCCATGAACCTCTGCTGGTAACCTCTGGGTACGCACGCCCATCCTACAGACAGTGTAGTCCCATTGCATCAGGTAACTTTCCACACAACACCCACTAAACTAAAGGTAGCGGGGGGGGACTGGTGCTGGACTGCTAAAAAAACACTGTCCAGTGTCCACTCCTGGCTACGTTGGGGAGGAAGGGGAGAGTCCATGAAAGGGTCCCCAGGCACAAACCCCTGCTGGAAGGGGCGGGATGAGAAAGGGGAGCCCCCTTCCAGACACTGAGAAGAGTCAGGGCTATGGGGGGGGGGAGGGCGGGGCTCAGGGTCATAGGAGGCAGGGAAGGAGAGACCAGATGACCAATTTAACTGTGGGTGACCAGCATGGAAAATGGAAAATATTTTTAAGAATCAAAATGTAAGAAATACCTGTCAAAATCCTACAGCGACATTTGAGGAGAATAAAATTCATATTTTTAAAATTCTCTGATTTGTGTAGTAATTCAAACAGAGCTAAGAGAGCAGCATCTACCCGGGGCCTCTCGGGGCGGGTTTAATGAGTGGGCAGGAGTGGCATGTAATTATCTTGTCGTTGGTTTGTGTGTAAACAGCTCTCCAGAGCGAGGCCCGCGCAGCGAGTGACAGCCCTCGCGTCCCTCCGTCCCCCGCCCGCTCCCCTCCCTCTGAGTACAAGGGCTGCTCCACGGGAGAGGTGTTTTGGGGTCTGCTGTGCATGTATCCTGAGTGAGAGGTGCTAAGAGAAGATCAACAGATGCACACACTGTTTGGGCACTAGTCTGTTGTGTTGAAACATACAGATTTCAAATATCACAAGATTTTTAGTAAAAGGGAGAGAGCTCTAAAGGTTCATCAAAAAGAGAATGGTGAAATAATTACACTACTTCTGTGCTATAGAGTACTATACGTATGTTAAAAAGGATGGGGCGGTGGGACTTCCCTGGCGGTCCAGTGGTTAAGACTCCACACGTCCACTGCAGGGGGCATGGGTTCCACCCCTGGTTGGGGAACTAAGATTCCACGTGCCTGGGGGCACGGTCCAAAATTTTAAAAAGAAAAGAAAAAGAAATAGGCAGGGACAGACCTACATGCATTGACATGGAAAGACGTCAGGGTGGGGAAAAAGAGCAGGTCTGCTGGACCCTGCAGGCGGCAGCTGTGACATCAAGGTGGTGCTGAAGGCCTGTCAGGAGGGCCACCCGGGGAAGGAAGGGCGAGGCAGGGCTGGGCGGGGGCCCCCATCTCCACGCAGACCCCACAGTCCGGCCGCCCGACGGGAGCTCCAGAGCCGAGATGGGCAGGACCGGTGCCTCCCTCCTGCTGCTCCTGGCCCAGGCTCCCCAGGAAGACACGATCTTGCCTTAGAACCAGGGAGCCCCTTCTAGAAAGGGAATCCAGGGGGCATGTCCCATGTCTGCACACGTGGTGTGGTCACAGTCTGTGGGGATGTGCCCACACAGGCGTGTTCTCTCAGTCTGTAATCACCCACCTACATCGACAAACACCCTAACAGTTGATAGTGTGACATCTGGGAAGTGGAAAAGTGGCAGAAGGTAGTGAGAAAATGTCACCTTTTTTCTTTTACTTTACATGCTGCTGGAAGGTTTAAAGTATTTCTCTATCTACTAATTTATATTTATAAAATAATTGAGGGATTGGGGTTAAAGGTGACAGACTAACCATATGAGTTTCTTTCTACTTTCACCCAAGACCATACTAAAAGAATTTAAGATGTTTAAAAATTTAAACCCATAAAGACATAAGAAACACCAGAGGGAACCGTCAGTGGCTAGAGGTTTTCTCACCCTTTGGAAGGTGTGAAAAAGGACACCTGACTTAACAGGTCAGGAAAGTCCCGACCCCAAGGGACAGCGAAGAGAACCGCTGAGACTGAGCCTGTGTCCCCGCAGAGGCGCGAGAGCACCAGCAGGAAAGGGAAGGGGCGCCAGGAAGAAAACCAGGGCTGGACTGGAGTCTCTACGCATTACGGCAAGTCCCTTGCGAGGCCCGCGCCCGACACCTGGCAGATGCCAACCCCCTCTTGGCCCCCCTGCGCCGGGCAGGACTGCAGACTCCCTCTGTGGGTGTGCTGAACAGGGAGGTGAGTGCATGAGGCCACAAGGATGAGGCCCAGGGCTGATGCAGAGTGGACACCCCCCCAGACTGCCCCTCCACCCCACACATAACACCAGCAGGAAGGAGGCTGCCCACCTCCTCCACCCAGTAGAAGATCAGACATCTGGCCTCCCCCCAGTAAAACAGCTGCTCCTGCCCACTCACCAACCAAAAAGCCCAGCCCGAGAGCGCAGAGCGTCCAGTTAGCTCTCGATTGTGAATGGAAAGCCAAGGATGACCAGACATGTGCAGAAAGCCCCAACGTGAAGGACAGAGAACAAAATGACCATAGAAAAGGAACTGAAGCTACCAAAGTAAGGTAGGAAACAGAAGGACACTTGCAAAGAAATGCTAATTAGTATTCTTATGGAGACAAGAGAAATGCTACATCCAGTCCATCAAACAACAACACTATGCTCGTTTTAAAAACCACCACCACCACCAAAGCTGGTGAGGATGTGGAGCAACAGAAACTCTCATCCGAGGCTGGTGGGAACGCAAAGTTGTAGAGCTTTTCTGGAAGACTGGAGGTTTCTTACAGAGCTACACACAGTCCTCCCATACAATCCAGCAACCATGCTTCCAGGTATCTACCCAACTGAGTTGAAAACTTACGTCCAGACAAAACCTACTGCTATGTTTATAGCAGCTTTATTTATAATCGCCCAAAATTGTAAGGATTCAAAGAATTTGTCAACAGTTGCGTGGCTAAACAAATGTGATACATGCACACAAGAGAATATTATTCAGTGATAAAAAAGAAAGGAGCTATCAAGCCACAAACACAAAAATATATATATGGAGGAACCTTAAATGCCTATTGTTAACTGAAAGATGCCAGTATGAAGAGGCTACATACCACATGATCCCAAATCTATGACATTTTGGAAAAGGCAAAACTATGGAGACAATAGAACTACCATATGACCCAGCAATCCCACTACTGGGCATATACCCTGACAAAACCATAATTCAGAAAGAGTCATGTACCAAAATGTTCATTGCAGCTCTATTTACAGTAGCCAGGACATGGAAGCAACCTAAGTGTCCATCATTGGATGAATGGATAAAGAAGATGTGGCACATATATACAATGGAATATTACTCAGCCATAAAAAGAAACGAAATTGAGTTATTTGTAGTGAGGTGGATGGAGTTAAGAGTCTGTCATACAGAGTGAAGTAAGTCAGAAAGAGAAAAACAAATACAGTATGCTAACACATATATATGGAATCTAAGGGGAAAAAAAAAAGGTCATGAAGAAACTAGTGGTAAGACAGGAATAAAGACGCAGACTGACTACAGAATGGACTTGAGGATATGGGAGGGGGAAGGGTAAGCTGTGACAAAGTGAGAAAGTGGCATGGACATATATACACTACCAAACGTAAAACAGATAGCTAGTGGGAAGCAGCCGCATAGCACAGGGAGATCAGCTCGGTGCTCTGTGACGACCTAGAGGGGTGGGATAGGGAGGGTGGGAGGGAGGGAGATGCAAGAGAGAAGAGATATAGGAACATATGTATAACTGATTCACTTTGTTATAAGGCAGAAACTAACACACCATTGTAAAGCAATTATACTCCAATAAAGATGTTAAAACAAACAAACAAACAAAAAAACTACGGAGACAGTACAAAGGTCAGTGATTACTAAACACGGGCATTTTTAGGGCAGTGAAACTACTCTGCATGGGACTGTAATGGTGGACACACAACTATATGCATTGTGAAAACCCACAGAATGTACAACAGTAAGAGTGAACTATGGACTTCAGTTAACAATAATGCACTAATATTGGTTCATTAATTGGAACATGTGCACCACGTTAATGTAAGATGCTTATAATAAGAGAAACTAAGTGTGAGAGAGGCAGATTATAAGGGAACTCTCCAAACAACTGACTCGATGTTTCTGTAAATCTAAAACTGTTCTAAAAAAAATAAATCTAATGATCAACTTTTTCAGATGACAGCTGCAAAAAAAATGAACTTCAACCTCACCTGTTATATGAAAATTAACTCAAAATGGATCATGGGATTTATGTAAAAGGTAAAACTATAAAACTTTTAGGAAAAAAAAACCAGAAGAAAATCTTCATGATCTAGAGCCAGTGCTTACACTTGTCACCAAATCATGATCTGTAAAAGGAAAAACTGATAAACTGGAATTCATCAAAATCAAACATTTTTGCTTGCAAAGGACCATACTAACAGAATGAAAAGAAAGGCTACACACTGGGAGAAATATTTGCAGACCACAAGTCCAACAAAGGACTAGTCTCTAGAATATATGAAGAACTCTCAAAACTTAGCAGTAAAAAAACAAACAATCCAATTAGAAAATGGGCAAAAGACATGAACAGACATTTCACTGAGGAAGATAGACAGATGGCAAATAAGAACATAGAAAGATGTTCAACATCATTACCATTAGGGAAATGCAAGTTAAAACTGCAATGAGATACACCTACCACAATGGCTAAAATTTTAAATAGTGATAACACCAAATGCTGGTGACGATGCAGAGAAATTGTATTGCTTTTACATTTCTGTGAATGGGTGCTGCCTCTCAGGAAAACAGTGGCCGTTTCTCACGAACCTAAACATGCAACTATCGTCAACAACTGCACTCTTGGGCATTTGTCACAGAGAAATGAAAACTTACGTTCCTGCAACAATCTGAATATGAATATCCACAGCGGCTTTATTTATAACAGTCAAAAACTGAACCAATTCAGATGTCCTTCAACAGGTAAATGGTTAAACAGACTGTGGTCCACCCGCACCGTGGAATCCTGCTCAGCAATAAAGGAACAGACTACGGACACACGGGACAACCAGGGTGACTCTCCAGGGGATCACGCTGAGTGGAGAAAAGCCAATCACAGAAGGCTTCACACTGCATGATTCCATTCACATACACTCTTGGAATGACAAAATGATAAAACTGGAGAACAGCCAAGTGACTGCCTGGGACCAGGGATGGAGGGAGAGGTGGGTGTGGCTGTAAAAGGGTAGTACAGGGATCCTGGTGGTGCAATGTTCTGCATCTTGACTGTATTAATGTCAGTATCTTGCTTTTGATACTCTCCTGTGTCACCACTGGGGAAAACTGGGTAGAGAGTACATGAGATCCCTCTGTATTATTTCTTATAATTGCATGGGACTATCTCGAGATAAACAGTTTAATTAAAAATATAAAGCTATGACAGCTGTTTTTTAAAAATCTATGTGAGGATTGGAACATAAAGTTGAAGAAATCTAATAGGAAGTAGAACAAAAGGAAAGGGAGACGAAAATATGAGAGAAAAAAGAAGCCTCAGAGAATCAGTCCAGATGGCCCCTCACTTACTAATCGGAGGCCCAGAAAGACAACAGAGAAGATGCAAGGAGATGAACACTGTTTGGATGCCAGGACTGGGGAAGCCACACAGAAGCCACCTCACAGTCAAGAGTCCCAGAAAGGCTGCAAATTGGAGATGCCGGGTTCCTTGGAGACGGGTCTGGCGGCTGGACGGCATGGCTCCCCACCGACCTGTGCAGCCAGGGGACCCCCTTCCCCACCCCAAAGAAGACAGCAGCTGTACTCTCTGCAGAAGGTGAACCAGAGGCTCGCTGGGGCAGACGGGAACCTCCTTACTGAGAAAGTGGGGAACAGGAGAAAGTCTGCACATGGCGCCTCGAGACCCCAGACCGCTGCCTGCTGCACTCACAGCACATGCACCACGGGGAGGGCGTGGGGTCACCGCCAGGAGGAACGCCCATCCACAAGCCCCACCCCAAACACACAGTTTCATTCATATGCTTTGAACTGTGTTTAAGCATAATCCATGCACGGTCATGTGCACACATCCCGTGTGTCTGGCTGGATGGATTTTCGCTAACCCAACCACCTGTCACCAGCATCCCAGAAGCCCCTCATCCCCTGCCAGCCCCACCCTGTTTCAAAGACAACCACTGTGCTGACGTCTGGTGACAGAGATTCCTTTTGCTGTTTTTATGGTTCTGTAAGTTGAATCATGCATGTGCACAACTTCTGTTGAACATCACATTTGTGAGAACTGCCTGTACGAATGTGTGTACAGATCACTCACTCTCACTGCAACACAGTATCCGTTGTGGAATATATGGCTTCCTCCACCCTATTGTTGATGGGCACTGGGCTAACGTCCAGTTTCAGCTCTTACTAATACTCATCATGTGTTTAATCAGCTCTTAGTGCCTCCCTTCTAAATATGAATAGACAGGCAAGGATCACCGGGAGAAAGCTTCAAACATGGAAAACAGAGTAAAACAGAGGGTCTCAGAGAGCCTCTGAGGCAGGCAGCAGAGCAAAACTTCAAAGTAAAACTAAAATGAATACCTGCAGAGCAACAAGGGAAGATCCACACAGGAAACAACAGAGGAAATTCAGGGAACAACTTCTAAGGCTCTCTTAGAAATTAAATTTGTGGGAGCACAAATTTTAAAATTAAATAGGATGATCGGAAGACAAACTTGAGGAAATCTTCCAGGGAGTAAGATGAAAGGACAAAAGGGAAGAAAACATAAGGAAATCAGATAGTCGATCCAAGACATCTAACGTCTGAGTAACAGGAATTGAGGGAGACTAGAGAAAACTAAGGACAGAAAATTATCCAGAAAACAATAAAAGAGAACATTCCAGAACTGAATAACATTAGTTTCCACATTGAGAGGCCTCGCGAAGGGCCAACGAATGAAAAAGGACCCCAACTAAGACACATCAATGCCACAGACGCTTGTGTCGGGCCAGCCCAGGGCCCACGAGGTCGGGAGGCCAGGGGCGTCCACCTTCTCCGCAGCAACACGGAAGCTGGACGATGCCCAAACACTGAGGGAAAACGTACTCCCACCTGGAGTTCAGGATAAATGGAAAACATGCCTTTTAAAGAGTATGTAAAACACAGTATTTCTGGACACCAAGGTCTCAAAAATTCTGCCTCCCCATATACACACTTATGAAGGAGCCCCCTGAGAATGCACTCGGCTACACGAGGGCACAAGCCAGGGAGGGACAGGCATGGGGACCCCAGATCCGGGATGCACCCAGGACCAAGGCGACCATGGCACCCGCCAGGTAAGCACCTGGGGCTCCAGGGCTGTCATCCATTTAAGTTGGCGGCTTACCTGATGTGTTTGAATAATAATACAACAAAAGCAAGGAGGGCCATTCCAGGGCAAAAGTGCCTAAGAAAACAATGGGGTCAGGGATATTGTGAACACATCCACACCTAGAGCAGTAGAACCTCGGGACATTGATTTAACCGGAAACTGTGATGTTTCAGGTTAAATGCAGGACACGAAGGGGGCGTGTGCATGAGTCAGTAGGGTATAAAAAGCTGCACCCTGATCCTATAAAGATGACCTCAGCAGACTATGCCTAACACCCAAGTGCCCAGAATCAGCAGTTCTGTCCTTGAGACCAAGAAGGACACACATCTGAGAGGACTGGAAAGAGTTGCCGCAGGGGAGGGGTCTGGGTAGGACAAGGCACAGGATTTTTGTTCTAAGCTTGATGCGCTACAATCTGAATTTTTAAGCTATACACATTTTATTAGGTTAAAAAATAAGTACAGAAGAAGTCTTTAATCACAATTCAATACAATGACGTAAAAGCAATATAAAAGCCCTTTACCTGGAAATTTTAAAGCTCTCTCTTAAGCAACATTTGGATTAAAGAAGAAATCAAAACCCACATTTGGAATATCCAGATATACTAAAAACAGTACATCGGAGCTAACGTTCCTCAGAGAAAAATTCATAGCCTTAAATACTTATATTAATAAACAAGAAGCAATGAAAATAACTGAATTAAATATCCCTACAATTCTGATACCAATTCCAATGTATGTATTTTGTAACACAACACCAAGCAATTCTCCAACACCAGCTAGGGATCCTGCAATTCAACTCAGTTCCTACACTCTACCTGGAGGGAACGTCAGGTTAAGGGCTCAGTCCCATGAAGGGCTCAGTCCCATGAGATGACCCCGGCCCCCGACCCCTGATCCCAAACACAAGTCCAGGTTGTCACCTGTGCTTCTGTCCCGCTGGCTGTAGATCGGAGGTTCCCACGACCCCCTCCCCGGGTTCGGTTAATTTGCTAGCATGGCTCACAGAACTCAGAGAAACCTGTTACCCGTGAGATTACGGATTTACTGTAGAAGGAGATGACTCCAGAACAGCCAGACGGAAGGGACGCACAGGGCAAGGCAAAGACAACAGGTCACCAAACTTAGACGTAACTCTGGTCTCGGCTCGCCCAGCAATGGGGTCTCAAACCAGACCACCAGCACCTGCCCGGGAGGCCCTGCCTCCCCTAAAGGACAGCAACCCCGCCATAACCAGCCCGCTTCCTGCCTGTGTAATTCCCTCTGCCTGTAAAAGTCCTTCATCCTGCTCAGTTCCTTCCCATCTGCTAATTGCAGGCTGCCCGCCTCACCAATCGAAAATAAAGCCAATCAGAACTTTCAAATGGACTCAGCTGAATTCTGTTTTTTAACAGGGAAAGGGCACGGACTTCACGACCCTCCCCAAGCCCACACCTCCCCGTGAATCACCACGTGCCCACCCACCAGGAAGCGCTGGGGGTTTAATGGAGGCCTCATGACACGGGCATAGCTGATTAAGCCACTGGCCACTGGTGAGTGGACTCCATCTCCAGCCCTCTGCCCTCCCCTCCACGGGGCGGCGCGGGGGGGGGGGGGCTGAAAAAATTCCAACCCTTTAATCATCAGCCGCCACCCTATGGGACCATGAGACGTTCCAACAGTCACCTCGGGGGCAGAAAGTCATCCTCATCCCTCTCATCACTCAGCAAACTCCAAGGGTTCCAGGAGCCCCGGGCCAGGCATGGCGACAGAGCAAACACAAACTTCTTACGATAAATCACAGTATCACCAGGCCACTTAAGAGGTGAAGAAAGGACAAAACGACCCTGGCGGTTCTTTTTGGCCGTCCTGCCCGTGAGCAGAGCCCCCCGAAACAGCGGGTCTTACCTTCCAGCCCCCGGGCGTCACGGTGCGAGCTCGAGGGAAGCTGGTGCCTCTCCATCTGCGCCGGGAGCGGCCGGCAGCCTCGCGTCGGCCCCGGGATCCTGCCCGTCGGTGTCACGGCCCCGGTCGTCCTTCCCGGTCGGAGTGGCCGAACTGGGTGACGACACAGGTGACTCTGGAGGCACCGGGACTTCGTCCTGGCTCTCTGGACCACCCGCTGCGTTGTAACGACACTCGAGCAGTCCCATGGGGCGGACAGGCGCTGCGATGACGAGCTGCCCCACCTACGGCCACCCCAACAGTGACCCTCCGGAACAGCGCGACTCAGAGATGTTTCCGTCTTCAGCACCTGCGGTTTGCAGTGACTGGTCGTGGCGCAGCAGATAACTGGGAAACCAGGGCCAAGGCGCACTCGCTAACGGGCCGCTGCCCCAGGCCTAGGAGTCGGCAGTGCGGGAGGCGCCGCCCCAGGCGCCCGCGGTCCACCGAAGACAGGCGGCCACGCCGCACGGCCGCGGCCCGCGCCACGGAGGGTCAGAGCAGCCCGCTGCAAGGACGGGCGGCGACGGCCCAGCGGCCGCGTGACCAGCCGCCAGCACCGGGCCAGCGAGGCAGGGCTGCGTGGCGTACTCGGGAAGGTTCTGTGAGCCCAGAGCCTGCCGGGGAGCTCTGGTTCCCTTTTACTCAGAGTTTGCTCCGCGGACACCGGAAGGTTCTGGGAGCCCCGGTTCCGTTCTGTCAGGCTCTGCTCCGCGGACTCCGGAAGGTTCTGGGAGCCCCGGCTCCGTTCTCTCAGGCTCTGCTCCGCGGACTCCGGAAGGTTCTGGGAGCCCTAACCCTAACTGCGAGGACAAGAAGTGTGGCCGGCGGGCAGGCGCCACACCCAGAGCCGGGGTAGGCGGCCAGGGCGGCCCAGCGAGCACCGGCTAGTCTCCGGACAGGGTGACTGCAGGTCCCGGCCGCGGGAACGGGGGCGGAAGTGGGGGGCGCGGGAGGCTGGCGCGTGCGCTGTGCCGCGGGGGCGGGGCGGCTGGGGGTGGGGCCGCCCGGCCTCCCGCCTCCGGCAGCCAGGACTTCACACCAATGCAGGTGCTTTCCGGGTCCAGCTGTCCCCACGGCATCTGGCGACCCAGCTCAGAAGGTGGGGGCCATGCAGACCTGGGGGTTCCTGAGGAACACGCCCATCCATTCCCCCATGGGGGGCCCCAGAGCGAGCTCTCAGCACAGACGTAGATTCGGTTTAGGAGAATCTTCCAACCGTGAGCAGAAATCGGCCTCTTCAATTTACTGGCACAGAACTAGCCACTTGGCAGCTCCCTGTTAAAGGCTGAGAACTAACGGTGCAGCCGCCCGGGCTCTGCAGACCCAGCCTCGACTGGGAGGGGGTGGTCCTTGGGGTGGAGCAGGGGCTGCAGAGGGGAGATGCGGCGGACCATCCCCTGCCCCTGAGAAGGCAGCCCCACAGCTCAGTCAGTTACTGCCTCAGCGTCAGCTGGGTGGTCGTTACAAATACCACACAAGGGGCGGTGTAAGCAACAGACGTTTATTTCTCTCAGTCCTGGAGGCTGGATGTCGGAGATCCAGGTATCAGCAGGGCTGGTTCCTCCCGAGCGCTCTCTCCTTGGCGTGTAGATGGTCTTCTCCCTGTGTCCTCACACGGGCCACCCTGTGTGCGTGTCTGTGTCCCGATCTCCTCTTATAAGGACACCAACCAGACTGGATTAGGGTCCACACTGATTAACTTATTTTAAGTTAATCATCTCTTCAAAGCCCAATCTCCAAATACACTCCCATTCTAAGGTACAGAGGGTTAGGGCTTTAACATATGAATTGCGGGGGGGGGAGACACAGTTCAGTCCATAACATTGCTGTTTAACTAGGGTTGCCAGATTTAGCAAATAAGAACACAACGACACCCAGTTAAATTTGAATTTCAGATAAGCACCCCATTTCTGTAGTTTATCTGGGATTCAAATTTAACTAAGTGTCCTGTGTTTTATCTGGCAACCTTATGCTTAACAAACCACTCCAAACTCTGTGGCTTAAATCACAAGCACTAATTATTGCTCACAGGCCGGCAGGCCAACTGTCTGGGGTCAGCTGGCTGTAGGCCGGTCTTGGCTGGCCTTTGCCTGGGCAGCTGGCCTCTCCTCCACATGGTCTGTCATCTGCTAGCAGGTTGGCCCAGGTTTGTTCCCGTGAGTCAGGAGAAAGTGACCGCTGCAGGCCCTTGAGGCCTGGCTTCAGAACTGGCACACCAACACTTCAGCCACATTTTGTGGGTCAGAACAAGTCACAGGGCCAGCCCAGACTCCAGGGGTGGGGGGATGGACCCTGCATCCTCACGGGAGGTGCAGCCTAGCATGTAACAGGGAGGAATAAGGATGGGGGACCCTTTTTTTTTTTCCATTTTATTGAAGTAGAGTTGATTTAGAATGTTGTGTTCATCCCTGCTGTACATCAAATGACTCATACATATATATATATATATATATATATATATACACACACACACACAATGTTCTTTTCCATTGTGGTTTATCACAGGGTATAGTTCCCTGTGCTATACAGTAAGACCTTGTTGCTCATCCATCTAAATATAATAGCTTGCATCTGCTAATCCCAAATTCCCAATCCATCCCTCCCCCACCCCCTGCTTGGCAACCACAAGCCTGTTCTCCATGTCTGTGAGTCTGTTTCACAGATATGTTCATCCGTGTCATATTTTAGATTCCAAATATAAGCAATATCATATGATATTTTTGTCTGACTTACTTCACTTAGTATGATAATCTCTAGGTCCATCCATGTTGCTGCAAATGACATTATTTCATTCTTTTTTATGGCTGAGTAATATTCCACTGTGTACATATACCACATCTCCTTTGTCCATTCATCTGTCGATGGACATTCAGGTTGCTTCCATGTCTTGGCTACTGTAAATTATGCTGCTATAAATGCATGTATCTTTTTCAATTAGAGTTTTCTATGGATATATGCCCAGGAGTGGGACTGCTGGATTATATGGTGGCTCTATTTCTAGCTTTCTGAGGAACCTCCATACTGTTTTCCATAGTGGCTGCACCAATTTACATTCCCACTAACAGTGTAGGAGGGTTCCCTTTTCTCCACATCCTCTCCAGCATGTTATTTGTAGATTTTTAATGATGGCCATTCTGACTGGTATAAGGTGGTACCTCATTGTAGTTTTGATTTGCATTTCTCTAATAATTAGTGATGTTGAGCATCTTTTCATGTGCCTATTGGCCACCTGTATCTCTCTTTGGAGAAATGTTTATTTAGGCCTTCTGCCCATTTTTTGATTGGGTTGTTTGTTATTGAGTTGTGTGAGCTGTTTGTATATTTTGGCAATTAAGCCCTTGTCAGTCACTTCGTTTGCAAATATTTTTTCCCAGTCTGTAGGTTGTCTTTTCGTTTTGTTTATGGTTTCCTTTGCTGTGAAAAAGCTTGTAAGTTTGATTAGGTCCCATTTGTTTATTTTTGCTTTTATTTCTATTGCCTTGGGAGACTGACCTAAGAAAATTTTGGTATGATTTATGTCAGAGAATGTTTTGCTGTGATCTCTTCTGGGGGCTTTATGGTGTCCTGTCTTATATTTAAGTCTTTAAGCCATTTTGAATTTATTTTTGTGTATAGTGTAAGGGAGTGTTCTAACTTCATTGATTTACATCTGGTTGTCTAACTTTCCCAACACCACTTGCTGAAGGGACTCTTCCCCATTGCATATATTTGCCTCCTTCGTTGAAGATTAATTGACAGCAGGTGTGTGGGTTTATTTCTGCGTTCTCTATTCTGTTCTGTTGATCCATATGTCCGTTTTGTGTCAATACCACACTGTTTTGATTACCATGCTTTGTAGTATTGTCTGAAGTCTGGGAAGGTCATGCCTCCTGCTTTGTAGTATTGTCTGAAGTCTGGGAAGGTCATGCCTCCTGCTTTGTTCTTTTTCCTCAGGATTGCTTTGGCAATTCTGGGTCCTTTGTGGTTCCATGTAAATTTTAGGATTATTTGTTCTAGTTCTGTGAAAAATGTCATGGGTAATTTGGTAGGGATCACATTAAATCTGTACATTGCTTTGGGTCATATGGCCATTTTAACAATATTAATTCTTCCAATCCAAGAGCATGGGATATCTTTCCATTTCTTTGAATTATCTTCAGTTTCCTTTATGTTTTGTAGTTCTCACCATGTAAGTCTTTCACCTCCTTGGGAGGTTTATTCCTAAGTACTTTTCTGATGTAATTTTAAAAGGGATTGTTTGTTTACATTCCCTTTCTGATATTTCATTGTTAATGTAAAGAAATGCAACCAATTTCTGTATTTCAATCTTGCATCCTGCTACCTTGCTGAATTCATTTATCAGTTCTAGTAATTTTTGTGTGGCGTCTTCAGGGTTTTCTACATATAGTATCATGTCATCTGCATATAATAACAATTTTACCTCTTCCCTACCAATTTGAATACCTTTTCTTTTTCTTGTCTGATTGCTGTGGCTAGGACTTCCAATACTATGTTGAACAGAAGTGGTGAGAGTGGGCATCCTTGTCTTGTTCCAGATTTTAGTGGGAAGGCTTTCACCATTGAGTATTATATTGGCTGTTGGTTTGTTATAAATAGCTTTTATTATGTTGACATATGTTCCCTCTTTACCTACTTTTATAAGGGTTTTTATCATGAATGGATGTTGAAATTTATCAAATGCTTTTTCTGCATCTATTGAGATGATCACATGGTTTTTAATCTCTTCTTTTGTTGCTGTGGTGTATCACACTGATTGATTTGTGTATGCTGAACCATCCTTGTAACCCTGGGATGAATCCAAATTGGTCACGGTGTATCATTTATTTTTATGTGTTGTTGGATTCAGTTTGCTAATATTTTGTTGAGAATTCTTACATCTATATTCATCAAAGATATTGGTCTGTAATTTTCTTTTTTGGTAGTGTCTTTGGTTTTGGTATCAAGGTGATTGATGGTGGCTTCATAGAATGTCTTTGGGAGTAGAAAAGGGACACTCCTGCACTCAATCTACCCTGGCAGCCTTGGAGTCACCCGAACTGAGTCCATGGTGACTTCCTTGTGGCATGGTGGAGTTCAGCCACAGAGCTAAGTGGGAGCCATAGTCATGGGGTTGGGGGGAAATGGTCCTCAGTGTAGGAGGGCACATGATTTCTCCAAAGCCCAGAGGTTCTGCTCTGAGATGGGAAGTTATCAATCACAACTAATAACAGGCATACCTTGGAGCTATTCCAAGTTTGGTTTCAGACCACCTCAATACAGCAAATATCTCAATAAATCAAGTTGTGTGAATTTTTTGGTTTCCCAGTGCACATGAAAGTTATGTTTACACTATACTACAGTCTATTAAGTGCGCAATAGCATTATATCTAAAGAAATGTACTTGCCTTAATTAAGACATACTTTCTTACTAAAAAATGCTAACCATGATCTGAGCCTTCAGTGTTTTGTAATTCTTTTGCTGGTGGAGACTCTGAAACATTGCAAGAATTACCAAAATGTGACACAGAGACATAAAGTGAGCAAATGCTGTTGGAAAAATGGCACTGGTAGACTTGCTCCAGGCAGGGTTGCCACAAACCTTATTTGTAAAAAGCACAATATCTGAGAAGCACAGTAAAACAAGGTCTGCCTGTACAGGGTCCTGCAGAACCATGGAAGCAGGCTGTGGAAACAGAGAATCCTGTCTCTGAATGGGTGACATCTCTGCTCACCTGCAGGAGAAACGGATGCCAACGCACTGGCTGAAGACGGGTGAGGCGTCCACATGGAAGTGCAGCCGTGCATGTGCAGAGACTGGGCATCCCCGCATCACTCATTCCACAGACATTTCCTGAGGGCCTACTGTGTGCCGGGCACTGTTCTAGGTGCAGAAGACCCAGCAGGGACCAAGACAGACAAAGCCCCTGCCTCACAGGGCAATCAACAAGACAGGCAAAATGATGATGACCTATGCTTGGGAGACAAACAGAGCAGAGCAGAGGCTGAGACAGCTCTGGAGATACGGTTGGTCAGAGGTCTCGCTAGAAGGTGGCACCTGATTAAACGGATGGAGAATTCAGACTCACAAACCTTAGAATAACTAGACTTGATGCTTGTTCAGCTGCTACGATCCAGCGGTCATAACCCGGGACCCCGCGCCAGGGCAACAGCCCGTCTGCTCATCACGCCGGCCGTCCCAGCGGGTCTGTGAGCCCCTGTGCACGGAGCGGGGACATTCCTTCTCCTGACTCCAAAGCAGCCTCCCTGCAGGAGGGGCTCTGAGAGTCAGTTGCTATGGAACTATTTCAACTGGCAGGAATCTGAAAGTCAAGAGCAGCTGCCTGTGCGCCTTCAAGGGCCCCCGCCCGAGAGATTTAGCGGGCTTTATCAGGCATGCTGGGGGCTCGCCCCTGCAGTGGAGTGGCTCCGAGGCTTAGCAGCTGCTCCCTAGCCCAGAGCTGCCTGCCATAAGGTAGTGCCGAGGCTTCCCAGCCTTCTCAGCGATGTCCAAGCAGGATCCCCAGCTGTCCGCTGCCCTCAGTGGATGGAGGCAGAGGGGGCAGTCTCAACCAGTGGGGAGCTCAGCTGAGGAGCACTCGAACCTCTCAGCTGCTCGTGGCCACGGCGGCTCTGGACAGATGTCCCTGACACCACGTATGGGCCAGGGGCTGCAGGCAGAGAAGGGGACTGCTGGAAAAGACTCTCGGATTTCAAGAAAGGCCAGGGAGGAGCCCTGGTGGTTTGTAAGGAACTGTCAGAGGCTGGGGCTGGGCAGTGACACTCCTGGACAACATTCTGTGCCTTGGTGCAGCTCACCCAGAGAAATAATGGTGATCCCTGGGGTGGCCAACAGGGAGCCCCCTGGCCTCCCCCACAATGCTGCATGAGTAGGGGGGTTAGTAGGAACAAGGGAAGGAGAGAACTGGAAACGCATGGGGGGATGCAGGCTCCCCAACCCACCACCTGGGAACCATAAGCCCCGCCCCCCACGACCTTCCTCAGAGGCACTGGGGTCAGAGCTGGTGCAACTCAAACGAAAGGCAAAATGCAGCTCAGGGCAGTGTGGTCACGGGTGAGGCCCCATGGCCATGAGGGCTCCTTACACAAAACAAACACTCCAGCAATTCCATGAGAAAGCTGTTGAATGAGGGGAACAAAGCCCCAGCACCATGGCTGGAAAGACCAAGAAATGGCCTCTGGATGGCCCGCACTGGAAGTGTCGATATCCAGAACATTCTGCCATAGCTGTGATGTGACAATCAGGCAGACATGGGATGGAACGTGCAGAACACCAAAGATGGAAAGCAGACACTAAAGTAGCCAGTAAAGAAGATCACCTTCGAGGAAAGACAGCCAACTTCTCGAGAGGAATGATGGAGGCCATGACAATGGCAGAAAATAACACCAGAACTGTGTACCTGGTAAAACTATCTTTCAAAGGAAAGGATGAAATGAAATAAAGATAATTTCAGAGGAAATAAAACAGTTTTTTCTTTGCACAGGCAACAAAAGAAAAAATAGACAAACTGGACCTCATGAAAATTACAAATTTTTGTGCATCAAAAGACAGTATCAACAGAGTAACAGGCAACTCACAGAATGGGAGAAAATATTTACAAATCACATACTGATAAAGGATGAATATCCAGAATATAGAGAGAACTCCTGAAACTCGACAACAACAAAAGTCCAATTGAGAAATGAGCAAAGGATTTGAATAGATCCTAAGAAGATATGCACGTGGTAATAAGCAAATGAAAAGATGCTCAACATCACTAATATTAGGGAAATGCAAATCAAAACCATAATGATATACCACCTCATTACAAAGGCTACTATCAGGAGAAAAAAAAACACACAGAAAATAACAAGTGTTCACAAGGATGTGGAGGAATTAGAACCCCAACACATTGCTGATGGGAATGTAAAATGGTGCAGCCACTGTGGAAACCATTATAGTAGTTCCTCAAAAAATTAAACATAGAATCACCATATGACCCAGCAATTCCACTTCTGGGCATGTACCCAAAAGAATTGAGAGCTGGGTCTCAGAAGAAGCATTTGCTGTCTCATGGCATTATTCACAACAGCTAAAAGGTAAAAGTACTCCACGTGTGCATCCTCAGATGAATGGAGAAACAAAGTATGGTCCATACACACAATGGAATATTAATCAGACTTAAAAAGGAAAGAAATTCCGGCTCATGTGACAACATGGATGAACCTTGAGGACGTTATGCTCAGTGATATAAGCCAGTCACAAAAGGACAAATACTGTGGGATCCACTTAGATGAGGTCCCTAGAAGAGTCAAATTCATAGAAACAGAAAGTAGATGGTGGGGGCCGGGGCTGGGGAGGGGAAGGGAGGGTTAGTGTTTGATGGGAACTGAGCTTCAGTTTGGGAAGATGAGAAAGTTCTGGAGATGATGGTGGTGATGGCTGCACAACAGTGTGAACGTACTTAATGCCACTGAACTAGACACTTAAAAATGGTTAAGATGGTAAGTTTTCTTATATGTATTTTACAATTTTAAAAAAATTAAAAGAAACAAGAGTTTATCACAAAGTGACAGGTTTGAAGGCCTCAGTATCCTGTTTTTCAGAGTTCATTCTCCTGTCTTTCCCAGGCACCACTCTGCCTGCTTGCTCTAATCTGTTTCCTGGCTTCCATCCTTCACCCCTGAACCCAACATCAGATTTCCCATTCTTTTATTAAAAGTTAAGCATTTAAAACACAACATCAAGAAAGTGAAAAAAAATTAAAAAAAAAAAAAGAAAGTGAAGAGAGGGAATTCCCTGGTGGTCTAGTGGTCAGAACTCAGCATTTCCACTGCCGTGGTCCTGGTTCAATCCCTGGTCGGGGAACTAATATCCTGCAAATAAACTGCGTGGCACAGCCAAAAAAAAAAAGAAGAAAAGGAAAAAAAAAGAAAGAAAACTCAGAATGGGAGAAAAAATTCTGCACATCATGTATCTGATAGTAAACTTGTATCTATAATATATAGAGAACTCTTACAATTTAATAATGAAAAGACAAATAACCAAACTTAAAAATGGGCAAAAGATCTGAGTAGATGTTTCTCTAAAGAAAATATATAGCCAGTAAGTGGCCAATAAGCATGTGAAAAGATACTCAGTGTCACTAGCCACCAGGGAAATGCAAATCGAAACCACAATGATACACGACTTCACACCCACTAGGCTGGCAATGGTCAAAAAGGCAGACGATCACTAGTGTTGGTGAGAATTTGGAGGAATGGGGACCCTTGTGCACTAATGGTGGGAATGTAAAATGGTGCAGACGCTGTGGAAACTGGTCTGGCAGTTCCTTAAATAACTAAACACAGAGTTACCATATGATCCAGCAATTCCACTCCTAGGTACATGCCTGAAAGAATGAACATATGTCCACATGAAAACGTGTACACAAATGTTCACAGCAGCATTGTTCATAAGTCAAGAACTGGAAACAACTCAAATGCCCTTCAGCTGATGAACCGATGAACAGTGTGTGGTCCATCCGTGCAATGGAGTATTATTCAGCCATAAAAAGGAACGAAGCACTGACACAGGCTACCACAGGGATGAACCTTGAAAACATTATGCTAAGGGAAAGAAACCAGACACAAAAGGCCACATATTGTGTGACTGCACTTATATGAAGTGTCCAGAACAGGCAGATCGATGGAGACAGAGAGCAGATGAGTGGGGCAGGGGCTGGGGGTGGGGAGAAAGGGAGGAAGTGGAAGCTAAGGAGTATGGGGCTCTTCCGGGGCAACGACCGGGTTCTGAAAGGGATTACAGTGGTCATACAGCTGTGTGAACATGAAGCACTGAGTTGTACACTCTGAGTGGTGAACTGTGTGGTATGTGACCTGCAGCTCAGCAAAGCTGTTCAGGAAACAAAAATCAGCATTTCCTCTCTTCCCCAGTTCTCTCCCCAAACTTGCTGAGATCCACCACAGCCCAGAAAACCAAGAACCCCTCTGGTTAGCAGAACTCACTCTCTGAAGAAACAGTAGTTAAGATGGCCACCTACACACACACACACACACACACACACACACACACACCATGCTCTTTCATCCCTAGAAAACTGGGTCTAGGGGGCTTCCCTGGTGGCGCAGTGGTTGCGAATCTGCCTGCCAATGCAGGGGACACGGGTTCCAGCCCTGGTCTGGGAAGATCCCACATGCCACGGAGCAACTGGGCCCGTGAGCCACAACTACTGAGCCTGCGCATCTGGAGCTGGTGCTCCGCTACAAGAGAGGCCGCGACAGTGAGAGGCCCGTGCACCGCGATGAAGAGTGGCCCCTGCTCGCCGCAACTAGAGAAAGCCCTCGCACAGAAGCGAAGACCCAACACAGCCAAAAATAAATAAATAAATTAATTAATTAAATAATTTTTAAAAAAATGATCATTGACAGACCTGAGAGTTTAAAAAAAAAAAACAAAAAACTGGTCTAGTCCTACTCTGTCCAGTGGAAATACAACATGAGCCAGAAATGTAATTTTAAATTTTCTAGTGGCCATATTTGAAAAGTTAACACAAACAAGTAAAACTTAATTTAATATCATCTTATTTAAGTCTGTCTCTCCAACAGATTATCATTTCAACACGTCATCGACATAAACAATTTACTGAGATATTTTACATCGGGTGTGTACCCGCAGCATGTCTCAGGTCAGGCAGCCAGTCTAACGCTCCCAAACGACCAGCGGCAGAGCATCAAGCAGTGCGGGGCTCATTCCTTACATCCCACGTGACAGATCCATTTGGGCAAAGCCATAAAAAAGAATCTGTTGGCTAATGTAACTGAAGGCCACAGTAGATCTTGTCTACAGGTGAGGCTGGGTCCAGGAGGTTTGTCTCTCTCTCCCTCATCTCTTGGCTCCACGTTTTTGAGTTGGTGTCACTCTTAGGCAAGTTCACGAATTCTGCCCCCCCTGCCCCCAGAACACCCCACATTAAGGAGTATTCTCCGTTTTCAACAGTCTCAGGGAAAAACGTTACTCCTGATCAGGTGACATGCTGAGCCTGACCAGAAGGGATGCTCTTATTGGCCAGTCGGGGTCATGTGCCCATCAGAGGTGTGGCAGCCCCACTGGAGCATCCCCCGAGTGAGGAGGAGGAGCAGCTCCCAAGACCAAGGACTCAGGCCACAGGCAGAGCCCAACACCTGCGCCCTGAATCGCAGCCCAGTGCAGCCTCTGGGGTTGAAAACGCACACAGCTCTGCTGGTGTTTTGTTAATGTAACTTCTTAATTGTCCGTAACTTGTCTAATCTTGCTCCCAAGCTTCTGCCCTATGAGAAGCAGAAACAAACCTTAAACTTTCAAATATCTCAATCTGTGGTATTTAAACAGTGTCTTTTGGGAAAATGGCAAGTCCAGGTCACAGTTCAACTCCCTAACAGGGCTCTCCCTCCTTTTTGCTTCTTCCCAGGAGAGTGGTGGGGTCTGAGGCAAAGCTGACAGGGCTTCCTGACACTAGGAAGGGGAGGTCTGTTCCTCTGCCGGCCTCCAGTGCAAGTGTCTCACGCACTCAGGGCCTCCCTGTACAGCTGCACAGGTTGTGCACTGCACAACTCCATGGAAAACCGTCAGCTCAGACTACAGTGCATACAGGTCTTCCCGTAATTGTGTGGGCAGCAGCCCTGATCCCACTCACCTCTGGTCCTCAGCCTCAGTCCTCACTGAACACCGCGGCTTGCAGGCAGGTGCTCCTCTGTAGTGACTCCAGATGCGGCTCCGGTCCCCGCCCCCGACCAGCAGCCTCCTCTTGCTGACTGCAGGCTCCTTCCTGCTGCTGGTGGGCCCCTCAGCACCTCTGTGCCCCGGGCCGCTGTCCCTCAGACCTTCATCCTACCTTCCCAGGTGGGGCAGGGGCCTCAGTCGGCCGGCCCCCAAGCCTGCGCCTGCGGCAGGGACCCTGAGTCCTCTGCGCATTGAAACTCTGCTTGTGGCACGTGAGGCTTACGGGGTTTAGGGCCCCTCCCTTCAGGCTGCGGCCGGAGCGAAGAGGGGATTCCTTGGCTCGAGGCGGCCTCCACCTTCCAGGGTAATGACTCGAGCCGTCAGCCCGCCGGGTCTGCTAGAGCTGTTCTCCCCCTTTACCTACCAGAAGGCCGAGGCCGAGACACACACCTGCCCGCGGTCGCACGGCACTCAGTACGAGACCCGGATTCCATGCCAGGAGAGCGGGCTGATCATTTTAGAGGAATGTGTGTCTGAGAAACTCTATTTGAGAAATTCATTCAAAGAAGAGAAAAGAGGCTCTTTCTTGCCCTAAAAGCTGCTCCGCGCCCTCCCCCGCGTCCCCTCCGCGGTGTCACACCTGTGTGTGTGATGTCGCAGGAGAGACTAGCCCACAGGGAGACACAGGCGCGGGGCTTCCGGGCCCGGGGGCGGGATGGACGAGGCAGGAAAGGCCCTTGGGCCGCGGGGCAGACGCCTGAGGGCGGCGGGAAGCGGGTTGCGGGGGCTTCGGGGCCCAGACCTGCCATCCACGAGGCTGCGGCATCCTCCAGTCGGGAAGGAGAGGCCGGAGAGCTGCGGTGCAGCACCTGACCGGAAGCGGAAGTGCAGGGTGGGAACGCGGGGGGGGGCGGGGCGGAGGAGGGCGGGGCCGGCACGTGGTAACTTCGCGCAGGTAGCTGCTGGTTGTTAGAATTTCATATTAGTTTCACTTTCATCGTATTATTTTTATGGCCATTTTCTATCGATGGCAGGCGATACTGGTCATCCAGTGATGACAGCGCCATAAAGTTTCCCTTTAAAAAACTTCTTCGAGTTAAAACTGGACAAGCGTGTTTAGAGGAGGCGGCTTGAAGGACCCGCGAAGGGAGAGGCCGCCCGGGGTGGGGGCGGGGCCGCCAGCCGAGGTCTCAAGGGCCAAGGAGGGCGGTAACCAGAGCCTCGGACCCAGGGCTCTAGACAGGAGGACACAAAGCCAAGGGGCCTCATTCAGCAAACCACCTGGATAAACGCAGTTTTGAGACAATTGAGGAGATTTGAATATGCAAATACTAACTTTGACAATGTCACGGGGTTATATAAGGAAAAAGTGTTTATCCACTAAAAGTAAACAGGGAGATGTTTGAGAGCTGGGCACCCAGCAAGGAACACGTGCTGGGGGGGGGGGCGGGTCTTCAGCTGGGCACAGCAATGATGCCTGAATAGCCGATTTCTCAAATTAAATAATTAGACCCCAAGCGAGCTGGTGGACAGACAGCTCTGTCCCCAGGTCCTCCTGTGTCCTGAATGCTACCAGCTTGTAATAGTCGGCGTGGTCTGGGCTGTGCTGCAGAAACAACAGTTCTCCAAATGTCTATGTCCTGCACAAGCTCACGCCATGCCCCCAATGCATGCTGGCTGGCGGCCCTGCTCTCTGGAACCCTCACTCCAGGAGCGAGATGTCCAGCGCAGATGTGACCCGAGCATCTCCCACTGACACCCCCATGGTCAGAACGAGTCCCAAGGCCCCACCCAGCCGTTTTCAGAAATGCCACACATGCCATGAAGCAACATCACCTGACAGGCTACAGGGTCTCCAGAAGGGCCCAGAGGGGTACAGCAGGGCCAAGGCCCCTGGAGACACACAGCCTCCAAATGCGAATCAGAGCCTGCCCTCCTTGCTTCCCAAGGAGCCTAGAACAGCCTCTGCTTCTCTTGGGCCTGAGGCCCCCTCTCAGCGTGGACGATCCTTGGCCTCGCACGCTGCCCCCCGCCCCAGGCTGTGCTCCCTGATGGAGCACGCCTGGGTCGTCCCCGCCCAGGGGACACTGTTCCCTCTCGGGTCTCCACGCTACTGCCCCTCCCCAGATGGCTCTCCCTGTCTGTCCAGCTGGCTGCCGCCACTTGCCCCTTCTGCAGTCACCTGGGTGCTACCCAGCCTTGCCTGTTATTTTATCCCTGCTCCACCAGCCACCCCATCACCAGGGCTTAGCGCAGAGCTTGGCACCCAGAAGGGCTCAGCCCAACATGCTGGACCGTCAGCCAGCCTCACCGCCGCCGCCCGGACGCTCCCGCCCCGTGCCCTGCCCAGAGCGGCTGGCGAGCCCCGGCCTTGACAGCCGATGGCTAACAGCCGGGATGAGCCCACGTGCACGGCAATCAGAAGGCACCACCCTCGCTGCCGCGTCGCGCTCCCTGCATAATCACGCTTGATCACCGAGAGCGCTGATTGCGCCCAGAGACGGCGCCTGCTCTCAGGCTGGTGGGGCTGGGGCCCTCCGCAGCCTAATGAGGGTAATTGAGGCAGGGCTGATTGTGCCGGAAAGCCGGAGGGGACAGAGCTGTGGGGACAGGCTGCGTCACACCCCAAACAGGTCCGTGTTTGCTAAATTTGTTTCCGATGCAATTTCATGCTGATTACACTGATTCCTTTAGTAATTGAGCCTGGCGCTGAGCTCACCGCCTGCAGCCCTGGCTGTCAGGATGGGCCCATTTTGGAGCCGGAGGTACTGATGATGATTTATGGTCCACTGTCAGAGCTCTTGGGTCGGAGATACTGCAGGAAGGCAGGCTGGAGTGCCGCTGGGCTTCTCTGGGGACCTCTCTCCTGGGAGGTGGTGGCCTGCTTTCAGTCCCGCGAGGCCACTCCCCACCGTGCCCCTCAGCTTCCTGTTTGTCTGGGTCACTGTGAGGTCCACACAAGTTCACTGGCCACAACAGTGGCTGAACCACGAGTGGGCCGTCAGCCCCATCACTGTAGCTGCTTGCGTCCGCCTGCGGATCAGGCACAGGCAGACGTGCAGGTCGCCCTTTGGGATCCATCACGCTCATCCCGTCCAGACCCAGGCCTGCCTCTCCCGGTTGTCACCTCTGATACCCACGCCCCCCGGGGCAGGAATGGCTGTCCCTTTTGGGCCCTGGAGGAAACAGCCCAGGGACAGATGGGGTGCTGCCCAGAGCCACACCCTGGGAGAGGCTGCACCGACACCTTCTCCGTCAGGGCAGGAAACCACCTGCCAAAACCTTCATGGGATGGATGGATGGGCCTGCAGTTCTGCGGGCCGCGTGGCCCCAACCCAGCACCCCACCCCCACCCCACCGCTGAGTAAGGAGAACCCAGAGCCTCGAGTTTTAGCAAAAATGTTTATTCTCTCCTTAATGTGTGTTTATTTACAAGTACTAAATCTGAGACAGTAAAATAGGAAATGGCCGTGTATTTACACAGCCTGCGAGCCACACCGCCCCCGGGAGAGGCGGCGGCAGAGGGGCCGCTCAGGCTGCCGAGCGATCGCTCTTCTTTTGGGTGGGGGTTTGCGGCGTCAAAGGACAGCTAATCGTGGGCTTCGTCTTAAAAATATCTCTCTCTCTAAATATATCTATTCTAGCTTGTGTAGCACCAACGGCGTGAGCCCTCAGCTCCAGCACTGGCGGGGCTCGCTCAGCAAGGGCAAAGCGGGGAGGGCGGGGGGGGCCTCTCCCGTGGGCCTGGGGCCCGGGTCGGGGAGTGCGGGCAAGCTCGAGGTATGTGGAGAGGCCAGGCTCCCGACCGAGGCCGAGCCGTCCCTGGCGCTCCTGAGACGCGTGCGGGCGAGGGCGGGAGGGGGCCCGGGGCGGCAGGCATCCTGGCACACCACCCCACACCACGGCCCAGACCCCCGGCCCTGGGGCTGCAGAGGGGCCTTGGGGGCCACCCACCTGCACAGAGCAGCGCTCCCACACCACACTCCGGCCACCCTCAGGCCAGAGCCGGAGCTTGGGGTCCGAGTGCCCGGCAGGAGGACGGGGAGGTGACGGCGGGTGCCTGGGCCCAGTGCCGAAGGCGCAGTAGGGCCAGCAGGACCATGGAGACGAGTGAGGAGGAGGACTTGGCCTGACTCCAGCCCGGGGAGAGGAAGGGGCGGCCGTGCTGCGGACTGGACTGCAGGCGTAGGTCAGCGATCGGCTTGTGTGTAAACAGACGGCGCTAAAGTGCTTGCACCTGACCCGCGCACGCGCTCCACGAGGCCTCGCGCCCGCAGGGCCGGCTCCCCTCCTGCGTCACCACCACCCAGCCCGCCGCCCGCGGGGCAAGCACGGGGCCGGGGAGGCCCGAGGAACGGGGGCTGGGACTGGATTCTGAAGACGGCGGCGCAGCGGCCGAGGAGCCCCCTGACCCGAGCGGGGCTGGAAGAACGGGGGCTTCGATCAGAAGCAGCTTCAGGGAAGACTCGGGGGAGCGAGACCTGCACCCGGACGGAACCCGGACGGAACCCGGCCCCGGCCGGCGCCCGCCCGGCCTGAGCTCCTGCTGGACACCCACCGCGTGGGGGGCCCGAGCCCTGCTCAGTGCCCACGGGGCCCAGGGACCCCTTCACCCCAGTTCCAGGAGCTCCCTGAGTCAGGAGGTGGCGGGTTTCACCCCTCCTCCCGCGAGGGAGCAGCTCCTTGGCTGATGGTGGTGTGCGGTCTGGCTCACGCTGCTTGGGGGGGGGGGACCCAAGACGGGCGGCCGGGGGCGCGGGGCCGGCCACAGCTAGCTGTCCCTGAAAGTCCGCGGGAATCTGTAGTACCGTCGAAAAAGTGAATTGAAAAGGGGACAGGCCACTGCCTTCACAAGTGACTGATTAATTAAAAAACATGAAAAAAAGGCCTAACAACCTCTAGTATTCAACACTTGCAGTTTTAAAAAGATCAAGTCAGACTAAACGCTAGCACAGTCATGCAGGAATCCACGGCCCGCGTCCGGGAAGCTCTCGGCCCGAGAAGTCCTCTCCTTCTCACGTCAAAACGAAAACAGGACGACCCGCAGGTCGAGGGCGGAGGCCTCGGGGGTGCTCCAGCGGGGAAGCTCTGGCCACTTTCTCCACGACCATTTGGTATTGCTTTCCGGCTCCCTTAATTCTCTTATTCTAAAGTGTAAAATTTCTCCTCCTCCAGGTAACTGTACAGGACCCCACTGGGGCTGGAGACAGGCTAGAGCCACATATATATATATATATATATATATATATGGATATATATGTACAGATTTTTTAATTAAAAACGCGTTCTTTTGCTCGCTGAGAGCAGGACGGGCAGACCGGCTCTGTAGGCCCCCTGGTCACCGTGTCCTGCTCCTGGCCAGGCCAGTGGGTGTGGTCCGAGGCCCCCACGGCCCCGCTGCCCAAGCAGAGTACAGTAGGACCCCCTTGCTCCCCTAAAAGACGAGCAACAGCCCCCAGATGTCCCCCCGCTCCTAGGGGCCAGCACGCTGCTGAGGGGCCAGACTGACGCCGCTGGAAGGCGGGTCGGGGCCGGGGAGGGGGGAGCAGGGCGCTCGGGGCTGCTCCCGGAACCTCCACGGCCGAGAGCTCAGCCCGGGACGGGGGCGGGCGCGGTGGGGGGAATAAATAAGGGGAACGTGCACGCATGACCCGGAGCCCCAGGCCCCAGCGGCTCCCAGAGGCACAGCCCTGAGGACGGAACGGGATCCGAGTCCTTCTGGAAGTCACTTGGGCCCTGCGTGGAGCCGTCCTGCAGCCCCTCCATGGGAGGGAGCCGGGGGCCTCTCTCTGGGCGAGGTCGACGTGGCGCTCTGGCCTCGGCCGCGGAGAGCACGCGGTGAATCGGAGGATGGCAGCGGCGGTGCACTGGTGAGTGTAGGGTTGCCGGCACGTGGCAGGTGGGTGGTGACGCCTGGACCGACTTCAGCTCACCGTGGCTGGGCCCTGAGCATTCAGTCTCCCCGCCCAGCCGCCAGCCACGCCCCAGCCCTCAGACTCTGCCTAGGGAGCCGGGCACAGCTGACCCCCTCCCAGCCCCTGGGCCTGGCCCTCCTGGCCTCGGCAGCCCAACCTCTCCCTACAGGAGGACTCCTGCCTCACCCCGGGGGCCTCAGCAGTCACCCACTGTCCTGAGAAGGCCCCCGGCCACACCTGGGCTCCCCAGCCCCACGGCGAGCAGCTCTGGGCGTGGAGGGTGCTGCAGGCACCGTCTCACCCACACCAATGAAGAGCCGGGACCCCCGCAGGCGGGAAGGGGACAGGGGCGGCGAGGGGACCAGGACTGCACATCCGGCCCACAGCGCAGGGCACCTGGCATGGCTGGGGCGAGGCTGCCTCCGTGGACCTCCCAGCTCTGGCCGCTGCACAGGGACCGCCCCCGAGGGCCCTCTCACTCTCCTGCTGGCCAGGCAGCCGTGGGCGACGGCTCAGCTGCTCAGGGCCATGGTGTCCACCACCTGCTCCAACTTGCTCCGGAGCCGCTGCCGCCGTGCCTGCTCGTCCTTCTCCAGGGCCGTCAGGATCTGCGGAGGTGGGAGGGGGGCATCAGGCCTGTCCGGGGCTCGGGGTCGCACACAGCGGCCGTGTCCAGAGTGGGCTCCAGGCTGAGGCCGCTGTGTCCCTCCCACTCGCAGCTGAGGGACCTGGGCCTGGAGCCGGGACCCCCAGACCTCGCGTCCCTGGGGTCTCCACCCGCCCCTCATCCCCCAAAACCACCCAAACAGGTCTCAGGTCCCCGCCAGCCCTCGAGGTCCCCGAGCACCAGGGCCCGCCCCCTGCACCCGCGGGGCCTGCTGGGCTCTGTGCTCACACCCCAGTCTCCCGCGGCGGCCAGTCAGCCCCCAGCACGTGGCTGTGCTGCCGTCTCCCTCCACAGCCCCATCGCCCCACGTCTCTGCACCCCTCACAGCACAGCCCCTCGGGAAGAACCGCAGCCCGCCACCCCCAGGTCACGGCTCGTCCTCCGCGGCCCTGCTTCCACGCCCTGCCCTGCGGCCTCTGCCCATCGGCCCCAGGGCTCGGCCACCCCCTTCCCTGCTCTGGGCTCCCCCCGGGGCCACCTCCCCCAGTCTCAGCTAAAGGGCCTCCTGCTCAGCTGCAACCCCCATGCTCTGACCTGCAGCCAGGTCTCCTGCGCTCACGGCCCCATCCTCTCAAACCCGCACAAAAGTCAGAGCTGGCGCCTGAGCCCTCAGGCTCCTTACGTGGCCCCTGCAGCCGGGCAGCCCGGCTGCAGCCCCTGCTCCCCCGCCCCCCGCACCTGGCAGTCAGGCTCCGTCTCTGAACCCCAAAGGTTGTCTCCCTCGGGAGCAGCCCAAGACCCTGCAGCCTGCACACCCAGCGACGGCCCCGCCTCCCCCTCCCCTCCCAGGACGCTCCGATTCAGCCTCGAGGCCTCTGCAGCCAGGTCCGCTCTGGCCTCAGGGCCTGGGCTCTGGCCGCGCCCGCCTTGCCCCTCCGGCCCTGGGCTCTGTCCGTCCAGTGCAGCCCACAAGTCAGTCGTCCGTCCCGACGTCTCAGGGAGGCCCAGCTCTGCGCACGCCCGGCTCCAGAAGCAGATCGGGTGCCGAGGGTCGAGGATGGCCCGTGCCCTGCCCTGGAGACGCGCCCAGACCCATCAGGCAGCCCGGGCTGGGGCAGGAGCCTGCTCGGTGAGGCTGGCGAGCTTACCTCATCCTTGTACTTGCTGATGTAGGAGTAGATCTCGTGCAGGGCACTCATGCTGTTGAACTGGCTCAGGTGCAGCCGCGACTGCTCAGCCAGGTACGCGCTCATGTCCTGGTCGCTGATGGCGGGCATCTTGGCGATGTCTGCGTAGTACCTGCGGCGGGCGGGCGGGCGGGCATGTGAGCTGGGTCCCCGCCCCTCCCCCGCCCGGCCCTGGGCCCGTGCCCCCACCTCTCCACCCAGCTCTTGTAGTTGGGGATGTCCTTGGCGTAGAGCAGCTTGTTGGAAGGCGAGTCCTTGCCCAGCTTGTGCTCAGATGTGGAGCAGGAGTCCATGAAGGTCTGGGCCACCACCGACAGGCAGGCGTCCGTGATGCTGCTCTTGTGGATGTCGAATACGAACTGCGGGTTCTTGATCACGTTCACCCAGAAGCGCAGGGGCAGGCTGCGGGCAGGCGGGCACATGGTCAGACGGGCCTTGGCAGCCCTCGGGCCAGCGGGGAGAAGCGGCTGACATGTGGCCTCACCATCCTCCCGGCTCTGGCCTTCACGGTGACCATGCATTTCCATGCAGCTGAGCAGACATGCCCAGAGAGCCGGGCCGTGAGCGAGGGCTGCTCCTGCTGGCCAGCCCCTCCCCCACGGTCCCAGGGAAGGGTGTGCACACCCACAGGCTCTCTCGCCCTTGGGCACCCACTGTGCCCGGCTGCAGTCCTCCAGGCCTGAGTGCTTGCTCACGGCCGGGCCGGCTCCCCATGAGTCTTGGTAACAAGACCAGGAAAGGGTCCAGAAGACGCAGCCCCACTACAGCTGACCCCAACCCAAAAGGCCACCTCTCCTGCAGCCATCAGCTGGACTATCAACAGCCTCTAGCCACGTGTCGCTGTTTAAACTTAAATCAAAAAGTTAAAGATTCAGGTTCTCGGCTGCACCAGTTATGTCACATATTCCTAGTCACACGTGGCCACGTGGATGGCACAAACCTAGAACTTTCTATCATCCCAGAAAGGTCCCCTGGACGGTCCTGATCTACACTGCCTCCCCTTGGTGCCCGGTGGACCCCCTCAGGGGCTGTGGGCAGCACGGGTGGAGCTGGAGGCCCAGGGTGGGCTCGCTTGGAGAGGATCCGGGCTGCATCCCAGGCTTGCGGAGCAGCAGTGCGCGGGGGGGGCTCAGGGCACGGGGAGGAGAAGGCCAGAGGCACAGAGCTTGTGAGGACCAGACAGACCCTGCCGAGGGGCCCGGTCAGCTCCGGAGGCAAAAGCCAGACTGGCAGTGAGAGGGCGACAGGACTCAGGGCCCCAGGAGTGTTTGCTCTCACTGCCACCCGCATCGCTGGAGCCAGCGTGGGACGGGCCTCTGTCCCACTGAGCCCGTTTCTCACGCAGAAGCCTACGCACCTGCACGCAGCGGTGCACGCACAGAGACGCGCACGGATACGCGTGTGCACACACACACACCCCGGCCACCCACATCTGAGGGGGCCCCACAAGTGGGTCAGCGGATGCCCCTGATGGCTGAGTCAGAGAGGCCCCCACGGAGAGGGACCAGCCGCAGCCCGGGGCAGTGGACGGGGCCAGCCTCCCGGCACTGCAGCCCCCAGCCTAGCCGGGCTCCCCCCAGGTCCCAGGCTTCCTGCTCCGGCGGGGACCTCGGCCCCGCCCCGCCCCCGCCCCAGGCCAGTACCAGTTGCTCTTCCAGGTGTGGCGCACGTCTGCGTCGTGGATCTGGTGCTGGTCGGCCTGCTCGTCCAGGAAGTCGAACATGTACTTGATGGCCAGCGGCAAGGCCGAGCCCCGGTGCGCCGTGCTGAAGATGGTCTCGAAGAGGTCGTCCACGAACTTCTGCAGCGTGCCCTGTGGGGAGGCAGGGCACAGCTCCAGGGGCTGCCCCGGCCCCGTGTGACCCGCCCAGGCCCCCTCCCTCCGCCCACCTTGGTGGCCAGCAGCCGCGTCAGGTAGATCTCGGAAACCATCTTGCTGCCACGGTCGCCCTCGCGCTGGTCCAGGTGGTCGTGGTTCTTGACCAGGTGCCACAGCTTGGTGCCGCTCTCCAGGTCGGGCGTGATCATGGGCGTGCGCGAGCGCAGGCTGTCGGGGCTGCTGGCGGTGCGCAGCATGCTCTCTGCGGGCACGGCGCCGTCAGCTGCTGCGTCCCGCCCCCGCCCCCGTCCCCCCCCGCCCGGCGCCCTGGGGTCGTCCGCCCCTACCTCCCTGGGTTTCTGGGGATGGTGCTGCCCGGGGAAAGGCCGAGTGTCCCCGGGACAGGCTGGAACCGAGCCATCCCAGGCTGCCACAGCGGCGCCCAGAGAGGCGTTCTGCCCAGGTCAGTGGTCTGCCCGTTGCCCCCGCCGGCCCTCTGCCCCTGCCGGCCCTCTGCCCCGCCGGCCCTCACCGTATCTGCTGAGGGACTTGGTGAAGGTGGACGAGTTGGAGATATTGTAGGCGGACGTCTGCTTGGGCACCAGGGCCACCAAGGACCCATCCGTCACCTACGGGCAGGGGGCCGGGTGACGCATGACCCACCACCCGCGGCCGGTCTCTCACCTGGGCCTCAGCCTCCCCCCCAACGCTGGGCGACCCCACGTGTGACCGTGCCCTCTCCTCCTGCAGCTTGGCCCCCACCCCTGCGCCCCGTCGTGGGAAGAGGGGCGCGAGCCGCGGCCGCAGGTCGGGGGTCACCTGGTAGTGCGCCAGCGTGTTCAGCCTCTTCCAGTCGTTATCGATCTTGGTGGTGACGTCCTCATCCTGCAGGATGATGCGGGCCATGCGGCCCTGGCGCCACTCTGAGGAGGAGGGGAGCGCTGGAGGGGCAGGGCGGCCGGCAGGTGCTGCCCTGCTGCTTGCTCCCTCCATCTGGACAGGCCCAGAGGGCAGGGTCCCAGGGGCCCTGAGTGAAGGCCGGGCAGCAGAGGGACAGGCCCAGCCCAGAGCAGAAGCTCCACACCCCTGCTGCTGCCCAGCCCCTCTGGCAGCCCCCCGCCTGCCCAACGATGGGCAGCCCAGCCCCACGTGGTGTGCCCACCTTCCGGAGCTCCAGGCCGGCCTCCTAGCCTGGCACTCAAGGCCTCCCTCCATCGCGGCCCCAGCCTCATCCACCAAGGGACCAGACCGGTCCAGCCCGGCTCTGCTCCCCTGGCCCTTCCTACTTGGCAGGTGCCCCTGCCCACGGCCCGCTCGTGAGCCATCTCGAGAGCCCCCAGCTCCAAGGGCCCACCAGCCTCCTAGAGCACGCGGGGACCCCACCCCTGCCCCCACCGGCAGGGGTACAGCCCTCTCAGTGCCACCCTGCTTCCACCACCCCGGGGAGCAGCCGACAGACCCAGCCTGGGTCACACACCCCTTCCCTCCAACCCTCCGGCCAGCGCCCAGTGCTGGGACGACGCGACAGAGCCCCTGCCGGGCTCACCCAGGTCCATGTCCCCGGCCTTGGGCCGCTGGGAGTAGGGCACGCCCTTGTACACGGCGTCCAGCAGCTTCTCCTTGACCTGCGTCACCGTGTCGCAGTTCAGCCCCTTCACCGGCACCTCGGGCGCGTTCTCGTTCTCGGGGTTGACGCAGTTCAGGGTCTGCAGGGGGGCGGGCAGGGCGTCAGCCCCCTCCTCCTCCCTGGCTGGCGGGCGGGGCGGGGCGGGGCGGGGCAGGCGGCGCTCACCAGCGTCTTGTAGTCGATCTGCTGGCGGATGAGCTTGTCCTCGCTCAGGGAGTAGCGCGCCTCGCCCGTGATGGCGTCGATGGGGCCCTTCTCCATCTGCTGCTTGATGGCGCAGTAGAGCATGAAGAGCGGCTCCCCGGCGCACTCCTGGGGGCAGGTGGGCGGCGTCAGGCCGTGCAGGACCCCCGGGCTGCGCCCCAGCCACTGCCCTGGGCCCCAGCATCTACACCGGCCCCCGCACGGAGAAAGGGCAACATGGCCAAATTTGAGAACCTTGGTTCCAAAGTCCAAGGAAGACCGTGAAAACCACTTCATGGCAGACCATCCCCCCACGGAGATGGGCATGAAAATCCCAGAAAAAAACCTCAGCAAAGGGACCAAGCGGGGAGGACCAAGGCCAGTCAACCCCGCCTGAAGCCTCGCCCAGTTCAGGCCTCGGTAGGACCACTGCCCCAAGCAGCCAGTGCTGCATGTGGATGAGGCGCAGGCCCCGGTGCCACCCCCAGGGCCCAGGGGACCACAACGGGTGTGACCATCATCTATCAGATGGGGGGGCGCCCTCAGCTAGGACCCGCCTGCAGGAGAGGGCCGCCCCTCCCTCCAGAGCACGTGGCCGACGCAATCACAGGTGCAGACGCACCAACCCAGGGCAGGAGGCTGGCAGGGCGGCTGTCCGGGCACTCGGGGAAGGTCTGCGCTGCCCATCTCTGACCACATGCCGCCCCCCACCCCCACTGCAGCCACTGGGCACGTCCCCACCTCAGGGCCTTTGCACCTGCTCCCCCTACAACGAGAACTCTCCCCCTCAGGTCTTCACTGCCCCTTCCAGACCCTACCTGACGTCCCTTTGTCAGAAAGGCTCTCCCGGGCCCCGGGCCGAGCCCCCTGGCCCTCACTGCCATCACATAGAGCCAGCCCTCTTAAATGGTCTTGTTCGCTTCCCTGCCGTTTCCCCTCTGGAGTGGAAGCTGCCTGCAGGCCAGGGCGTGCCTGGCCCCTCCCGCTACCTCCCCAGTGCCCAGCACGGAGCGGGCGCGTGGGGGGCTCTACAGATGCTGCTGGACAACAAACACCGTTAACAAACAGCTGTGGAAGGAGGGCTCCCGTCCTGCCCCCCCGGAGGGCTGCCCCGACTGCAGTGACCGAGCTGCTGCTGAGTCCCCACCTCAGCCGGACACAGGCCCCTCTCGTCTCGGCCCCCCCCCCACCACGGAGCTCGGGAGTGAGTGTGGCCCAAGCAGGCAGCTGCCGGCCTGCTCCCTGGCCCACCAAGAGCGGCCCTGCCCGGAACCAGATGCTCCAGGCAGCTCGTTAGCATCTGCGGTAATTAAAGAGACAGCTGCCAAGGAGCGGCAGTGAGCACAGGTCATCCCGAGACCCTCCAGCAACATGCCCATCTCTGAAATCGTTTCATCTGCAAACTTGGCTGCGTTACATCAGCTAGGACAGAGGCACAGCCACTAACAGCTGCCTCTCCCTGCAGACGCCACGAGACTTGCTCCTCTCGGAAGAAAAGGGGCACCTCAGGAGGTCAGAGGGTGAGGTTACACAGCAAATCACAGGAAGCCAGGATTCGAACCCAGACAATCTACCGCTAAAGCAGCTGGTCCTTAAAAGCCAAGTGTCCTTACAGAACAGGCAGGCTGAGCAGGCTGTTCACTCTCGGCCTGGATGGCAGGCTCTGACCCACTCCCATGGGCCCGCCCAGATGCTGGGAAGCAGGAACCAAGGAGCAGAGAGGCTCGGAGACGGGAAGGCCCAGAACCCAGCCCTTCCCTGCTGGGCCCATTTCCTGCACAGGGAGGAGGAGGACCACCTCAGTGTCTCAGGCCCAGCCGGAAGAAATGTGCAGAAACTGCCAGTGAATCTCCAAGTGCAAAGATGAGACAAGTACAGGCTGTTTGATAAATGTTAGAACAAGCCCTTCTCCATTTGGGAAAGAAAATCAAGTGAGATCCCTGCCTCACACCATATACTAACAGAAAACATTCCTCAGCATAACACAGGAGCTGTAAATGACAGAAAAGTTAAAAATTCTCTTGGGACTTCCCTGGCGGCCCATTAGTTAAGACTTCACCTTCCAATGCAGGGGGTGCGGGTTCGATCCCTGGTCGGGGAGCTAAGATTCCACATGCCTCAAGGACAAAAAACCAAAACATAAAACAGAAACAATTCTGTAACAAATTCAACAAAGACTTAAAAAAATTCTCTTTATCTTCTAAAAGAAATAACCACCCCCAAAACACGCACAAGATAAAAACATACAAGTCAAAATAAAAATAAAAGTGGTTGATCAGACAAACGAAAGGTGACAACTTATTAAAGAAACAGCTGCCAACACACCAAGCAGTCTGCAAGAATGGAAAGACCAGTGGGGGCAGGTCCTGTCCACGGCTTGGGCAGGTAAGACTCAGAACGATGAACAGGGGCAGCCTCTCTCGCACGACAACCTGGCAGCACGTATTCAGACGAAAAATAAGCCTGATCACCATCACTCTTCTGAAACCCACCTGAGCATGGACATGGCAAGCAAAGGGGTCCCCGGGTCAGGATGCCAGCTGCAGGACTGTCCGGGGAAAGATCAAGCTCCCCTGAATGCCCGTATTAAGGAACATTATACAGCTGTTAAAAAGAATGGGACACCTGTCTCTGTCCTGACTTGCAAAGATGGCCACAGCGGGGGATGCATGGTGCAGTGCAAAATGCACGGCACCAAAGAGGAAAAACCCCACACTGAGGAAAACGTACGACACTAGGACTTCTTCTCATCATCACAAGCATAGTCTGTTTAGAGATATTTGCTTCACTGCAGAAACCAGCCTGGGGACACACACCCAAACAGATGGTCGTTACCTCCAGAACTTGGGGTGGGGGGCTCAGCCCTGCCGTTTAGGGGCACCACAGAGAGCATGGATTACCCTTCTAATTAACTTTTTTCCTAAAGAGAGCAAGGAATGAAAAGGATCTGCATTGTTGAAAACTGGCTTGTGGGCTGCTAAAAAGAAAGGCGCTACCAAACCAGGAGGAGGCTTGGGGGAACCTTAACCGCGCGCTACCAGGTGAAAGAAACCAATCCGAAAAGGCTACACCCTGCACGATCCCGACCGTAGGACATTCTGAAAACGGCAAAACCATGGAGGCAGTGGAAAGACCAGTGGTTGCCAGGGGCTGGGGGGAGGAGGGATGAACAGGTAGAGCACAGAGGGTTTGTATGGCAGTGACAACGACCTGTACGACACCATGATGGAAACGCGCCGTTACACACTTGTCCAAACCCACAGAACACACACCACCCAGGTGAGCCCCAGGGCCAACCACAGACTCTGTGTGATGCTGATGTTGGTGTAGAGTCCGCAACTGTGACAAATGGACCACGCTGGTGGGGGCGTGGAGGGGGGGCAGAGGATATTTGGGAAATCTCTGCACCTTCCGCTCGACTTTGCCGTAAACGTAAACCTGCTCTAAAGTGTAAAGTCTGTCTAACACACGTACACGCTCAGCCCGTGGCACAGGGAACCCAGTGGCCAGTGCCAGGTCCCCTCCTGGAGCCGTGTGGGCAGCAGTCCAGCCATGCCACCTCCCTGCCTGGCGTTTCCTGGTCTGCAGCGAGAGTGTGTGCACCTGACCCCACTCAGCCTCTCGGCCGGGACCCCGCGGGGGACGACGGGTGCCGGGGGCAGCTCCGCCGCGGGCTCCCAACACCCTGCCCTGCCCTCCAGGCTTCCCTCAGTCCTGCTCCCTTGGCCAAGCCTGGCTCCCTCCCTCCTTCCACTCTCCCACCCGTCCTGTGGGCAATGCCCGAGGCCACAGCACCCTCAGCCTCTGCCGGCTGCGTCCTGCACGGGCCACGTGCCCGGCCCGGGTCCTCAGACAGAGCCGCCAAAGCGGGCCTTCTCTGAGCCCGCTCCCCCAGGTCCGCAGAGACGACTTAATGAGCACGTGACCAAGTCACGCGGTCTGCAAACAAGCGCGCTTTACAGGAGAGGCACGGCTGTTACTGCCACCCGTCCTGCACGACAACGTCGTCGTACTCTGGGCGTCGCTGTGCCACCACCCGCTGGGCGAGCCCCACCCCGCCCGACCCCTCCTCTCTGGACCTCGCGCCCGCCTCAGGGCCTTGGGTCCCCGTCGGGCTACCTCCTGCCCCTCCCCACGCTCTCATCTCACCGCCCCACCCGCACTCTCACGCCCCCGTGGACACCGCGCCCCTCCCCATCTGCGCCCCTCAGCCCAGCCAGGCCTCCGTCCTGAGCACTCTGAGCCGCGGCGGCCGGGCGCAGCAGCCTGCACGGAGGACGGGAAGCGCCCGCCACCCCGGCTCGGGACGCTGCGGGAGCTGGGCCTGCACAGCCACACGGCCGCCACCGAGATCAGACCCAGGCCGCCTGCGTCACGAGGCTCCACGGCCCGCTCCCCTGTCCACCGTGGAGCGCTAAGCAGGGGCCACCGTGTGAGAACCGGGCCCGGCTGCCAAGCCTTTGGGTTTTTCAAGGGAAGCCAGACAGACATCTGGGTCTGACGACCTCCCAGTTCTAAAATGCAGGCGGCCCATCTAGCTGCTCACGGCCCTGACAAAGTCCACCTGGACCCACGACTAGCCGGCCTGCAGGCTGTACCGGTCCGGGGACAGCCTGGCTCCCCAGGGCGTGTCTGGGGGTAGGGGCTCTCCCAGCCCGAGAAGGAACTGTCTGGGCAACGACAGAGGAAGCCCAGGCAGCTGCCCGCATCCTCACAACGGGGCCAACAGGACCCACCTCCCGGGCACCTCCTCAGGCTGGCCCAGGGCCAGCTGCTGGACACACACACGCCCCTGCCCGGTGCTCCCTCTGACCTCAGGTCTGGGCCACGGGCACTGCACGAGCCCCACCGGGGCCTGGATGCACGGCCCAGCTCAGCCACATGCAGCTGCGGGACCCACGTCGGACCCGGGTGTCCAGCCCTGCCTCGGCGGCTGAGTGAGGACAGGACAGCCTCCACAAGGGGCAGGGAAGAAGCTAAAGGACAGACGCGAGCCGGGGGCGGTCCCGCCGAGGCTCTGGCCCCTTCGTGCCTCTCGGCTGAGGCCCCACCAGCCGCCCCTGGCCCCCCACCCCCGCCGGGGCCCCCCGGGGCCCGCCCACCTTGAGGAATTTGTACAGAAGGAAGGTGAACCAGTTGGTCAGCATCTTCTCTGCCACCGACTCAGTCCTGGGAACAGAACACACGCAGGGGCGGCCTCAGTCCTACCGCCAGGCCCGCCCACACCATCGCCTCGCCACCCCACTCTCCCCAGGGCCAGAGGTCAGGCCTCGGCCTCAGAGCAGGTGTCGCCTTGCGCCGAGGGGTCCCAGACAAGGCCAGCCCCAGGGTGGGTCCCCAGGACTGCGGCGGCAGCGCCCGGGCTGCGCCGGTGGGCACGCCGTCGCAGGGGCAGGCACGGGGCGCAGACTCACCGCCGCAGCAGCAGCTTCGGGTGGTTCTTGCTTTCCAGGTTCTTCTCGATGAGGTCGGACAGCAGCTGCTTGAGCACGCCCGTGGCGTACTCCATCTCGCCCTGCAGGGCCGTCATGACGAGCGAGGCCACGTTGCCGCGGTCCCGCATGGAGAAGCTGCGCTGGGCCTCCAGCGTACGGATGAAGGTCAGCAGGAAGTGCTTCTTGGTCAGCAGCTGCCCGAACAGTGTCAGCGACTTCTCCACGTTAGCCTGCACCTGGGGGGCCGCGGGCCTGCTCAGACCTCAGAGAGCACCGGCCCCTGCTGGCCGAGGGGCCATCTAGGCCCAGTACAAAGGGCAGGTCACCCTGAGGGTCCCTGAGCCGCAACTGTCCTAGCAGAATGCGTGTGGCCTGGCAGCCGCGTGAGAAGCCGCAGCAGGCGGAGGCCCGGGGCACAGCAGCGTGCGGGTGCAGAAGGAGGGCCTGCTCCAGCCACCCTGTGTGCGGCCCAGCTCGTCCAGCGGGCACCAGGAGTGCCCGTCCACAGTCCCTCACAGCCAGCACCAGTGCAGAAACCACCCTCCCCCTTCACGGAAGACACTCAAGTCCAGAGAGGGGAGCAGCGTGTTGCGGCCACTCAGCACGGAGGTGGGAAAGCGGGGATGGAATGCCAGGTATGGCTGGGTCCAGGGCCCTGCTCACTCTCATCTGCCCCGAGGCTTGTCATGGCATGACACAAGGGCTCCCAGCCCAGGCGAGACAGGTGACAGGTACCAGGTAGAACACACACTCACAGCTAAGAGAACAGTCAGACCAGCACGGCAGACGGCAACGCTGGGAGAGACACCCGATGGCGGCTGGGGAAGCCCCAGCGTGGCAGACATCCCAGCAAACAAGCAGGCAGCGAGCAGCCCAGGGCGCCCTGGGCCCGAGCCAGCGCGACAGGAAGGCCCGCTGAGGTGCAGCTCGAGAGGGAATGTCCCGCCAACACAGCCACGGGAGGGGGCTGGCTCCCCAACATCCGAGGGGTGCAGGATGCGCCACACCCCCCCACCCCCGGAGAGCACAGCAGAGCAGACTCGCTGAGCCCCTGCCCGTTCCGAGCTGGGGGGCCCGGGCGCCGGGCCGGCTACTGGGGAGCCCGGGAGGACGTGGGTGCCAGGCGGCTTCCCCTCGGCAGGCTCGGGGGCCGCATCAGCCGCGCAGAGCCCAGCGGAGCGCCCGCATGGCAGCAGCCCCCCTGGCCCAGTGAAGCTCGGCACCCGGGCCCACCCAGGAGCCAGGCCGGAGGAGCTGCAGGTGGTATGCAGTAGACTAGGGGCCCAACGAAACAGAGCTGGGCCCTGGGGAGCCCAGGCTAAGAGTGGTTTGCTGGGGCGAGGCCCCCCACACCCGGCCCCCCTCCCGGCAGGCTCAAGCCCGGCCCCAGCACCCAAGGAGCCCCCGCAGGCAGAGGCAGCGGTGAACCCCAGCCAGCAGCCCACCTCCATCTCCTTGAGCACCGGGTGGTCCTCGATGCCGGGGAAGAGGACCCGCATGGCGTACGTGCGGTAGTCAAGGAACGGGATGCCGGCACCGTCCAGGTCGTTGGTCAGCTCGTGGATGTCCGTCTGCAGCTCCGCAAAGGCTGCGGCCAGACGAGGTGTCACGGCAGCTGCCCCGCCCCCCAGCACCCCCCACTCCCCCCACACACACTCAGGGCCCCCCAGCACCCCCCACTCCCCCCACACACACTCAGGGTCGGGCTAGCCCCTGGCTCTGCCACTCGCCAGCTGGGTGAACTTGAGGAAATTCCTGTGCCTCGGTTTCCCCAGTCCTGACACAGAGGCTGAGCCCTCCACCCCTGAACTGCTGCAGAATTCACCAAGACGAGAGCAGAGGCGGTGCCGGGATGGGGCTGAAAGGGGCCTCCACGTCCCGATCGGGCAGCAGGGGCCAGAGCAACTGTGGCCCCCTGGCTCCGGCCACTGGGGAAGAGCGGGGATGAGGCCGGCTGGGAAGGGGCAGAGCCCTGCACGCCCACAAGCCAGCCCTCACAGCTCAGGCCAGGGGCCCCTGACACGCCCGCCCGCCCGCTCGCTCAGGGCGGCTCCGCTGCTTTCAGAACATTCCAGAGCCGTGAGGTGTGAGCCCTGCAGCAGCCCAAGGATGCGCTGTCTGGTCAGGAGCCAGAGGGGCACTGGGGATGCCAGGAAGGTTTCACGGGAGCCGGCCCTTCCCCCCCGGCACTGCTGCCTGGAGTCTGGCCACCTCCACCTGGCTGGCCCTGGGGGCCCGCACACACGCTGCCAGATACAGGCATCACAGGTCAGTCCAGACAGGACGGGCAGACGGTTGTCCTTGTCCCAGGAAGGCCCAGGCCGCTGCCTCCCACCCAAGCCCCCAACACGTGCCGGAGCCCCTCGGGGCGCAGTCTGCCAGGGACCGAGGGGGCGCTGGGACACGGGCCTTTGTCTTAAGACGGGCCGGGGTCCCGGGCAGACCAGACACCCCAGGCCAGTGGAATTAGTGACCACCCAGAGCCAGGCCTGTTAGGCACGAGGCCCCCCAGGCAGGGCTTCCGACCCCGCCCAGCCCCCTGCCCTCGTCCCCAAACGGGACGACGCCTGTCGTCTGCCCCAGGGCTGCCAGCGTTCACTCGCGGACCCTGCAGGACACTCACGGCCTCCCCCACCCCGGCACCTGACACGCCAGGTGCCACCCGCGCTGCTCTGTTCACCCCTCGTGACAGCCCTGAACCCCGACGGGGCTCCCAGAGGCACAAGTGAGCTGGGGCTCAAGTGGAGCCCCCCCGCCTCCAGCTGGCTGGGGGCACCCAGCCCTGAGGCCCATCTCATGCCAGCCAGAAAGGCCAGCCGGGCTCGACAGAGGCCAGCACAGGCGCAGGCTGCTGCCTGGAGCCCACGGGGGCACACAGGAGCTGAACCCCCCAGGGCCCCCGCGGCCCCGGCCTGGGCGCCCACCACTCAGCGCCTACCCGCTGGCCTCCCAGCAGCCGCGACCCCAGTGCTCAGCACCGGCGGCTACGGCAGCATCTGCTCCACGGGCACCAGCCTTGGGCCTGCTGGTCTCCCGGACACATCGGTCCCCGGGGACAGCTCTATTCCAGCTGGAGGCCACCATCCTGGCCCTTCCTGCCCACCCGCCGGCCCACAGTCCAGATTTCCAACGCCGCCTGCGGCCCCTGCCCTTCCCACTCCCTGGGCCGCCCCCATCTGCCCTTGGGGTCCACCTCTCGGTCGGGAGCTCCCGGAGGAGCAGGCTTGGGGGAAGGGGGCATGTGACCAGGTGTGGGGACGCCGAGCCTGCCCCCTGTGGCCATCCTAGCACCACGGGGAGGGGGAGCCGCAGAGGAAGGGGGTTCCTGAGAACGGAGTGAGGGCCTGGCTGGGCCCCAGACCCCGGCGAAGCCTCCCCGCCGAAGCGGCCTGAGCTGGTTTGCGTCACGTGCACCCCAGGGTGAGACACACACCCCCCCGAGCGAGCGCCCCGAGAGCAGAGGCAGCCCAGGCCCAGGTCTGGGTGCGCACAGGGCGGCTGAAGACAGGGCCCCTGCCTCAGTGCCCCCCACCGGCCGCCGGAGGGAACCAGCCGCGCCAGCACGTGGACGAGCACGGCCCACAACCCCCGGGGAAACGGCCCCCGCCCGGAGCGGGCAGGCCCAGCGTCCCCGCACCTGGTGCTACGTCCGTTCCACAGAGGAGGAGACGGAGGCACAGAAACGTCGTGTGCCCACCTGGGGTCCCACGGACAGGCTGGGACGCAAAGGGGGCTCTCTGGGCAGAGCCTGTGCTTCAAGCAACACCCCGTGATTGCCCCCGGTCAGGCCCCTGCTCAACCCCCGGACCGAGCCCGGCACAGCGAGGCCGTGCGGAAGGTGGTAAAGGGAGAGGAGCTGGCAGGCAGCGCAGGCCCAGCTCAGCGAGCTCTGCACCCCCAGCACCCCCCCCACCCTGGACGCCTCCCCGCGGCTCCCACCCACCTTCCTTGCACTCGAGGGCCACGCGGGACTCCAGGTTGTCCATCTGGAGCTGCAGGCGCTTGAGGGTGCGGTCGGCGTCCCGCGACTTGCGCTTGTAGGCGATGAGCACGGCCACGATGACCAGCAGCAGGAGGCCCCCGCCCCCGCCGATGCCCACGATGGCGGGCAGCGTCAGCAGGCTGTCCGAGTACACCTGCAGCACCCCCGGCGAGAACTCGAAGCCGCCGGCCCGGACCTGGGGGGTGCAGGCCACTCAGGGGGCGCCCCCGCCCCGCACGGTCGGCGAGGTGGGGGCGCCGGCACCCAGGGCAGACGCTGGGCCCGCCAGGGGCACCAGGGAGGGGCTCCCTCTGGGTGGGAGGCAAGTCTGGGGCTTGCTCGGAGCAGGGGCTGCCCTACATGGGGCCCAGCGGGCCGGAGCTGCCAGGACACGCGGACGCACCGTGACCTTGTGCTGCCCGGTGAGGTTGGGCGACTCGCAGAGCAGCTGCGTCTCCGACACGGTGAGGGCGCAGGGCGTGGAGCCGACGAGCACCGTGTAGTTGAGCCGAGAGTTGCCGGGCGCCGGCGGCAGGAGGTTGCGGCCCTGCGGGGCAGCACGGGGTGAGCGGGGGCTTTGCCGGCCCCCCGCGCCGGCCCCCACACGAGCCCCGCCCCACCGAGCAGCCCACCTTGAGGATGAGGGGCGAGCCGGGCTTCAGCTCCAGGAGGCCGGTGGGGCTGAGCGGCTCCAGCACGGGGTCCGGGTAGTAGACGAAGGTCGAGGCGTTGAGCACCAGCAAGGCCCGGACGTCGTCCATGACAAAGCCCAGCTCGTCGGGCCGCTCGCCCAGCTCGGGCGGGCTGCGGGCAGGGTTGTCCACCGACGGGGCCCGGCACACCATGGTGGTGTCGTTGTACACTAGGCAGCTCTGGGGACGCAAGACAGGGACACCGGGCTGGCTGACCCGTGCAAAGCCAGGCTGTGACACTGCGGGGCTGCGGCCACGCCTGCACACGGCCCCCACCCCTCCCAGGGCCTCCAAGTGCAGCCGGGATGGCAGGAGCTGCGGGGGGCAGGGCCCAGTGAGGACTCACGTTCTCCCTCTCGACGCCTCCGTACTTGGCCCGGATGCGGGGTTCGCGGACGGTGGCCAGGTTGGTGCCTGTGACCGTTAGGAGGGTCCCTCCGCTAAAAGATGAGGGAGATGGAAATCAGGGGTGGAAGTGCCAGGGCCCTCTGCCCCGGCCCGGCACAAATGGGAGGGACCAGACACACCACCCGGCTTGCTGCAAGACAGCAAGCGGGTTAGTCTCTCAGCACCACGTCTGGCGGCAGGACCACAGGAGGGGGAACGGAGGGCCTGGTGCAGGAGCCCCACACCTGCTGCTGGTCTTTGGTGGCTCAGGACAGGGGCTCAGGGCGGGCGGGACGGGGTTCGGGGGGGACTCCGTGGGCAGGAAGGGGATCAGGGGGCTCAGGGAACCTGGGATGGGGGTCGGGGGGTTCAGGGCGGGCTCCCACCTGTTGATGCTCCACTCAGGGTCGATCCTCAGGATGGTGGGGTCCTCGGTGTAGTTGTATTTGACCTCGGGGTTGGTGAGCTGAGCGCGGTTGATGTTGATGACGATGGGGGCACTGCCGGGGCTCTGCCCGGGGGGCGTCAGGCATCGGATCTCCCGGGAATTCCTCCTGAGGACGCAGGTGCTGGAGCTCACCTCCGACGCCACCGAGCGCCCAGGCTCCACCACCAACAGGCTGAGCGCGAGTCACCAGCCCGCCCGCTGCGTCTGCCTACCTATGGCACAGGCCACAACGGGCCTGTCTCCAGGCGGGGCCCCCTTCCCCGTCAGCCCCTGCGAAGGGCCAGGTGCTGTCTGTGCCTACCTGGGCCGCAGCCTGGCCCTCTCCCCCGACGCTGCCCTGCGTGGGCGGGAGGCGTCCTAGGCTCAGCGTGGCTGCCTCCCCGGCTGAGGGGGGCGGGTCCTGCCTCACCAGCTCGCTGCCCAGGTGGCCCCCACCCCCAGCTCCGCCTCCTTGGCAGCGTCAACCGGCAAGCCTGCCCGCGCCCCAGCTTGCAAGAGCCTGGCCCACGGGTGCAGAGAGCAGGCCTGCCGGGCGGGAAAGGGCTCACGGGGCCTCAGAGCAGCCCTGCAGCGGCCCCATCAGTCACCCGGGGAGGGCGGGCAGGATGCAGCCGCAGGGCCCCTCCACGGGCGGGGCTCCTCCACGGGCGGGGCCCACGGCTTCAATGTCCTGGGAGGGCTGGAGGGAGGCACACGACACACGCACCCGCCGCCCCCATCATCCCTGATCTGAAAACAGGCTAATCGTGGGCCTGGGCCGTGAGTGGGTGAAACGAGCTGGCGGGGCTGGGGGCGCTGGGTCCCCCCCCAGGGCAGCCGCCGGTCACCGCCTGCACCTGCCCCATCCCCTCAGTGCCTTCACCACAGCTGCCAGGCCCGCGCACAGCAGGCTGCAAACACCAATAATTAGTCCGATAACAGGTAATTACTGCAGGAAAATATTTAAAGGCCCGCTCCATTATCATCCCTAATCTAAAATTATCCACTTCAGGGCTCCGGGCTTTTGATAAGTTTCCCTTTCTCCGTCTTAAGAATTTTTCTAAACGCGCTTCTCATGTTCCACGGGACTCCCCCAAAACCCAGGGCAGAGCGGCTGTGCCCGCCCCTCAGACCCAGGCCCCACCCACCACCCTGCCCTCCGGCTCCGGGGTAGCCTGCCTGTCTCCATGGTAACCTTCTCCGCCTCCAGGTTTCCATAGCGATCACCCTAGCCCAGCTCTCCACAGCCCTCCAGCTTCCCAGGCGATGGGAGGGGGCACCAGCCATCTGAACCAACCACCACAAGGGGAAGGCAGCCTGTGCCTGGGGTCCCCGCTCCCCGTCCGTCCACACCCCGTACCAGGAGAAGGAGCAGGGCCGGCCGCCGACAGACACAGCCACGTCGCTGCCTGCGTTCAGGTGGCTACCCTCGATGCCGATCCAGGTGCCCCCCGAAAGGGGCCCTCGGGCAGGACTCACACGGTAGAAGGTCGGCGTCTAGGGGGAGAAGGGACCTGCTGGAGCTCCAGGGAAGCGCCCGCATCTCCAGCCAGGCCCAGGCCTGCGCTCACTGGGTGTGAGACATCGCCCACAGGCAGGGCCCACGGCGCACGGGGGCCCCCGGCATCAGGCCCCGGCGGCGACGGGGGAGGGGGCGGGGGCCCATCACTTGAGGCTGCCCGTGGCCCGGGCCAGCCCCCCAAGCGAGCCCGCAGGGCCCCCGTGGCGGCGGGAGCAGAGGGCCAGGCGGGCGGGCTTACCACAAAGGTGAAGCGCTTGGGCGACAGGGCGCGGTAGTGGGGGGAGCAGTCCCGCACGCACACCTCCACCAAGGCATCGTGGGCCCGCACGGCGCTGGCGTCCCCGATCTCGCAGACGATCCTGCGGGCACGGGGGGGCCTCAGCAGCTGTGGGCACCAGGCCCCCGCCGGCTCCCCCCGCCCCGCCGGCCACACTCACTGCTCAGCGCTGATGTACTCGCTCTCCACGGGGCTGCACAGCACCTTGCCCACGCGCACGCCCAACCGCACGTCCTCAAAGCGCAGCCCCAGGTTCTCGCCCGTGATGGTGAGCCGCGTGCCCCCCTGCCGTGGGCCCGTCTCAGGGGACAGCTGCGGAGGCAGAGGCTGGGACGCGGGCCGGGCGTTCGGAGCAACCCCCGACGCCCCCCAGGCCCGGGAGCCCTGCCCACCTTGAGGATCTTGGGGTCGGCGCAGCGGCTGCTGCCGTGGCGGGCGTGCATCCAGGCAGCGGGCGAGTCCGCGGGGCAGTGGGGGCGCAGGGAACAGCGGCGCTCGGCCACGCACCAGCCGCACTCGAAGCGAGGGTCGGCCTTGAGGCAGAGACCGCAGCTCTCCCGCAGGGCCGGGCACTTGTACAGGTGGGCTGCAGGGAGGGGGTGGGCGTCAGCGGCCGCCCTCGGCCCCGCCCCCCAGCCGCCCCACCCAGCTTACCCTGGATGTTCTGCGGGTTGTCGATGACGAAGTGGCCGTTCCACACCACGGACAGGTTCACGGGCAGGTCACTGACGTCGTTGCCCTCGTAGGAGTACTGCGGCGGCAGGAGGAGCCGTCAGGCCACACGGCCCGAGCCCGGGCCGCTCCTCAGGGCCTGTGTGTCCCTTGTGGCCACCTGCGGGACCGGCCGCTGGGGGCCCGGGCTCAGCAGGGCGGGGTCTGGGGGCCAATCTGGAGGCAGACTCCCCACGGCGCTGCCCGCCTATGGAGGGGGCTAAGCGTCTGCTGCCTCACCCGGGTCCCCCTCTGCACAAGCACAGCCACGGCCCCCAACCTCCAGCAGCTACGGGGGCACAGCCTCCAGGGTGAGCCCCCGCCAGGAAACCAGGACTCCCCGCATCCCTTGGACACATGTCAGGGTTGCTCTGTGAACCTCGGCTTCAACTCCAAACGGGCTCAACGAGCCCCCCTCCGGGACTGCCCTGAGGTGCGAGACATGTGTCCCCTGTGCCCTGGCAGCCCTGACCCCAGGCTGGGCTAGGCTCAGGGACTCAGCCCTCCCCGGACGCCCAGCTGTGTCCCACTTTCTGCAGTTGAAGACCTGCGCTCCACCCCTGGGCAATTCATCATCATCTTATCTGCAGGAATGTAATTGGATCCTATCAAACTCCCTGACGCTCTCTTTTCCCTTCACACAAGAGCTGCAAAAAAGATAAATGTGGGCCTGGGGGGGCGGGGGTGCAGGGACAGAGGTGACAGAGGCTTGGGGATGGGGGAGAAACCAAGAGACAGCTGGCCTCAGGGATGCGCAGAAAGGAAGAAGAGGGTGCAGGCAGCCAGGCCAGGGGAGCCAGAGCGAGACGCAGGTGGAGGGTGGAGCCGAGAGGAGGCAGAAGGACCAGACAGGCAGGCAGGCTCGGGGAGCCTGGGGCCCGGCCGAGTGGCCGACCTGGGCTGGGAGACTGTGCTGACCGCTGGACCCCAGCCCCCCCTGCCAGGACAGAGCTGGTGGGCCAAGGGTCCACCACCTCTGCAATGGACCCTGACCTCCGACCTTATGCCCCTCCGCAGGGTTCTGGGGGCCTTGCCGACGGCCCAGAGGTACCCACTCCCCACTCAGGGCCTTGGCTAGCCCGGGAAGCCCACTGCTCTCCTGAACAGATGGGCAGACCAAGGCCTGCTGGCAGTCACGGGGCGAGCCGGGGGAGCGAGGCACAGCCGGCCTCAGGACCACCCACTGGCCCTCTCCCCTCGCCCACCAGGAGGTTCTGGCCCTGCAAAGACCACCGTCCCTAATCCGTGGGACGAGTTAGATCTGAGGCTCCGAAGGTGGCTGCCTGTTGGCACGTCTGGGTCGTGGGAACGCACTGGCCACCACGCACGGCTTCTGTGTCTGGACACAGGACGCCTTAAAGGGGCCAGTGCTGTCACCCTGACCTCGGCCCCCAGGGACACGCCCCCACGCCCTCAACCCCAGCCCCCTCACCCAGGTCCCCAAGACGGCATGCAAAGCCACGTCTGAGACACGCTCCCTCCAAATGCTGGCGTGGCCCCTGCAGCCTGCTCACCCAGGCCCAGCTGAGAGGCTGGCATGGCCTGGGAGCCCGAGGTGCCCCCCGAACAGGGCGTGGCAGACCTGACTACGTGCAGCCCTTTTGCTAAAGCAGAAACACGGCGCTCGGGGTCCTGGCGGCCCCGCCCGCGCCGAGTGGACCCACCGAGGAGTTCTGGCACTGCAGGCTGGAGCTGTTGAAGCGCAGGGCGGCGACGCGGGCCGGGCCCCCCGGGAGGTGGAACAGGCACTCATAGCCCCGCTGGCCCGACTGCGGCTGCGGCAGGTTCCGGGCGGCCAGGGTGATGGGCTTCACCACACCCACCGGCACGTAGATCTGGGTGGAGGGCAGGATCTGCGGGCAGTCCTGGGGGACAAGGCTTCAGCTGAGCCGGGGTGGAGGCTGGCGGGCGGGCTGCGAGGAGCCCGAGCTCCTCCAAGACAGGCGCCCCGCGCCCATTTTACACACCGGCAGACTGAGGACGTCGATGACAGCCAGCCGGGCCCGGGTTCCGGGCTGCACACTGTGACCTGGGCAGGCCTGCCCCGGGGGCCTGAGTGCCCTGCCCCGGGGTCCTAGGACCCCACCAGAGGGGCCCCATCTGGCAGCAGCCGACAGGCCCCTGAGGCAGAAGCAGGAGCAAGTTCTCAGCTGGGGGCCCCGGGAGTAGGTAAAAATAGCCAGAGCGAGCAGAAAAACAGCCCGGCCCCCAGGACCAGCGTTTCAGCAACACTAACTGATGCAACGGCCTGGCTTCCCTTGCAGCAGGGGTGCAGCGACCGTGGAGGAGCCGGCCCGCGGGAACCCTGCGAAAGGTGCTTTAAATAGAGACACTGAAAACAGACTGCAATCCCCACGCCCCATGGCAGCTCCCGAGGCACCACGGGCCGGCTCTGCAGAGGTTTCTGGGGCCCCTGGGGGCACTGGGGGGGCACAGCTAGCAGGGCAGGGCTGGCAGGCTGACTACGGACCGCCGGGTCTGCAGCTGCCCTGACGGCCACCTGCTCACGGGGCACTGACCGGCACGTGGGCTGCGTTTGGGGCTCAGGCTGCAGCCCTGCGGGAGCTGCCGGTGTGCACGGTGGCCACCTGAAAGGGCGCCCGTGCCAGCCCCCAGCCCAGGGATGCCCCCGCTGCCCCTCCACATCCCTCAGCAGCCCCAGCTCGTCCTGGCCACCAGGTCCCACTCCCGCTGTCCCTTGACCTCGCACCTTCCCTCTCCACCGACACCAGCTCTGCTGCCGGGAGGCCAGCACCGCTGTCTGTCCCCCCGTGGGTCTCGGGGTGCAGGCTCTACGCCCCCGTCAGGCCAGAGCCTCCCTGTGGCTGGGCCTCGGCACCTCATGACCCCAGCCATGGACGGGCGTCAGCTCGGGCCTGGGCCCAACCCCCTTGAGTGGCCTGAGACCAGGCTGAGCCAGAGGCAGCCGGGAGCTGATAAGCAGCGTGGACGCAGAGGCTCCGCCGTCCAAGGAATTCGGGGCCTATGAGTGAATGAGGGACCACGACTCCGTTTTCATAACTCAAGTTAGGTTCCCCTAACCTAGAACCCCTCCGCTCACGCAAATCAGGGACGTGTCTGGAAGACTGACCTCCACTCCGCTCACAGGGGCAAGGGCCTCAGGCCCAGAGCCTCCTGGTGACAAGGCTGCCAGGGGGAGCACACGACCCTGATCCTGGGGAGGCCGGGTCTGGGCGCAGGCCACCTCCCAGGGCTGCTCCACGTGGGACCCCTGCCGGGCCACCCCGTCCCCACCATGCTCTGGTGGCCCCCCCAGGCGAAGCCAACCGGGCAGACGTGGGAGCACAGGGACCCCGTCCCATCCCGGGAGGGAAGCAGGGAAACGCTGGGACTGGGGCCCTGCGGCCTGAGCACGAGCTGGGGAGGGGTCGCCCCGAGCACCAGACCTGAACCAGGGATGGGGGGACTGTGGCAACGTCATACACTCCTTAGGAACATCCCTATGCAACCTGGGATTGGCTGAGGAGGGACCGTCCGTGAAGTCCATCCCCAGACAGCCCCCCTTGACCCCCACCAGCCCCCCAGCCCCGCCTGGCTCAGGCGAGCTCCCGAGCAGGGTCTACCCCTGCTTCTCCCTGTCCCGGCCGACGCCCATGCCAGCCCTCCCCGAGCGCCCCGCCGGGCAGCCTGCTCCGCTGGAACAGTTCGGATGGGCAGAGAGCTCAGAGACGGCCAGTGAAGACCAGGCCCCCACCTCACACGTCCATTCTGCTGCCACCCCCAGCTGGCTCAGCCCCCCAGCTTCCTGCTGCCCCCGCCCCTTACCCCACCCCCAGGACCCCTGGGCCAGCTCCTCAAGCAGGCCGCACACCTGGGAAGCCCACCTGCCCACCTGCCCACCGCATGTCCCCACCCGCTCTTGGCCCGCCCCCGCCACTGCCGTCTTGTCCTGTGTATCGTCACCGGGGAGTGGAAGAACCAAGGCCCACGGGAAGTGGGCGGGGCAGCCAGGGCAGGTTCTGTGACGGGGCCCCGTGCCTGCGGCATCCTTCAGCCCCAGGCAAGTGCGGCCCAGATGCAGCCCCCAAGCACCCCGCGGCTGGTGGGACGCACACCCTCCTACCCCATCCAGCCAACAGATGTGGTACCCACCGCAGAGGCAAGGCCTGGCATCAGGTCCTGGCTCCGCACCCGAAGGCTGGGCGCGGGGAGCCCTGCCCCCACCGCGTCTGGCAGGCCCAGGTCAGTCCGGCCTGGTGCTCAGCCCCACTGCTCACGATAAAGTCAGCGCCTTGCTCGGCTCCAAAACAACTGCTACCTGATGGCTACTGAGGACCACGCAGCCCTGCAAGCAACTCCAGGAATGACCAGCCTTCTGCACCTCGCCCAGCCAGGCCCGTCCACGTGGACCCAGCCAGACACGCTCCCAGCTAGTTCCTGGCGCACTGGGAGGACGGTGTCTGCCCTCATGGTCCCCGGACGTGCCCTGGGTCTGAGGTCCCCAAGCCAACGCCACTGGCTGAGGTCCCCAGGCCGATATAGCCCCGGAGGGCGTCCCCCTATACCTTCCGGCCAGCATCCCCACCACCCCCAGGCGGCACCCAACTCCTCCACACCTCCGAACCCAGCCCCCAGGACGCCTTACCTCGGACACGTTGACGCGGCCCTCCAGGAAGGCACAGTCGGCGGCATTGTGTGTGCACACGTGGCGGTACTTGCACCAGTGGCAGGGGAAGGAGCCGCTGACGCAGGACAGGCAGCTGCAGGCAGAGGGCGGGGGGTGAGGCCGCAGCCTGGGCCCCCACCTCGCTGCCGATCACGGAGCCGCCCCAGGGCCTTTGCACAGGCTGCTCCTCACTGCTCGGAGCTGGTTTGCTTCTGCCCGCCGGGGGTCCCCTCCCTCCTCCCTCCACTGCCTGACAGGCTGACAGAACCTCTCAGAGACGCACAAGTGTAAAGCCGGCGCCAGGCCACGCGTGACCATCAGCACTGGAAACGCGTTAGTGCGGCTGAGAAGCGCGTTTTAAAATCCACCTTGTTCTAATACGCTAAGATTTAAACGTAGGTGGTGAGTGGCGGCTGCAGGCTGGACGGCCGTGGGAGACGTCACCTCCCCGACCAGAAAGCAGGCTCGCCTGGCAAGGGCCTGATTCGTTCCAATGTGTCTCCAGGGCCTGGACGGGCCACACAGCCCACGCCTCACCTCACCGTCCCTGCAGCTCCACATAACCCACCGCCCTGCCTCTACAGAGACCCTCGACCCCTCCAAGCCTCTGGAGCACAGCCCCTGCCCCAAAGATTCCAGCCCGCCCAGCATGGGGAGGCTGGACCCCGGTGCCAACAACACCCAGGCCCAGGGTGGGCACCGCACGAACAGCCAGGAGGGCGTCAGCCTGCAAGTCGGTCAACAAACGAAGACATGATTGAAAAATTAAGCGCCTCGGCTCGAGGCGGACCCCCTCCAGGCCCAGTGCTCTGGACCCCGTGGGACGAGCAGGGGGCCCTCAGCTCCTCCGGTTCTTCCTCTGAGGCTGGCGTGCTCGCAGAAGACCAGAGGCCCGGGGAGAGCGCCCACGCCCGGCTGTCCGTGCCCCAGGGGCTGCCCGACCCAGAGGGGACCCGGACCCCTCCTGCCCCAGAGCAGCAGGCATCCAGGGCCCGAGCCCCGGCTGGCCGTCCCCTGCCTGGACGATGCAGCAGCGCCCCCAGCTCCCTGCCTTGCTCTGGTGCCCGCGGCCCACTCCCCACACGAGGGGAATCAGCACACGTCACACCCCAGCTGCCGCTCCCGCCACCCGGCCTCAGGCCTCCCCCTCGAGGCCCCGTCCTGGCTCCTGCGACCCGACCAAGCGCTGCCCCGCGGGACGCTGTGCAGGCCAGAGACACTCACGACTGGTGGACGCTGCAGTTGTAGAAGACGAAGTCCACGGACGCAAACTTCTTGCCCGTCTCCTTGGACTTCAGGTAGAGCTTGACCACCCGCTGGTCTCCTGTACCAGCAGCACAGGTTCCGTCACCAGGGCCCTGGGGCCGCCGAACCCAGGAGCCCCGCGCAGAAAAAGGCCTCGCCGAGGGCCCTCCCAACGGCCAAGGGCACCGCCCCCGCCCCCGCCCCCCACCCCGCAGCCCTGCTGTGCCTTCCCCTGACGCCCTCCGCGGCCACCACGGGACGCCCACCCACCGTCCCTGTGACCGTCCACCCCCGACAGGAGGCCCCCGCGCTGCCCAGGCCGGCCCACTCGGCCTCACCCTGGCCCCGCGTGATGGGCGCCACCTCCCGCGCAGAGGGGGAGCGGCAGTGAATCCGGCCATCCTCCAGGACGCCCTCGGACTCGGTGAAGTCCTCGAAGGAGCAGTTGACGCCGGCCGAGAGGTCGGGCACATTCCAGGCCTGCAGCACGAGCTGGGCGGCAGGGGGACAGGGTGACCGGCCCATCCCCCTGTGCCCCCGCGCCGCCCCGTCCCGTCCCCAGCGGCCGCGCTCACCGGAACCTGAGACGTGGTCACGGACACGTTGCGGGGCTGCACGGTCAGCTGTACGCACTGCAGCAGGTCTGAGGCGAAGCGCTGGGGCTCGGCCGCCCGCTCGCAGGCGTCCCGGCGGGAGCAGCTGCAGGCAGAGGCGTGGGGCGGGCTCGGACGGGAGGCCAGCGGAGCCCCTGGCCCACCCTGCACCCCGTCCGGACCCAGGAAGCTGGGCTCCTGTCACTCGGCGGGTCACGGGAGCCGGGCCCCCAGGCTCCCAGCGAGGCCGCTGGGCCCCCTGCCACCCCCACGGCCTGTGCGGACTCACGTGCTGTGCAGGACACACCAGCCGCAGTGGGGGTCCCGTGACCCCAGGCACAGCTCACACGACGTGTACTGCACACAGCTCTCCACGGGCACCCGAGTCACCTGCACGAGAGGCCTCGGCGTCAGGTCCCTTCGGGCCCGTCCCTGTGCCCCACACACCAGGGAGCCCCCGTCTCAGGCCTTCCTCCTGCTTCGTCTCTCCAGGGGCCAGTCCTGGGTGACCCTGACCCGGCCGAGCCAGGCCAAGCAGGCCGGGCCGGTCTCCAGGTAGCGCGTCGGTGTGGGCGACAGCTCTGGCCAGTCCCTCTCGCTCTGCTGCACCCCGAGCTTCCCAGGGGAGCCGTGGGCACTCCAGCCCCAATCCTGAGCCCAGAGGCAGGCAGGGCGCCGCTTACCCCAACCTCGCCGGCTTGGCCCGAGACACAGAGCGACCGAGTAACCCGACAGCGGGAAGGGGCAAAGGGGAAGGGAGCCACCAGGACGGCAGGGAGGCCCAGCCCCACCTGCACCCCTCCGGCTGCCACGGGGTCACCAGGTGGAGCAGAAGGGCAGAGGCCGGCTCCAAGCAGGCTGGACCAGAAACACGGTACGTGACCTTGATGAGCTGGCCGGGCCAGAGCCCGGGAACTCGGGGGCCACAGTGGACACCCCAACCCCCCAACATCACTACCCTGAAAACGCTCTCGTTGAGCATCTGCTCCCGTGGGTGTGCAGTCGTCCAGGGACCGGGGGCAGTTCCAGACCCCGCCGGGGCAACCCTGGAGGCTGGCTGGACAGGGAGGGCCCCGCCCAGGAGGGCCCCGCCCAGATCCCCGGGGCACCCACCTGCTTTTCCGTCATGGCATACAGGTACTGGCGGTCGGGGCTGAGGACCAGGTCACGCAGGATGGGGCTGCCCTCTTGGGCCACCACGCTCTCGTAGGCCAGGGCCGGCCGGCCGCCGGGGTTCGCCAGGTCCACCAGGATCTGCGGCAGTGAGACCCACGTGGTGCTGCCCCAGTGCCTTCCAGCCGCTGCCCACTCCCAGCCCAGGTGTGGGGTCGGGAGCCCCCCCAGCCCCCCTCCCAGCCCTTGAAGTATAAGGCCGAGCCCCCACCCCCGCCACGCCCAGGAGCCGGTGCAGGACCAACCGTGGCCGGCAGGCTGGTCCCGGCCCAGCCCCTTCGCCAGGCGTGGGGGTCTCTGGGGGCTGGAGAAAACCACAGCCCGCCACCCACCACCCGTCACGAGCTGCACAGCCACATCCAGGGCAGAGGCGGCAGGAGCCCGGGCGGCCTTCCCTGGGGCCAAGCTGGGCGTCCCCATCGCCGAGGAAGGGCTATTTGTGCAGAGGGGAGGGGGCACGAGGGGCGGCGGGCCCGCAGGGGTGTCCAGTGCAGCCGAGAAGAGAGACCAGGAACCTCCCAAGTGGGAGGCAGTGGGAGCTGGGTCCGAGAGAGGGGGCACCCCCAGCACGAAGGCGGGAGGGAGGGCCGACGTCGCATGCATAAGGAAATACACTGTCTATGTCCCGAACACGCTGGGACTCACTCAGCCAGCTCTCGCCCGCTGCGCTCGACGCTGCAAGTATTTTTAGTTGCTTTTACCAAACAAACGTATTTAATTAACAGCGAGAGAGCCGAGGGGCTTTCCAGAGACGGGACACGTGGGGCGGCCGGCTCAGCCCGCAGGCAGGCTCCCGGGGCCGCCGGCCCACCTCCACCTTGGCCCAGCGCCCTTCCTTGGCACCTCAGGCTGACTGGACAGGGCAGGGCAGGCCTGACCGGCCAGGCGAACACCCCTAGCTTGGGCCAGCTCCATGGCGGCTGGGAGAGGGCGGCCGGCCGGGGAGGCCACGGGGAAGGGGGAGGGGAGGGCCGCATTCCTGAGCGCCCGCGGCCACCCCCCCACTTCCGCTCAGCTGCCGCCCCGCCGGGCAGGCAGGCTTAAGTCAAACCAGACCCGGAAGAGCCGAGTCCGGCGCCTGCCGGCAGGGGAGGCAGCCAGGACTGGGCCGAGAGGGAGGAGGGGGGCAGGGGGCGCGCAGCAGCCCAGCCTCAGCCCCCGCGGGTAGGGCCTGGAGGGGACCGCAGCCTGCAGCCCCAAACCCCAGAGCCTGCTGCCCTGCTCTCACAGGGAGCTGACTGGGCCCTGGCCGCAGAGGCCGGGAGGCCGGGAGGCTGGCCTCTGCACCCGCACCGCCTGGGCCCAAGCCCTGCTCAGGCGCGTCCCCGCTGTGGGGCCTCTGCCTCAGGGTCCCCCACACACCCCGGGCGACGGGCGCCTCCCCCCACACCAGAGCCACTCCGGGGACTAAATGACCCAGCAGAGGGTGCCCAGGGGGCCAGGCCCCGAGGCAACCCCCAAAACCCAAGGGCCGGCCACAGAGGCGCAGCAAGGCCAGGCTGGACCGCAGCCAGGGAGCCGGGGGCTGGACGGCCAGAGGGCAGGGCAGGGCACCAGTGGGGACCCAGAGCTCCAGACCCATCTCAACACAAATGGGCCAAATCAGGGTCCTCTACACCTCTTCCCTGCAGGCGCCTCCACCCGCTGCAGCCCCCCTGGAGCCCAGACCTGACACTGCCGGCCCCTGGGACTCCTGGGACCACCACACCCCTGGCCCTCGTGCAGGAGGCGCTGAACTGGGACACTGCCGGGCCCCAGGCTCTCCCACCCAGACCCCCGGGGCCCGACCCCTCCCTGCTCAGGGCCGAGGGCGCGGGCTGGGGCATGGACGTCGCATCAGGGGTGCCCCCACCCCCCTGTAGGGGACAAGGGAGACAGTTCAGGGAAGGCGGGCACCTAGGGGAAGGCACAGTCCCGGGCAAGGTGGGAGGGCGGCCAGCCCGTCTCCAGAGTGCCCCCGCCCCCAGGCCCGCCAAGCGCCGCGACTCGACAGGCGGCTCCCAACAGCTGCGGCAAAAGTGTGTTCGTCCAGCTGTCCATCGCCACGCGCCCATCTACCCCCCCCTGCCCTGAACTTGGCGGCCCCAGCCCTTAAACCCGCAAGGCTCCCCCGTTTCCGGAGGGCACGGAGCAAGGGGGGCCGGGGAGGCACGGCCCACAGGCCAGTGGGAGGACATGCCCCACTCTGTGCGCCGTGCAGCCCCGTCCAAGCTCCGCAGGAGCCCCGCACGCACACGAGACACACGGGCTTTCGGCCAGTCCTCGGGACACACCTGCCGCGGAGCCTGGTTTTCGGGCTGCAGAGCCCAGGCAGCACCGAGGTAAACGAAGGCCCACAAGGACCTGCCAGAGAAACCCCGGGCTCCAGACCGCCCGCTGCAGCTGGGGATGCAGCGTCTGCTCCAAAAGTGGGAGGAGGGATGCGGCAGGCCACCAGGAGGGCACTCCGGGGAGAAGGGGCGTGCAGGGCGGGTACGGGGCCCAGCAGCTGGCAGGACAGCGGGGCACACACCACCGGCAGCGCGCGTGCTGACGCCACACCCCTGCCCACAGCTGTCACTCGAGGGCCACCCACCTGGGGCGGCCCAGCCCGGACTCCTCGTCCCCTGGTGTCCTCCCTGACCTCCAGCTGTCACCGCTGCGCTCTGCAAACCTTCCCCCGACGAGCACCAGAACTCTCCACTACCAGCTGAGAGCCCTCCTTCCCCAAACCCAGCTCGGTCCCTCTGGCTTGAGCGGAGCCGTCCAGCTGCCCTGGCACGCCTGCCGGGCTGCACCAGGCCCAGAAACCCACCCAGCCCGGCTCTGACCCAGACCCTCGGCCCCTGCTCACTTCTCCACCGGGGTCGTCCCTATCCGTCTGTACAAGGGGGAGTCCCCTGGATTCTGAGCTGAGGCACAAGGGCTGTCAGTGCCCCCACGAAGGGTTTGGGCCCCAGCAGCCTCTGGGAGCCAGGGCCAGGCAAGACGCTGACCACGGGCTGTGCACCTACTGCCACCACGGGCCCACTGCACCCCACAGACAGGCCAGGGAACGGGTTCACCTCGGCATCCCCAGGCCAGCAGGACCCTGGGGCCCAGGGCCCAACAGACAGGAAGTCCTGCACAGGGACCCCTGCCCAGGGCCAAGGGGAGGGGGCCCCTGGCCCTGGAGGCCCCAGCCCTAGGCTGGGCCAGCTGGCTGACCCATACCCATCACCGCGAAGCCCCGGCCAACGGCTGTGGGCAGGCAGCTGACGGCCCGGCCAGGTCAGCTGTCTGTCCAGCCCAGAGCCAACAAAGGGTCCATTCTCCGGGCCGAGGGCGGGTGTGGGCACCAGGGAGGATGTCTGGGCCGTCCCGGCTGCATGCCAAGGCCGGCACGCGCCCTAGCCCCCGGAGGCAGGGGGCTGCCCAGCTTGGCCCCTTCCGGGAAGGGCAAGCTCCCTGTCCTGCCCACCCCAAGACAGCAGCCCCCGTGTCTATCTGCAAAGTGGGGCTGCCCTGGCTGAGCAAGACTCCTGGTCTCCGGACGGGGATGGGGGTGGGGAGTAGGACAGGCCCTTGGGTCGGGGAACAGGCAGAGAACGGACAGCGGCCAGCAGGCCACCACGGTGCTGGGACTTCACAGGCACCCCCTCCTCCTGTAGATGCAGCGGCCAAACCTGTTCCCCGCCCCCAGGAGGCAGGGTGGTGCAGGGAGGGGCTACCAGGGACGGGAGCCCCTGCCACACCCTCCTTCCCGGACAGGGCTGAGGCCCCCCGATGGGCCCAGCTCCCAGACCCCTCCCCACCCCCTCACAGGCCACCACAGCCTCCCCCCTTCTCTGACTGGGGGCAGGTTCCAGGCCCCGTCCTGGGTCCGTTCTCAGAAAGGCCATGAGGAATTTGATACTGGAAAAGCAATTAGCAATTTCCTCTTGGCAGTAATTAGGTAATTAAAACATGATTTGCAGGAGGCCTGATGTTTGTAATTGGGCCAGATACACCTGGTAAGGTTGGGGCATGGGGACCCAGGAATCTCATCTTTCCTATTCTCAACCCTCAACACGCAGACAGGAGAGCAGGGACCAACCAACGCAAGCAGTGGTCCTCCCTGACCCTGTTTCCTCATTTGCCCACAGACACCCCACTCACAGAACTGTGAGAATTAAGAAACTCACAGCTCCTAAAAGCGGAGAGGCCAGCCTAATCGGGAGCTGCTTGGAGGTGGGCCCCCAAGGCTGAGCCCTGCCAGGGGGAGGAGGTGACAGCTGTCCTGGGGAATCTGTCCCACTGCTTATGGAGGCTGCAGAAAGTTGGGCCAGGAGGCAGCTGCGATCGTACAGCCTTCCATCACACGGCAGTGACACGGCCAGGGTGCCGCCGCGGCTTGAGACTCAAGTGGCGCCAAGGCCGGCCACGGATGCCGCAGCAGGCAGCAGTGACCACCTGGCCAGATGTCCCTGCCTCAAACCCAAGACCCACCTACCCACTCTACCCCCTCTGCACCAGCAGCTGACGCAGCCCCTCCACTTTCCCAAAACCACCACTGCCCTCCAGCTCTGTCCCCAGGCCTGAGCTCTGCAGCCTCTGATGACCACCGCAGGGTCACCAGTGATGTGTCCACCACACACAGAATAAACCCCCAACCCCCTCCAGCACTGCTCTGTCCCCAGCAGTGCTAGGGCACCTCTGAGCTGTGCCCTATTGTTCCCACCCCCCCAGAACGCCCTTCCCGCGCACTCCACAGCTCCTTGGCCTATTCCGGCCTCCGTACCCATCTCCTGGGCTGCCAGGGGCTCCCACTCCCCACCGCAGATGGGTCCTGGAGGGCAGAGCCCTGTCTGCCCAGAGGGCAGGGGTCCTGCACTTTGTGGGCGGTAACCTTGGGCCCTGTGAGGCCACCCCCACCAGGCTGGCCCTGAGCCTGGGCACTCGGGGGACCAGGCACAGGAAGGCCACTGCCGGCCTGCACCCGAGGACATCATTCTTTCCAAAGGTGCCCCGGTGCTGACGCTGGGCCTAAGCCTGACCAGCCGGACCCTGCAGGGAGGTGGACCTGGGGCAAGACCCCTGTCGGCAACCCTGCTGGCCGCCACTGCATGTGCCCTGGTGCAACACTGGCTCTGGGGTGAGGGCTGAGGTGGGTCGGACAGACCCACAGGGTGACCAGCAGGTCCCTGTGCCCGCTGGCTCAGCCCACCGCAGCCAGCCACCCTCGAGAGCCAGAGACGACATCACGTCCCCCAGGACACAGCAACATCCGGGGCACCGTGCAACGCCACCCGCAGGTTCCGGGAACCCCCGCCCTGGGTGGGCAGGGGCAGTGCACCCACGGGGCCCCACGGGCACAGCAGCTGAGACACGCAGGAAGCAGGCGGCTGAAGCCGCTCCACTCCCCACCGACAACTCCTCGGGCAGGGAGCACCGCAGGGACCCAACACCGTCCACGAGCAGGGCTGCGTGGTGACCGCTGACCCACCCCCCGCCGGGTGCTGGAAACAGCAACACAGACAAAAACAACGTCACGTCCGCCCAGAAGGAGGGGACGTCATCAAGAGTGTCTGGAGCACAGGACGCCCCCGTGGCACGGGACTAACCGCACAGCACAGGTGAGTCTCGCAGGGTGCTGAGCGGAGGTAGACGGACGACGTGCCGGGGGACTCGGGCCACAGCCAGGCCCAGGGACGGATGGTCAGGCCTTGAGGGGACCCACGGGAAGGGCAGCGCCCGAGTAGGCGCCCGCCGTGCTCTCCTGTGACACTTCCCAGGCCGGGCGCTTTCCTGAGGGTGAGTAACCTTCAGAGTGGATGCCAGTGGCAGGCCAGCCTCACGCAGGACACTGGATACCACCCTGCCCCCACCCCCAGAGGCCATGTGCACACGCTCCGGGCTTGAGTCTCAGCACCGCGACACACAGGCCACTGGAGGGCAAGCTGCTAGAAATCAACGCGTCCTCCAGACACACGAGACGAGCCCCACGGGGGTGCAGGCGGCAGGCCAGGGGTGGGACCCAGCCGGCTCCCGCCAGCATCTCTCAAGACGTCAGCGTCCCCAGCGCCACGGGGCCTCCCCCACCCACCTCCCGCACAGGCCTGGGCTTTGGGGAGCAGGGGTCTCCACTGATGCACCAAGCAGGAGCAGGGACCCTGCGGACAGGCCGCCCTGACCGCCCTGATGCAGAGACCTACCCACAGCCACTCGACTTCCAGGGCCTCTGAGTTTCAGAATCCTGGGGAGGGCGGAGGGGGGGCCATAAAGGGAGGGGCTGCCATCTTTCAGAGGCAGCTTCTAGAGACCAAGATCTCTGGAGGGTAAGGGACGTTCCCCTCCCGGCAACCCAGGCCCAGAGCGCTGCACTCGGCAGGCATACAGAGCACTGGTGCCCGAGGGGCCGGTGGCCAGGCCACCCCAGGCCCACTCTGGGGACAGAGCACTGAGACCGCAGCCCATGGTCTCTCCTCCCTACGGGATCACCGCACAGGCAGCAGTGTGAACCCACTGGTGGGCCCAGCCTGGGAGGCCAGCTGCGCTGCCCCGGGGCCCACCCGGGGCCCACCCCGAGGCCCGGTGCCCCATGGGCCCGCGATGCACCCCCGCCGCTCAGGCTGGCCCACGATGCTTTCTTAAGATGTAGATTAGCTGCCAACACTTAACAATCAAGAGACATCACACAAAACACAGATTTTCAGGTTCTCTCGAAAAACCGGCTACTCATGGGTATGGGGCCGTGTTCCTGCCTGGTATGGCCACCAAGCGGCAGGGCCAGCTGTGTCCCCAGCGCAGTCTGGCCCTGCAGCAGTGGCAGGACAACTGCCCTCACCAGGCCCATGCCGCCAGCTGGGGAGTGGCAGGGGAGGCACCCCTGGCAGGAGACCACAGCCTGTGCTCCAACCCCTCACTCCCCCGCGGGCACCCAAGGACCCGGAGGCCACCGGGCAGGGGAGGCACAGGAGGGGACAGGCAGGACGGAGGTCTGGGGGTGTCAGCACAGGAGCATGACAGCCTCTGTTGAGGTCGGAGGGGCAGGTGGCGGGCAGGGCCTCTGGGGAAGGGCAGAGGACTCAGGGGGCACCCCAGCCAGCCCTCAGCGGCTGAAGTTGGCAGCTCTTAAATTAATCAGCTACAATTTTACACAACACCGTTCGGAGATGGCCCAGAGCCAGCCACGTCCCTAGGGCTGCCCAGTCGCTTTTTAAAGCCCGGGAAAGACCGGACGTGGGGAGGATGGGGTGTGCCAGCGCAGCGGGACTGTCCCTGGGCCAAAGGTGCGGGCGAGCCCTCAGGCCCAGGCTCCCGCTCGGGGCAGACAGAGGACACGAGACAGGGAGCCAGGGCTCGCGGCTCACGTGGTGGGGCCAGGCCCGGACAGGAAGGGCCTGGATTTAAACCCCGGAGACAGAGCCGAGGGCCCAGCCCGCCCCAGGCCCGGAGGAGACAGCTAGGCAGGCCAGCAGGGAGGGGGCACCGTGCTGGCTGGAGCGCCCCCTGCCCTGGCCCCGGCCCCTGGACCACAGCCGCACCCACCCCCGGGCTGGGTCAGGATGACATGAGAGGGACGAGGCAGGGGCGGGAATTCTGCTGCTGAAGGCCAGGCCCGGCCGGGGAGACGTGGGCGCCAGCAGGGAGCAGCGTCCTTCAAGCGGGCCAAGGCCAGAGGCCTTGCCTGGGGACCTCAGGAGGTCCAGGAACCGGCGGGCCAAGGGGACGGGAGCCCAGGCCTAGGGACAGGGAGGGGACACCCCTCCCCCCGGCCCTCACACTGCCCCAGGCCCCAGAGCGGGACAGGGAGGCCCAGAGAGAAGAGGGCTGGGCCACCCACGAGACCTGGTGCCCGGGCCGCAGACCGTCCCCCGCCCCACGGGGCAGGGGCGCGCGGCGAGGAGGGGTGCGGGGGGCCGGTCTGGGGGCGAGGGGGCAGAGCCTCAAGCCAGCACAGCCCCTGGGTGTGGCCGACCCCACACACCCGAAAAAGGGTGCCGTCCACTCACGCGGTGTGTGGTGCCCAGCTGGATGCACCGGGGTGGATGGTGCCCTGGTAGGCAGGTGCGGGGGAGGCGCAGAGGGACGAGGGGACCTCAGCTGTGGCTTCCTCACTCCCGAAGCAGCCTCTTCTCACAGGAGGGCCCAGGCCACCCCCGCGGTCCACTCTCGGGGCCTCAGTTTCCCCTCGGTGGGACCGGGGCAGGGAGCGAGACCGGCAGGCGGCAGGGGGGAGTCCGCGCTGGACTAACGCCTTCCCCCGGCCTCACAGGGAGGCTGGCTACTGTGGGACAAGACGGTGCCGGGCCAGCTGCCCGCCAGCCCACCAGCCATCAGGAGGGCCCCTCCCAGCCCCTGGAGCCTGGCCTTTGGCTAGGTGACAGGCTCTGGGGCCTCGCAGGAAGGTCTCCAAGTGCTTCACCCGCAGCCAAACCCCATGGGGGCTCTTGCCGCAGTGGGGCAGGCCCCGCCAGGCACAGCCCACCAGCGCACACCCACGGGGGTCCACGGCCCCTCTCCTCTGCTCCCCCAGCCCTGGGGCAGCAGCAGCGAGCTGTGAGCTGGGTGAGGCCCCACCCCTAGCAAGGGAGAGTGCCCTTCACCCAGGGCGCAGGCAGGATCCGACACCAGGGCCAGGACGGGGGGCACAGGGGCTGGCCCGGAGGGTGGCAGGGGCCCGAGCTGGGCTGCCACCACCCCAGAGGCCCCCCAAGCGCTGTGAGCAGAACTCCACGGCACCCAGCCCGGGGGGCCCTCGGCCAGCACAGCCCCCACTGCCCAAAGCCCTTGCTTCAGGCTTATTTCACAGGTGGGAAAGCTGAGGCTGGGGGCAGGGCCCTTCCCAGAGGCCACAGAGCCAGCCGGCGGTGGGACGTGATTCCCAGGGCACCCAGCATGGCAGGGACAGGAGACACCCCGCCCCGCAAGCTCTGGGAGCAGGCAAGGCTCTCGCTGGCCCCAGGCCCAGGCCCCACCCCCGGGCGCACGCCGGCTGGGGAGCTGTGTCAGCAGTGGCCTCGGCACGGCTGTTATTTCATGCACCGGGCCCCGCCCCTGCGCTGATCCTCGGGGCTCCCAGGCACCCCCACCCTGCTGTGCCCCAGGAACTTCCTCCACAGCAGGCCGGCCCTCCCCTGGCCTGGTCCCTACCCACCCACCAGGTCGCGGCTGAGCCTCGGGGGGCTGCTGCCCCAGGAAGCCTGCCCCTGCCCAGCTCAGCACCGGCTCCGCTCAGCCCAGCACCTGCTGGCGGGGACGGAGACCTGGAAGCACGGGACCAGCCCCGCCCCAGGGGCCCACGGAGGGGCCCAGGAGCTGACCTCCACTCCAGAACACCCCAACAGTGGCGCTCCAGCGGGGGCAGGGCACCCCCCTTGCCCTGCCCTCGGCCTTGCCGTCTCCCTGCAGGATGGGGCCTCCCTCCAGGGCAGAGTGCTGCCTCAGCAGACACCGGATCCCGGGAGGGGAGGGGGCCCCACAGGCCTGCCCCGCCCCTGCCGCCCACACCCGTGGGGAGCAGGGCCAGCAGCTCCGGCGTCACCAGGCCCCGACGCCCAGCCAGGGCCTCGGGCCGGATGCGGAAGCAGCCCACAGGGAGAGCAAGGGGACCGAGGCGGGCGCTCAGGCCCAGCCCCTGAGCCCCTGGAGGTCACCGGGCCTGGCACGGGGGAGCCCCCGCCCCGTCCACCGGCACACAGAGCGAGGCAGCTCGCGCTCTGCCGGCCCAGGCTGACCTTGCGGATGCGGCCGCTGCGTGTGCCCACGAACACCACGGTGCGGCCCCGGTAGTCGTAGGCGGCCACAGCGGTCAGGCCGTCGTCCTTGTCCACGAACAGGGGCGTCCCCTCGATGGTGACCGTGCCGCCCAGCGGCTGGTTGAAGTCCTGCCCGCAGAAGTCGTCGTCGATCTGGAGAGGCTGCGGGAGCGGGGGAGGGTCGGGGGTGAGGCCAGGCGCTTTGGGCCCTGGGGGGCGGCGCAGCCAGCACCGGCCGGCTCCCCTCACCAGGCTGGGGCGGGGTCTCAGGGGCCGCTCTCCAAGGCCTGCACAGGCCACACGTGGGGCGACCTTGGGCGGGGGGGTCAGGGATTCCTGGACCCACTTAACAGATGGGGAAACTGAGGCCCTGGAAGCCACTCGAGGCCCAGGAGCAGGCGCCGGGGGTGGGCACCTCTCACACCCACCAGGCACAGGCCCTGCATCCACCGCTGAGGGGGGAGCAGGCAAGAGGCAGCCTTGGGTGTGGGCAGGGAGGGGCCAGGCCTGCTGCACAGTGAGGCCGCACAGGCGGTGGCCAGGGACCGGTGGGGCACTAGGACGGCTCATTCAAGACAGAACACAGCGTTACACCTAAAAGGCAAAGGGAGGGGCCGGCTGAGAGGAGACGACTACGGTCAGAGAGGAAACAATCGATAGCGTGAGGTTCCGGAGAAGGGCCTGGGAGGGCAAGGCAGACGCCGGGGGCGGGGGGAGGGGGTCTGGGCATCTCCGCTGCAGCAGGCTGGGGGTCTGAGGTTTGCAGCGCACAAGGTCACCGATGCAGAAGGAGCACGGGAGGCGGGGTCAGGGCTGGGCCAGGGGAAGAGAGGCCAGTGGAGATGCCGGGGGCAGTGGGGACCATGCCCAGGCAGGGGGGACCAGCCGTGGCACAGGGCGTGCAGAGCAAGCACACAGCGATCTCGGCAAGCGCTGGCCCTCCGAGCCTCGGTCTCTCCACCTGTACAATGGAGACCAAATGCCTTCCTCGAGGGGCCGAGGGGGGATGGGCAATGCATCAGCCTTGTGCACCTGAGGCCGAGGTCTGGAGGGCAGCCCTGCCACAATGGGGCCCCGCCACACACAGCAACAGATGTGAGAAAGAAGGGCCACCCCACCCTGCTCTGAAGACAAACCAGGACGGAAATGGGAAAACTGAGGCCAGAGAGAGGCCGGGCTTTCCCTAGGCCACAAGCAAGTCCTGGGCGGCAGCATCAGAGGGGCTAAGGCCTGGCACTGGAGGTCCTCCACCCAGTGGCCCTGAACAGGTCCCTTACCCTCTCTGAGCCTGGGGTCTTACTCAGAGAAACAATGGGTCCTACTGCCTGGCGGTGTGCAAGAGACAGTCCCCAAAAAGCAGCTGGCCCCTACAGGACCCCGTCAGGGCCTAGAGATGGGACTGCCGGCTACTGAGCGCCCAGCTCCCGGGCATTCAGGCCGCTCCCAGGTCAAGTGCACGGCCAGGCGCCCAGGGCAAGAGTCAGAAGAGCCTATCAACAGGACACAGAGAGAGGAAGACGGTGTCTGCCGCCCACCTGACCCTGGTCTGGCCCCAGCTCGCCCCTTACTGGCCGTGTACCCTGAGCAAGTCACCCCACCCCTGGGCAACCTTGTCTCTGAAATGGAGACAAGATGGGGCCCGCAAGCACCCAGAACAGCACCAGGCGCGTGGTCAGAGGGGCTCCGCCCAATGGCCGCGGGGGCTCATGGACTCGTGGACACGGTCACGTCACCCCGTCTTCTAACGGGCAGGACAGCCGCAGCCCAGGTGCAGCCCTGACCCTGGAAGACGGGCCGGCAGCGGCCCCCAGCGCAGGGTGGGCGCCACGCGACGAGCGGTGGGCGCCTCGCTGCGGGACGGCGGGAAGCTCACCGAGTTGATGCACCCCAGCTCCTTGTTCAGCAGCCAGGGCAGCGAGAGCTTGCCCTCGCCGCGGTAGCACGACTGGATGCGCTCCTTGATCTTCTCCTTGATGGCCCTGAGGGTGAAGAGGCACAGCACCGACTCCCGGGGCGGCTTCACGCGGTTCTTCTGGCCCTGGGCAAACACGGTGAACAGCACCTCCTCGTCCTCGGCCAGGCCCAGCTGGCGGGCCAGGGCGCGGCCAGGCCGACTCAGGTAGGCGTCCTGCACCAGGCGGTACTCCACGCCCGCCTGCTCGCAGCCGATGGGGAACTCGACGTAGGAGTAGAACTTGGGGTCGTCCACGCACAGCCGCACGATCTTGGACGTGAAGAAGTGCTCGCCGGCGGCGTCGGGCGAGGTCAGCTGCGTGTCTAGCTGCAGGGTGAGGTAGTAGACGAAGTGCTCGCTGCGGAAGCTGTACACGTAGTAGATGTCGAAGGCCGGGAACTTGGACAGCGTGTCCGAGGGGATCTTCAGCTGCGAGGACACGAACTCGTCCTGGTACACGAAACCGAACATCTCTGCATCCTCCTCGTTGGCCATGAGCCGGCGGCTGGACAGCGTGGGGAAGTACTCGGACTTGCCGTCGATGGGCGTGCCCACAAAGAGCTTGGCCTGTGCCTGGCCGGGAGGCCCGGCGATCAGCACGCCCGCCATGCTGCCCGCCTCGCGCACGCCCGACAGGTAGTGCTCCTTGCGGTGGTGGGGCTCGCCCAGCTTGAAGAGGTCGTCCAGCCGCAGGAACTGGCAGATGCCCTGCGAGGCGCTGCCACAGGCCAGCAGGCGGTTGGCGGCCTGGTCCAGCAGCAGCAGCTTATTGACGTTGTCGGTGCTGCCCAAGCCGTGCGGGCAGGACTGCACGCTGGGCGGCGGGTAGCACTTCTCATTGTCCTCCACGGGGCCCGTCACGTGCGCCCGCAGCAGCGTCAGGTTCCCCGACAGCTTGTAGATGCGGTTCACGGCGCCCACGTACACCTCGCCTGTCTGCTCGTGGACCACCAGGTGGGTGAGGGCCCAGTCACTGGCCGTGAAGGTGCGGAAAGGGGGCTGTGGACCCCCACCCGCCCGCGGCGCGGCCCCCAGCAGCAGCAGCAGCAAAAGCAGTGGCGGCAGCAGCGCCCGTGGGCTCAGACGCGGCAGCAGCATGACGGGCTGCGGCCTCGGGCTGCAGCGCTCAGGTCCTGCAGGGATGCGCTTCACGGGGCCGGGAGCCTCAGCCCTGCGGGGAGAACGGGGGACAAAGTGTGTGAGTGCCAGCAGCCCTCACGTGCCCACACGCACACGTGCCGTCACCGAGCTCCACGCGCCCGTCCTCTTCTGGGACGTCCCACTTCTGGGGCGTGACCTAACTCTCCAGGAAAAGCCCGAGGTGCAGGAAGCGCACCTCCCCACCTGGAACCCTGCAAGCAGCTAAACCAAGCCTAGGACCTGCGGGCAGCACGGGCCACACACGCTCCATCGCTGCCTGGGCCACCGTGGCCGGGTGGAGGAGAAAAATGAACCCAGAACAAGAAAGCGGGTGACAAGGGTTCAGGGTCTAGATCAGGAGCCCCACCGACACCCAAACCTGGAGGCCATCACCCTCTGACTCAAGCCTCCCCACGCCCTAGGGAGCAAGACCCCCAGCCCCAAGCTCCCAAGGCGGGTGACCACCTCTCTGCCCGAGGCCCTGGGCAGTCCTACTCTCAGGGAGACAAGGAAGTTCGGGCGGGGCCGGCAGAAGGCGGGCCAGTCACACTGACCCCAGGGCTGCTCCCTGCTGACCCTGGCCCAGCCCCCAGCCCTGCACCTCCCACCCGTCATCCCCACCCCCAGCCCACCGGTGCCCCCGCCCCGTGCGTGAGGTCCCCGAATCCTGCCCTGGCCCCACTTCCTCTCGGAAAGTCTCAGCTCCCCGCAGCCCGGAAGTTGGCAGTCGGGCACCAGGTTAAACCTAGACCCTGTTGCTTTGCAGCCACGTGGCCCCGGTGGGGTCACTCCTCTTTGCCAGCCTCGGTCTCCCCATCCGTGCAATGGTCATGACAACAGCTCGTCTCCCGCATGAGGCGGCGTGCCCTCTCAGGGCCAGCAGGGGTCCCACCCTGGCTCTGCTGGTCACGCCCCCAGACGTGCTTGCTGGGGCCTCACCCCACTCCTGGATGGAAACTGACCACAGCAACGCCGGGTCCCCACTGCAGGCAGGCACTGAGGCATGCTGCGCACACTCTTTGCCCCCAGACAACGCCTCTCATTTTACAGGTGGGGAAGCCGAGGCCCAAAGAATAGGTGCCTTCTGCCAAGTCCAGGCTGGAAACTGGCCCCAGGGCCTGTGGGTCTCTGGGCCCCCACGTCTGCCCCTGCAGCACAGGGCTCCTCTGGCCTCCTGCCCCTCTCCCGGGGTTCTCTTCCCTCCCTGCCCACAGCCCCCGACCTGCTGGCCGAAGGCAGCAGCCGCTCCCTCTCAGTCACCCCGTTTAATTTGTGGCATGGCGCTTGCTAACGGTTTTGTTACGTATTGTTCCCAGATGCTCTCCCCACCAGAGTGGCGGTTCTGCGAGAGCAGGGCCTGGCTCTGTGGTTTCCCACTGAACCCCAGAGGCCGGCCCAGGACCCAGCACTTGTGAATGAAAGAGTGAACGACTGGGTCCTGCAGAGTAGGACCTGCTCCCTCCCTGTGTCCTCACTCCGCACTCACCCTCTGCCACTGAAAACCCACACCTCTGCTCAGGTGGTAGGGAGGGGGGATGCTGAGGCTTAGGAAATGAGGGCCTCCGGCCAGGATCCCGCAGTAAGGGGACAGGGCTGTGCTGCCTGCAGGGCCCCCCCAGCAGGCTGTCAGCTGCCTTCCTGCAGATCTCCGCCCAGACACCCCAGGAACTATGGCCGCCAGGGACCTGGCAGGCAGCCCCTGCCCCCAGCTCAGGAGCCCAGGGCAGACCTGGAGCCGGAGAAGGGGCTCCTCGGGGTGGCGGCGGGGCCTGGGCTGAGAGCCTGGGAACTCCAAAGAAAACATGAATCACTCACCGTTTATCAGTTCAAAGAAGGCCTGCAATTACCAGGGGCTGGGCTCTCTCCTCCTTTGGGATAATTATACACGTCTTAACTCAATTACGGACCCTACTTTTTATATTAAACAGGAGGAACCCAGCTGAAGCGGCACCATCCAGACTCCAGCCCGGCCGGGCGCCTGCTGCCCCTCCCCCGACAGAGCTGCCCGAAAGGACCAGCCAGGGGCACGGGGCTGCAGCCAGGAAAGGGGGACCCAGGCCTGGGGCCGAGTCCTCGTGACCACCACCTCACAGGGGCCACCGAAGACTCTGGGTGACTTCCCCTACCCGAGAGGAACGGGGCCCGCGGCTCGGATACACCCAAGGTCACCCAGCTAGTTCTGAACACTCCCACAGAGACCTGGACTCCCACAGGCCTCTGGTCTGCCCAGGAGAAAATGCATTCATTCCATGCTGGGCAGGGGGAGGGGAACACCAACAGATGCACGCTCTGGGCTGGGGGGGGCGGGTAGAGCAGCACCAGCGCTGGGGTCTGGGGAGGCCCTTCCACCTGCTCTAGAAGGACCAGGCCCCAGAGCTGGGGGGGAGGGGCATCCTGGGCACAGAGGAGCCAGAGCAGAGGCCGGGGGTGGAACCCGCTGGACCACGCAGAGGGTACTGAGAGTGACCGCAGCACCCGGCGCAGGAAGCGGGCTGGGCCTGGCCAATCAGAACCAGACCGGGCAGGAGAAGCGGCCTGGTGCTGGGTGTGCCGACTGGAGGTGAGCAAGGCAGGGAGAGGCCAGATGGGCCGGCACAGTGGCCGCCACTCCAGCACCGGACAGGCTCAGCTGTCCAGCAGAGCGTGGAGCGAGCGTCATGCCCTGCTCTCTCCCGGGCCCAGCGGCCACCACCACTCCTCGCCCTGAGAAACAAAGGCCCTCAGAGGCCTCTTCACGGAGGGGCGGCCCCAATCTTGGCCCCCACCCCCCGCCACGGGATCTGGATTCTTCTGGGGCACGGACAGGTTGAGGTGTGGGGGACGGAGAAGACACGGCCCTCCTACCCAAAGGTACCTTGTCAGCAACTGGGACCAAGAGCTGCCCCGTCACCCCACCTCCCCCAGCAGAGGCCCCGGGAGGTGGTCCCCAGCCGTCTGCTCCGCTCCAGGCCTGTCCTATGGGACCAGGATCCAGGGCCACTGGAGTCCTGCTCCTCAGAAAAAGTGCCTGCCCTCGGGCTTCCCTGAGGGTCCTCTCCTCCTGACCCCATACTCCAGACACAGGGACCTTCGGGGGTGCGGGGGAGCTTAAAACACACAAGCCACGACCAGGAGCCAGCAAAGGGCTGTCTGCTTTGTCCAGAGCCCTCATCCCCTCCCACCCCCAAGCACACACCTCAGCCACACCGGGGCGGGCCAGGCCTCGGCAGAGCTGTCTCCCCTGCCTGAAATGCCCTTCTGGGGCCTCCAGGGCCCCCTCCCAGGCCCACTTGCTGCCCGGCCCTGAAGGGAATCACTGGCTTCCAAGTCCGCCTCTGGCACAGGACCGGGCAGGCTCTGGGCTGCCTAGCGCAGCACCTGGTCTCTCCTGCACACCCCAAACCAGCAGGGCGCCAGGGGACCTGCCTGGGGTGAGCTCCCGAGGGCCCAGGGCCTCCCGAGGGCCGGAGGAGCAAAGGCTGAGCCCACCCCCGCGCAGACCCAGAGAACCGGCCTCAGCTCGGAAGAAGGTGGAGCAGCGCGGACGGCCGCGCTGCCGGAGCCCAGGCTCACGGGCAGAGGCTCGGTCCACGTCCCCCAACACACACCCCTCTTTCTTTCAAGGGGCGTGGCACCAGCACCCCACAGATGAGCCAGGGGCAGCTCCCGGCTCTAGGCGGCCACCGGAGCCCCTCTCGCCCCCTTCCCGGGATCCCCTAGGGTCTCGGAACGGGCGGGGGTCCCCGGAGCCGCAATCCCCTCCCCGAAGCCGCTCGATCGCGCCCCGTCGCCGCCAGCCCCGCCGCCCACCAGGCCCGGGGCCGCGCAGCAGCCCTCGGAGTGGCCGCGGGAAGCGGCTGACCCTGGAGAGGCCCCGCGCGGGGCGGCGAGGAGGCCGGGCGCGCGGCTGGCGCACCGCCCCTCCCAGCCGGCGCGGGCCTGCGGGCCTGGGCGGACCGGCGCCCACTCCGGCCGCGCGGGCCTGCCGGCGCCGGAGATCCAGCGCACTCCGTCGGCCCGGCCCGGCCGCAGAGCCCTCCCGGCGGCGCCGCCGCGAACTTTCTCCCCGCCCGGCCCGGAGGAGGCGGCGCGGCCCCGCGAGCGCGGCGGGCAGGGTCCCATCCCGGCCGGGCGGGGACGCGCAGGCTCGGCGCCGCGGCCGCGCCCGGACACGCGTGAACCGGGCCGGAGACGCAGGGACAAGCGGGGCGCGGACACGCGGGGGCGCGGACACGCGCGCCGCCGCCCCCCACGCGACCCCCGCCCGCCCGCAACCCCGCGGAGGCCGCCCCGCGCCCGGACCCCGGCCCGAGGCCGCCCCGCGCCCAGACCACCGTGGGACCCCCGCTGGACCCCCGCCCGCCCCGCCGTGGGGAAAGTTGCACCCCTACTCACGGGCTGCCCCGGGGCGCGCCCGCCGCCGGCCATCGCCGCCCGCCGCCCGCGCCACCGTCCGCCCCGCCCCGCCGCGGGGCCGCCGAAGCCTCGCAGGCCACCCAGGCCGAGGCCGCCGCGCCCGGGATCCACTGCGTGGCCGCCGCCGCTGCCCAGCATGAATGGGGCGCCAGCCGCGCGGATGCGGACCGGCCTCGCTCTCACCGCCCGCGGCGCGTCGCGCGCATGCGCCGCCCGGGCGGGCCGGGCCTGGGCGGAGCCTGCGCGGGGGCGGGGCCTGCGCGGGGGCGGGGCCTGCGCGGGGCGGGGCTCTCGGAGGCCTCCAGGGGGCGCTCGATCCCCGCCGCCCGCCCTAGCCCACCGCTTGCTTCAAAGGGCATCGCAGCCGCCAGGAGCTGACGGAACCTGGTCCCGGTGCGGCCGAGGACGGCGGTCACGGCTCGGGGTCCTTAGGGGGCGGCGGGGCGTGGGGCGCGCGGTCCGGGACGAGGCCGGCGGGCTGGGCGCGGGGCCGGGCGGCGGTGGGACGCGGGGCGGAGAGTGGGTCCGGGGGGCGCGGGTCCGAACTCGCCGGGCGGCTGGGCAGACGCGGTCCCCGTGGCCGCGCTCCCGCAGCGGCCCGCGCGCCCCAGAGCCGCCCGAAGGTGAGGCCGCAGGGGCACCTGGCCGAGGGGAGGCGAGGCGGCCGGAGCCATAGAAACAACCAAAGGGCCGGGGGCCCGTGCGGGAGGACGAGCTGGGGCGCAGCGAGGGCCGCAGCGGGGGCCGCGAGCCGGGCGGTCACCCCTTAGGAGAGGGACCCCCCCCCCAGGCCCGGGTGAGCCCCCGCCCCTCCCCGCCTCACGCAGCCACGTCCCGGTTTCTGAGCTGGTCGTTCTCCATTTCCTATGGGTCCGGCGTGGCTGGCTTGTCGGGACGTCGCGCTCGTCGCCCGCTGTGCTCATCTGGGGACGTGGGGACGCGGCCGAGTGGCCGACAGGCAGGCGGGCCGTTCGCTCTGCTCTGCGGCGTCCCCCGAAGGTGCGCGGATCCCAGCGTGGCTGGTTCAGCACAGCAGTCCCATCTGTTCTCAGAGCCGCCGCTGGGCCCCCGAACCCGCCAGCCCCAGCCCCAGCCCCGTGGGGTCTCTCTGAAAACACTGCAGATTACTCCACTTCCCTCCACTCCCTGCTCCTGCCCCTCACCTGTGGTCCGCTCCCCAGAGGAGACCTGATTAGGTAACGCTCAGCACCACGCAGGACTGTCAATCCAGGTGGGCCCCGTAAAGGCACTCCAGACAGTAGAGCAGATTGTCTTCATGACCGTGGGCCAGGGAAGGAGTTCTTCAACCCCAAATCAAAAATAAAGGAGAATACGGGTCAATTTGACTACCTTAATATTGGTTATTTTTGTTCATTAAAAGTTAGGAAGGGAAATATCAAGATAAGCCAGGACTTAGGAAAACACATCTGCAACGCACGTACACTTGACAAAAGCTGCATATCCAGGATTTAGGAGAAATTCCCAAGAATCGACAAGGAAAGCCCACAGTCCAACAGGGACACAGGGCTGAGATCCCCAGCACGCAGTTTGTTGGAGCAAAGATGGCAAATTGTTGCTCCTAAAAGCCTGGCACAGTGTGTCCCTGCCCCTGAGGAGGCCGGCCGGGTGCAGATGGAAGGCGGAGCACAGCGGGCGCTCATGGGGGGTGGGGACTACAGCTCAGGCGCCCCCCCATCCCACCTCACAAGGAGGGAAATGAGTCAGCAGGCGCTGGGCTCTTCCTCCTTGGGTTTCCTGCGTGGGTTTCGCTTCTGTCACCCTTCAGGAGGGCAGGCAGTGTGTGGTGAGGCAGGGAAAACAATTCCTAGAACCAGAAACAGATCATGGGGGTGGGGGGGTGCGGGGGCGTTGGGGAGGAGGGCCTTTCCAAACCTCCAGTGTTCCTGCCTCTGCAGCCATGCCAGGGCCGCTTCTGCGTTTCTGTGACTCAGAGCTCTGTGCAGAAGTAGACTTGGGGGGCCTCTCCCCTCCCCGAGGCAGAACCCCACCGCTGATGGGGCAGGAGGAAGAGGCTCGGGGTAGCAGAGAGGGCTGGACACCTCAGCCCCTTGGGGGTGGCCACTATTCCCGGCCACCGGGCCCAAAGCCAGGGAGGCCCTGACTCCTGGCTGGCCTTCACCCCGACCTGTCACCTCCTGCCCCGATGCGCCAGCTCCCACCCGCCCCTCCCCATGCAGCTTTCCACGCAGACGGATGGAGAGGGATGCGGCTGCAGGAGGGTCTGAGAGGAGGGAGGACGCAGGCTGGGACCCTCCCTGGGCAGACCCTCCACGGGCTTGCATCACACACGGAGCCCCCCACCCCGCACCCGTGGCGTGTGCACGCACAGACACGTGCACATGTGCGAATGCACACACGGGGCTGGCCCTGAGCGTGCAGCACCCTGGGTCCCCGTGGCCCACCCTCTCCCACCCCGTGGGGTGGGTGCCGCCAGCCTCAGCCCCCAGGCAGCCGCTGTGCACACAGGGCGGCTGCAGTCACCGCCGCGTTCTGGGAAGTCCACGCTGGCCGCTGGGTGGAGACGGGACTGGGGGTCTGTCGGGGGCCAGCGGCGCGGTGAGGCCGATGGAGGGGTGTGCACAGAGCGGTCCCCTAGAGCAGGATGGGGCGCAGCCCGGAGGCGCATCCCCACCCACCCCGCCCTCCCCAGCGGGTGCTGTGGTCCAGGAGACAAGCCTCACCTGGGCCCGAGCTCCCAGGGCCGCTCAGGTGAGCAGCAGGGAAGCGTGGTCATGGTGCTGCCTCCCCGTCTGTGGGCTCTGCAGGGCCCCCCCAGCCTCTGTGCCCGGTGGCCTTCGCAGCTCCAGGTGCTTCTTTCCCAATAGGTCCAGAAAATTCCCAGAATGGACCCTCATGAAGTGGGCTGGATCACAGGGCCCCCCTGAACCAGTCACCTTGGCTGGGGGTAGAACCTGACGGTGGGCTGGCTGGGACAGGGAGCTCTCCAGAGCCAGGGGTGGTCCCCCAGAGAAAGTCCAGGTGCAGGTGTTAAAACAAGTAGGCCCAAAGCAGGACAGGCAGGGCACCCAGGACCCCGTGGTGCCAGCAGACCACCGCCTGCCTACCTTCTCCCCCAGGTGCCCAGCATTCTTGCTCCAAAGATGCCTTCACGCCTCAGGCCTGTGCCCATGCTGTGCCCTTGACCAGGAGTGCCCCCACTGCAACCTTTCATCTCTCAAGGCCCAAGCTCCCTCCCCCACTCCTCCAGGAAGCCTCCCTGACTGCAGCTCCCTCCGCACCCATGAGCCCTCTTTGGGCTTTCTGTCCCACTCAGTACCAGCGGTGACCAGCCTGGGCTGAGAGTTCCGACCTTGGGGACGAAGCCAGGTCACCGTCAGCACTACACTGTATAGAAGACAGTAGCAAAGCTCCTGCCCACCACTACACGGAGCCCTGGAGGGCTTGTCCTGGGGCTGCAAACTGAGATGACTCCAGGGGCCAAGCAGGTGAGGGATGTAAACAGTGAGACAGGCTGGACCGAGGGGCTGGCTGGAGGGCACCTGCCCCGCGGACAGTGGCGTGGACGTGCTATCAGGCAGGGTGGAGGGAACAAGACGCACCGGCGGGAAGAGCCCGCCAGGGGTCTGCAGTTGGTGCGGCGCACGCCACGCCCAGGAGGTCCAGAGTGGGTGCTTGTCGCCTTGGGGCTCACAGTCAGGTCACAGAAGATGTTCCCAAGGATGGATGCCCTCTGCAGGGCCGTGGCCTCTGGAAAAGCCACCCCTCCACCCTCTGTGGGACACAGTGGCCCTTGCAACCCGCAGCCCCAGGAGTGAGAACCTGGGGACGGGGAAGCAGTCCAGGCCTTCTCACCCCGCGAAACTCCGTGGGCTGAAGCGGGAGGCTGGACTCCCACCCAAAGTAACGGGCAGCCCCGAGTCTGCCCACCCACGCGGGGTCAGAGGAGGCCAGCCGCGAACCCCAGAGGGAGGTGCGGCCGAGGAGCCCAGCACGCGGCCCCCAAATGTGCGGGACCCCATCCAGAGTCGCCGTCAGAGCAAGCACCAGGGAGCCTGCCTGGGGGCGCAGGACCGACAGGTGCCAACACGCAGGTGACACAGAGGGAGTGGCCGGCAGGAGTCCTCCCCCCGGGAAGCAACGGGGGAGAGGGTCGGAGAACCAGGGGCTGCGCGGAAGCCGCCGCCACTCCCGCCGTCGGAGGTCTCAGCGCGGAAGGCGGCGCACCTGGGACAGCTGCGACACGGGCGCAGACGTGCAGACGGGAACAGGTGAAGGCTGCGCGCGGGACGGGGCCACTCTCCTGCGGAGCGGAGGCTACACCCACGGCTGCCGCTCAGCATCAGACACGCGCTGACCTACGTGCCACCCGGCACGCGCTCCAGCCGCGGGAGGCAGCAGACACAGATGAGAGGGCAGAGTCGACCCCAACGCTTCACAATCCACCCTTGGAATATCTCTCAAACGACAGACTTGTGGTGCTGAACAGATTCGTGGCTTGGGGGGCGGGGAAGGGTGGTTCTGTATCTCCTTCGCGGTGACCGCCCCAGGCATCCACTTGTGATGAGGGACACAGAGCTCACACACACCTGGTGTGGACGTCGGCGTCCTGGTTTCCACGTTGTACGACAGCCTCCTGAGATGCGAATGCTGGAGGCCAGGAGAGGGTATGGGGCCTCCGCACTATCTTCCCAACTTCCTGTGACGCTACTATTACTGTAGATGATGATGATTTCACAGTAAGAAGGTAAGAGAGTACCCCTCCTGTTGCTCTGACCCAGGCCCAGCTCTGCTGCCGCCACCGCCTCCAGAAGCAGGGCTGGCCCCGTGGACGAGCAGGTTAGACAGCAGATGTCCCACCAGCAGAGACCCCGCAGGTGTCCTGGGCCTGCCCTGCTGCCCCCCCCCCCCACCGGCCCGGGCGCCCTCGTCTCCTGGTCTCCAGGCTCAGAGCTCATGTCACCTCCTCAGGGACACTACCGGCTCCCTGCAGGCTGGCCCCACCCCCTCAGAGTCACGACAGCACCAACGCCCTGGTATTTCCATCATGGGGTGGGGCGGGGAGATCCCAGGAAGCCAGGGCCTCATCTCCGGGTGGGGACACAAGGTACCAGTCCGCATGATTCACTCGCTGCCGCACGACGGATCGCCCTGAATCCAGTAGCTTCAAACAGCACCGTGTACCGCCTCCGAGGGTCTCTGCGGGCACGTAGGGATGCAGCGGGGCAGGCCCGGCCCTCCAGTCGGCTGGACAGAGCCTCCCCAGCATTCAGGCCCAGACCCGCCTCCTGCCCCGTCCCACGTGCCCCCCGGTGGCTGCCTGCCCCGCGGGCACAGTCGGCCTCAGGGTGAGTACAGCAATGGAGAGATAAGTCGGAATTTCTGGGGAGGCTTTGGAACCACCCACGGTCCCCTCGGTGTCACCCCTTCTGGGAAAACCATCCTCTGGAGGAGGTCCCCGTGCCACTAGGGCTCCATCCAGAAGAGCACAGGCTTCGGGGGCAGAAACACGGGGTCCCAGCCCCCTCCCCGGCTCCGCTCCCATCACATGCCCACCCCTCAGTGCTTTTTCTGGGTCACGGGGCAGATGGTATCGCCCCCAGGGTCGCTGTGAGGACCAGAGAAACACGGGGCAGGGAGCTCTCCCAACAGCTCTTCCACCCCCACCCCACCCGCCAGCCCGGGAGGGGCTGTGACTGCCCTTTTCACAGTGAGGAACCCAGGGGACACGCTGGGCCTGCTGGCACCCCCTTCCCCCACCCACCCCCCCGCTTTGTCACAGGGAATCTCTGTGAGTTCCCTAATCTACCACGCGCTCTGCATGTGACGCTGCTCCTCTGTCCCCACGAGGTCACCCTGCTGACCTTGCCCGCGGCCCCGGGGCAGCCCCTCCTCTCCAGGGAGGCCTTCCTGAAGCACCAACCCACCGCCTGGTCAGCAGCAGCCCTGGGCTCGCGGGCTCTGGACCTCAGCGTGGACGTCACCATCTGTTTCTGGGCCTGGGTCTCCTCCACAGGGTCCCTGGCAGGGGGTGTGAGGAGTAGACAGAACCAGCCCGTGTCTTCTGTGTCCTTGGTAGGGAGGGCAGCGGTCAGCCATGCTGCTTCCCCATCCCGGACACAGGCCTGGCAAGGAGCAGGGGGCAGCAGAGAGGGGCCGGTCGGGGGCTGGGCCCCGAACAAATAAGCTGGCTCACCGGAAACCCCCTCCAGGGCAGGCAGGGCTGTTTTGGGACAAACACCAGAGGTGACACTCAAAATCTTTAACAGCCAGAGTGGACACCAGACATAGACAAAGGACAGGACAAGCCTTGATGAAAACCTAGCTTTGCTTCATCCAGCAACACATTCACTCACTTGCTTCTCTGAAAGGTCCAAGGAGGTCTGAGCTTCAGGCACGGTTGGATCCACAGGCCCAAACATGCCATCGGGCATCTCTCTCTCAGCTCTGCCTTCCTCTGCATTCTCAGGTGTGGTCTCCCTACCTGTTGGCCAAGACAACCCTGGCAGCTCACTGGATCTACTGGAGTCGTGTGACTGATCCCCCCTCCCCACTGCTCACTGTAACGTTAGGGTCAGGAGGGGGCAACCCCTCTGGTGGGACAGCTGCTCCAGAATCCTTTACCTTCCAAGAGGTCTGGACTTTTTGGGTTTTTTAACAATTAAAACAGGCCTTTTAATTACTAAAATATTATGCTCATGGTAAAAAAAAAAAAAATCCAAGTGGTGCACGAAAGGACCCCTAGTGAAAAGGTATGTCCCCCCACTGGGCCCCCAGGTCACCTCCTGGGAGTGAAAATTGTCCCCAGTTTCCTGCGTCCTGGCAGCAACATGTACAAGGATATTCCTGCCTCTGTCTGCTGAAAGATGCACCTGTACACCTGCTCCGAACCACCTCTGCACGTCTTCTTTTCTCACTAACAGGGTTTGGAGGTCATCCCACAAGAGCCACCTCAGGACCCCTCCCTCTCCCTCTTGGAAGTCACACAAGTGGAAGCACCCAGTTCCGAGGCAGACACGCCAGGTGCCCCGGGAGTCACTCTGCTGTGTGGCTCTGACAGGACAGCAGAGGTGGGGGATCCTGCTGGACTCCTGTAGGTCTCCAAGAGGCTCCACCGCTGGCCCTGCTGAGGGAGGGGAGCCCACCTGGCCGCAGCCTGATGGCAGCCTTGTGGGACGCTGAGCAGGGGACCTGCTGGGCTGCACCCAGGCCCTGGCCACAGAGACGTGGCTGCGAGCTGCCAGGGTCAGGTGGGAAGTCCTCTCTGCCCGGCTTCTCTTGCTGACAAGATGCCTAAGGTGCGTCCAGGCAGTTCCGGGAGCTCCGGTTTGTGCTTCTCTGCTGCCAGCAGCACTTCGGGGAAGAACGGACCTCAGTGCACCCATCGCTGGCCCTGGACATCTGGGTGGTTCCAACGCCGAGGCTGCCGCCGTGCCAACGACCCTACGTCGCCCTCAAGACGACATACGCACTCGTCTCGGGGTGCCGACCCAGCAGAAGCACCCACAGCTGTGCTGTCTGGCCTCCAAGTCCAGCCATTGCATGGGTATTTCTCTGCAATTCCCTGATGAATCATAAGGCTGTGGAGCACTTTTTCATGTTTCCTGGGCTCCCCAAGAGGTTTCTGATATTACTGTGTCAGCTCTAGGGCAGTTTGTTGTCTGCCCATAACCCCCAAGCTGGACCTAGAGGGAAAGAGAAACTCTTTGTAAGGCGAGAGTCGCTGGGCTCTTCATGGAGCCCAAGGATGAAGGCGGAGAGCAGGGCTGAGGTGGAAGGAGAGCAGCCGGATCCTGACGCCTGTGTCTAGGCTCCTTGATCCAGCTATGCCTGAAACTTCCTTCTGGACTTTTCTGTCACACAAGCCAGCACTCCTCTCTCTTGTCAACTTGAGTAGGAGTTTGTCCCTCGTGCTGCAGGGTCCTGGCGCCCGTCTGGGTCCATCCTGCCCGGACTCCTGTGCTCCGGGAGCCTGGAGTGTCATTCCAGGGTGACGTTCTGGGGGCCCACCAAGCCCTGGGGAGGAGGTGGACTGCGGTGGGGAGCCTCAGAGTCCCAGGGCTCCACCACTCCTCCCTGCTGTGGTCTGCACCCTCCTCATGGCCGCGTGTGTTTTGAGGCTGAATAACCGTGTAATTGGTTTATCCGTTCCATAGCCAAACCTCAGCAAATATGTTTTTCCTAATTAGTTGATGTTTATTTAACGGGAACAACCAGCCCATTAAATTTAATGAGGCAGGTTGTCAGGTACGAAGCGGAAGTGTCTTCCTTAAGCGCGACCCGGACTTGGCAGGGCTGGTTCCCGGGCCGGGGCCGCGCGGAGCTCCTGGTCTGGGTGCCGGCAGCCAGGCAGCGGCGCGGGTGTGTGCGGGCAGCCCTCACTCCTGGTCCCCCAGCCCCACGTCCTCTCCACTGCGTGAGACCCTCTAGCCTGGATTTCGTCTGGTCCGTCTCCCCAGCGACCTCCGGGCCCCCGAGGGAGGGTCTCCCGTCTGCTCAGCGCTGCACCTCCCGTGCCAGGGCCATGACTGCCAGAGTGGACATTCGCTGCCAATGCTCGTCTGAGTAGCTTCAAAACCCCTCCTGCCGCCTCAGTTTCCCGGCCCCCCAATCCCGACATACCCTGGACCCTGCCTGGCCTCCCCACGTCCCTTCGGCAGGCTTCACACCCCCACTGCCCGCTTAGCAGGCGGGAAGCTCTTTGCTCAGGGAGATCCAGGCTCTGCTGAGGGGTCGCCGCTGGGCCCGACAGCCAGCGGGATGGGAGGGCCGGCACCCTGGATCCACGCCCAGGCACGAGGCTGCACCCGCCACCTGCCTTCGGAGGCTTCGAGCCGGCGGGGCGGGGCGGGGGGCGGTGGTGTTAGAAAACCGTTCTGGTCAGTATGGAACAACAGAAAATACAGTTAATTATAAAAACCCTAACAAAACACACCATAACCCTAAACCACGGAAACGTCTTGGTGGGCACCCCCTGGCCTCGCTCCTTGTGTTTCCACGTGTGTCCAGGTGGTGTTTGTTCCTCCAAACAGCGGGCTCACGCAGCTTCCGCGACTTAGCTTTTAAGCGGACTCACGCTCCAGGCTGAATCGCCGTTGTCAGAGGCCACGGAGCCGGTGGGCGGAGCATGTTTCATTTAACACGTCCTCTGCTGCTACGCACTCGGTTGTTTCCAGTGTGTTGCCGACGTCACCGACACTGTGATAAACCCAGTGGGGCCCAGCTCCCCAGAGGAGCCCCCTCCGGCCACTGCCCGGGCCTCTCCCGAGGGCCTCGCCAACTGACGTCCGAGGTCGGCTCTCCTGCTGCACCAAGGCCCGGGGCACGGACCAGGTGTCGCCGTTGCTTCCCAGCACCCGGGACGTGGTGAGGATGGCAGGGTCAGCCCCTTGGGCCTCCCGGGCAGAGAGCAGCCTGCGGGACTTCCATGAGGGACTGACCTTGGGGTCGGCGCTTGCCCGTAAGGGGAGGGAGCGGAGGGCGGAGGCACAGCCGGGCTGCCCTGGGATGCGGCGCAGCAGCCCGGCCTCTGTACCCGCTCCACCAGGCCGCCGTTGGATGCAGCTCTGGCCCTCGAGGGTGACTCTGGCCAGGTGGCTCCTGGGCACAGCGACTTCCCAGAGGGAGCAGACTCGGGTCAAAGGCCGGACGCCGGCAGGTGGCCTGAGGGTTCCGGGTGGCGGGCCCTCTGCTCTCACGCTTGCTGAGCACTGACCATGGGCCGCCTGTCACACGACCCCGGGAGAAGCGCCTGTGAAGGCTGCAGGGCGGGAGGAGTGGGGGCCATGGGCAGCGGCCACGTCCCTTGTGGCTCCAGCTCCCTGAGCCAGCTTCCACTGGGTGACCTGCGCCCTCCCTTTGTCCCTCCAGCCCTGGGTGACAGGAGCTTCATGCTACTGCTAAGTTCTGGGTTATCACAGCATCCCATCTGGGGTTTTAGCTCCTCCACCTCTTCTGGGGCCAACTCCCTGGATTCAACTCCTCTGTTTACATAATCAGTGCTTTCTGGCTCCCGGTTGGACCCTGGATGTCACAGCCGACGTCATGACATTTAATCCCCAGCCACAGGGTAGGATGAGTATAACTCCCCAACAGTCACACGGCCGGGGCCTGGGCCCAGAATGCCTGCCTCGAGGTCCACACCCTCTGGACACAAGCCTCACCTGTGCCACACTCTCTCAGGCCCCACTTCCTGCCACGTATGGCCACGTGCAGGGGCTGGAGCCGCGGGCCCACACGCAGGCACGTCGTGCACAAAGGCCCACACACGTGCGCACAGAGCCCGCACCCTGAGCACACGCAACCCCCCACCAAAGTAACACTCGGACACACAGCCCTACGGCCACAGTAGGGGAGGGTGGCACTCAGCCCATGGAAGCTTGGCTCTGGCGCCAGGGGAGTCCAGGGAACGGGCTGAGATCCAGGAGGGAGGCAGGGGCACGAGCAGGTGGACAGCACGGCTGGCTGCCTGTGAGAGACACAGGCACAAGTGCACATGTCTGCTCACACAAAGGGGCCTACACACACACAGGCACAGGTGGCCAGGTGCAGACAAACCGGTGCACAAGCAGGCTGCCCCCTGGGTGGGAGAACAGGGTCTGAGACTAGGAAGCTGGACGCGGCCCTGGACACCACAGGCTTCTGACAGAGTCTCAGAAGGGCCTCGGCAGTTTCTGGCTGAAGGGTAGCTCTGATGTCACTTAGGGTCAATGAGCCGGTGACCTGTGACCCCACTGAGCTGACCTCGCAGAGGGCCCCTCGCTGGGCACCCTGCCACCTACCGGGCTGCTGTGTTTCTGACTGTTCCCCGGTGTGTTGGGGAAGCTGACCAGGACCTCTGGGTGGGCATCTCCTTGGCCAACATGCAGCTGCGCTGACACAGCTGCGGGGGCAGCTTGCCCAGCCCCCCGGACGCCGACAAGTGCCGCGGACCTCCAGCTCCACATGCGAGAACTGGGGGATGAGCTGGGGCTGCAAAGCCGGCATCAGGACCGCCGGCTCTCAGCTCCAGAGGGCCTGGGCTCCAGAGAACCACGGCAGGAAATCAAACTCACCAGCCAAGCGTCCCCCTCCTGCTGCCCGCACAGCGCTGGGCTGGCAGGTGCAGCCGGGTGGTCAGGGTGCCTCAGCGGGGGCCCTGCCGAGGGTCAAGGACTGGCAGGTGGGCGCCGACCGAGCAGAGTTCACCCCAGCCCAGCCGTCACCTGCCCTTCTCGACCCGCAACCCTTGCTCAGTCTGCAGAATCACCAGCACCCAAGCCAAACACGCAGAAACCACCCAGGTCCTCCCCTCGCCCAGTGAAGTCCAGTCATGCCAGTTCCAGCGCCTAAGGCTTGGCCTGGTCTGTCCCCGGACCCGCCCCCGGCCCCCCTGAGGGTCACTCATGACCCCAGGTGTCTGCAGGGCTCTCCACTTGAGCCCACCTCCCCACAAGGCCAGGGCGACACCCCTCAGAGGGGCTGGACTGTGCTGGTCCCTCAGGAGCACCTCCTCCCGGCCTGGCACCCACCCCTGGCCCTGCGCCCAGCTTTACTCTCTGCAGACGCCCAGCTGTGCAGAGTCTGTGCCCCGCCCCCGGCCCCCATCTGGGCTCCCACTCTCCCAGCCTCTGGCTGCCCGGGAGCCCTCCACCCGGCGCTGGACTCAAGCTCAGACTGTCAGGAAGCTGGCCTGCTCCCCTGCTGCGCCCCGACGAGGAACTGCTCCCCTCGCGCACCTCCGCCCATTCTGGGCACGGCTAGGCCCGCACCCGCCTGCCCCACTGGTGCTGGCGGGTGCCCGTCCTCCAGCCTGACCTGGGGCCATGCTCCGGGCACGGAGGCGGCAGCAGGCCCGCCTGGCAGCCCAGACACGACTGAAGACAAGGACGCCTGCTTTATTTGTCTGCGGACAGGGGCACACACGCTACTTCTCCAGCACGGGGGCGTCGGAGGTGCCAGCAGGGGTGCCGGCGCCTGCGGTCTCTGGACTGTGGTCCCACAACGGGTCCCCTCTTCAGGCTCCAAGTCGCTGCCAGGCCCGGAGTGGGCCTGCATCAACCCTACAAAGGAGAACAGAGATCAGGTCCACCGGGAGCGCGCGTGTCCCCCAGGCTCTGCTCCACGAGGGCCCGTTTCATGGAGAGGGTCCTGCCCCGTGGGTCCCCAGGCCTGCACGGGGCCTCCTCACCTCCGTGCCCGGTGCCCACGCAGCACGTGCCCGTGGCCTGCCGCCGGCCTCCCGCCTGCACCCTGTGCACACGGTCATGACCCAGAGACCCAGCTCTCCTTCGCCCCACGAGGTCTCCCCTCTGTTCTCTTCTTCTCAGCTCAGAGTGAAACCGCCTGGAGAGGCCTCACTCCCCCGGCGCTGGCGCGTGGGACACAGCACCTCGCGGGGCTGGAGCTCGCGCACCAGCCCTGGGGAGGAGCCTTGCGTCTCTGACCTGCTCCCTCCCTGCTGCCCGGCAGCTCCCAGGGGCAAAGTGCTCTTAGGGACCCTTTAAAGCCGGAGGCTCCTGAGGCGAGACTGGCGGGGCCTGGGACCTTGGGGACCTGGCAGGGAGGGTCAGGAAGGAGGACCACGCCTGAGGGCAGGGCCTCTAGGACAGCCTGCAGTGCCCCCAGCATGGGGCTGGGGAGCGCGTGGGACCCGGACCACCATGACCACCTCCACTCACCAAAGGCCGGGCCCCGTCAGGCCAGCGCGGGAGTGGCTGCCCTCTGCCCCCTCAGCTCTCCCCCTTCCACAGGGCAGCCCGGCCCTTTCCACGACCCCTACCCTGCACCCTGGCCTCTCCACCCCCCGCTGCCCAGAGGTCAGGACCGGTGGCCACCCCGGACAGCAGGGCCTGACTGCACCCAGAGCTGCTCTCGGACCTGGCCTAGCGGCGCCCACAGACCCCCTCCCCGCCCACCGCCGCGGAGCCCAGGGCGGGCGGGAGGCCGCAGCTGACGCCTACCTTGTGCGCTGAGCCGACGCAGTGCTGGTAGGCCTTGACCAGGTCCGCACACAACAGCACCTCCGGCAGGTGCTCGCGGTAGCAGCGCAGGATCTGGGCCTGCAGCCCCGAGCACACGGGCTCCACCCTGCGGGGCCTGCGGAGAGGAGGAGGCAGCCTGGGGCAGTGCCACGGGCCAGGCATGGGGGCCGCGGCATCTGGTCACCCCCCAGAGAGGGGCCGAGGTGGCCCTCAGGGGACCCCGCCCGCCCAAGGCCTCCAGGGCGCCTCCCGCCCTGGGTGTGGGCCACCATCGTCTCCCCCAAAGCTGTTTTTCTGATTTCGAAACTAATACATGCACGATGAGGAAAACTGGATAACCACAAAATGTTTTAAAAAAACTAAGGTGTTCAGACTGTCACTTCCTAGAGAATATCACTGCAGCATTTTAGAGGAATTTACTATTTTTTCTTTCTTTGTTTATCAAGGTAGGTTCAGAGCCTAAAACTAGACTCTAAACGTATTCATTTGAAGAATGATTTTATGTTCTCTTTTTAAAAATATGAAACAAAGATGGAAAAGGGAAATAAAGCTTATTCTCAAGTCCGTCACGGGGGTCTTCTTCCTGACGCCTCGCCCGCTGCCCCTCCCGCCCTCCCCTCTCTCTGGACCTCACACATGCTCCCCTGTACACGCACCCTCTCACACTCACACACGCGTGCACACACGTGTGCATGCACACACACCTGTGCACACAGCTGTACACTCACTCACACATGTGCACATATATACACGCACATGCACTCACGCCCCCGAGCTCCTGTGTCCACGTGTTCAGGCCCCTGCTCCTCGCAGCTCCGGGCGGGGTTGCCATCTCTCACCGCCTGCCCCAACCCCAAACCAGGCAGCAGAGGACGAGGAGGCAGGTGGCCGGCCCAGGTCCCACACTAGGATGCAGGGGCTCCAGGACACACACTCACAGGGTTTCCATGGTCTCTGGCAGGTCCACCAGGAACCTCGGAGCCGCGGCTAAGCCTGGGCCCCGTGTTGCCCTCCCAAGCTCGGGCGCCGGGGAGGCCTCGGCAGTGGAAGGACCCCTGCTCCTGTCACCCGGGGCCTGCAGGTCGACAGCTCCCCGGCCCCGGATCTAGTTTCAAAAGTCCAGCCTTGCAGCAGGTGCTGGGCTGGGACGTTGGTTTTAACGCAACTCAGCCACCCACATCCATCCCTTAAGACCAGGAACGGAGGGCTCAGCGGCTCTCGTTACCCATCTGCGGCCGACATGCCCGGCGCCACCATCCCGGCAGCGATGCCCACGGGACCCCGGGCCCCGCGTGTGGGCTTGGTCCTCAGGCCTGCCGACCACACACTGCAGCCCCCTCCCTTCCCACCGCCGCCCCCGACCCCCAGACAATCCCTGAAGAGGGAGTGACCGTGATCAGCTAAGATCCATGGCTTGGACGGAACAGATGGTTTACAAGCTGAACAGGCAGGAGGCGGGGGGAGGCGGGGGGGAGCAGCCGCCACGCCTACGCTGAGGTCCACGGCTCCGAAGGTCAAGGCTGTGGTGGGAGAAACGGCCCCCTTTCCCTGGAAGGCCCTGCCCACCACCCGGGATTCCACTGGGTCCTGAGGGCGCATCCAGGGGACGCAGCGGCCCTACAGCCCCACACGGCCCTGCTCCTGCCTGCACCGTGCAGACGGGCTCGGAGGCTTCCTACTTGAGGAGGACACGTGTCTCTCCTCGGCGCTGACCTTTGCACGGACGAACAGACGGGCTCCCGGGCCCACCCTCTCCTCCCGGGCCCTGGGGTCCCCTCACTGGCTTCTGTCTGCCGCTGTAGTGGGGTGACCGCCTGGCTGCCCAGTGCTTGCAGGATGCGCCTCCCTCCGCGTTCAAGACCTTTCTGACACGGGCACGTCCAATGGTGGGCCTTCTGAATGCCTCCGGACGGGCCTCTCCTCTCTGCTGACCTCCCCTGGAAACAGCTCCCTCTGCATTTCCCTCTGGGCTCCTCCGTGCCCACCTGCCCTTGGCGGGGAGCCCCCGAGGCCCCATCTTTCGGGCTCCGTCCTGGCACCCGCCTGCCGTCCTCCCACACAGGCCTCCTGCTCCCCTGGCCCCACGGCCCCTGGAGCTGCAGCTCCCATCCAGCCCCGCTCCCCATGAACAGCTCCCACCCGTGGCCCCTGAGGGTGCGGCCAGCAGAGCTGTCGGAGCTGAAGGTCTCATGGAAAGAGGCGTCCGCGGGCAGGACGGCCGGCAGCCTGGCCAGTGGTGTGGGGCTCGTCCTGGAGCCGCACACTCTCCAGACCGACGGCAGAAGCGACTCACCGCTGGCTGTAAACGGGCGGAGCAGCGGCTTCTTAACTCTGCCCCCCCACCTTCTGTCTTCAGGTCCCTGGACCAGGAGCCCTGTGCGTTCTGAGGGCAAACCTCGCGGATCACGCAGTGGGCTCCCAGTTCAGGAGAAACACAGGGAGGAGCCGAGCAGAATCCGGCCCCTCACACCAGGGCCACCCGTGGGCCTGCGGACGCCTCTCTGCTCTGGCATTTGTCAGCGACAACACGAGGAGACAGGGTGTCAGGAAAACGTCAGTCACAAGAAATTTCACCTGTCTGCCTGCAAACCGGCCGTGAATGGGACGGGGCAGGGAGCAGGTGAGTCTGGGTCACACAGCTGGGGCCGCGGCAACCCCGTCCACTGCATGCAAACAGCTCAGGCTTTATAGGCTGCTTGGACACACAGAGAAGATACCCAGGGGAGTGACCTCTCCAGGGACGGAGAGTAGTCCTGCCCCCCCAGCTGAGGGACATGTTAGGATTCCCGTCTGGGAGGCTCCGGGGGGTGAACGCTGGCCCCCTCAGAGGTCAGCGCCCCTTGCTTGCCAGACTCTCCTCCTTTGCACGAGGGGCTGAGACGCCAGACAGGAGCCTGCAGAGTGAGGGGGGCAGGGCGGGTGGGGCGGGCGGAGAGCGGGGCAGGCATTTGGCAGACGAGAGCGACGACAGGAGGCTTTGGGGCTGGGCCCAGGTGTGGGCTGGAAGATGGGCCCCGTCCGACCTGTGCTTCACAGCTCACGGCTCACCCAGGCCCAGATGGTGCTCCTTTCCCAGGAATCTTAAGGCACCCATCGTGGTGTCCCTTCTCCAAGGAGCCAAGAGACCCCAAGCAGGTGCCCTGTGGGCCAGTGGGGGGGGGCACACAGGTTTTGGGGGCTTTGCCACATCCTGCTGTGAGTTCAGGGTCAGGGGGCAAGGAGGGCCCATTGCGCACAGCAGCCCAGGATCGGCTCGTGGGGTCAGTTCTCAACACCCACACGGCTGCCATCTGGCAGTGTCACAGGTACTCAGGGACCCAGCTTCCAGCCCGCCTCCCCGACGGCCCTCACGGCTGCACAGTGACAGGCGCAGAGACCACCAGGCGCTGTGGGGAGTGAGGGTCTCACACAGGCCAGCTGGCCTCGGCACCGTGGCCACCTCTGGGAATGGAAACCATGACCCCAGTGCCACCTGTGAACCGAGCTCTACCCCCCGGTGGAAGTGACACGTTTCCAGGATGAGGGTTGTGATAAAAGGCTCACACGAGCCAGGAATCAACCCTCTCCTCCCTCCGTCCAGGAACCAACACTTGCCCACCAAGGCAGAGGGAAGAGCTGCCCTGGGCGCGCCAGACCACTGCCCGCTGCCCCCTGCCAGCCTCGGGAGACCGGCCATGTCGCTCTCACTGCCAGGCACCCCGCGCTGGGAACCCGGCCCTCCCCACCTGCGTGGGCACAGAGGGCCCTCCTCCCTTTCCTTTGCCCCAAACACCCTAAACTTCTCCCCCCAGGGCCAACCCCAGTCCATCCCAACAACACACACCCCAAACTCCAATGCTTGGACCCCCCCCCCGGGTCCCTGGAGCCTTCCAGCCTAGCATGTCACCCCCAACCCGCCAATTCCTCACCACGTTCACCATCAAGCGCCAAGGAACCCACTTCCCACCTAGTTTCCATCTCGGTGAGTGCGTCCCTGCCACTCCGGTCACCCACCTAGTCAGAAGCCGGGAGTCGTTCTGGATGCCTCCCCTCCCCCTCCTTCGTTCTGGATGCCTCCCCTCCCCCTCCTTCGTTCTGGATGCCTCCCCTCCCCCCCCATCATAGATGCCTCCCTCTCACCTTCTAACTATAACGTTCCTGCTTCTCTCCAATCTAACTGAAAACCGCAGATGTATCCACTGCAACTCCCAAACAGCAGGGACGGTCATCCTCTCTCTCCCTGGACCTAACCCACCCCACCTGGGTGGCTCTAGAGGCCACTGCTCCTCCTCCTGCCTCCCCTCCTCCATCCCTCCTCCCCAGAGGCCTTCAGTCCCCGCAGACGCTCGCTCCTCTTGGCCCCTGGCTCGGGTCCGCGGAGGCCAAACCCGCCTGTGTCCTGCCTCCTCTGCACCCCTGCCAGCTGCAGTTCTGTGTGGTTCCCAGAGCAGCTGCCCCCAGGCCACAGTGACCCTTCCAGAAGGGCCTCCTCCCCCTCTGGTGCTCAGGCCCTGGGGCCCAGCTCTCCTGAGCCCTCCGTGCCACTCCCCACACAGTCTGGGGTCTGCTTCCCCGTCCCCCTGCCCCCCAAGGGCCACCAGCACCCTAAGGGCACAGACACCCCTCCTTGGCATCCCAGCCTCACTACCCCTGCCTCCTACCTAGAGGAGGTCCTTCTGCAGGGCCAAGGCACCCCATCAGCCACCCCGTCTCTCCCCCAGCAGCTGGGTGGCCTCTCCCAGTGGCCTTTCCCTCTCGTACCTTCGCTATTCCGCTCTCTGCTGAAGACACCTCACCTTTTTAGAGTGTAAGAAGACCACAAACCCAAACCACTTCTGCTCCTGACCCGCCCGCCCCCAGCCCGCTCTCCTCTCCCAGAGGCTCTGCCCGGGGCTCTGCTCCCACTCCCCCGGTCCAGCCTCACAGGCTCTTCCTGCGCAGGGGCCCATCGCAGCCCACCTGACCCTGGAGGCTGGAGGCCCCGTTCTGACTCCGCTCCGCTCACCCTCTCCCTCCACACATGCCCCCAGAGCCCCACGTGGGGCCCCCGCTATTCCCACAGTTCTGCGCCAGACTCGCGGCCGGTGTGGTCACTACGGGACGAGCGGCCCAGTGGGCGCCCACAGGGACCCGACACCCTCCTCCTCCTGCACCTCGTACGCTGGGCACGTTGTCCCCGACACCCCCATAGCCCACCCTCTCCACTGCGAGCACTGATTGTCCTAGAACATAAAGCAGCCCACGGGTTTCCACAACTCCAAGGAGGTTAACAAACCCATTTCTGGGGCGATTACAGCTCGCTGGACCCTGTGCTAAGCAGTCCCTCCTATCTGCGTCCATCCTTTCTCTCCGGCCCTGCTCTCCCCCTGCTGAACTCGGGAGGTCCCCCGTCCGAGGCCAGTCTGTCCCCACAAGGGCGCAGGGCCCGGGGAGGCTCGGAACTGCGGGGGAGCCCATGATGGGCGTGGCCTGGAGGACCACCCTGCCGCGAGGGCACCAGGACGGACGGGGATACAGCTTCGTGAAACAACCACTGCACATGCTCACCCATCATTCACCCGAGTCACACAGCAAGGCCACCAAGGCCACTGGGGAGGGACCTGCCCTCTGCAGCCCCCAGCATCTCCCCTTCACTCCCGGCTCTGCCCTCCTTCCCCCCAAGGGCAGGGGTGGTCCGCATGGGGGTTGGGGGAGCCCAGTGAAAGGGACAGGGCTGAAACCACACCCCTGCAGGGAAGACACGGCCACGGCCCCGGCCCCAGGGAACCGGACGGACCCTCACGCCGCCTGAAGTTCTCGGTCCGCGGCTGGGAACTGCTCTCAGCTCTCCTGTGGCAAAGCTGAGACGCTCGGCTATGCCGGCCCGGAAGGGGCGTCTGCGGCGAGGTGTGGAGCCCAGGCCCTGGGAACCCGCTGCGCACGTGAAGGCCAGCGGGTAGGGGCACCTCCCCCAAAACACGCCCTTCCTGGGGCCTCAGCATGTGACCTTGATTGGAGATGGGGTCCTGGCAGCTACAGTTAGTCAGGATGGGGTCACGGTCGGGCAGGGAGGCCCTGATCCAACGTGGCTGGTGTCCTCCTAAGAGGAGGAGAGACACTGACCACGGACACAGACCAGAGGAGAAGCCACGTGACGCCGGAGGCAGAGGCTGCGGTGATGCGCCTACCGGCCGAGGATGCCAAGCCTCCCGGCAACACCAGGAGCTGGACAAACGCCCGGGAGCCCTCCAGCTTCAGAGAGAGCGGCTGTGGGCCACAGCAGCCCCGGGAAGCACGCAGCCAGCCACGCAGGAAAGCGCCGAGTGCCGGCTGGGCAGAAGTTAGTGGGAGGCAGACGGCTCACCAGTCACCTCCTGACAGACAGAAACACGCATCTTGCGTGACAGAGGCTCCGCGGTAGATGGCTCAGGTGGGAGGCCTCTAGTCCCAGGTTGCACCTCAGGCCGGGCCTGAGGTCCAGGTCATGCTAAGGACCAGCCCCTGCCAGGTCCTAACCCGGCACAGCAGCCCATCCTGCAGGTGGAGACACCAGTGTCAGAGGGGTCAGGTGACCTGCCCAAGGCCACACAGCGAGAGACGGAGCCAGCATAAGAGCCCGGTTATCTGGCTCCACGCTGCGTCCATTTAGCTCCACTCCAAGTCTGGAAAATTTCCCCAAAATTCCAAGGAAGAAAGAACCAAGGGTACAGAAAAGAAGCAAAAGACACATGGGATTCAGGCTCCCAGGGGAGCCAGAAGTTTGCCAACTGGAAGGGCCGACACCGGCCAGCGCGGGGCCGGGCCCCCTCCGAGCTCACACAGGCCCGGCTGCTCACGGGCCCGAGTGCGACGTCAAGCACGTCCCTCTGTGGGCTCTGCTTCACTGACCGACATCTCATCACCTCAGCCTTCTCCCATTACCACCGCTGGTGTGGAACTGGGCCATTAGACATCCTCCTGACACTTCATTTCAGAGACGCGCTGGCGGGGGTGAACGCACGGAGCAGGCTTTCTATCACGGCTCGGAGGCGAGGTGCGGGGGCTCCACGGAGCTGCACATCCATCTCTGTCAGGGCCAGCTGAGCCGCGGGACAGGCTCCGCGGCGGCCCGGCCAGGGCCCAGGGGCCGATGAGACCAGCTGCTCGCTGAGGACCCGCTTCGCTGGCCGCTGCCGACCACGTGCCACTCAGCCTGGGCGGGTGGGGCCCAGAGACGTGCCGTCGCCAGAGGCCACACGGGACCCCCCCGGGGGGGCTGCTATTCTGGGAGCCCAGGCCTAGCAGAGCTCTGGTCCCGAGGAAACGAAGCGCAAAGTGGCCCCCACGGCTGCTTAGCCACTGACAGGATTCCTCCCTGGGACTGCCACTGCACGCACACGTGCACAGGTGCACACGTGCACGGAACAGGGAGGCCGCTCCTGGCTTTGGTCCTTTGCGAAAAAGCCGCAGGGGAAGCACACGTCCCCCCCGAGGAGCCTCCCGATTCACCAGACGTGTGGGGTGGACTCAGCCCAAGGAGGCGTGGGTCGCGGGGGTCTTGGGGGTCTGAAGAGGGCCACACCAGGACCACTGGGGCTGCAGAGCCATTCCTCACGGTCCCTCAGTGGCCGGGGGGCTGGAGGCTCCAGGGGAGGGGGCGGCAGCAGCAGCGCCTGAGGACCCCCGGGACCCCGTCTGCCGGCATCCTCTTGTTTCCCCTCCCCGAGGCCTCCCTGTCTCCTGGGCCACGGCACCTGCTGGCTGGTGTCGCCCCCAGTCTGCCTCCCTCACCTCCTTGTGACACACCTGGGGGGCCTCTCCAAGCCCTGCTGTGCCCCCTCCTCTCCGTGCAGGCCCGGCCACTTGCCTGCTGCCCAGGGACGGGCCAGCACCTCCTGCTCTCATGTAAGGTCTCACCGAGGCCCAGACCCCGCAGGGACCCCCCGGCCCATGTCCCTCTGCTGCAGGGCCCTGGCCCCAGGAAGAGCACGGCGCCACAAACACTGGCTCAGGCCTCCCGCCTGCCGGTCCGCAGTGCACGGAGCGGCCGAGGCCACACCGAGGCTTCTCCTGCGGCGGGCGTGACACGGCAGGGGTGACTCCCCAGGCTGCTCCTTGGCTCCCCGCCCCCGGGGTGCGCCCGCCCTTCAAGGTGCCGCACAGGGGCACTTCCGGGGGGACGCTGGCTGGTGTCCCGGTGGCAGGCTGCCACCACAGGCACCGTGTGGGCCGAGGGCCTGCGTGCACTCGCTGCCAGCCTCCGTCCTCCCGCCCCCTCTGACTGCAGCCAAGTGTCCCCGATCGACTGTGTCACCTCTGCTCACCCACGAGGGGCTGGCACGGCTCACACCTACAAGGGCGCCCGGCGGCTGGGGCCAAACCTGCGCGGAGCGGCCCCACTGGACCGGGAGTGCCCCGCGGGCAGGGACCAGCTTACTACCTCTGCGTCCAGGGTCCCCGCCGACGCCGAGCTCAGCAGATGACCCAGCCCAGGGAGACCGTGTCCCCCTGACCGTCCAGATGTCCGCCTGGTCCAGCCTGTTGCCTCTGTGGCCTGTGGGTGGCCCTGGGCCTGCTCTCCAGCTGCCTCCGGACGGACTCCACTTCCTGGGGGAGCCTCCCCGTGCCCAGCCCCGGGGGTGGGACCCTCGCAGCAGCCAGGAGCTCAGTGTCGACTGGAAACCAACAAACCCAGGAGCGTCCCTCTGGGCTGGGCCGGACCACACAGCCCTCCACATGCGGCAGAGTTAGGTCGGCGGAGACCATAAGCCTCAGTGCAGGACGGCCAGCATTTCCCAGCCCCCGAGTAGGTTTGTGGTGTGGTGTGGTGTGCTCTGGTGACAGGGGACACAGGGACAGAGGCAGGAACTAACCCCCGACGCCGTCGGGTGAGACTCAGGGAGAAATACCCCCGGTGACGTGAGCAGGCACAGCTGCTCCACCCTGGGCCGTCCCTGCAGTGACTCTGAGGCTGGGGTGTCCCCCATCCCCTCTGTGATGGGACCGAAGCTGAAGCCTGGAGCCCCTGGGCACCCCCCACCCCTGGTCCTGCCCGGCCCTTGCGTCCGGCCCGCACAGGCCTCCTGTCGTCACAGGAACTGCCTCCCCGGGGCCTCCTCCCACCTGGCCCCTGCGTCCGCTGACTCAGACCCTTCCCAAAGCCCTGCCCGCCGCCGGCCCACCAGACCCTAACCCTCCACCCGCCACGCAGCTTTCCCCCCTCAGCCTGCAGAAATGTGTCCTCAGCTGAAACCTGACACATAATCTCAGTGAAGAAACAGATTAGTGCAGAGCTGGCGCGGTGGGGTCTTCGCAGGTCCGTCCCCCGCTCTATGGTTTCCTAGCACATTTGGAAACCGCAGGGGCCTTTTCCTGGCTGACCCACGGTGTTCTGAGGGGCGTCCCTGGATGCTGGGGCTGATTGGCTCTGTGGGCCGCACCGCCGTCCACTGTCACCGACACAAGAGGTGCAAAGGGCCTCAGGGCGTCACCCATCCATGCACCTCACACGTCGCCGAGGGCGGGGAGGGGCCGGAGTCTCCGTGCAGGAAGCACCGGGACGGTCAGCCCCCTCCTCACCCTCAGCTATGCTCTGAACCACAGCTGACCCTCAGCAGAATCAGAGTTGCCTGCGGTCCCCGGAGCCCAGCAAGACCCTGACGCCACCTGACCCGAGGAGAGGGAGCCAAAGCCGGGAGGCGGAGGGACGCAGCCCCCAGCCGTGCAGCGCTGGGCTTGCTGTGCTTCCCGTCAGCCTGGAGTCACGGAGCACAAAGCACAAGGGTGGGCGCCCTCCTGCCCTCCTGCCGGAGGGGCCGCAGGGAGTGCGCGGTGCAGCCCAGGGGGGGAAGCGGCCAGAGCAGCGGTGAGGGCGGTTTACACTGAGCACAAAAGGTCAGTGATGGAGCAAGTGAGGGTGTAGCACGCGGAGGACAAGGGAGCCAGGCCCATTGAGGAGGGAACTCCAAACACGGAGAAGCTGCAAGAACCCTAGAGCCGGAACCCGGGGAACCCGTGTGAACTTCACGTGCTCAGACACACGTATGCGTGAGTGTGCGTAAACTCACACACGTAAACGTGCATGCCTGTGCGGGAGCACCTGGAAACACTGACACCCCAGCAGCAGCAAGCACGCCCAGCACCCAGACCTTGGTTTCTAAGCACCACTCTGCAGTAAACAGAACAGAGTGGAGACGTGGCTGATTCCAGGGCTGGGGCCGGAACACCTGTGCCAGAGAGTGAAGGCCCTTCAGAGCGTGAAGCCACACATCAAAAGGACAGAAGAGTCTGTCTGAAGGCAGAATCCTGGACCACATGAACAACAACATAAACGAGGGAATTTATTACAACCCAGCAAGGCACTGTGACTCCTTGACTCTTTCCTAACATAAACAAACAAACGAACACCTAAGTGGGGGAGCAGGGAAACTCTCCCTTTAATCCAATTCATAAATGTAGAGGAAACGACGGAAGTCAACAACTGCCATGGGCCACCCCGACTGTGGTGGCTGGTTCAGGGGACAGTAGTCCCTGGAGGCCGAGGCTGAGGGATCAGGACCTGGACACACCCTGGAGAGCCTCCCGCACAGCCGGGATCAAGCACAAGGGACACAGCCTGTGCAGAGGGACCAGGCAGACCCACCGTGACCGGGTCACGGTCCACACCCCTAGTGGATGGATGAGACCCACCAGGAAGGGCACGGCACCACCGGGGGGGCCTTCCTGCCAGGAACGCACGGCCTGAGGCTGGCCACAAGGAAACATCGGGCGGACCCAGGCTGCGGTCGCCCTTCAGAAGGAGAGGCCTGTACCCTTTTAGACTGTCAAGGTCACGAGAGACAGAGAAAGACCAAGGAACTGTCCCAACTCGAGACTGATGGTCACGGAGCTGCAGCACAAACTCCTGGGCCAGAAAGGAGAGGGCTGCGGCGGGCAGCGGCGGGGCATGCCTGTGGTCTGCGGCTGAGTCAGCGAGGGTTTCCCGACCGGAAGAGCTGTGTGTGGTCACGGAGGACGGTCCTGGGAGGTACACGCTGGACTAGAGTACTTAGTGGCAACAGGTCACCACGTCAGGAAGAGACAGTGTTTTTGTCTAGAGGGAGGCGGTGAGGACGCAGACTCTAGCGTGACCAATCGGGCACCTGGCTTAAGGCAAGAGTTCTTATTCTTGTGACCTTTCTATGGGCTTGAAATTATTTCAAAACAAGGCAAAATAAAACACAACAAGGATGGCAGTTTGAGAGGACTGAAAGCATCCAAAAGGATGTATTTATGCCAAAAAAGAGCCCACCAGGTTTTCCTTTTTTTTTCCAGCTGGGAGTGGGGTAGAGAAAGTTTGACAAAGTGATTCTAAATTCATTTGAAAAAGCAAGTTGGAAAAAGGTCACCAAGGTAGAAGAACTTGCTCTGATGGATATTTAATATTTTAAATTAGTGTAGCTGCATAATATGTTTTATACATATCTAAAACGTGCAGGCTTGGCCCCGGAAAAGAGTCCAGAAACAGACCCAAGGACGTTAGCGCAGGATTGGGTGGACTTTTACATCACTGCTGATGGGACAGAGGGCTCCCCGTTTGGGAAAGCACCAAGGTGCATCTGTACTTCACACCCCACACCTAAGAAAACACAGTGGGGTCATCTGGAGCATGCCTTAGTGGGGAATAAGTCATAGCGGTACTCGTCCTAAAAATATGGGTATGGTGGGAAGGAAGGCCTTTGTGATATATAACCTAAGTCACAAACAGAAAAATTAACAACAGCAAAAATGCAGTGGGTTCCTATCCCCCCATCAACTTCCAAAGGGCAAAAATTAAACTCAAAAAATAGTCACAACAGAAATAAAAGATTAATAACACCGTTACACAAAGAACTTTTAAAAAGAATTAACAAGGAAAAAAGGGCGAAGGCCATAAGTAAGTAGTTCACAAAAGAAGAAATGCAAACAGCTAGTAATTTCTGGAAGGGTTTAACCTCACTGATCCTGGAAGAAATGAGGGAGTTTAAAAAAGAGAGGTTTTGGGCTTCCCTGGTGGCGCAGTGGTTGAGAATCTGCCTGCCGATGCAGGGGACACGGGTTCGAGCCCTGGTCTGGGAAGATCCCACATGCCGCGGAGCAACTAGGCCCGTGCGCCACAACTACTGAGCCTGCGTGTCTGGAGCCTGTGCTCCACAACAAGAGAGGCCGCGATAGTGATAGGCCCGCGCACCGCGACGAAGAGTGGCCCCCGCTTGCCGCAACTAGAGAAAGCCCTCGCACAGAAACGAAGACCCAACACGGCCATAAATAAATAAATAAATAAATAAATAAAATTAAAAAAAAAAAAAAAGAGGTTTTGTTTGTTTGGTTTTGGTTGTGAGATTGGCAAAGACGTTTTTTTAGAAATATTGTTAAAATCCTGTGCTTGGGGAAACGGACAGCGTCCAGCATCACTGTTTGGAGTGAAAATTGGTACAGGACCTCCATTGTTCTGGACAGCCAGTAAGTAAAATGTAAACACATAAATATACACATATAAATACACAGTTTGTGTGTGTGTGTGTGTTCTCTGACCCAACAATTCCCTCTACGAGGATTTCAATAAGTGCACGACGACAGATAAACCTATTTGTTGCAGTTATCATTATATTGGTAAAAAAAAATCAGAAAACTCCCCAGGATTCATCAGTAAGTGATCGATTACATAAATTCTGACCCTCTAGAAGAACAACGTAGTATTAAAAGTGAACATGTAAACGCACATTTACCGACATGGACGCAGGCCCACAGAACGCGGACGAGGGAGGTGACGTGTGTTTCCACGAGCCCACTTATGTCCAACTGTGTGTGTGCTCAGCTCAGAGTGGCGTCACCACAACTTAAGCAGGGCGAAATTTGGGCTTTTTTAACTTTTTAATACTCTTCTGCATCGTTTGATTTTTTACAATATTCATGTATCATTTTTCTAATCAGAAGACAAAACTATTTTTCATTTTGAAAAACCGTAAAGATACATAATCATCTGGATATTTTCATCACTGATGACTTCAAGGTGCTACAGTAAATAGCAAATCAAACAATGTGCAGACACCACATCCATACGTTATAGATCTGGATGGATTCTACAAGTGCACTGCAAGTTATTATGTATATCTGTACGCACACACACAATTAGACAGGACGAAGACAGGTGGGTGTGGAATGCAAAGCAAATGGGTACGTGCACAAAGTAGGAGCTAAATCTTTGTTGAATTAGGAGCAAATAAAGAAATGCTTCTCTCTGAAAAGTCTGAAATAGAAATCAACTTGCTCACAGAGTCAAAGGAATGCATGCCTATTCTGGTGGATCTGCTGCGAGACCAACCGTATGGCTCCGGCACCCCACCTGTCCCATCGCTGCTCAGGAACGGGAAGGACGTGACCCTTGCCTTCCCCGTGGTCACAAATCACAGGTGTCACGGGCACCCTCTCTCCTTTCCCCTGGCGCATGCACCCGCCCCGCCGTGCACACGCGAGCACACACACTGAGAGACAGGCTGGCACAACAGGCTGAAACGAGCATGAATCAGGGCAGAGACACTCGGGCGTAACAACGATCAACCACACAAGGGCAGGACGGCAGCCTGAGCCCAACACACTTCATCCGCTACCTCCAAGGCCATCGTCCTGAAACACGTCCACTCCCATCAGTTCAGAGCTTCCCAAGCCTTCAGAGGAAGCCCAGACCCCGGCACTCATGCCCTCTCCCCTCGGGTGGACTCGGCGGACGCGGGAGGCTGGCAGGGGCAGCCTGGGCAACGGGCCTCTCCTGACCACTGGCGCCGTCCCCTTGGGAAGCCCGTTCACGGCACGACTCCCCGTGATCCTGTCCACAGAACGACTGAGGTGACATCGTCCAGGTGCCTGGGCCACAGGCAGCATCCGCCGAGTGCCAGGGCCTCCCTCCCGTCTGCCTCGCCCGCCCACGGGAGCTGTGGCTCCCGCTCCGCTGGGCTCACTGTGCGAGGTGTCGTGTGGGACCCACGCTGCACAGGCCAAGCACACACACGCCGCACGGGAGGGGCCCAGGCCTTCCTGCTGTGGCATCTACGTGGACTCGTGGGCCTCGCGCCGGCAACTTCCTGCCACGTCGGCCCCAAGCGAAGCCGGAGCCCAGCTGTCCCACCCGCCCCAGCACTGCTCGGCCCTCTCTGGAATGCATTTCACCTCCCCAACGGTTCCGTTTAATCTGCGTTAGAGATTCGCTATGCTGCACAATCACCCTTCATAATTTTTCTTAATTCCTCAAGATGCATTCTGCTACCTTTGAAGAAATAAACACAGCTTCACTGGTCATTTTTACCATACGGAAAGTGTCATAAATTTTATATCCAAGACAAATGGCAAGCTTTGTATTATAAAAATCCTATTTTTCCTGTTATAGCTTCAACCAGACTTTTGGCCTGTGCTTAAACAGGCATTTGGACTAAGCTGCACATGGTTTAGAGCTGATACACAGAAGCTACAGCAACAAACCCTGAGAGCAGAGAGCCTTTTGTCACCATGGTTCCCACCCTACACTCTCCAGCCAGGCAAGCAGACGCAGCCGCACCTTGTTTCACCGCGTGGTGTTGCCCTCCTTCCGGGATTTCAGCCTGGGCCCTGAGGACTAGTTACCATGCAGGTCAGGGTCTGGAGGACTAGACATCATGAGACTGGGTTAGGGCGGAGGGGGCTGCCCGCCCGGGAGTGCTCACACCTGGCTCAAGATCACCTAGTGGTCAGCACGGCACAGGCTGTGCTGGGCCTCAATGCCCGGTCCCTGGAGGGAGGGAGGGAGGCCCTGAAGAGTGGGAGGCATAGAGGAAGGGGCATCACAGGGACACCAGGGCCCCCTCTGCTTCACGCCAGCACTGCCGTCCTGCCACCAGAAACCAAGGTCCAGGCGGAAACAGCGCCCACGGCTGCGGCTAGCATCCTGTATCACCCAAGACACGTCAGGGGACATGCAGTCACCTGGGAACCCCAGAGCCACGTTCAAGATACACGCTCTTCCCAAAACGACTCCCAGATCTGAGCGGTCGTCCTTAAGACAAGGAACCACGTATCATAAACACATTTTTCTCATCTAGGACCGAGGTGACCAAATCTTTTACTTTTAAACCATTTTATATTTCTAACCCATATTTAGAAATTCGTACCTGCCTGAGGTAGAAGCTTGTTTACCTGACGAAGGAGACAATGTCAATGGAAAGAAAGGGGCAGCACGTTCCCGCAGCCCGGCTCTGACAAAAGCAGGGCTGTGACAGTGACGCCCTAGGGGCAGTGCCAGCCCTGCCGGGGCCAAGGACCCCGAGGTGACTGCTATGAGCCAATTCACCGGTCAGGCTGCTTGCAGGACAGGTGGGGAGGGACATCGTGTGTCAGCTTAAGCGAAACTCCCGGGCAGTGGGACAACTGTCCTCACGAGACGCCTGAAAGGTGGTCCATCCACCGCGTGGAATTCACAGAAGAGTGGGGCAGCCAGAGCCAGAGCGCCACGACCCCGCCAGGAGTCTCTCGTAGGAGCTGGGGGTCGGTTTGCCGGCAGCGCTGCATGGACGGTCAGTGGGGTCCAGCTGACCAGGCGGCGGCACCGAGCTGGGACGGCGCTGCGGCCAGCGAGGGGCTGCCCACGGGCCCTGTGGTTTCGGGGTGCCTCCACACGGTGGCTCACGGCATCACCTCATTTGTGCGTGTGTTGGGCGGGGGCAGGGGGCAACAGCAGGAGTGACAGTCTGGGGACACTTTAAGGAGTTCCTAGGAATCATCACGGCCCAGGGTACGTACGCTCAACGTCCCAGAGACTGGACTGTGGAGAAGCCTCGGAGTGGTGGCTCTCGATTCTCTGCGGCCTGACCACACCAGGAACACGGGGCCTGTCCTGGACGACAGAACCAGGGTCCCCTCCAGCCTGGACCCACAGCCGTGCAGTGAGTGCAAGGGAAGCCCCAGGGTGGCACGTGGCCAGCCCGTACCACACACGCCGCTTCTCCGGAGGCGGACCCTCAGGACAGAGAGCTCCTGGACGGGGTGGGTGGAGCCCCCGACCCGCCAGACCCTGCAGCCTTTCCTCCAGGGGCCCGGAGGCTGTCGGGATGCTAACACGTAACCACGAACCTCTCACGCACGTGCTCGCAGAGGCTGCAGAGATCACCCTTCCGGGAACCCCCGCCCTGGTCCTGCGGCACCTGGCACCCGGAGACGGTGCGGCGTCCCGGGAGGTCAGCAGAGCCCTGCCCTTGTCGCCACCAAGGGACGGGAGCCCGTCCACGGGGCCCAGATCTGAGGGGCTCTGAGACCTACACGATAACCGCTCGACTGTCCCGAGCCCTCGGCAGGGCTGCCTCTCGGGAGGACAGGGAGCGCGGTGCTGGCACAGATGACCACGCGGGACCCTAAGCAGAGCTTTCTCTCGGGAAGCGGAACAGGGAGGCAACAGACTTGGAAGAATAAACCCAAGGATGACGCCACTCAGTGGTAACCCCTTCAGTGACTGAAAAAGAAGATTCCTCCACTGTAACAGCATCTAATCCCCAGAAGCTGATCTAAAACATGACACTCCAAGAAAAACGAAAGTGGCACAAAGAACGGAGGCTTTCGGGACGGTGGCTTTATTCCCGAAGCGAGTCATTAACAGAGCTGGGATGCAGGGCAATCTCGTCTTTGTCGAGGAGAGGGATTAACAGACTGTCGTCTCTGAGCCCAGCTTCCTGAGTCATGGGTCTCTGAGCAGTAAGAAGGCACCGGGCGGAGGCCGGCCGCCCCTGGAGGCTGTGGCCACGTGGGATGGGGTCCGCCGGGGACTTCACACCCCGCAGGACAGGCTCTGAGCCCACCGCCTGTGGTCCTCAGAAGGCTGCCCTGCCCCTCCTGGCTGGGGACCCCCAGACACTCTCCCCGGTCAGGAGCCTCCCTCCTTCCTGCTGGACCCCGGCCTCCCCACCTGGCGCCCTAGCCTGGGGGTCTGCACGGCCCCTTCTCATCTCTCGGTTCTGCTCCGGAGTCAGGGACAGTCCCCAGAGTCTCAGCCACCCTCCGCCCACTGTCCTACTGTATCCTCCTCGCAACGCGTTGCATAACTGACCGTTTGTGCGTCGGGGGCCCAGCTCATGTGCAGGGGCCTCGTGTGTCCGCCAAGGTGGAGAGTCCCCGGCTGGCGGTGCCAAAGCGGGTCCCACGTGGGCTCCCCACCTCCACCTCGGCACTGGCGCCATCTCGGCCTCTCCCAGATGCTGCCAGTCATCTTTCTAAAACACGAATCCCCACTTACAAGCTTTCTCACGGCTTGCCGCTGCCTGCAGGACGCATTCCAATTCTCTCACACGCACAGAAGGCCCTTCACACCTGCGACCAGGCCGCCCTTCCAGCCGCACCCGAGCCTCAGGCCCACCCTTGACACCTGTTTCCCCCCACGCAGGTCCCTGTTTTCTCCGGCACCGCACCCGGGTCTCTGCCCACACGGCCCTGACGGCAGAGCCGAATCAGCCGGGAAGCCCCGCGGCCTCTGCCCGGGAGGGCGTCATTCACGCGCTGGTAAAGCAATGATCACACCGGATATACCGCGCGGGTGCTCCGGTCCGGGGCCCGGGACACAGAGCAGCAAAGACGGCTCCTGCCCGCAGAAGCCTGAGGGCCAGTGGAGCACGGTGCGGGGACAGAAGGGGCGCCCGGCAGGGGTCTCGGCCCCAGGCCCACCCCGGCGAGCCCAGAGGGCGGTGCCGCCTGGGGAGCTGTGTCCGTGCGCCCTGACACGTGGCACCAGTCATGGGAGAGGCACCAGATCACCGCCACCTAGTCCTGTCTGCAGAGAGAAGGGACGACGGAGAGCCCTACGGGGGCGGCGAGTCACGTGGCAAACACACCCAGCCGTCTCTGTGGACGTGGCCCGGGCCGGGGCAGGCCACGGGGAGAGTCCCTGAAGGGGGAGCCTCCCCGCTCGAGACCAGTCACGAGCAGACCACAAGGAGACTCTGCCCGGAGAAACCTGGTGGCCGCTGCCCGCGGGCCATGGGAGCCAGTCAGCCTGCCAGCCTGCAGCGACGTCTGTGCCGGACGTCTGTGAGCGGGCACCGCGGCCCAGGAGGAAAGAGCAGGTCTGGGCTCCATCGGACCTGGTTCGGATGCCGCGCTACCCCTGCCGTGGGTCCGGAGCACCCGTGGGGACCACTCAGCCCTCGCAGGAGCCTGAGCAAAAGAGGCACCAGCCCCGCCCCGTTTCACAGCCCAGGAAGCGAGCCCGCAAGGTGCTGGACGCGGCTTCGGCCCCTGCCACGCGCTTCACACCAGGAGACCCTGAACCACACAGGCCCCGGCACAGCCGCCGCACGTGATATCCTGAAAGCAACGGATTACCTGCCCTTTGTCTTGTGAATGAATTATTAAATGGGTTTTGATTTGTCAACCTCTCAAAGAGCCAGGTACACCCGTTTAAACCACGTGTTTTGGTAAATTTCTGAATAGAAAATGCTCCTTTTAACAGGTTAGGTAAGGAAAGGAAGTCAGAGACAGAAACAGCCTCTGAATTCAGGCTAATACAGCACCACCTGGATTAGGGGATGTTTGAACCCGTCCTATTCAGGATTCAAGCCCACAAGCACCGTCTCCATAGACAATCACCATCCCATCGTTAGGTCCCAGACAGATGCAGACGGGGAAGCCCACACACCTGAAAACCAGCCCCTCCCTCAGGTGGGCCCACGGCAGGCAGGAGCCCGGCCCAGGTGAGGTGGGCAGCCCAGCAGCTGTGTCCTCGCGGACCAGACCTCTCTGGTCACGGTCCCTGCAGCACGGTGACTCAGTCCCAGGAAACAGTTAATAGCCTTCTTCTTTCGGCTCCGCTGTGCTGACCTCTTTGAGGGCCGCCCTCTGTGGGGCCGGGGGCTGTACGAGTTTCCTGCCAGGATGGAGCCGAGAGCAGCTCTGGATGACTCCCACAGGAAGAGGACAGAGGTTATCATAAAAAATAGACGTGACAATAAATGCAGGATGTTCCCCGGGGTCTTAATCTCTTCCTTCAGGAAACCTGAGCAGTTCCGCCTTCCGCGCTGCTGTGAGGTAGAGGGTATGTGTGCACGTGTGCGCGTGTGTGCGTGTGTACTGGGTGATTTGCTTCTGCCCCAACAATGGAATTCTTCCGAAACCAGAGCCCCAGCCTGTGGATGTTGGCCTCGCCGCCCGTGCTCCTCCTCAGGCCAAGTGCTTGCTGACCCCCGAGGATACGCTGGGCCTGGCAGCCTCAGGGAAGCTCCAGCGTGACGTTGGGAGGGTCACTGTCTGTCAGCGTCTAACCCAGCCAATGTGACCCACGGTGCTGTTTTCTGCTTGGCAAACTCTAACCCCTTCCTCAAGAGCGAAGCTGGGACGCCCAGCCACAGGGGAGTGGCTGGTGGAAGAACTACGCTCTCCTGAGGAGAAGGGAACCTGGAGGTGAGTGTTCATTCCTGGAGCTGCCTCCCCCCCATCCCCCTGAGTTTTTGCCAATTCTTGGCATTGGGCAAACAGCTTCTGCTAAAAGGCAGAGAAGCCAGCAGGGCCTCTGGAGCTCTCTTGGGACGGTAGAGACACAGCATGGCTGGGACTCAAGGGATCGGGACTCCAGGGAGAAGGGAGGCACACGCAGGGGTTTTCCTCCTTTAAAGCATTCTTCAGATCCGTGAGCTCAAGAAGCCTCATGGCAGGAAACTCAGAACCTAAGTAAAAAGCCACTGAAGGGCAGAGTAGAATTCTCAGAAGTTTCATAGAGTTGAGGAAGCAAACATAGGGCTTCAGAGCTCGCCAAGAACGAGGCGCCCTGGACAGCCAGACCCTAGGGACAGGGGTCAGTCAAGAAGCCTGAGCTCCACCAAGACTGCAGGCAGGACCCAGCCAGCTCAGCCCTTCAGGGTTTACGTGATCTGCCTTCACACTGGCCCATCAAGGAAGGGGGCGAGCACCTCTGGGGAAGCCTCTGTACCTTCTCTATAACGCCTGGCACTCAATCAAGAATTACCAGGCACACGGAGAAACAGGACCACGAGGGAAAAACAGGCAACAGAAACAGACCTGCAGATGACTTCAAAATAACTACAATTAATATGTTCAAGAATTCAGGTGGCAAAAACCAGAACCCCACCAGACACTGGGGGAGAAAATGCAAACAGAATTTCTAGAATTGAAAAAATGCAGTAATTGAAATTCAGAATTCAATAAATAGGTTTAAAGCAGATGACACATTAGAGAGAGGATTAGTGAAGTGAAAAGTCAATAGAGAAGACTCAGGTTACAGCACGGAGATGAAGAAACAGTGAGGAAAACCAGAAAAAAGAGCATGGAGACACGAGAGACACAGTCATTCCAGAGAGGAAGAAAGATAAGACAGGCAGAGTTTTATCTGAAAAAGGAATGACTGAAAATTTTCTAAAACTAATGAAAGGACATCGAACCCCAAGGCATGAACCCCAAGCAGGAAAAAAGAAAGAAAATTTAAACTTGGGCACACCAGAGTCAAAATGCTAAAGAACCAAAGACAAAGTCTGAAAATCAGACAGAGAAAAAAGGAACTAGCACAAAGGAGGAACAATAACATCCACACCGACTTCTCCAGGGAAAAATAGGTATCATGGAGGAGAAAGAGTCCCTGATAAAGCCAACGGCAAGGACTGCTATCTGCTTCCAATTAAGGGTAAAGTAAGGATGTTTCCAGACAATTCAAAACAGAGAGACTCTGTAATCAGCAAGCTACACTAAAGAAGTAGTTCGGTGAGAAGGAAGTGATCCCAGGAAGAAACCATAAATCCACACAGGGTAACGACGCAGAGAATCTGGGCACGGCTGAGCGATGTCACCGCGGAGCCACTACTTTACACGCACACAGAAGGTCTGCCGGAGCCAACCTCTCGCTGGGCCGTGAAGACTCTCAGAGTGTCTCGAGGACTTACAGCATGTTCCCTAATCACAGAATTAAACCAGAAGTCAACGCTCTAGAAGGGAACTAGAAAATTACCAGTGTCTGGAAAGTAGGCAATATATTTTGAAACAACCGATGAGTCAAAGAAATCAGAAAAATTCTGAACAGAATTATATACCAAAACTTGTAGGGTGCAGCTAGAGCTGGAGAGCAATTGCCACTTCAAATGCATATATTAGGAAAGAGAGCGGGCTGGAACTGGCTACAAAGTCCTGGGCTCTGGCTTCTGCCCAGTCCCCTCATCCACTCCTCCAGCAGTGCCTTGAACATGCTAATCGCTTCCTGCCTGGGGCCTCCGCACCTGCTGACCTTCTTTTGGGAAGCCCTCTCTCCCTCCTTGCTCGCTCTGGCCCACGTCTCGGGTCCTGAGGAGTCAGTTTAAGTGCAGGACACCCCCACCCCATGCCCGCCCGGGTCTGGGGTCTGGGTCGGGGCCTCAGACTGGGCGTCTTCACTCACTGTCTTTCACAGCTCATCACTGTAATCAGCCACTGTTTGGGCAAATGCTTTTTGTGCAGTTAGTTTTTAAATGTTGTTTGTCATCCCCTAAATGCTGTAAGTGCCTGGCTGGCAGGAACGGAAGCTGTCTTCTTTGTGGTCCTGCCACCAGTGCCAAGCAAGGTGCCTGGCGGATGGAGGTGCTCTGTGCTCCATGTCCGTGTGTGAAAGACGCGCAGGCATCTGGTTAACCACCTAAGTGACCACTCCATGGACTCAGAGTTGCCAAAAGACGCCCACTGTCTTAGAAGAAAATGCTCCGATGTGACCGGTCAGCAGCTGCATTTACTTCTGTGGTATTTACCATACAGTCGACACACATTTGCAAATGCAAGAACTCTCCTACCAAGGACTCGGTCCCCACCCCAGGTTTTAAGTAAAACAATCTCTAACTCTGCCTCCTGTTGGCTCTGTTTGGGAAATTGCAACAGTTTTTTTAGTAAACTCAATTTACATGTTAAATCTGTTCCACACTATGCCATGCTAGGTGTGGTGAAGGGACGACTAAATAAACGACCGCCATCGCTAACCACTGTCACGCAGGCACAGCAGCAGCCGCTGACGGCCCAGGTCCACTGTCCACGGGGGTCTCACCTGCAGACAGGAAACCCAGCAGGAGGCGGGGCCGAGGTCTGAGTCCAGGTCTGCTGGGCTCTAACCTCCGTCCTGCCGCCCACCTTACGTCCACAGGGGCCTCCACGGGACAGCAAAGCCGCCAAGACAAACAGTGAAGCCCAGAGGCCCCAAAGCTGTCCGAGCTGAGCTTGGCCCCCGCCGCACGTCCAGGCGTGACTGTGCAGGTGAGGGAGCCATCCGACCTCTCTGGCCTCAGTTCCCGGTCTGCGAGATGGAACCACCGACAGCAGACGAGGGGCACCGACCCTTCAGTCACACGCTCTACGGGGAGCATTGTCCAGGATGCCCTGGACAGACAGAGTCCCTCCTGCACCACACACGCCAACCCCCTTTGCCTTCAGAGGGCACGAGAATGAAAAAGGAAGTGACAGTCAAAACCACCCGAGTACCTCCTCAGGATGGGGCCACATGGTGGGTGACAAAACGCGGCAGCGCTGACGGCAGAGCCCTGGCAGCTCTCCAGCTCCTTCCCCTGCAGGTAGGTCGAGATCCAGGGAAAGAGGGCGGGGGCTGCCCCACTCGGGAGCCTGGCGAGGGCCTGCCCACTTCTGGGGGTCACATTCCTGGGTGGCTGTCACCCAGCCTCTCCCTGTCACTCAGTGCCTGTGATTCCGGTGAGCCGGAATCTCATCTGGGAGAGGTGGGGTCCCCACCGGGGCAGCGAGAACGCTCCGTCCTCGGGGTCCCAGGTCTCCGTCGCCCCCCGGGGAGCGGGAGGGTCCTGCTCCCCGGCTCCCGTCACTGCGCCAGGGCTGAACTGCAAGAGAAGATTCTCCTCCCCACACCCTCCCTTCAGTCAGCTCGACCAGGACCCACGGCACCTCCCCGGCTTCGGGGGTCCCTGCGGCACCAGGTCTGGACGGGATGTGCCCCCTCCGGGCACCCCCACGGCTTTCAGCAGCGGCCTCTCACCCCTGGTCCCCCAAACCTCCATACGCCGTCACCTCGAGGTGGCAGATCCAAGCCGGTCCCCCCTGCACCGGGCCTGGGAGGGGGAGGGGCAGGCGTGGGGGCCCCAGCGGATTGACAAAGGTCGACGGGTCCCCAGGGACGCCTGCACACAAGGGACCGGCTCTCCCTTCCCCACGGGGCCCCTGCAGACCTTCCTGGACCTGCACCCAAAGCAGCAGCCGCGTCTGCAGCGGACAGGCTGCCGCGCCCCTGTTCCTGACGCTCGGCTCCCGGGCCCCCAGCGCAGGAGCAGGACAGGCGGACAGAACCCTGGTGCTCAGCCCTGTGCCGCCCGACCCCGTCCTTCCGGAGGCAAGACAGCCCCCTGACCGAGCGTCACGCAGAGGCTCGCGGCTCAGGGCCAGGCCGCTCCGGAACCTGCCCAGGGGCGGGGGGGCCAGCAGCACCCCTCCTAGACTCCCGCAGGGGCCTGGGCGCAGTGCCCGGCCCAGCTCACAGGACACGCAGGACCTGGGCCTGGAGAGGCTGGCTCTGCCCCGGCCCCGGGCGTGGGGATCTGAGCCCCTGGAGAAGCCTGAAATCAGGCCTCAGGGCAGGGAGATTTTACAAACGCAGGCGGAGCTCAGGAGGAGGAAGCTCTTACTTGATCGCACCCTCCATCTTCGAGGCTGCCTTGTGGAACTGCTGTGAAGACAGTCTGTACGTCTCAACATTCTGCAAAGAGAAAACAGACCCGACCCGTTACCAGATGGAAGCTTCTCTCCGGCCGCAACCCCACCCGCAGACGTACTGAGTCCACACATGCCGACTTCCTGACCAGGATCGCAGGCAGGGCCCAGCTCCTCATGGACCAGCCGCGGCCGCCAGGACACATGAAGCCCCTGGCTCAGGGGTCACACCCCCGCCGTGAGCGAGGCCCGGCCCGGCCTGCCCCACCGTGTAAATAAAGTTTTATGGGCACACGGCCATGCCCACGATTTGTGACCGCACGGCTGTGGCTGCTCCTGGGCTACGACAGTGTCCACAGAGACAGCGAGGCCCACACAGCCTAAGACAGTCACTATCTTAAAGAAAAAGTTTGCCGGGCCTTCGTCTGGTCCAACCCCATCTTATACGTGGACTCTGCTGCCCAGAGATGTGAAGCAACGTACCTGAAGCCACACAGCAGGCAGCGGTGCCGGGACCACAGCCCAGGACCCCCGCACTCACCAGCACTGCCAGGCAGTCCCAGAGGTACATGCTGCCCTCCTTCCGAGGGCACCCCGTGTGTGCACAGGGCCGGCAGTGGGGGGACGGCAGCAGGACAGAGCTGGGCTGGAGCCTGGGGCCACCACAGCGTCCTTCCGGACAGTCACTCCACTTCTTTGTGCCCCAAGGCGAGTGGCTTCAGGCCACCCAGGCCCAGCACCCCGCATGCCACGTCTCCAGAGGAGACCAACGTAAACACAGCGGCCCCCCAACACCAGCTCCTGGCTGAGCCCCATGAGCCTCACGGGTGAACCCAACATCTCTAAGGACGCAGGCTCGAGAACGAAACCACTCAGAGGAAGCCCAACACGGGGCTGGCGTCGGACGCCCCAGCAAGATGCCCTGTGGAGCTGCTGGGCCCGCGCAAGCCTGGGGCAGCCCCTTCCCACCACAGATGGGCAAACGCAGGCTTCTGGCTTCAGGGCTCCCGTGGGTGCCGGTCAGTCAGGCCCTGCAAGCAGCCAGCGAGGCAGGTGAAGGGACCCGCGGAAACGGAGACTCCACGGCCCATCGGCCTCCGAGCCCGGCTCTCCCAACTCCACCTCCACTGAGTACACAGGGAGCCTGGCCCAAAAGGAACAGACCACTTGGACCAGAAGAGGTGACAGGTGCCCAAATCAGAGCCGTGTGGGGCAAGCGCCGTACCCCATGGGCCCCATCATCCACCTGCAGGGAAGGTAACCAAGGCGGGCGCGGGGAGCACGTCCCCGAAGCACCTGCAGGGCAGCGAAGGCGGAGTCTGTACCCGGGGTGGGGGGCGGAACTAGGCCGGCTGTCCTATCCTGGTACCACGGCCTCTGGGAAGGGCCAGCTGGGAGGGACGCGGAAGGGTGTTCCGAGGCGCAGCTGAGCCCACGAAGGGCAGGGGTTCTGCTCTGGGCTGTGCTGGGGCAAGCCCGCTGCCGGGCCGCCACCCCCAGCTGCTGACTGAGGCCACCCCGCCGCTCCCTGGCATGTTCCCCACCTCTGAACCAGGGAGACAGCCGAGGCCCCTCTGATGGTCAACGGGAGCTGCAAACACCCAGCACACAACAGGCATGAAATAAACGGCGGCTCTCCCCACCCAGCCAGGCTGCCCCCCTCCACAGGGACGTGCTGATGCCCAGCTGTCCAGCCCCGACGCTCCAGCCAAGAGATTCCAACTCCACCTCAACCAGTGGACGGTCAACCGACACTGACCCTGGGGAGGGAGTAAGGACGCAGGTGAATCAGGTCAGGCCCTCTCCGCTGAGCAGATGCTCTCCTGGGAGGTCCATGTTTTAACTCTCTCTGCACATGGCGTCTGCTCTTTGGGTCACTTCCTCCCCCGAGCCCTGTCTCCTAGCCATCAGGCGGGCAGCCCTCCCCGTGGGGCGCCGAGGGAGGCGGGCTCACGGGACGACCGTACCACCCACACGCCACCACTGCCCCTTCTGAAGCCACAAGCCCCCAGCCACGCCGCCCGCGCCCGTCCCCTCCCACAGACAGCCTCGCGGCTCAGGCCTGCCCTCCTGGGAGAGCAGCCGGGCACCGTCCCTTCCCAGGGGAGCACCCGGGGCCCAGATGGGCCCACGGACGCTGGGACCCTGCACCTCCACGCACCGCCCGGCTGGGGAGACCTGCGTCAGCGGCTGCACTGACTGCGACCTCAGCTCGAACCTGTGGTCGGTGAGGCTAGTCGCAGGAAGTGCCCGCAGGCCAAGAAGTGGTGATAGCCCCAGCGCAGCTTCCTCTACAGCCTCAGGATGGCTCAGAGGACCGCCCCCTGCTGCGCCCTCTGCCCATCTAACCTGCCTGAGCAGGACAGCACCGCCAGCGACCCCCTGCCCCGCACTGCGCCCCGCACGCGCCCCGAGGGAGCAGCTCTGGGTCCACCCAGCTTCCTAGGGCCGCTGGAAGACTTGCGCTCTGAGGCCTCAGCCAGCGAGAGCAGGGCCCTCGCAGACTCCAACCAAGGGGCTTCTGGAAGGACCGGGGCCCCCCCACCAAGACCCTGCTGAGCGCTGAAGGTCCCACGGCAGCCGGGCCGCAGGCCATGGGGCTGAGCAAGGCTCCACTCTTCAGGGTGTGCTGAGCGGTGGGGCGGCCGCGTGGACGACACAGCGACCCCTGCAGCCCCGCCGCCCCCTGCTCCCCCCGACCGGTGATCTCTCCTCCCCTAAATTCAGACCCCACGATTTCAGAGGCCCTCCTCCCCCTCCAGCTGCTGCGAGCGAGTCTGAAACCAGAAGACCTGATCTCGATTAATTAAGCCTGCCATTAAAAATTAAATAACGTGAGTGAGAAGGTGTGAGCCTTATCTCAACAGGCTTCAAGAGTCAGTGTTTCTTCAATCACTTCCCAAGCAGTTTTCATATTTCATACTGTCTGATTTCTCCAAGGGCCTGGATTCTGGAGATCAAAAGAGAGGGCAAGGGGAGGGGGGAGGCTGGGGACTGAGGGGGGCTGTCCGTCCCCACTGCAGCCAGGACGGGGGTCCCTACGGCAGAGCTCGGTCTGCCGGCCTGGAGGGGAGCCCCAGGAACGGTGAGAGGCCACCGGGCCGTGAGGGTGGGTGCAGGCCGCGGGGGGCGTCTGGCTCCCAGGCTTCTGTGTGAAACGAGGACGGTCCCAGAGCGCCCTCCACACAGTGTCGTGGGAATTGCTACAAATGCCGCTGAGATGGCACATATAAAACGCTTCGAGCTCGTGGGGCCTGGCACAGAGGAAACAATAAATGTCTTAAACACTTAACACCCAAATGCACGTCAGCCAAGGGAAAGAGAGGGGCATCTCCTGGAGAAGGCGAGCTCCACCAAGGGAGGGGTTTTCAGCCCCTTTGCCTGACCTATCCCCAGAGCTGCCGGCGGTGCCAGCACAGAGCGGCCCCACCAGGGGCGGCTGAAAAAGGGGAGCAGGGGCAGCTCCGCCCGGGCAGATCAAGAGCGTGACGAGCACGCAGCGTCTGCCTGGTCAGTGGAAGTCTCTGAGCTGCCGCTCCGTGGACGCAGCCCCACCGGGAGCACCGGGCCCAGAGAGGCCGCAGGGGCCACGTGAGGACCAGGAGCTGGGACCCCTCCCCCAGGTGAGAGCATTTTAGCAACACTTCGGGAGAGTGTAAGAGAGACAGTCACTGGTTCTGCTCTGAACCATCAACCGGGGACACAGGGCCCACGGGGTTCAAGTGGACCCCCATGCCAGGCGCTGTGGCTGGGACCGGCCAACAGACTGGCCCTTCACACCCAGGGCTATGCTTCCGGTAGGAACGTCTATCCCTCTGCCGGGTGCAGACAGATGGTCAGAGGCAGACGATCCCGCCCAGGGGCCAGAACCTCGAGGGAAAGAGGCAGGCCCCAGAGCCGATCCATCAGCCTTGCATACGTGCACGCCTCCAGCAAGGGATCCAACGTACCGAGGGCCACACAGACTGGACTCAGAGGAGACGCGCGGTTATGCCTAGAGGAACCTGAAGGCCCAGAGCCGGGACACTTCCGGCAAAGTCAGCGCAGCTGTCGGGGCCGGGGACGGGGCCAGGGCTCAAGGAAGCACCAGACTCTGCAGGGAGCAGAGTGAGGAGGGGAGACCCCAGACTCTGCAGTGCTTCAACACGTCCAGCCAGTCATCAGGGATATGGGAAACTCACCAGCCTAATTACCAAAGGCTCTCCAAGCCCACAGGAACGCAAGGGCATTTGGAGAATCTCTGACTTGAAAATAATAAGAAACAAAAGAAAAGACAAAAGTGTTTTGTAAAAAGTCCAAATAGTCAACATAAAACTTTTAAAACTGTTGGGCGTGCAGTCAGTGACACAGTAGGTGAAGGGACAGAAATTCTGTTTTGTTGAGGGACTGAACAACTGGCTATTTGTGAAGCCAGTTCAGCGTCTTTGCCCCTCCCCGCCGTTGGTGCCGCTCCTTCCCCAGTCGCCAGACCCCACCTCGACCCCGCTCCTCCCTCCTCTCTGCTCCTTCCCCCGACCCCCTTGCGCTGCCCTTTCAGCCACTATTGATGCTAAAAATGACCAAGTGAAGCTGGCCGGTTATGCTCTACTCTGCTGATAGTGGAGAAGGCACCCCTTTCCAGACTTGCTCCGGCACTTACCCAGGATGGTAAGGGCCAATCTTGCCCCCATTGCCTGCCCTCATGGATGTCCATCTGAGATCCTTTCAACCCAGGGGTCCCTTCCCTCCACAATCTCCTCATCCTCAGGCACACCATCCAAACTCATCCACAGCCACCATCCTCAGGGCCACACCCAGGGCCTCCCACCCTGCAGGAGAGCCTCACCTAGGATCCCAACTGCAACCTGACGGTCCTACCTAGGATCCTCAAGCATCCCCAGGACAGTCCCACCTGAGACCCACCTCTGATCCTGAGGATGGTCCCACCTGTGACCCCCCCCTCCACCCCGCCCCCCCGGAAAGCCCCACGTGGCACACCTGCCCTCTCACCCCACTGACCACGCCTTTACCCTCCACTCCTCCCACACTCTCCTGCCCTCACTTCCGCTCCCTCCCTGGGCCCTGCTTCCAGCCCCTCCCATCACACCCCGCGACCCTCAGCTCTCACCCAGGTACCTCTGCACCCGGTCACACTCCAGGCCTGGCTGATCCAACCCACCTGCTGCGTCCGCCCCTCAGCCCAGGAGACCCCACAACGAGCTTAGGCTCCAACCTCAGGTGAACCTTCCCCACAGCTTGTAATTCGTGAAATTCCAGGACCGCTGCCCCCACCAGGCCTGTTTCCGAGCCTGAGTTCCTGCTGTGGGCAGATGGCCACTTCTCGACCTCAGAGACGACGGAGGCTGCAGCCAGGCACAAACAGGAGGGTTTCCCCAGGGCCAGGGTGCCTCTGCCTTCGCCCACCCCCGCCGGGCCCCGGGTCCCTGGGCAGCGATGGGTCATCTTTGGGGCTCCGAGGAGCCAGTGACCAGCAGGCCAGGGCTCGTCTGTTTCTTCCCCTCATTTATGAGCGCCTACTGTTCACAGCAGTAAACGAGAGAGGTGCAGCCCTGGCCTTCGCAGAGCTAGCAGCCTGGCTCCTGAAAAACAACAATTCTACCCAGGAACCAGTGCCAAAAAGACACGGCGGGGTAGGGGTAAGACACAGCCAGGAAGGCCGCTCTGCGGGACAGCGTGGGTGGAGACCTGAAGGACATGGAGAGGGAAACGAGATTCAGGGGAGGCTTAGGCTGGGACCACCGCGGCGCGCTCTTGGGAAAGCAGGAGGCGTGTGGCTGGAAGTCGGTCAGCTGACGGCTGGGCCGGGGCCTGGCCACCTCACACAGGGCCCGCTTCAGGGTTGGCAGGAAGCCAGCGGCTGCTCATGGGACAATGCGGTCTGATTTCCATTCTGGAGGGACCACTGACTGCGCCCTCGGAGACGGGGCGGTCAGGACCGGGGTCAGCTCCTGGGGGGGCGGCCCGGGGAGGGGGGAGGCTGCGGAGAGTGCAGGGGAAGGGGCCAGAACACGGCCGCCAGGCGGGCAGCACTGCCCTCACAAGGAAGCCAGGCAGCCCGCCAGGCCTGTGCGCCGGTTAGCTGGTTTTTACACTTCCAGAAACATGTTTGGCTACATGAATATCTAAAGAGTGTGAAAACAAAATGCAGAGCACAATAGAAAACAAAAAGGAATTTTTAAAATGAAGGGACATGAATATTAGCCCACTTTTGTGACTTACTGGTGACCCGACCCCGAGCAAAGGGCCCCAGAGTCAAGGTCTCAGGACCGGCCCCCGCGGGCAGTGACTCAGGCCACAGGGGTGTGGACCAGGCGCCCGGGGAGGCAGGCTCGACACGCACAGGTCCTCAGCACTGAGACTCGGCCCTGGGACCAGAGGGCGCTGCCGGCGGAAGCTACAGGCTGGACGCCCTGCTTCCCAGAGCCTCGTCCCCCGCCCCCGCCCACCCCCGAAAGCCTCCCCGCCCTCTGGCCAGTCAGGTGTGCGGCCCGCGCGGCCCAGCCCATCCGGGGAAGGTCGGGCGGACCGCTCCAGGCCTCACTGGCACCACCAAGCACAAGCTCCCGGGGGACCTGAGTGCCTGGGACACCTGGGGGGCGCAGGTGCCCAGAAGCAGGGCTCCCACGGGCACCACAGCCGTTTCCTAAAATCCCAGCGCCCTTGGCGGCGCCCCGCCCTCCGTGGCTCCCACTGTCCTCACCCGTCCCCGAGGCCTTGCACCCGCGGGCAGCTCGCTGTGGCCCTCAACCCTGGAGCCGCGAGGCCGCCTGAGCCCAGCCCGTAGGCTGCTGGATGGTCTGGGGTGGGGCCCCAGCGTCGGTGTTTAAGGAAGATCCCGGGGGTTCCCTGGCACCCAAGGTGGGAAACGCTGCTCCCGGTCCCGGAAACCCTGAGGTTAAGCCTGCCTTGTCACTGACTAGTCTGTGCCTCCGCCTGTGGCTCCCGCTCCACAAAGAACTCCATCCTCTGAGAAACCTGACTTTTATTTCAACATCGGAAACTACAGTGGGACACTAAAATGTGGTCCTTTGTATTAAGTTTCCTAGCTGCTTGATATTTTGTGGTCTGAGAAGTTTTAAAAGAAAATCAAAGGAGGAAAGAGGGCTGAAAAAAAGGAAAAGGAAAAGGGGAAGTCTGGCGACCTCCGCGCCCCCGTCTCACGGGCCCCCTTGGCTTCCAAAGTAATTGGAAACACGTTCAACCCCGTTGTCAGTTCTGCGGAAACACCAGACCTCCTCTTGCTTCTCCTAAACTGAGTTTTCTTCATGCTTGTCACCTCCTCTGATTCCAACTTCTAATTTTAGAACAGTTTCAAAATGTTGGTAGACAGCAGGCTTTGCGGGGATAATATAGCTCAATGTGTATGAGGTATAAATTACCTAAGTTAAAAATAATTCTCTCCTTTATTGCAAAAATGACTAATTAACTCAATTCAAGTACCGTAAAGGTTCCTGCTAAGTGTTTACTAAAGGTTCTAAGAGACTCTGGGAAAAGATTTCTTTTCTTCTTGACTTCGCCTCCAGGAGAGGGGATTCGCCTGTGAGGAGCACCTACTGCCCGCCAGTCCCCAGGTGCTGTTACACACTTCACGCTGTCTGTTCTGCAGACAGAGCCTGAGGCTGGGAGCCGGACCCACCAGGCGCGTCCGCCCGGAGCCTCCTCCACGGAAGGATTAGTCCAGGCGCTTGACACAAAGAGACGAACAGATGCAAATGAGGGTTTTGGTCCTTCTACAGAACGAATACCTTGATGAGCTGAGACATGCACGAACACACACCTGAACCACCGGTATGTGCTTGCTCTCCGGGCTGTGCAAATGCAAACAGGAAATGTCACAGCACCGAAGAAATCCGCACAGGTTCTCACGGAAGCCTAAAGTTTGGGGGCTGCAAAAGGGTATTTTTTAAAAGGTCCTATTCTCATACCCGCAAATAGAGCCCAACAGCTTATGGGCTGTAGAGACAGCTCATAAGCACGAGCTCCTAAATGAGACAGGCTTGGAGTCGGGGGGTGCTGGGCTGTGCTCAGAGCAGTGGGAGAAGACCAAGAATAAACGAATAAACACACCAGAAATAAGTAAGGTGCGTTTAAAAAGATCGCCCTCTGGCCTGAGCAGCACGTGGCAGCCGCCCTCGGGGGTCAGGGGGCCGTCTGCGCGAGGAGGGACAGAGGCCAGCACGGTTACTGGGGACATTTGCTGCTGCGTGGGGGGGAGTGACAGCCTCTCACAACCGCCGGGGGAGACGATTCCTGACGTGTCACCCTCGGGGGCAGCGGTCGGTGCTGAAGGAACGGGAGCTGTCGTGACCACTATTGTTACCAACAAGTGATCTGTTGAGGAAATTAAACTACTAGCTTCTGGAACCACGGATCGGGAGCAAGGGGGGGTCAGTGTTCACGGCGGCGGGACCCCGAGGCTGCAGGACCCCAAGGCGGCGGCAGCTGATGGGGGGCTCCAGGACCTGGACCCCCAGGCGCTCTGTTCTCCCAGGGAGCGGAGTCCGCCGGCCACAGCCCTGGGGGCTGGCAGCTCCCGGCACGAGTTCCGGGCGCAGAGGGTAGAACGGCCCCAGGCCAGCGGCTGGCAGGCGGCAGGGGCAGCTCTTGTCCCCCCACCAACCCCAAGCCTCGGGCTGGGGTGGCCGAGCCAGGTCACGTCCCTTCCGGCCACCCGCAGGCACCGTGGGGGGAGCAGGGGGGGATGGATCCCAGGGCAGGCCCCACTGCCCTCCTTCTCCGACTCAGCACTGATGCCCGGCCTCCGGGGCCATGCCCAGGGCCCTTCGGTCCAGCCTGATGGCCTCTGCTTCCGCCAGGGCCGCCCTTCTGGAAGATGCCATGCGGCCTCTCCTCCCCGCCCGCTGATCCCGCTCAGGCCGCGCTGCTGAAAGGGTAAAGTTTTGCACCTGGAGGAACCTCGACCCTCCTGCAAAGAGCAGCCCTGCAGCTGCCTTTTCTGCCCCTTCTTCCTTTAACATCCTTCTGTTTCCTTCCATCCTCCTGGAAACCTTATTTCTGCTGCTCAGGCGGAGAGTGTGGCGCAGGCTCATTCCAGCCCTGCGTTCAAATCTCGCACCTCGGAGAAGAGCGTGACAGGCACCAGGTGCGCGTTGCCTGGACTCACCGCTCACTGGGGCTCTGCCCTTCCACCCACTCGCACGCTCCTTCTGGCTGAAGCCACTTGAGTTATCAATATTTTACTCATCATGACCCTTTGCCCCCAAACACTTCAGCTGCATCTCCCAAGAGCAAACTAATTCTGATATTCTGAGTAAACACTAAACAACTACCACAGTCGGGACCCTTCACATCAATAGGATAATTTTCTAATATATAATCTGTATCTGACTGTTCCCAGCTGCCCCAGGAAGCCCCCCCAATCCGGAACGCAGTCGAGGGTCACAGGTCGTGCCTGGCTGACATGGCCCTGCCTGCCCTTCAGTCTAACCTGCTCCCACCCTCTCTTGGCCTTTCAGGACACTGATATGTTTCAAGAAGTCAGGACAGTTGTTTCAGAGAATGTCCCTCAGTTCGAACACTTGTTTTGTCATGATTAGATTCAGGTTAAAATTCCTGGCGGAGAAACGGCAGAGGTGAGGCAGCCGTCCCTCAGTGTGTCCCACCGTTGAGATGAGGAGTTAGGGAGTGGCCACTAGGCTGCTCTACTTTCCCGAGGGGCTGCAGCCATGTCCCCCATCGACACGTCGGTGTATGAGGTCATGGGACACTCCTCCCCCGACCCTGGTGGAACTTTGTGGCTGCTTCAAAGTGACATCACATGGCTTTGGAGGTGGGATCGTGAACACCTGGCACACTGGTGCCTCGCTCTCTGGGAGGAAGCCTGGAACAGCCCACCCGGAAGGGACACGTAAATGATTCGGCCAACAGTCCAGTGAAGCCCCAGCACGGCCACATCCACTGCCAGGGGTGGGGGGGAGAAGGTTCTAGATGGTTCCAGCCCCCAGCCACCATATGGCCCCCGGCAAGGCCTCTGACTTGAGGAAACAGAGCCAAGCTGTTCCTGTGTCCTGTCTGAGCCCCCGACTCTCAGAGCCCGTGACCCTAACCAACGGCTGCTTGATGCCTCTGAGCTTCGAGGTGATTTGCTATGTAGGACCGTAGACCTGCGACCACACCCTTTCCCTCGACAACAAGCACGTGACCTGAAGAGTGATGCTGTAAAAGCATAATTACCCTACTTCCCAACAGTCATGGTTTTTGCCTGAATTGATTATTATTACAACAGTGGCAAATGGGTGACTGTCTATCATTCTCTCCACATTTATTAGTTGTTGTTCCATCGTAAAGACAGTTTTCCTCTCCTTTCCTCCTTTTGTTCCTGTATGTTTTTATGTCAGTTTGGACTTAGATTCTCTTTTTAAAATCCAACGTGTTATAATCCATTTCTGTCGTCACTATTGTGTTGCGCATACAAGGTGTCCGAATTCGGCTCGTGGGACCTCTTTCAGGCCATCTCCTGGGTCCCGTATAGACTCACATGCCCTCACCATGTTCTGAACACTCCTCACTTTTTCACAAGATAAGATGTTAGCCACCCCAACAGGTACGCAGCGATGTCTAACTGCAGGTCTAATTTGCATATCCAATAGCTAATGATGGTGAATGTCTTCTCATGTGCTTATTTGCCATCTGTACATCCCCTTGGTGGATTTTTCTAATTGGATTGTTGGTTTTTATTTATTTATTTTTTGCTGGTGCATTGTGAGAGTATTTTCTATATTCTAGACACTAGTCCTTTGCTTGGACTAGTCCTTTTTTCCCCTTCTATAGCTCCTCTTTTCATCTTCCTCACAGGGCCTTCCACAGAATGAAAGTTTTTAATTTTGATGAGGTCCATTGTAACATTTTTTCCTTTTATGGATCTTGCTTTTAATCTCAGTACCAGATGTTGTTAGTACATAGCAATCTGTAATGTAGTTGATTTTCGTGTGTGGGTCTTGTGTATGGTGACCTTGCTAAAAGCCTTTATGAGTCCTAGGGTTTCCTCTTCTTTTTTCTTGGATTCCTTAGGTCATCTATGCAGATGATCATATCCTATGCAAACAGGGACAGTTTTATTTCTTCCTTTCTAACCCACAGCCTTTAATTTCTCTTTCTTCTCTTACTGCAGAGGCTAGTGTCTCACTGGTGGCGTAACTCTAACCCTGCTTTTAGTGGACGTGTTGACAGGCACCTTGTTGCCGTGGTGGGGCGGGGGGCGTTCAGAATCTCATCCATGTCTCTGGTGACAGCTGGTGGTTTTGGTACATACTCTTTAACAAGTTAAGGTAGTTCCCTTCTATTCCCGATTTTCCAAGAGTTTTTGTCATGAATGGGAGTAGATTTTTGTCAAATACTTCTCTGTATCAATTAGTATGATCATATGTTTTTTCCCTCAGCATGTTGATATAACAGATATCATTGATTTTCAGACACTGACCCAGTCTTGCACACCCAGAATAAACCCCACTTTGCATAACATGGTGTATACACACAGTATATAATTCTTTTCATACAGTGCTGAATTTGGTTTGCAAATATTTTGTTGAGGATTTTTGTGTCTAACTTCATGAGAGACATTGTAGTTTTCTCTTGTCTTTGGTTTGGTAACACTGCTTGTCTGACAAAGTATTGAATAATACTGGCCTCATAAAATGAGTTGGGAAGTTTCCCCTGAGCTTCTCTTTTCTAGAAGAGATTGCGTAGAATTGGTTTTAATTTCTTTAACTGTTTGGTAGAAATCTCCAGAGATACCATCTGGGCCTCGAGATTTCTTCTCCTGGAGTCTTAAAGTCATGAAGTCCATTCCTTCAGTGGTTACAGGACTATTCTGTTTATCAATTTCATCTTGGCTGAGTTTTAGCAGTTTGTGGTTTTCGAAGAATTGGTCCATTTCTTCTATGTTGTGGAATTTATGAGCATAAAGTGGTGTTACTTCATTCCCTCCCAGTGGCCATGGAATCTGTGGGGATACAACCTGCTTCACTGCTGATGGGGGTGACCTGTGTCTTCTCTATACCTTTGTCAGTCTTGTTGGAGGTTTATCAATTTTATCAAATTGTTCCAAGAACCAGCATTTTGTTTCATAAATTTTCTTTAGTGTTTTCCTATTATGATTATATTTTCTGTTCTTATCTTTTATTATTTCCTTCCTTCTGCTTGCTTTGGGTTTATTTTGCCGTTCTTTTTCTAATTTCTTGAGCTTTTAATTTGAAACTTTTCCTCTTTTCTAATTTAGGGATTCACTGGTATAAATTTCCCATTCAACCCTGCTTAAGCTATATCCCATATATTTTGATATGTGGTTTCTATTCTTTCAAGTTTGTTAAGGTTAGTTTTAGGGCCCAGGATATAGACTATCCTGGTCCCGCAGGTGCTTAAAAAATACATGCATTTTGCTATTGTTGGAGTATCCTTTATATGTCAGATCCTGCTAGTTGGTTGTGTCATTTAGACCCTTTACGTCCTTGACAATCTTCTGTCTAGCACTTCTATCAGTTGCTGAGAAAAGGGGATATTGAGGTCCCCAAACTATTATTTTAGGTTTGTGTGTTTCTTTCTGCCCACTCAGTTTTTGCTTCACATGTTTTAAGACTCTCTTCTTCGGTGCATACACATTTAGGATTACTAAGTGTATGTGTATTACTATTACCTTCCTCGTAGACTGATCCTTTTATCATCATATAACACCCTTCTTTGTGTCTAGTAATTTTCTTTGCTCTGAAGTACTTTATCTGATATTAATGACCACTCCTATGTTTTTCTGGATCGATGTTTACATGACATATCTTTTTTTTTTTTAATCTACTTTTTTTTTTTAATTGTATTTATTTATTTATTTATTTATTTATTTATTTATTTATTTATTTATTTATTTATTTATGGCTGTGTTAGGTCTTCGTTTCTGTGCGAGGGCTTTCTCTAGTTGCGGCAAGTGGGGGCCACTCTTCATCGCGGTGCGCGGGCCTCTCACTATCGCGGCCTCTCTTGTTGTGGAGCACAGGCTCCAGACACGCAGGCTCAGTAATTGTGGCTCACAGGCCTAGTTGCTCTGCGGCATGTGGGATCTTCCAAGACCAGGGCTCGAACCCGTGTCCCCTGCATTGTCAGGCAGATTCTCAACCACTGCGCCACCAGGGAAGCCCTGACATATCTTTTTTTCACCCTTTTACTTTCCATCTATGTCACTGTATTTGAATTGAGTTTTTTATAGACAGCAGAGTTGTGTGTGTGCATGTCTGTGTGATCTTCTCTGGCAATCTTGGCCTTTTCACTGGTATATTTAGACCATTTACCTTTAAGGTGATTACTGACAGTTAGAGCTTAAGTCTTCCATCTTATCACATGTTTTCTGTTTGTTCCCTCTGTTCCTCCTCCATTTCTCTTTTCTTGTCTTCCTGTCAGTTAAACATTTCACCAGATTCCATGTTGATTTATTAATAGTGTGTCTGAGTCACTGCTTCACCTAACTTTCTCAGTGGCTGCACTGAGCATTACAATGCACACATGTAATATACAACCTGCTGCTGCCGACGCTCTACCGCTCAGGGTCAAGTCTGCAAGCCTCACTTCCACTTAGGTTCCTCCAGCCTCTCCACTTTTTAAAGTCTACTTTGAGCATTTTTTGTACATGCATTTGTCTCACATCATACGATGTTATATTTTTTGTTTCAACAATCAAATATGATTTTAAAAATTCATGTGAAGAAGGATAATGTTGTATTTATCTGCATTTTTTATTTCTCCTTTGTTATTTCTTTCTTGTTCATATTCCCAAATTATTTCTTTTATCATTTCCTTCTGTTTGAAGAACTTACTTTGCCATTCCTTACAGGTACACTGGGCAGCCACAAATTCTCTTAGCTCTCTGTAATCCGAGAACGTCTTCATTTCCTCTTCATTCCTAAAGGATAGTTTTGCTGGGTGTAGAATTCATGGTTAACAGAGTTTTTCTTTCAGGACTCAGGAAATAGGCCACTTCCTCTGGCCTCCATGACTTTACATGAGATTCCACCATCGATCAAATCGGCCTCCCTGCATACGTAACATTGGTTTTCTCTGACTCCTTTCAAGTTTTGTCTTTAGCTTTCAGAAGTTTCATGATTGTGAGTCTAGGTGTGGCTTTCTTTGGGTTTATCTTTGGGATTTGCTCAGCATCTGGATTCAGAGCCTTTACTGCACTATTGTGTCCACTTGGTTCCTCCAAGGCACTGGGGCTCCTGCTGACCCTGCGGGGTTGCCTGCAGAGCAGGAAGTGCTTCCCCAGGCTGTGCTCCCCCGCCAGCCACTTGTTGGGGAGGGGTCCCCCTGCCACTGTCAGGCATCTTTTGCCTACAGGGCACAAGGAGCACTGCCCCAGCCACTTGTGGGTGGGACATCCCCTGCCGGCCAGCAGCTCACCAATGATCTGGGTGGGAGCAAGGACCCTCTGGTCCACAGGACAAAGTGCTCTTCCCAGGCCAGTGCTCCCTGGCTGCCCCCAGCCCTGCTGTGGCAGGGTCCCCCTGGTGTGCTGTCGAGCCATTTGGGGTCTCGGGGGAAGAAGGGAGTCTCTGGCCCCAGGGATGAAGAACACTTGTTGGGGGTGCATGCCAGGGGCTCTCACCAGACCCCCAGTATGGCTGGGGGGCTCCATCTCAATCTGGAGGAATGTGAGCCGACCTGCGAAGCCGTCTGCCACTAGGTTGGGGCCGAAGACACTGGCCCTGGTTGCCTTCTGTCACTGGGAGGGGGTTGTGAGCACCTGGGCCACCGCGCTGTTCCTCCAGCCCAGGGTCCCTCACCAGCTCTTCGTCTTCCTTCCTTTCAGAGTCCTGTGGTGCCTCTCAACTTATTCCAGGGTTCCCAGCTGTACTTGGTGGGGAGAGCAGGGAGAGGGGAGCCCAGACATCTTCTCTCTGGAAGTCCCTCTCTGTGGGTGGTATCTGTCTGATAGATGGCTGGGTTCATTTATTTCTGCTTGTATTAATTTTTAACACCATCTCTGTCGATTTAATTTTTAAATAAGAAAAACATTAACATGGTTCAAAAGTCAAACTATTTATAAAAAACACACTCAGAGATGTCCCACACCCTCCCTGTCTTCCCAGCCCATTCCCACTCCCGCTTGTAGGTAAAAAATCTCATTAGTTTCTGGTTTATCCTTCTTGAGGTTCATTTTGAAAACTAAGGAGATTCGTACACTTCTGTCTTTTTTTCTCATTTCAGCAGAGGCATGATTTTGGCCTCAGAACCTCAGTCAGCTGTTAATCATTCAGAGCCCAGCGACTTAAAATCTTCGTAATCTCTGTGTTTCCCTTTCAAAACCCCTTCAGATGCCTCTCTGATTCCATTTAAACCCACTCCCTCCTTTCTGCTCAATTCCTCCATCTGTTGAGTCGTTTGTCTGCTTTCCCTCTTTAAATTTTACTGATCCAGTTTTTTCCAGACTTTCCTCATCGTTCTCATTCTTTCTTCCATCATTAACACATCTGAGAGGCGATCTCAAAGAAACAAGGCGCGGCCTTGATGGGAGTCTGCAGTGAGGCGATTTCTGCGAAGCGAATCCTGTTCCCCAGGAAGCCCCTGGGGCGCCCTGGGGAAGGGCAGTCCAGGAGAGGATCAGGAGCAGCCTGGACAGAGACGCCTGTGTGCTCAAGGTCACGTGTTCGGGGGAGAGAGGTGCTGTCAGCAACACTGCGACGAAACGGGACGTTCACAGCCGCACGTCAGCTGGCAGGGGCCCCGCTGCCTCGCGGAGCCCCGCAGTCCCGGCAGCTCAGCTCAGCCGCTCCTCACCGAGCTCGAGCTTCACACCAGCTCTCCCCCAAGCACCTCCTGCCGCTTCGTATCCCTAGAGCTCCCCGGGCCCCTCCCAAGCGCCCCACCCACAAGGCCAGCAACGCCGCTCCTGGGTCCAGGGGTTACCGGAAACCTGATGGGAAGGGGCTCCACTCGGGACCACTGGCAGCGCCTTCCGATCGGCTTCTCCGCCGGACAACACGTGTTCCTGGGCGTCCACAGGGAAGTGGGCCGTGGGAGCAGGTGCCACAGGGACGCCCGGGGCAGGTGTCCGCAGGTACCGCTGTTCTAGGCAAAGCTGCCAGCTCAGCTGGTAACCAACAACCAGGTGCCGCAACGTCGTCTGTTTGTTTTAGTGACGCCTGGCATTCTCGACAGAGGCCATGAGCACGTCCACACACTTGCCTCTGAACAAGAGATGGGACGGCCTGTGTTCCTCCTGGGAGGATGGCAGGAACCCGGCTCCACGGGGTCCACATGGACAGCCCTCCCGGAGACAGTGATGGGCCGGAATCTTTACGTCCCAAAACATTTCAAGTAAGACATGAAGTCCTTTCTTGAGCCGTTTAACTCGGGTAAATAACCTAACCTCCCTCTGCTTGAGTTCAGAGGCTGGTACTGTGAGATCCTAAGAGCGCCAAGTCCCCCCCTAAACTGACTTTGGTGTATTTAAGAAGGCACCAGGCAAGAGGCCACCAAGAGCCCCAGAATCTTTACATTCCACGCCCTTCCCACGTGATCCCCGGGTTCCGAGTGTCCGGGACGGCCCCGGCCCGGCTGCCCTGCAGTGGGAGCTGCGCCTGCCCAGCCCCACGTCCGCCGTGTCTGGCGACGGGCCCGAGGTGCCGCTGACGGAGGTGGGAAGGCCTTCGCTCTGCAGGGACCCGCGGGCTGGCCTCGGGTGGGTAGGCACACAGGCCGCGGCCCCAGAACCTGTGCTGGGCGTGTGTCCACAGAGCACCCTTCCCCCCCCGCTTCCTCTGCTCTGGATTTGCAGGTTTGCTGCTGTACGTGTAAGAATCACGTCCCGACCTGGAGCTCAAGCTGGGGCAAGAGGCCGACCCCCATCAGGGGCTGGGGACACTGAGCTGGGCCAGCGGATGGTGGGGCGGAGTCTGAAGGGCGTGCAGGGCCCAACCAGGTGACGTCCCGGGCCGGGTGAGGAAGCACAGTGCAGACAAGGCAATGAGAAATCTGGACGGGACAGAGGGACGGCCACTAAGGCCAGGAGACCATCAGGGACGATGCCCTCGTGTGGGTGACAGATGACGGAGATGCGGATGCAGAGGAGGGGACAGTTTTAACCATCGGGAAGTGTGGGGATGGGTGAAGTGTAGGAAACACACAGACAGGGAGAGGAAAGAGCCCAGCAGACCTTGGCTTTCCCAGCTGGGGGGCGAGTTCCCAGGAAGATGGTCCGTGTGGAGACGTGAGCCCTGCATACAGAGCCACTGCGGTGGCCTCGCATGGCCCCCACACCCGCCACCGCCTCGCGCGCCTGGCCATCCTATGCGCTCGGCCACTGCACCGCCCCTGCCACGTGGCTCTGCGGCCGCTTCCTCCTGACTCAGCGACCACTCTCCTTCCTGAGGCTCCTCCCAGCTTGACTGCACTGTGACCCCCGTCACTGACCCTGAGGGCAGGACGAGGTGCAGGCGGACCTTCTACTACAGCAGGCATAACACCAACCTGGGCACTTAGCGCCACGGGCTGCCTTGAGGGGACAGCTCCTCGGACAGTCACCTCCAAGTGCAGGACGTGGCATCAGACTGTCTAGGAGGACACAGTCTGGATGCAGAATAGGCAGGGCCACGTGGCTATTTCCTTTCTGGAGCATATCTGGCTGCCCATTAAAAAGATAAATCCCGGGCTTCCCTGGTGGTGCAGTGGTTGAGAATCTGCCTGCCAATGCAGGGGACACGGGTTCGAGCCCTGGTCTGGGAAGATCCCACATGCCGCGGAGCAACTGGGCCCGTGAGCCACAACTACTGAGCCTGCGCGTCTGGAGCCTGTGCTCCGCAACAAGAGAGGCCGCGATAGTGAGAGGCCCGCGCACCGCGATGAAGAGTGGCCCCCACTTGCCACAACTAGAGAAAGCCCTCGCACAGAAA